>NC_073241.2:72797500-73421250 GCF_029281585.2 Gorilla gorilla gorilla
AGACTGATGATGACATACATACATGTTTGTGTGTGGAGAGAGATATAAGGAGGCTATAGAGCAAATGAAGTAGAAAAGAATTTTAACAGTGGGGTTATCTGAGTGGATAGAAAAGGTGTCCTTGCACTGCCCAATGCTCCCCTCTTATCTGCAGCTTTCCCTTCATGGTTTCAGTTACCTGAGGTCAACCACGGTTTGAAAACATTAAATGGAAAATCCCAGAAATAAACAACTTGTAAGTTTTAAATTGTATGCCATTCTGAGTATCCTGATGAAATCTCAACCATCCCACTGTGTCCATTTATTATCCCTTCGTCCGGCATGTTTATGCTATCTGCATCACCCACCTGTTAGTCAGTTAATAGCTATCTGGGTTATCAGATTAATTGTTGGTGTATCACAGGCCTTGGGTTCAAGTAACCCTTATTTTACTTAATAATCCCAGCACTCCAATTGTTAGACTAATTTTAGTATCCAGTGTGTCCATTGATGGTCTTACTGTGGCATGGAGGCCAAGTTCTCTATCCCTTGCAGAACCCCGAATGCTTCAAACAGAACATTCTCCCCATCTCTTTTGGAGTTTAATCTATATAATAATGCTACCCGGTAGATGCAAATGATATTTTCTACTCATTTTCATCGATAAACAACCTGACATAGATTACGTAAATAAAGTAACGTCTCAGGCTAAAAGACTAGTTAAGGAATAAATCTAGGCATCAAGTCACTTATATGTTAGTGCAGCATTTTTCCAGTAGGAAACACTGCTCTGAATTTTGGAAGTAAACAGTGTCTATACATACAAAATTGGCCATACATGTATTTTCGGCACTGTCACCCGAAAGATTTGCGGATATGCAGGCAAGGTGTTTACATCATACTTATTTAGGTGCCCCCACCTCCACCCCACAGCAGAAGACAATTTTTCCAGGCCCCTTCAGCTAGAACAATTTCTCAACTGATTCCAGTAGGGAAAAGGCAAAATAGAATTCAGCTCATTATGTAAATCAATCATGTTTCTTCTCATGTTTATTTATCCAATGCTAGCTCGATCTGCTAAATCAAGTTAGTAGCCAGATCCTCTGAATCCTCCATTGACTTTATTCAGGCATATTGGGTGGTAGTCTGGTCATATTTTACACCCTCTGCTTCATATGTCTAAGGCTCAGGTTTATAATTCTAACTTTAATGGCCCAAGACCTGAGCTGTAAGGTGAAATCCTTTATATTGTTCATAATGTTCTGTTTAGTAACAAATGATGTTTAGAGATATTGGTACATTTTACAGTCATGAAAATAACACAAGCTTTTCTCCAACAATGATCTTCCTTTTAAATTGTTTTAATTCAAATTTTCTCCATAGATGCTCATGAAGTCTCTATGATGTAGGTAAACGCATTTAAATTTTATTATGCTTTATTGATTAGGAAATAAAGAGGCAAGATCAAGGATTATAAAACATTTTCTCATAGACCCAAAATTAGAACTCAAGTTTCTGAATTCTTGTCTTGTTGCATTTATAACACAGCACAAGGATAGAGCTCAACTCTTACTTATTTTATTAATAACAATTTGTTGTTTGAAATCTGTTAGGTTGTAAGGGTATATAACTATGCTGTTTGAGAGGTAGACTAATAGATGGGCAGGGTGATAAAGGGCTACATAAGAGATGTGCAGAGGGTTGGGTTAAGACAAAATCTGGGGAGCTGACCTAGTTTCAGGGAAGACCATTATAAGACTAGGTAGTCTTTCTATAATCTGGAAATAAGTTAATCAGGCAAAAAGGATGGGTAAAAAATGGGATTCCAGGAATGTATGCCAGTTTACCCAATAGGCAAGTAAAGTACAGGTTGTTATGTACAGATTGTATATTAATCTGTTTTCTCACTGCCGATAAAGATATACCACAGAATGGGCAATTTACAAAAGAACGACGTTTAATTGGACTTACAGTTCCACATGGCTGGGGAAGCCTCACAATCATGGCAGAAGGCAAAGAAGAGCAAGTCACATCTTACGTGGATGGTGGCAGGCAAAGAGAGAGCTTGTGTAGGGCAACTCAGTTTTTTTTAAAAAACCATCAGATCTCATGAGATTCATTCACTGTCACAAGAGCAGTGCAGGAAAGGCCAGCTTCCATAATTCAATCACCTCCCACAGGGTTCCTCCCACAATATGTGGGCATGTGGGAGTTACAATTCAAGATGACGGGTGGGGACACAGCCAAATTGTATCAGGTTGTTTCTCTGCTTTAGAAAAGCAGAGATCTAAAAACAATCAGAAACAAGTATAAAGAATTTGATATTCAAAATATCTGACTGTCTACCATAGGACAAATTACTTTATTCTGTTTTCTTACACTTACTTAATGATTTAATATTATGTTTATTTTGAATAACATGAAAGTAGAAGAATATCATGTCTTTCCAGTAATTAGCCACTGGCATTCTCAATCCCATCTTTTTCAGGGGAGAGAAACAGTATATGGACATTGAGAATCATAAGTTTAGTTTGGCTCAAGTATACTCAGGTAACCAGAGTAATGGCAAAGGTGTAAGCAACTCCTTCTTAGCATTCTCTATGTCCAACAAACTTTTGTGGTGTGGAAGGGGTTCAGAATTTGTCCTAAGAGCACTGTTGAGTCCTAGAAGCAGCATATCATAGCATGATAAGAGCTTGAAGTCTGAAGTGTGAATCTTCCTTTGCCACTTGCTAGCTAGGACCCAGGACAAGTTTTTAGTCTTTTGGTGCCAGTTTCCTCATCTCAATTGTGAAGATTCAATGTCTAAAGACTCCACTTAATAAGTGGCAAATAAGCATTGCTTATCACTGTTTGGAGAGTTTAATGAGGTGAATGATATGATCAGATTTTCATCTTAGTAGTATTTATCTAGCTGGCAGTGGGCAGAATAGGATATATGACTAGAGTCAGAAAGATGAATCAGGACAAAGATGCAAGCATGATAGTGGCATCCAGAATTCACTGAATGGAGGAGAGTTGGAAAGAAAAGAGTGAGTTTCTCTAATAGACATGATAGGGAAGGTAGGGTTCAGCGGGACATCAACATTAACTCCCAAATAGATGAAAATGTAGTGTGGGGTCCAGTCTTCGAATGGTCTTGGAATACGAATTAATAAACCGAGACATAATTCCAGGTCTCCGTGGCTTTATTTGCGCCTGCAGCAAATCTGTTAATTGTGTGGATCTTAGACCCCTGGCTCTCATTATCTGAAAACTAGGGGCTAGTCTTAATTGTGACTAAGGTGCTTTCAGCTTCAGCATTTGGTAGTTATAATGCTAATACATGATCAACATCTACTAAAAATTAACAATGAACAAGGTACTTTCTCTGTGGAGCTGAAGTCTACGAGTATGAAAAGAGCCTTTAAACATAGAAGTGCATCTTGCATTTGTTTTTCCATTAGCCTTGATTGCTGTTTTTTTGCTTTTATTCAGCAAGATGTAGAAGCTTCAAGTAACTTTTAATCTAGTCCATTTTTGAAGCCAAACTAATATTTTCTATAGACTTACTATTCTGAATGAATGGAAAATGAGTTTTATCTAAAGCTCTTATCTTTAAATATTCATTGTAGAATCAAACTTATGAAAACTCTTCAAAATTAATAATTATGATTGCATTAATAAAAGGAGAGTTAAAAAACAGTTTGCAAAATTTTGAGTTTAGAAAGCATTTGCATGTTTAACATTGAGAAGTAAAGAGCAATTGATGGTAGCTCATTTAAGGATGGTAGTACACGATCTATTATAACTGGTTTTCATGAAAATCAAATGATTGAATGTATTTAAAATGATGTGTCTTTTTAAATTATACATGCTACAAGGTATCAGTGGAGGACTTCTTTAACTTCCAGTGATAGGAGCAGATTTTTACTTGGGATTTCTGCATTGATTTCACGTTTAAAATTCTAGAAAACTATTATTTTTAAAAAATGGCAAAAACCACAATTACTTTTGCAACAACCTAATAAATATACAGCAGCCCAAGGTATTGTCCTGTGTTAAATTTATTTTCCTCACACATTCCAATAACTGACATTTCGCCTGTATTAACAAAATGAAAATGTCTTGTGGGAAATTATATTATTTTAAGCCTTATTCTCAATGTCTTTAAGTAGATAATCAGACCAATGCCATGAGACAGACAGCAGTAATGGATGCTTGGGGCTATCATAGAAATTAGGAAAGGAAAATTTTAAAACAATTTTTGGTGAGAAGTTGGTAGTGTGAGGAAAGTTGGTATTGAAATTCGGAGAAAAGAGGGAAGATGGTCTAGAAGGGTGTCAGAATTAGACTTGGAAGAATAATGGAAGCAAAGTGAGGATACCAACTTGGCCTAGATTTGTGGTGACTTCTGGTGGAAACTTTTGAATTTCTTTTAACTGAGATAAAGATTAGTTTGAAAAACCTTCGAGACTTAGCTTTCTGAGTTCAACTCTATTTTGTTTACCATGTAACAAGAGATAATGCAGAACAGAGGACAAAGAATAATCTAGATTTGTATGAAAATTTTATTTTCATTTACAACCAGGATATAGCTATTATGTAGCCATAAGCTCAGGTGAGCAATTCAGATCATTTTATATTTTATATAATGGATTGTGCACAACCATTGTCATTACTGGCAAGGACAATAAGAACCTCAAACACTATAGGAATTTCCCGGCTTCTCATGGCCTAAAATGTAATCCAGCTTTAAGAGATACCAACAGTGGTTGCAGAGTCACACAGGTTACCTCAGGTCAACACCATCCAGGCTGAACAAGCCACTTAGATAGTCTTATCCAGTGTCATGCTTGGGCTACCCGTAGTCTTCCGCTTGCTTTCCTTAACACCAGTTGACCTGTGTACATTTCGGCCTCCTTAGCAGAGCTACCAGGCAGAAGAGAATAGATCTTTCTTCACACCTACCCCTCTATCAGCCCCAGGTGTCTCTTCCAGTTTAGAAGAAATAGTCCATTTTGTTTACTTCAGGGCAGTCTGTCCATAACTGAGAATCCCTTAATTTCTCTAAATTTTTTTGGCTTTTTAAAACCCAAAACAGGTGACTTTAACTTTCTATTTTGCCATCTGCTTCTCTTTGAGAGAAAGTACAGGCATGTATTGACTTCAATAGGAAAATAGCAAGGGAAAAACCATGAGAGAAAACATACTCTGCCACCCATGGTGCCTACATACATAAAAACAATGGGAATCCAAATAAACCGAAAACAGTACCAAACCCCATGTACCAGTAGGTGGAGCTGTAACCTATCAAATAATAATGGCTGAAGCTTTTTGAATAAAAACAGAGACTGAACATTATGTAGAATTACTATGTTCCAGACACAGGTCCAAAGGCTTTACATGTGTTAACTCACTTAATAAACCAACATACCATGTTTATCAAGTAATGTTCCTATGCCCATTTTAGAGAAGAGCAAGCCAAGGTTCAGGAAGGTTGAATAACTTGCCCAGGGTCACACAGCTTATAAGTGCAGGTGCTCTATCCCTGCCCAGGTAGTCTGCCTCCAGGATCCTGCTTCTAAAAATAGAACATACTGCCTCTTTACCTATGGTAGAAGAGTTTATCTTTCTTCCCTTTTCATTTATCCATTTTATAAATGGTAAATAATTAAATATATATATCTTTAAGTCCTTTTCCATGTGTTAACCTTCAGATAAAATAGAAACAATTTTTTTTTCCTTTTCTTGGCACTCTGACAATTTTTTTAAAATAAATGAGCCATATCTGTTCATACTTCCAACTCTTGGCTCATGCGGTTCTCTCCATCATAAACCACCCTTTAATCTTTCCCATTAATAATATACTGGTCCTTCAAGTACAGCTCCATATGTCCCACATTCTATAAGGTGAATCTCTTCTCACTCGAGGGTGTTCACTCTCATATTAGTTTTCTTACACTTCTGTTATACCAATGATCATTTTCAATTTGTAATATATGTAATTCTATGCCTGGTCTGGCACAATGTCCATTCCCGTAAGGGATGTAGCATATTTTCACTTTATATCCCAGAACCTAACATTGTGTTAGCAAACTCAATGCACTTTTTTAATGAATGAGCTATTTTTACAGGAATTTGTAGAAAATGTAGAAAAAGAAGAAAAAAAAGTCAGTGTCTTCCACTGTTAAAGTTGTTGATTTTGAAAGATGTTTGTGTCACATGTTTTGAAATTTATACTCTTCTTGTCATTTCTCAAATAGAAACAGCTGTTTCTTAAGTTTAAGACAGAAACTTGGTCTGAAAAGTGACACACGCTCTGTTTCTGCAGATGTCTCCCAAAACAGCGTTGTTGCACCTGACAGTGAATATTAAAGGTTTGGCCTGCTTTATCTCTCGCTTTCACAATGAATCATATCTCAATAAATTCTGTCTCACCAAATAATGACCTCATCTCTACTTTGTAAATACTGTTTTCTTCAAAAGATTGCTTCCAGTGAATTACTGACATAGAAAGTAGGGGAGGATAAAAGGTCATACAGTCTGTCTGTCTTACTGGAGACTACAGCCCTCTAACTTTAAATGAAATGATCTAAGTAGGTAACTGAAAAAGTAGCCCAACTCAATCCTTCAACTCCTGTTGAGTTAGCAGGTTTTATTCAAACAGGTCTTGGCTGAGTTTTCCTTTCAGTCAGCAAGCACAGACTAACTCATTGCCTCCAAATGCTGATATGTAACTGCTTTATTTGGTAGTTTCCATTTTAGCTGCAAGTACCACCCTCCATTTTTAGTTGCAAATGCCATCACTGTTTAATCATAACAAAGTTTTTGATACACAAATGTTGGAGGCAATGACAATACTATTAATAAGTTGATCTGTGTATTTGGAAACTATTTCTGCTCAGATTCTACTTCCAAAGCAGGATTACTTCAAAACAGAAAAAACATTATTTAGCTTTCAACTACATCTCAAGGAACAGGTTTCATCAGAGATCACAATTAATTTTGTATATGTTCATCATTAAGAAAACTAGAATGTGATGTATTAATAATGGAGATTCTGTATTTATTTTTAAGATACTTCAGTTTCATGCTTATTGTACTCACTTCCCCAGCTCTTAATACAGTCACCAATGGCCTCCATAAAACTAAATCAAATGGACATTAATCTAAACCTTATTTGATCTCAGTAGTATTTGATACTCTTAACCACTTCTTCCACCCTGAGTTATTCTCTCTTCTTGCTCTCTGTGATAACCCATCTTGTTTCTATTTTTATGATCTTATACGGAGCCCTGAAGTTATTTCAACTTTTATAGGCCTGATAGAGGAGAATAAAATAACAGAGACTCTCAGAAGGATCCTCCTGTCTTCTTATTTCATACTTTCTTTCTGGGCTATCTCATCACGTTCATGGCCTCTTCAATTGCTAGTGATATGCCTTTTATTTTCATATTTTATATATGTATTGTCATATCCATCCTTTGAGATCCGGATTCATGTATTTACCTTCCTGCTCAATTTCCCTACTGTTTCCAGATACCTCAAAATTTTATCTCACAAAAGTGAACATATGCTCTTGGGCATCTATCAAGACTATTTTTGGTATCTATGGATCAGGAAACAAAACCTCTACTTTTCTTGCAAACCAGAAAGCTAGGGATGACTATAAGCATCTCTCAGTCTTTATCTGCCCCTCTCCCTATTTAATAATGGAAAGATTATTACCTATTACCTAAACGTCTCTTGAATCTAACTGCTTGTCTTCACCTCATTTTGACACCCTAATAAACTCCAAACCTTTCTTATTTGAGTTGCTCTAAGAGCTTCCTAATGTGACTTCCAACATCACATCTATCTTTTCACTAACCATCCACACAGAATTATATTTTAAAATTACAGATCTGATCATGCGGCACCTCTGATTGCACTCCCCAATAAAGTCCTGTTACTTTAAGAATAAAGACCTCAATCCTTCACGGCCAGGTTCCTTTTGGTCCGGCCCTTGCCTTTTCCCACCTCACCTTATGCTCCTTTTTCATGTGCCCTCAGTGTTTCAGCCTCACTGGTTTTTCTTCAGATTCTCAAATATGCCTAACTCCCTCCCACTACAGGGTCTCACTCATATTATTCCCTCTGATGCAAGACTCTTCCTGGTTTCCTCTTTACCTGGTTGACTCCTACACTAAGGACAGTTCTAATGCCACTTTCTTAAGAATATACTTGCTGAGCCTACAAATCATGTCATTTCCCGTAGTCATAATCTTCCATAGAACATTTGAAAACATTTAAAAAATAAGTCTGTATAATGAATTGTTTTCTACTGGGTATTCTGGTAGAACGTAAGCTCTACGTGGAAAGAGCCCATCCTTGTGTTTACGACAATATCACTCACAGCTCACACAGCACCTGCCTAGAGTAGGTGCTCAGGAAATACTTGTTGACTGTTGAGTGAATTACAAGTCCGTCAGTAAGCTTACTTGGGGCACTCACTATTAAGAGAAGGGATTGTCAGGTGAGCAAAGAAGATGTAATGGGACAGGAAGATGTGGGACAGGAATTCAAAACACCTTCATCTTGAGGAAATGTCACCTGCAGTTCAGTTTTCATTCTCCAAAGTCCCTTCCTAGCTTTTACATCCCAGCCTTCTTACCATGATTTATACTACTTTCTTGGGAAAAATATCTTTAAATTTCTTTCGTGTATTATTTTTCTTTTATGTTTTTCTTGCCATATTTTCCTCCTTCTTGAAGAATCTAGATAATTATTTGAACTGATAAAGTTTTCTAGGGGTTGGCATAATATAAGACACCCTAATTTGTCTTAATCACCTTACTGGTATTCTGTTATGGTCAGCATTCCTGGCTCATTCAATTATTATGTGCTTATTTTAAAGGAATTGTTATGATAATGTTAAACAAAATGAGTTTCATGTTTACTTCTTATTACTTTGTCATTTCAATGTATCTTACCCCAACACACTTATCTCCCCCTGTTGGGTAATCTGAAAGTCAGGACACTTGTGGTTGCCTGTATAAAGTGTGATCCAAATTGACCCAATAAAGAGATAATTTATTGGCTTGCATAACTGAAATGTCTAGGGAGAGAACTGGCTCTGCTATCACTGTACTGTTGGAATCAGATGATGTTTTCAGGTCTCAATTTATTCTCTATCTCTGGCTCTGCCTTCTGCTATGTTGGCGTCAGTCTCAGGTCTACCTGGTAGCAAGATGATGGGAACAGGTCCAGCTAATACATCCATTCAAGTTTACATTCAGCAGGAGATTCAATCTACTCCCCCAACGGCTCAAACAAATACAATTAATAATGATGTATTGTTCTTGAAAAATGCTAAGCAAGCGGATAAGTGCTCTCAACCCAAAAAGTGATAACTCTGTGAGGTAATGTATTTGTTAATTAGCTAGAGTAAACCACTCCACTTTTTATATATACACACACATATATGTGTGTATATAATATATATGTGTGTATATATGTGTGTGCATGTGTAAACATATTACTTAAACCACACACTTAAAAACATCATCTTGTTCAAGATAAATACATACAATTTTACATGGCAATTTAAACATAAATAAATAAAGTTTGAAAAAAAGTACTTGCATTGAAGCTTCGAAGTTCTGATTGGCCTAGTAAAGAGCACATATCCATTGGCAAGCCACCCAGATTGGGGGTAGAATGAGCTGATAGGTTCACATTCATTGCTCATATGTCCTGCTCCTGAGGCTGGAGTTATAGTCAGCTTCTTAGGAACTGCACATCCTGAGAGTGAGGGAGGAGGCAGAAGCCCTAAACAGATGTGGTAACTGTTTCTCAGTGTGTGATTGGATATTTTATACCTCAAAATACAACAAATACCTACTATATTTACTTCCTGTTGCATTTTCCAGATATACAAATTCTGTCTGTACATAAGAAATATTGAATAAATTAATAATCATTAGTGACTTATTAATAAATCATTAATGGTTTATTGCCTCTAGAATTGCAAGTTTATGTGCCAAATCTGTGTAGCCATATGTCAGAGGGAAATTTAGTCTTTTTATAAGATCCTAAATAAAATAAATTGTTATTTTTAAGACTAAGTAAAAGATACAGAATTCCAAAGACCAATATATGAAAAAGCAGTATTTTCAAAGAAAAAATTTGTATTAACTTAATAATATATTCATAAATAATAATTGAATATCATATACTGTCTCAGCCCTGTGCTACTCGGCATTTTTTGTTCAGTTATTTTGAAAATAAAAATGGCCATAAGCCTGTGCTCCCATCATCTTAGAAACAGTGGAAAAAGGATAGGTAGTCGTTGGTTAAGTTCATGGGAAATGGCATGAATATTGTATAGTGTCCTCAGTTTATAAATGACCTTTTTCCCTCTGGTATCATATATATTTCTCTCTGTTAAAGAGTTTGAGAAAGACAAACATGGGCTTACCTGCTACAATTTCTGACTGCAATAAATGTGGGTGCTAGTTATGAGTTCAGATTCAGTAAAGGGAGAAGGTAGGCATTTACTCTTCTCCCTCAGGACATAAAGAGACATTTTGTGTATTAAATTGTGTTTCCAAGACTAACAGCACCTGCCAAAATTGCACATTTGTAACCAGGAAGTAGCCCACTCTTCTACGAGAGCCAGTTTCAATATGTAATTAGAATTCTGCTTCCTCAACTCCATAGTCTATCATTAGAAGTATTTCTAGCTGCATATTGCAAACACTATTCTGTTTAGTATACGTGGCTTTCTTGAATGTTTTGTTCTGGGAACCATTTACCATTGATTTGTGTCCAGGTGCATTTATCATGTTAGCCCAGCACAGTAATTAAATGGCTAAAGTCGTGCTGTGTATGAATACACTGTGCTCATTATTACCATTTTACTTAATTCAGCATCATCTGTAGACTTCTAAATATTGCTCCTACATCATAATCTGGTACATCCTCAATAACAATCTTGCAATGTAAATGTCTTTCATTTCCAGCTGTGATTTTTGCTCCTAAAGTTACATCAATTGTAGATCACAATGTAGATATGTGTAGTAATGAAATTGCAATGCTGAGAAAGACTTAAATAGTTCTTAAGGTTTGTCTCTTCTCTTTAGAAGGAATCTCATTCCAAAACATTAGATGATATTTTATTTTCACATACTGAAAAAAATTCTCAGTCTTCCTCCAGTGCTTATTGGATCTTACATGGTGGATATAAAAATGTTCTGCTCAGTTCTCCTGCTGCAGGGAGTGTGATTGATAGTCCAGGTGCTATCCTTCTGGATCTACCTCATTTTTACTGAGGCCATGGCTCTTACAACTATTCCCAGCCAATGAAAGTGCATTGCAGGGCCCGAAAGCCTACCCATTCCAACAAGACATGTTATTCCTCCAACAGATGACTTACCCTTGGGGCTCTACATTAGTTTTGCCAAACCTTTCTTGGTGCAGTGCTGCAGTCACACATTCTTGCTATCCCAACCCTCCTTCTCCTTCTTTCCCTCTCTTCTTCTACAGGAAGAGGAGTGATACCTGTATCACAGTCTGAAGGCTCTCTCCTTCTTCCTCTACTCCATAGTTCAACATACTTCTGCCTTGTCTAATTTCATTTTGACATCTGCTTCTTGAAGATAACTAATACACCTTACTTTTAAAAAATGTTTTCTTACGTTCAATTATAAGTCGATATACTGGCAAAAAATGACACTCCCCCTCAGTTTATTATTTGGTGGAAATAGAGAAAAACCATATGAAGGATAAAAAAGTTTATATCTGAAGAGTCTTACTAAGGCTGAAAGCATTCTCACTAGTACAGAATCCCTTTCACTTAATGTGTCATTACTAACACAAATATCTAATTGTATCCTTTATTTATATCATATTTCATAGAGTCCAAGATAAATGTTCTTCAAGTTTTAATATTCTGAAGTTGTGATATATCTTAAAAGCATGCATTCGTCATAAGTTAAGTGGCAGCTTTTTTCCTTAGTAATAGATTAATGGAGAATCTTACAATTAATGGAATCTAAATTCTATCAAGTTCTGTATCTTCTCTCTATACAGTATTTTCACATTTTGAGTGTGATGTTTGTGTGTGTGTGTGTGTCACTGAACCTATAGTACTTTATATTTTTTCCAATTCCATTTGATCAATGTTTTGTGTGATGGGAAAGAGATCTTTGAATTTCTCCATGTTCCAGCTCCATTTAGCCATCCTAATACAACACTTCTTTCCTAGATACCTGAAAGGAAATCTTAAAATTGTGTTCAAAAATTGGAAATGCTTGATCCCATGAGATTTTCTTCCTACTGAATTATTTGTTTTGTGGATATGTGAATATATTGAAGACTTAAAATAAGTATGCTCTTTCAGAAGCCAGATCTCATCTATTTTCATTAAATCAATTTCTCATTTGCATTCATTTGTGGTGCATTTGCTTCCAAGAAGAAGCAAAGCATGTGTTAGAAATTTTTAAAAAGAGTCACCACCACAAATAGAAATTGTAGTGTAATCTATTTGATACGCAAGTTAAAGATCAACATAACATCCAGAGCAAAAAATAATTTACTGAAACTTATTCATAATATAATATAGCAATTAAGAACATCATATGAAGTAAGAATTGAGTTCAAATCTATATGATATTAGGTAACTAGACTTAGTTGATATTTGTTAATTATATAAGTGACCTCATGTATCGCTAGGTATCTGTGTCAATTATTGAATTTATCATCTGTCAGTTTCAGTGTTCTGTTTTCTAATGCTGGTGCTGGAGCTGGGACTCTAAAAACCATACCTCTGGTTCATTCGTGGTTCCCTGTTGGGCTCCGCACTTCAGGGAGAATGCAAGGCTGGAGAAGGAAGCAGGGACTATTTCGTTTCTGTCTGCTTGTTTTTCTTGTCATTATCACCATAGCAACACTTCTTCACTCCAGCAGCCGCAGCAATTTCTTCCTGTGGTAGCAGCTAATCCAAATTGTATTTGTTCCAATATTTGTAGAACCAGCTCTGAGGTGAAACTTAAGGGTTTATGCTGTGCTGGCACTGGCTTATACCAGCTTGCCAAAGTTGACTGTTCTCTTCTCTTCAAGAGTTCCATGATGTCCAGTTGGTAGTTTGGCATCAGCAAAGATGGGAATATGCCTACCATGGATATTGACACATGCTAAACAGCAGGACTACTCTCACCTCTACCAGACAATGCCAGTTTAGCAGCCTGCTACCCCTTTAGAGTTCTCTTTTTAACGGTTTAGTTGCTTAGTTAATAACATTATATGTGACAAAAATGTCTTTAAAAATTTTTTCTGTTCAAATAGCTAGTGTGTTTGCTGACTTCTGACTGGACCCTAAATGATGTAGTATATTTTTTTCAACTATAAAACAAGGAAACTTTCAATAATCATAAATTTCGTGTGAGGATAAAATGAGACCACATAAAAATACTTAGCCCGTTACGTTGTAAGCACTCTAAACATAACTCTGGGGCCAAACAATGTGTTAAATTTTAATCTATATTTTTAGCTTTTTTTTTTCTTCCTCCATTTTAAGCCATTAGAAAAAGAAATATCAACCAGCGCAAATTTACCCACAATCGGACATTTGGTAATGTCTGGGGACATTCTTAATTTTTTACTACTGGGGAAGGGTGCTATAGACATCTAGTGGTAGAGTCCATGGATGCTACTATACAACTTCGCAATGCACATGACAGACCCGCATAACAGAATTTTCCAGCCCAAAATGTTAATATGCTAAGGGGAAGAAACCTGGAGTTTGATTCTTAGTAATTCCTTTTTCTAGAAATCTTGGCTAGGCTGAAAATAGAATTTTTTTTTCTTTTCTTTTTTTTTTAAATAGTATCTCTGTTGCTCAGGCTGGAGTGCAGTGGTGCGATTATAGCCCACTGTAACCTCGAATACCTGGGCTTGAGTGATCCTCTCACTTCAGCTTCCCAGGTAGCTGGGACTACAGGCACGTACCACCACACCTATCTAATTTTTTATTTTTATTTTTGTAGAATGGGGTGTCTCACTACACTGTCAGGGCTGGTTTTGAACTCCTGGACTCAAGTTATCTAACCTCCTCCATCTCCCAAAGTGCTGGGATTACAGGCATAAAACACTGCACCTGGCCTTAAAAATATATTTTTTTAAATCAATGGTTTTTTCTTATCTTGTGAAAGCCAGGGCTTGTTGGAAAACTAATACTGAGAGAGAGAGACAGAGACAGACAGACAGACACAGAGAGAGAATATTTCACAAAAGGACTGTAAAAGGACAGAGGAAGAGAGAGAGGTTTTTCCAAGGTCAGAGAATGAGTTTTCAAGACCTGTAACTTGGTGACAGTATACTAGGGCAGTGGCAAAACTTCAGAGGCTGATAGTTGTGTCAAGGGAGGCTGGGCTCTAAGTTGTAATTTCCCAGCCTGACAAACTGTTTCTGTGCCCAAGAGTCTCATAGGGTCAGAGGCTTGAGACCATGGTCTGCAGTGACCAAACAGATCTCACTACACTTTGCTGTTTTTGCAATCCTGGAAGCAGGGAGTCCCCAAAATAACTCTGAATTTCCTGCCAGCCAGACAGATTGGGACCTAGAAATTAATGTATAGAAAATGGAAGAAAAAGTGATTTTATTTTTTGGAGAACTGATTTTGTAGTCTGAGTGATATCCACTTTCTTTACAGTAGTATTCTAATCATGGTGGCAGTAATTCTAGTGGTAGCCGTAGTCCTGGAGATAATAAAAGCATTGGCAGCTATAGCAGCAGCAACATTAGTAATGACTTCTTGTGATGATCGTCATTAGTATTTCTGCTATTTTCTTTTTACCACCGGGCAATATTGATATACCTATTTCAAATAAATTAATGTTTCTGTTTTAACTTATCTCTTTGCACAAATATGTATGTCAAAAATAGTAGAAAAATAAGCACAGGCAAAAATTAGAGATAATATGTGAGAGACTTTTTTAATATTATGAATTTATAAAATTATAATATTTTTATAAAATAATTCTCATTTTCATAAAGTGTTACTATTCAAACTGGTGCTTCTATCTGTGAATCTTGACTATAAAGTACTCATGGATATATTTGTATTATCAACATTCCCTATACCATAAACCTGTATGATCATATTTTTATTAATCTGTCATGTACAACATGGGTGTATAACTTGATCAAGGGTTTTGAATTTTTCTTTTTATTGCAACATTTACATTGACATCAGAAAGAAATTCTCATATCTGCCAAAATTGTTGTCAACAAAATCAAGATAAAATGTTGAACTGACCTGATTTCCTACAACAAATAATAAACTATTCAAGGCAACTAGTACCTGTATCCCCAGTAAGGTCTGAACACAATTCTGCATAAGATGAATACACAGCCCTGGTGACACAGATTTGGGGATGATAATGGTGAGGAAGACTCATGAATTTGCAGTGGAAGGAATTTGAACAGGAAACTGAGTTCCACCTCAGCCTTTAGGGAGGTACAGCTCTATTGGCTATATTGATTGATGAAATTGCTGAGGCTCCCAAGATTAAGAAACTTGCCCAAGGTTCTATAACGTTGATTACCCTCGAAATGCTGTACAACATGAAAGTTGGTTACAACATAGGATATTATATCCTTTAGGTTATGTTCACTATGAGTAATGGAACTCCTCATCCCACCAATAAACAAAGCAGCTTAAACAAGGTAGGAGTTTACTTTTTATATATGTGCCTGGCTGAAGTCCATCCCAGTGTGATGTGATACTCCATGGCATTGGGAAGACAGGTTCCTTCCACACTCAAGGTGACATCATTGTCTAACATCTTGCAGGATCTCTGGCTACTATGGCTACATTCTAATATGTACAAAGGTAGACCCACTGGCAGGAAGAGAAGGGTTAAGCCCTTTGTTTCAAAGATAATTTTTGGAAGTTGCATATACCACTTCTTATATTCTATGATATTAGCCAGAATTTAGCTTCAGGTGAAACTAGAAATTAGATCCTATTCTAGGTAATCAAGTATATAGCTAAGGATTTAGAACAGGAATCAGCAAACTTTTATGTATAAAACATCTAGGAAGTAGATATTTTGGGCTTTGCAGGCCATATGGTCTCTGTCGCATGTATTTAAGTATTTGTGCTGTTATAGTTCAAAAGCAGCCATACACAATATGTAAATGAATGAGCATGGCTATGTTCCAGTAAAACTTTATTCAGAAAAACAGGTGGTAGGCTAAATGTAACTCAGTGGCCACAATTTGAACTCCTGTTCTGAAAGATAACAGGTATTGGGAGACAGCCAGTGGCCTCTGACACTATGCTATTGCCAAGTGCAGTATGGAAGCACAATGAAAAATAGCTTTTTGCCAAGTCAATTACTTTCAACTTGAAAACACTCTTCTGGTAGCTGACCTTAGGGTGACTAAAAACTGGGTTTTCCCAGAACACAGTGGTTCATGTCTGCTTTCCTGGCGTCTGATCCAGTCCTTCTCCACCTCAAAGTGACCCCAAATTCAGGCATGCTGTTCATAGATATTTACCAATCAAAAGGAAAGCATAAAAAAATGTTATATAAGCATTCGCATCAGGCTTTATATGTAACAGCTAAAAAACCGACAAAAACCCAAATGTACATAAACAGAACAAAGAGTAGACAAAGTATGTTATATCCATTCAGTGGAATATTGCTCAATAATAAAAAGGAGCAAACTATTGATTCATTCAATAACTTGGAAGACTCTCTCAGAATAATTATGCTGAGTGAAAGCAATAAAACAAAAAGAATACATATTTTGTTATTCCACTTATCTAAAACTCTATAAAGATCAAATAAATTTATAGTGACAGAAACAGATCAGTGGATGCCTGGGAAGGTTGGGGGCAGAAGAGGCAAGAGTTAAGGATTGCAGAGGGGCATGAGAAAGCTTTTGTAGGTGACATGTTCACTATCTTGATTGTGTGACAGTTTCATAAGTGTATACCTATATCCAAACTTAGCAAATCGCACACTTTAAATATATGCAGTTTATGTGTTAATTAAATTTCAGTAAAGCTGTTAAAAAAGTGTTTCAGTTTGAATCATAACTTCTGTGATTACCCTACCTAGCATATGCCAAAAGAATTTTTGTTGAATTGAAATGCTGTTTCTTTTTCAGTAGCACCCAAACAAAAGGCATAAAAATAAATGAATAGTGAAAACAGAAAAGGAAACTAGAAAAAGGAAAATCTCTTTAATACATACACTAAAGTTACTAAACACTAAAACTACACCTTTCGGGGCCACCAAAAATGCTTGTAATAGACAAATTATAGAAGAATTCCTAGGATTTTGTGACTGAAATGGCTGCTTCTGCGACCCAATCAACTTCACTTAATTTATGGACTTACAAATGAATGTGACTGACTGCTCACAAGTAAATTATTTTCCTCTAATTGGTCTCTCTAAGTGATAATATAAACAAATTAGCCATGACAGTGATGAATCCTGTTGGCTGTATCTGCAGAACTAGATGTATAAAGACTTGTATTTTGCTCATATGTGCTCCAAAACTTTACATTACACTTGATTCATTTCGCTATATGAATAGAGTTAGAGTAATTCACCTCTAAAACTTTTTTTGATTCTAGAAGGCTGTGATTCTTTTATCCAAATCTACTCATACCACCTTTGCTTTTGTAAAACACATTAACCTGCCTGTGCGCCATATGCTAAATGGAGATGAACAGCGCATCTGCATTTAGCATATGATTCTTTTCATAGCAACTCCTCAGGATGTATGGGGCTTGTTCTTAATGTGCTTTAATTCTGATTGATTTTGATGTATTTTTCTTCAAAATCTTTGCCTAAGTTACCTATTCATTCATGATCTGCTGCCTTTTGAAATTTACAGAGTTCAGGTTTTCCAGCGTTATCTCTTGGACCTCATGAAAGTACATACTTCTGCTGCTGTTTGTGCCCTTGGTCATCTCCAGTATGGAAACTTCACTTTGCTTTGTCTTATTCCTCAAAGTCTCAAGCCCCAGAAGACCAACCATCCCAAGACAGAGTTAGGCATAGTCAAATGAAAAAGACCATACCACAGAAAAAATATGAACTTAATATTTTTGTCCTAACTATATTTAGGTTCAATTTAAAAACCACAATTTTTGCCAAACCTTCCTCGATTACTTGGCTTTTCTCATAGCTGTATCCCTGTTTGGGCTCATGGCATCCATTAGCTGTTACTTTCATCTCTATTTTCTTGAATACATTTAAGGTATATTCCCCACATAGATCAGAAACTTCCTAGTATGTTTCTAAAACATTTCATGGTCCATAATTTACATTATTCTTCTAAAACATTTCATGATTTATAATTTACATTGTTCTGAGTCTCTGGAAAGCACAAGCACAAAGAAGTTGTTCAGTAAAATATTTGAGTATTGTTTGATTGCTCCTAATTGGTACTATCAATTGTTTCAGTTTTTCAGAGAGTAAATACTTTCTATTTCCTGCATATACATATGAAAGATTTTCTATTCATATATATACATATATATAATTTTAATGGTTTTCTATTGTAAGAATATAGTCATAATAATAACCTACCTCCTGAAATTATACCTGGATACAATAAATTATGATAAATGCTATTAAGTCTTGTGGACCTGACTCATCAAGAGTAAAGGAAGATATGTGTAATATGCTCTTTTGAAAAAAGAGATGAAGGATGAACTCTACCTTTGAAAGGTTAATGGTCAATAATTTTTTAAAAAAAGTAACAAAGGGACCAAACTGAAATAATAAGCATTCATTTAAGGGAATGCATTCCCCAGAAGTTCTTCTTTACTGAATATCTGCTGAAGGTTCATTAAAGAATACAACTCCACTCAGTTAGCTTGTGATCGTTGATAATTTCCGTGTCTTCCAGATTTTGCTTTTAAGGTCCATGACCATGACATTCATTCATTTATCAACAAATGCTTTCGACTTAATACCATATACCACATACTGAAAATAAATTAGATATAAAATGAACTTTATAATTCAGTGATATCATTTAGAATGTCCTCATTTGTCTTCATTTTCATTCTGTAGAAATTTTAAAGTAAGTTGATTTCTGTACACTAAGCTGAAATTTTTTCAACACAATGAGTTTTGGAGTTGTTTTTACCACTTTAATTAATGGTGGAATCAGCTAATGTTAAAAACTTCTTAACTTGAAGGGAGGCTTTTATTGATAGGGTGACCTCCTAGAGGCTGATAAAGGGCATATTACACAGTTACACAGTAAACAGAGTTGTCCTGATTTCCCTGTGTGCTAGAGTACAAAACTGCTGAGGTCAACAGCCCAGCTGTCTTTGTGGAATAGTTAGTGTGGCCTTCTATAATTGACATCAATGGTCTTTGCAACACAGCACTCCTTCCTTTTCCGATGGGTAGATACATAGACAAGCATATATATATGTCCTGCAATAGCTGTTAAGAGGAGAAACTTTTTTACAGGAAGTGTTCAATGTTAAAAGAGCATGAATCTGATCCTGAATGGCCATGTTTCCTGCTATGTGAACAGAGACTACAATTAGCATAAAGTCAGGCAGAACTTATGTGGAGAGAGAGAGAAAGAGAGAGAGAGACGGGGAAAGAAACCCAGGTGACATAATTTTATCCCTGAATCCAGGAGCAAATGGACCAAGCAGAAATATTTAGAAGTGGGAGATAAAGAGGCAGAGCTCTTATAATCTCATTTGAATAACTAGACTCAACTGAACTGAAGCTAATTTCATCCTTGAATTTTTTGGTTGTATCTACTAATATATAAATATATTTTCTTTTTTTTTTTCTTGAGCTGGTTTGAGTTGATTGTCTTTTCTACTGCCTTAAAGCCATTTTTTTTCAGGCTACTGCAACAAATTACTTTAGACTAGTTGACTTAAACAACAAACATTAACTTTTCATAATTCTAGGGGCTGGAAAGTAGAAGATTAAGGCGCTGGCAGGTCCACTGTCTGGTGAAGACCTTTTTTCTGGTTGAAAGGTTACTTAATGTTTTCTTGTATCCTCACATGGTGAAGAGGAAAGAGAGGGAGAGCAAGCTCTCTTGTCTCTTGTAAGGAGGGCACTAATCTCATCATGAAGACTTCACCCTCATGTCCTAATTGTCTCTCAAAGACCCAACCTCCTAATATCATCCTATTGGGGATTAGGATTTCAACATATTAAACTTCTGGGGGATATAAGCATGTAGTGCATAACAACCTCCATTCAAAATTTTTCTACTTATTTGACTTTGCTTTATTCTAAAAATCTATTTTAACGTTGAGTTCAGGTTTCACACCAATGGATCATTCTATTGTTACTGACCAATCCTTTTAACAAATTCCACTAGAGTCCAAGATGCGCCCATTTCTACTGAATTTCATGACATAGAACTATGCTCTTCTGATTTAGAGATTATATCTGATTCTGGCTTTATTACTCATGGCTGTAGAGAGAAATTAGCTGGAGAGCTATTTGAAGTCATTCTTCTAACCAAAGATCTGATTTTTCAATTTCTGACCAAACTTGTATGAATCAGGGAGCTCCATCACCACTTTGATTTCTTATAAAGTGTTACATTTGACTGAGTCATGGAGATGTCAATGTCAGACCTGGAGGTTGGTTAGTGGTGGGAGGCCATATTCTTTTTGCCTAGCAATGTTTTAGAGGCACGGTGTGAAAATGTTTACATCATTTAAAGTCATTTTTTCTAAAGAGGCCATTTGAGCCTCAATACAAGAAGCCTCTGAATGTATCCTTCTTTCTTGCCTCAACTTGGGCTATAAATAAGTCAAGTGATCCATCTACTCATTTGATGGAGCTAATATTTTGCTAGTTTAAGTATGTACATAATTATATGCAAAACTTTTAAAGATTTGTAAAGCAAAAGAAATACTGTGATAGCAAGAATAAGATTAATTAATCTCTATAAGTCACCCCAAAACTTACTGAGTCTCTCTCCCTTTCTTTTTTCTGGAAGATTATTATCTCTTTAGTCTTCCTCTGTGGAATTCTCAATGCTGTTGTTTTTTTCTTTCCCCCATTTCCCTTTCTCATTATTTCTCTTTGCTTACATTTATTTCTCTTTGCTTACATTTCTCCATTCTTTCTTCAACTTCCTTTTTTCTATATTCCTTTTCTCCTTTTATGTTTGTGTCATCTTCCTTCTGTCTCTCTTCCACTAACATTTTATTTTTATATTTCTTTTTTATTCTTTATGCTGTAATGTCTTTTCTGCTCTTGCATATTAATGACTCATATTTGACAGGTTTTTATATATAAATATATCACAGAGATTAGCCCATTTTCTCTAATAGTTGAGCTAATAGAATTGTCTATGTAATTCTTAAAATAAGGCTTTATTGTTTGAGTGAACCTGGAAAAGCTCTGCTACAGCATGTTTTTTCCAAGATGTAGGCCTGTCTACATTTCAGGAAATCAAATCCGTATGCCACCTGGTGGCTATCAAGAAAAGTACAGCCAGAAACAAAACTACCTTCAACAAAATCAGTGGCATATCCCAATACGCTGAGGTAATGCATGGTTTATTCTATTCATACAGTGCATGTGATGACATGACGTCATTCATCTGAACCTCACCACTGAGCAATACTACCATCAGCTAGACAGGGATTTGTTATACCTTTCATACTTCCTAATTCCCCATTTCTTAGGGGAAAAAATTACTTTCCTCATTTCCTGTCTTCTCTAGTCATTCATATAAAATCAGAAAATTCCAGAACTGTTAAGGGAAATGAAAAGTAATGCAAACTTCTCATGATATCCAGCCCAGAAGTTAGTTGTGGATCTATGAGTAGAACACAGGCTTCTTTCTTTCCTGTAAAATGCTTTCTGACGTTATTTTCACCTTCCTCTCAGGGAGCTTAGTTAAATTAAGACAAGATGTAGTTAGGAGAAATAACTAAGAAGCATAAACAAAGGAAAGGGAATACCATGAAATCTGTAAATAAATTTGGGTTACTTCTTATAGTTTTTGTTATTTGAAATGAAGATTTTATTTATATAGTTGATCAAAACAAAGTAGTGTAGAGGTTGTTTGCCATACTCTAGTGGAAATTTTCTAAGAGGAATGGCATCAGCTGAGAAGGAACAAGGCAGAGGAAAACCTGGGGCTGAAGAAAGAGACTGGATTGTGGGGAGTGGTAGGGGTTCATTAACCAGGATCCAAGTATGTCAAAAATTGGTATATTACCAAATATCCAGAGAGTTGCAATTTTCTGGGAAAAGCAGTTCATCAGAAGTGGAGATGGTGAGCAGTATTCATAATCAGGTGAGGCAGCTCCATCAGGCTTCTAGCTGGGTCTTAAATGGCAGAGTTGCATTTATTTCTAGGTAGAGGAATTACTGGAAAGAATTAGAATAGCACTGTGTAAGGGTCTTAATTTTACTGATGCCATAGGAGACCTGCATTCTTGAATTTAGTTGTGCTGTAGGTCAAAAATTCAGGGCAACGGTTTACCGTTTCAGTGTGGGACAACACAGAAGTGTTATGGAATACTTGGTGTGTCGCTTCACCAGCTGGAAACCTCTGTGACCAGTGGCAGCTTTGCCTGAATTTTACTCTGACCTTCTGGGCTCCTTCTGCCCACTCAGCCTGGCAGGCTGCATTCGGCTCACGCTATTGGCCTGGATCCTATGCCTGCCAAGGAAAAGCCAGGCACAGAGTGACCAGGGGAATGTGAGCAAGCATGGGGTCTGGCCACTGCGCACAGCCAGGCACGCCGGTGCTGACAGGGTTGGCAGCACCAGCTGCTGGAACAGGACCCAGCTCCCTATGAGGCTGTGGCTGGACCAGGCTCACCGAGAGCAGCTTCCATGGCTGGCACCAGGGAACACAGGGGTGCCTGGAAGCTTGGAGGCTCCAGGAACTACAGGGCTCCAAAAAGGGAGTCACAGCCCTTGCTTAGGGAGTTAAAGGGCTGTAGTGCTTCCCTCCTTAGCCTGTAACGTGGTGAGCAAGGGGCGTGTTTCAGCCCTATGGGTGTTACTGCTCTTTTAGCCCCGCCATTTGGCTGGTCCCAAGTCTTGTCTTGCATCCAGGAAGAATGATGTAGGCAGACAAGTGGAGGATGAGCAAGACAAAGAGGAACTTTATTGAGGGATAGAACAGCTCAGAGGAGAACCACAGTGGGTAGCTCCTCTTTGTAACCAGGGTGTCCTGATGAGTGTCCAGCTCTTAGCAGAGAGGGTAGCTCCTCTCTGCAGGCGGGTCTTCCCATCATCTCTTCTGGTCTGGCTGAGTCCAGGGCTTTTCATGGGTCTAGAGGAGAGGAAGTGCATGCTGATTGGTCCATGGGCGGCCACAGCGGGCCCAGAGAAAGCACCACAAGTTCCCACTCCAGTATGTGGGACCAGCAGCCCAGTCCCCAGGCTTCAGGCCCTCCCCGGCTTGAAGAGGGAGCTTCACCTGGGACCTGCCCTCTTTCACCCAGGAGCCTGTCTGCTTCCTGCCTCAATTCGTGGCACCCAGGCTGTTCATGACAAGGGGCACCTGCAGGCCAGCACTGAGCTGCCCTCAGCTCCCCCATCAGCTTCCCTCCCATGCTCATCTGTGCCCAAAGCCTGGAGGGGGCCGAAGCAGCAGGAGGCTGGCATGTTAGCTCTGCCCGAGCATGTGCACACCTGGCCTGGCTGCCACAGCATCTGGCCTTGGCCCCAGACTTGCTCCAAGATCAGAGTGGGTGCCAGGAATGGGGAGAGGCCAGGCAGCGGAAGCAGACACCTCCAGGCCTGCAGGGGAATGGGGGTCCCTTCTGGCCCCAAGAGTGCAGAGATGCCTGGGTCTACAGCCAGGACGCAGGTCTCATGCCTGCTCCAGGCCCTCAAGAGCACAGGGAGGCCCGGGTCCACAGCCATGACTTGGGCAGCTGTAGTTGCACCTGGGAATGCAGGGCTCCTGCCTGCTCCCTGCTCCTGCCTGCTCTGTGGAGCGTGGCACTGCCCCTGGCCCAGCTCCTCTTTGCCCCTCTTTGCCCACCCCTCCATGCCGGACCACGCTGCTCCCCTGCCGGTGGGAGATGTGGCTCGGCCCCACTGCAGTGGCTCCCAGGGCAGTGGGTTCGGTGGTGCTCCCAGGGTCAGGCTCTGAGGACTGCCGCCTCCTCTCCGCGTTTTCCCTGCAGCGGCAGTGGGTGAGGTGCAGGTGGCATAGGGCCCTGGCCAACCTTGCACAAATGAACCTGATGCTCTTGGGGCCAGTCCCGGCTGCACCTTCCACTGGGTGCTCGTGGGCTCCCAGGATGCACAGGGAGCGAGGTTGAAGCTCCAGTGGAGGCTCCAGGCCTGGGAGTTGGTCCTGCCCTGCCATGAGAAGTTGGGGGTGGTGCAGTTGGCTGCCTTGGAAATGCAGGGCACAGGATCCTATTGCCGCCACTGTTGCTCCCTCAGCGGCTCCTGCCACCACCGCGGGTGCCTTCCTGCTGCAGCCGGCCCGATGGCAGCAGCTACTCCAAGTGCCCCGCCCTTGCCATCAGAAGGGTGTGTAGAACCAGGCTGAGTCACTCTGAGATCGCAGAATCTAGGGAAGTTGCTCTATCATTCCAAATACTAGGCCTATTTGTGCCAGAAATATTGTCTCTAGTTATCTTATCATTAAAATGAAGCTTCCTATAGCGCACCCTAATCTGGCTAAGATTCCTTTATTTAATACTGTTACCAAAGGTACTCTGTGTTGAGCACAATGACTGTTTCTAACACAGTACTTAAAAATCAGATGCGTTTTCTGCCAAGATGGATCTGGAATTTATTTCCTTGGGAATTTCCATGCAGTCTAGTTACTGCTAAAACTACAGGTTAATATCTTGTTTTTCCATTAGTAGGTGTAGCTGGAAAGTCATACATTAACTTAATGTCAGCTTAAATTATTTTTAAATGGACATTTCATAGACATAGATTCAAATGATATCTCCCAATCTAATACATTTGCCATAATCTTTTAACCTTTTTCCCGTTTGCCCCAAGATTATTTGCTAGCGGCGCTTGCAGCTGCAGCGTTTACTCTGAGATAACTTTGCTACCAAATATCATTTATTATTATTATTATTATTATTATTTTTTGCATCACTTTAGTATATAGACTTTAAAAACAAAAGACAGCATTCTAATTATAGCATTCTGTTTTCAGTAGTGGTATTTCTGTTTACAAAATGTAGTAATTCTCAATCGCTGAAAATGTCAAATCCTAGAAAACATAGTATTCCTACGTGTCATGTTAACATCGTTCTCGAATAGTTGGCCAAATAGTCATTTGATGAATCTGCTTTTTCCGAAATAGACAATCCTGATGAGTCAGATGATTCTCATGTTAGTTCTATTTAGAACAACTCCAAGAACAGTTTTTATATTTTATTTTCACATTGAAAATCAGTCAGATTAGCTTCAGCCTCAAAAAGCCTTTTTATATAAAATTAAATGAGCACTGGCAGCGAGATGCACTTTCTTTTCCTAAACAGGAAAAGAGTTAAAACTAAAGCAGCTTTGGCCAGGTGAAGCCAGTAAGTTAAGAATTAAGAGGGAAGCATCGCCTGTAGCCACATAGCAGGTAAAAGGAAACATGATTTCATCACATAAGTGAAACTGTGTCAAGAATGATAGAGGAAGAGGCAAAATTGGGGCACCGCAGGATAGAGCATTTTACTCAGAGCCTGTTGAAAAACGTTAGCTCCTGAAGTCTTAATTTGCTCTGAACTCACTAATGTCTTATTTCAAATAAATATCAACTGGTTCCCAATAAATATGTCATTGAGGTTTATGTAGTTAATACTTGAACAAATTAATATCCATAATGCTTATCATACACTATATATACTCCATTCTTTTTGGCCTTTAATGATGACAAGTTGAGTGAGCAGCCAACCTCGTTCCTTGTCCATTTTTATTAGCAATTTGTAGCCTAGATATTTGCTTTTCACTATAACCTTCTGTTTTAGTTGTTGGTTATCATTAGCTTTTGGAAAATAAAAAGTATCTTTCCATTGAAAAGAAAAAGAGGTTGGGAAACTGCAGACTAGGGAGTTAATGAAGACTTTTTAAATCTGATGAAGCAGCTATCAGTACACACCAGACAATCTTATTGACAATTCAACAGACTAAACTGTTCAAGATGACTGACAGCTCCATTTGCCAGGCAGCAATGTTGAATGACAGTTTCACTTGCACAATGTCCATTTTGAGTGGCATCTCAACACCAAAAACACCTAGTTTGATTGACAACCTCACATACGAAGAAGTGAAGCTAGGATATCTCTGAGAAGCTGAGAAAAGGGTGTGGGAAAGATGTGTTCCTTGGGCTTTGGGTCTGCCCTCATTCTTTTTCATCCACACTGTGAACATCTCATCATCTCATCATTTTACTTTTTATACTATTAAAAATGTATTAAATACTCACATGTAATGTAGATTAGCACTTGATTTCTCACAGCTGTGCTGCAAGTCACATAGTGTCATGTCCTGTCACATGAAAATGTTTGCATTCCTCTAAGTGACTTAATATATAATAATATGTTATTTTTGAAATTTTAGTCATGCCTATCAAGTGGCTTTATTTTTATATTAACCACCAAAAGGTGACTGATAAGACCCAACATTATCTATAGCTTATGCATGGGGCATAATTTCTGTATGATTTTAGCAAACATCTTTGACTTTAGACTGAATTCACTAGAATATACAAGGGTAGTGGGCAACAGAAAATAGCTACTTAAAATGTTAATGTAAGCCTAAAATGTCAATTTAAGCCATACTAAAACCTAAAACTATTGAGCTCCTACTATTGTAAATGACACAGTACAAGGAATGCTAATTAGAAGATCTAGTGACTGGAAGATTTCTCAGAAGTGTTCAGCAGTAGTCCATCCACAGCTGAATTTTAATGCTAAGTTCCAGGTACTACTTATTAAAGATGCTGTGGAGATACAGTATATTCACAACACTGCAACTAGTGCAGGGAAGAGATAGCCATTCATTTTATGTGTGGTTTGATACAATGTACTTGATACCTTTTACCTGAAGATTATAGGATTAAAAGGAACATGAGGGTTGATGTCAAACAACTAAAGAATTATTATTTGCAAAAGAACAGATACTTATTTTTTGAAAAATAAAATGAAAATGACAAGAAGAAAACAAGGGCCTCTGGTTAGAAATCAGGGAATGCAAAATTCAACTGAATATAAAAAAGGTTTTCTAACAATTAGAGCAAGTAAAAATGTAACGGTTTAGCTCTTAAACACCACTAGGATTTAACCTGACAAGAATGTTGACACTATTACTACAATTTGTAATAATACCAATAATTGTCACCTATCTAATAATCTTTTGGGCTCTTTAAAAATAGATTCTCTAATATTTTCTAATAATATATAATATAGATTCATACCCCCCCCCAAACACACACATACACAAATGCAATTACTTGCCTAAGAACATATAGCTAAATTTTGATTTAAAGAATTTCCAGGTCTTGTTGAGTGCTTGAATTAAATGTCTTCCTCTTACTTTTCTCCCGAGTGTATGCCAATTCAATTCTGTCAAGTTGTTCAGATATATAAGAGGAACAATTTTTTAAAAAACCTATTAATGTTGGAGATCATGGGAGAGGGGTCATTTTTTATCCGCCTTCAATACAAATAATGCCATACCTTTGTCTAACAACTTTTAAGTAAGGAGATTAGACTCTTTGGCCTTGTGGTCTCTTTTAACATTAAGAAAATGTAGAATATCTGTCTAACATTCTGTAATTTGTAAAGTACTTTCTCAATAGTTTCATATTTAACCAGCAAGCATCCTGTAGAAGGAGGATGACCACTATTAATATTTCTATGCTACCAACAAAGAAACAGCAGCCCCCTAATGTCAAGGACCTTTTTAAAAGTCACTGAGGACCTGACTGGAGAGCTTACATAAGAACATGACCTCCTGGCTGCTGCTCTAGAAAGAACTATTCTACTGTGCTATGCCACTTTACTTCCATTTTCCTTCCTCTTTTTCTAAATGATTTTCAAAAAGCCTTTTCAACATTACTTGCTTTTTCCATCCTATCTTTACTCTCAAGAGAGCAGCTGATGGTTGAGTTCTGGCAAGAGTGTCCATTTCCAGTGCTCATAACTTGTGATAGTTTCTTACTTAGTACCAGATCAAATATGTAATTTCTATCTCAGCTTTAAGGAGTTCTATAAAATAGTCCAGATTATCTTTCCAGGTATATT
This sequence comes from Gorilla gorilla gorilla, assembly GCF_029281585.2. NCBI lineage: Eukaryota > Metazoa > Chordata > Mammalia > Primates > Hominidae > Gorilla > Gorilla gorilla. The sequence goes on from NC_073241.2 coordinate 72,825,711, forward strand.
TTATAATATCTTCTATGTTAGTTCACAGGGCTGCCACAACAAAATGCCACAGAATGGGTGGCTTAAGTAACATAAGTTGATTTTCTCACAGTTCTGGAGTTTGAGGGTTCAAGATGAAGGTGTCAGCAGGTTAGATTTGTCGTGAGGCCTTTTTTCTTGGCTTGCAGATAGGTGCCTCCTTACTCTGTCCTCACGGGGTCTCCTTTCTGTGCACATGCATAGCAGATGTCTCTTTGTGTGTTCAAATTTCGTCCTTATAAGGACATCAGTCAGATTGGATTAGAGCCCAACCTATGGACCTCATTTTGGCTTAATCACCGCTTTAAAGGCCCTGTCTTTAAATACAGTCACAAGCTGTGCTGAAGTACTGGAGATTAGGAATTCCACATGAATTTGCTAAGGTTGAGGGTGGCAAGAAACACAAAATTTAGCCCATAACTGCCTCTGATCATACCTTACATTTTAGCTAGAAATGCAGAATTCCCATTCTGTAAATAAAACCTACATTTTTCCACCACCTTATCGTTGAACTGAATATCTTTGAGATGAGAGATAGTGATTATGTATGTCTAGCCAGCTTATTAATAGAGGTGAAAACTGGCACCCAGAAAAATTAGCTGACATGCCCAAGGACACAGAGCTGGTCAGTTAGCAGCATGGTTAGCATCAGATAAAGCCTTAGGAATATGGTAGGGGATTTGCACCGATGGTAATTTTCCTCTCATCTATTCCTTCTGGTTGAAGTGAGGTTCCTACTCATTTTTTTCTGATTGGTACTTTATCTATTAAAAGATTCTTGGTTTTGTTTTGTTTTTTTTGAGACAGAGTCTCGCTTTGTTGCCCAGGCTGGAGTGCAGTGGCGTGATCTCGGCTCACTGCAAGCTCCGCCTCCTGGGTTCACGCCACTCTCCTGCCTCAGCCTCCCAACTAGCTGGGACTACAGGAGCCCGCCACCACGCCCAGCTAATTTTTTGTATTTTTAGTAGAGACGGGGTTTCACCGTGTTAGCCAGGATGGTCTTGATCTCCTGACCTCGTGATCCACCCGCCTCGGCCTCCCAAAGTGTTGGGATTACAGGCGTGAGCCACCGCGCCCGGCCAAAGATTCTTTACCTGGTACCTCTTACCTGGTACCTCTTAGATGAAGACCTCCGTGATTCCCCCAGCCAGCACATAGCCTTCTCTCCCCAGAAACTTTAAGGCTTCTTATTATAGTATTTCCCATGTTATAGTTATCTATGTACTTTTTTCAACTTCTCCAACTGATGTAAGTTTCTTAAGCAGCGAATGAATGAAAGAATAAGTTATTGATTTTCTATGGTAGTGTCTAATATCTTGGTTTGCACATGTATATACCAGATGTTTAATAAATATATATTGCTTAGATTCCTTTTTAAACATCAACCCTCCTGTTATAAAATTGCCCCCCCCTTTTGAAAAATGCAGTACTAGGGAAAGGCAAAGACACCTTAGAGATATTTCCTATGCTCCTCAAGTCAGAGGCTCTGAGAGCTTCTTTTTGTTACAATACTTATCATTTTGACTTTTAATTAATGGGTTACATATTTGTCTCTCCCCTCAGGAGTCTGTGAGAAACTTCAGGAGAGCAACTATGTCTTATTTATTCTTATCGTTAGTATTTATATTGGCACATAGTAGGTGCTCTGAAATTGCTGATTGAGTAAATGAGTGAATGAGCAGGCCCTCCTAATAGGAGTCCAGGAATCAGGTGCACAGTTTTAAGTTGGAACTGCTTTGTATTTAAAGACATCAAATAGGTATAGATTGCCATCTAGTGGAAAATGTACACCAATGCTATCTGAATATGGAACTCCTTTCCTAGGACATGGCAGTGAATTTGTACTAGGCTGCATATACCCTTACAAATGTCTTACAACAAAATAGAGAATATAATAAAATTTTCATCCTCCAATGCTTACCACAGCAATATACGAGTTATAAAGTTTTTATCACATAATATTTTAAAACCTATTTCTTTGATGAAAAACTATAGTGAAAACTTCTCTGGAGTTGATGAAATCAGGATGCACTCTCCAAGTTGCTCAAACATGCAACTGTATAGCCATCCTTTCAAATAATGTTCTTTTGTTAATTTCATCTCCCTGCTCTTTCTTTCATGTCAGTTATTCTAGTTAATTTTCTACTAGTGGACACGGACAGCTCAGCTGTAGGCAGATTTTTCCTAGTCAAGCATAGTATCTCTCATTATTATTACATTTTATACATTTCAGAAATATTATAGACATCAATAACTTTTTAGTGAAATGAGTAGACACTAGATTCTGTATCTGTATAATCTTTGCACTGTGTGTGTCACTGAAATTGAAAATATTAAAAACTTAGAAGCTGTGGACCCAGAAAATCTGAGACAGATCTAATTTAGAAAGTTTATTTTGCCAAGATTAAGGATGTGTGCCCATGACACAGCCTCAGCAAGTCCTGACAAAATGTGCCCAGGGTGGTCAGGGAACAGCTTGGTTGTATACATTTTAGGGAGATATGGGACATCACTCAATACATGTAAGAAGTACATTGTTTCAATCTGGAAAGGCAGGACATCTTGAAGCAAGGGCAGGAAGGCTCCAAGTGGGGAGGGAGCCTCCAGGTCACAGATAGGTAAGACACAAAGGGTTGCATTCTTTTGACTTTCTGATTAGCCTTTCCAAAAAAGGCAATCATATATTCACCCATCTCAGTGAGCAGAGGATAACCTTGAATAGAATAAGAGGCAGGTTTGCCTTAAGCAGTTTCCAGCTTGAGTTTTCCTTAGTGATCTTGGGGGCCCAATATATTTTTCTTTCACAAAGCCCAATTGCCAATAGCTTTATGTTTTAATGATCCTTTTTCTGGTCATTATTTCATTTTTTAAATAAAAAAATGGAAACATCATATTAAGAGATATTTATTTAATGCTATTCTATTGAAATAGTATACTTAATTTACATAGAAGTTTAAAACATGGCTTCAGATTATAAGAAGCTTTAACTCTATTGACGATGCTCATGTTTTTATTCAAAAATCTATGATAGGAATATTTCCAGTTCTACTCATTATAGAGTTTTAGCTAATGAACTTACCCCAAAACCACTAAAAAAAAATCAAACAGTACAAAATATATGAAGCAACTATTTCAGGCATTAGATAATAGGTATCACAACGTTGAGATCCTTGAGAGAAAAAAAAACACATGAGGTGAGTGTTAAATCCACACTGGCTTTCTGCCTGGGGGCACCTTCCATACTGCTGCAGCAATAAAAACTTTAAAATAAAGCACAGGAAGTCAAAACACTGAAAAAATTGAGCAGAGCATTGGTGAGTTTTTGGAAACTTCAAGCACATTAATATATAGGTAATTAGAGTTTTGCAAAGAAAAGCAAAAACACTTAAAAAATAATGGTCACAAAATTATCAAATTTGATGAAAATTCAAAGTCCACATATCTAGAAAGCTCAATGAATTCCAAATACAGAAAACATGAAGAAAACTACACAAAGTTACATCATAATGCAATTGTGCAAAGCCACTAATAAAGCAAAAAAAAAAAATATGAAATGCAGCATAAGAAAAAAATGTTCTTCTTCTGATAGAAGAAGAACCAAGATACGGGTTGAGGCAGATTTTTTTTAATAGAAAACAATGCAAACAAGAAGACAGTGAAACAATATATATAAAGTACTTTTAAAGCTTACTGAATATGGCCTGAGAAGGACTCCATGCTTCTATATTTGAGTCCTTGTGGATGAACTGTAACCTAGCTTAACAGGCAGAAAAAATTGAAAACCTATGTTAGTAGTGTGTACCTGTAAAAGGTCTTGGCCAATCCCAGCAGCCATACTTCAACACTGCTGAGTGTTCAAACTATGTTCAAATAATTCATATGCCGAGCTGTAACCAATCCAGCCATTCTGTACCTCGCTTCCAATTTCTGTATGTCGTTTCTCTCTCTCTCTCTCTCTCTTTTTTTTTTTTTTTTTTTTTTTTGGTCTATAAATCTTCTTCCACCACGTGACTGTGCTGGAGTTTCTTTCTTTATTTTTTTTTTTTGAGACGGAGTCTCACTCTGTCGCCCAGGCTGGAGTGCAGTGGCGCGATCTCGGCTCACTGCAAGCTCCGCCTCCCAGGTTCACGCCATTCTCCTGCCCCAGCCTCGCGGGTAGCTGGGACTACAGGCGCCCGCCACCACGACCGGCTAATTTTTGGTATTTTTAGTAGAGACGGTGTTTCACCGTGTTAGCCAGTATGGTCTCGATTTCCTGACCTCGTGATCCGCCCGTCTCGGCCTCCCAAAGTGCTGGGATTATAGGCGTGAGCCACCCGACTGCGCTGGAATTTCTGTGATTCTGCTGTGATTCTGGGGACTGCCCGATTCATAAATCGTTCATTGCTCAACTAAACTCCTTTAAATTTAATTCAGCTAAAGCTTTTCTTTTATCAGTATCAAAAGGAAAAAAGCTTATAACCTAAAATTCTATATTCTGGGAAAGTGTCATTCATAAATGACAATGAAAATAAGGACATTTCAGAAATACCAGTGCTGAAAGAGACACCCATACTACAAGACATATTGAAAGAAGAAGCTCTTCAGACAGAAGGAAAGTGATACCATACGTAAATCTGAATCTACACAAAGGAATGAAAGTTACTAGAATAGTGTAACTATTTAGGTAAATATATAAAACTTTGTAAATATATAAAACTTTGAAGTATTATTTAAATATATGTAACTTTGAAGTATTATTTATAAATATATAAATATATATACCTTTGAAGTATTATTTAAATTTATTTAAAACATAATTGTTTTAAAAATAATAATTGATTGTGGGAGTTAATATCTAAAGAATTAAAATGAATGACATCAATAGCACAAAAGCTGGAGTGGGAAATTGGAAGTTTATTGTAGTGTACTTTTATTATACATACAGTGGTATGTATAATAAACTTGGATGTAGATTGTGGTAAGTTAAAGTGATATATTATAAACCCTGATGCATCCATTAGAATAAAACAATAAATAGTTGTGGCTCATAAGCTGTCAAGGAAGTTAAAGAAAATCATAAAAATTACACAATTATTTCAAAAGAATACAGAAAAGGAAGAAGGAGCAACGAACAGTTAGAAAAAATAAACAACAAATTGAAAGATGATAGGTTAAAACAAAATATATGATCAAATGAAACATAAATGGTTTAACCATCCAATTAAAAGGAACAAATTGTTAGATGGGAAAAAAGAGCATAATCCACATGTATGTTGCCTACAAACAAACCCACCCTACATTTAAACATAAGGTTATGTCATAAGTAACAGGATAAAAAGTGATACACTAAGCTAAAACTAATCAGAGGAAGGCATGAGTGAGTATATTAATGCTATTCAAAATAGATTTCAGGGCTAAAAACATTGCCAGTGATAAGTAAGTTCATTTCATAATTATAAAGAGGTCAATTCATTAGGATAACATAAAACTCCATGCAGCAAAAATATGTTTGAGAATAAAGGAGGCAAAAACTAATACAACTGCAAGAAGAAATTGTCAAATTTATAAATTGTAGCTTCACATACTCATCTCTCAATTATTATATATATTATATATCTTGTTAGAACAAGTGACAGAAAAGCAGAAGAAACGTAAAAGACACTAACAACACTACCAACCAACCTGATCTAATTGATGCTTATTGACTATTTCACCCAACAACAGAAAAAGACACATTTAGTCCATATTCTAAGCTATAAAACACAACTATAAATTTGTTAAGACATGTTTTATTGCTTAGAATATGCTTAGAATATAGAATAGAATAAGTAAATTAGTCCATATTCTAAGCTATAAAACATGTCTTAACAAATGTAAAACAATTTTTCACAAAATGTATGGTCTCAGGCCGCAATGGAATTCAGTAAGAAATGAAGAAAAAGACATTTGAAAACCCCCTAAATATTTAGAACCTAAATAAAACACTTTTAAATACCATTTAGGTAAAAAAGGAACACATCATTGAGAAATTAGAAAGTGTTCTAAAATTAATAAAAATAAAAACACTCATATATAATTATGTAGGATATCATTAAAGCACAGCTTAGAATGCAGTTGACTATATTAGAAATCAAGAAAGGCCTCAAATCGATTATCTCAGTTTCTACCTTTAGAAACTAGAAAAAGAGAGCCCAAATAAGAGAATAAAGGAAATAATAAACATAAGAGTGGAAATCAATAAAATAGAAAACAGAAAAATGGATAGTTATTTGAAACAAATTTTTTTTGAAATAATTTTTTTTTAGAAGAAAGTTGTTGATTTTAATCAATAAAATGGATCAAGCTCCAGCCGGACTGGTCAGTAGAAAAAAAAGAAGGAACAAATTATCAATATCAGGAATGACAAAGGTCATGTCTCTACAGATTCAGATAGTAAGAGGATAACATGAAAATACAGATTGAGTATCCCTTATCTAACATACTTGGGAACAGAAGTGCATCAGATTTCAGGGCTGTTTTTAATATCTGGGTAAATTCAAACATTTAGATAATATCTTGGAAAAACACCCAAGTCTAAACATGAAAATCATTTATGTTTCATACACACCTTATTCACATAGCCTAAAGCTAATTTTATATAATATTTTTAATAATTTTGAGCATGAAACAAAGTTTGCGTACACTGAACCATTATAAAGCAATGATGTCACCGTCTCAGCCACCCTTGTGAATAATCTATGATTGTTTGTCATCTCCATCATTCCTGACTCTGTATTTGTATGCTTTCAATAAGCAATCATTTTCCAAAACTTATTCACACAGAAGTGCTTAACAATAAAGAATGTCATTCCATTAATACAGTGAAAAAATAATGTTGTAGTATAACTTATAGTATCATGTAGGCACTCAAAAAGTTTTAGATTTTGGAGCATTTCAAATTTTGGATTTTTGCATTAGGAATATGCAACGTGGATGGTGAACAGTGTTAATGCTGATAAATGTTTAATAAAAACATGACCAAAACCAGGACACATTACTTGAGAGCCTAGAACTCCCAAAGCTCACTTAAGAATAAATGTTAAAATCTGAATAATCCTATTTAAATTTAAAATATTCAATTTGTATTTAAAACCTTTGAAAGAGGGAAAGGGAGAGAGTGGCAGAGGGAAGAAGGAAGGAACGGAAGGAAGGAAGGAAAGGAAGGAAAGGAAGGAAGGAAGGAAGGAAGGAAGGCTGGCTTACAGAACCAAAACCCGATGGCTTTATTTAGAACTAGAGTTCTAAGTGAACACTTGAGGAAGAAATAATGTAATGTTAATTTGAGACAAACTCTTCTAAAAAGTTGAAAAGGAGAAAATATTTTTCAACTCATTAATAAAGGCTAGTATTACCTTAATACAGAAGAAAAAGAAGGCTTTACTTAAGAAACTAAAGAGCAATGTCCTTTATTGGGATGTAAATATTCTTAACAAAATTTTAGCCAAACACAGCTACATATATATACACACACAAATAATCTATCATTATAATATGAAATTTATTCTAGGTATGAAGTTTATTCTAGGAATGTGTGGTGGGTTTAATATTCACAAATAAATATAATTTACCATATTAACAAACCAAAAATTTGAAAATGCGTATGATTATCTTAATAGATGCAGGAAAAACCTTGACAAAATCCAGTACTCATTCCAGATTTTAGAATTTCAGCAACATTGAAATAGAAAGAAATATTATCAACTCAATAAATAGCATCTATAAAAACAAAACAAAGCAAACAACAAAAAAACCTCATCATATCAAAGATGAAAAGTCTGAATGCCTTCCCCCTAAGATCAGGAATAAGACAGGTTCTCTGATCTCACTACTTATTTTCAATGAATTTTCTAGTTAGTGCAAAAAGAAAAAAGGAAATAAAAGGTATTTATATTTTTAAAAATTAAAAGTAAACATTTTTATTTCTAAATGACAAGATCATTTCTGTAGACAATCTGATGGAATTAAGAATAAAACTACTAAAACTGACGTTAGTTTAGCAAGTTCATAGTACATAGGGTCAATACAGAAAAATCAATTTTTTCTTGTAATCTAGCAACTAACAAACGAAAATTGAAATATTAAAAATGCTATTTACAATAGCATCAGAAATATAAAATACTTAGGGGTAAATCTGACAATAGATGTGTCAGACCTGTACTCTAAATATTATACAAACATTGCTGAGAGAAGTTAAAAGAGACTTAAATTAATGAAGGAATATACCATTTTAAAATGTCAGAGACTCAATATTGTAAAATGTAAGTTCTCCACCAGTTAATCCATGGGTTAAATGTAATCCTGGTCAAAATCACAGCGTGTGGATATTTGTAGAAATTGACAATTTGACTTTAAAATTCATACGAAAAGGCAAAAGATCTAGAATAAACAATTTTTTTTAAAAAAAGGATCTAGACTACTCAATTTTAAGACTTATAAAGAAACAATTATTAGTATATTATAGTATTGGCAAAGATAAACAGCTAGATCAAAGGAACAGAATAATGAGCTCAGAAATAGATTCACACATAAATGGCCAACTGATCGTGACATAGTTGCAATTGCAATTTAGTGGAGAAGGGGTAGTCTTGATGTGTAATGTTGAAATTTGCATATGTATATTCCAAAAAAGAATTTCCTCCACTCTTCACAATGTATGTTAAAATTAACTCAAAATGTGTCATTGACCAAAATATAAAACCTTAAAGTAGAAAACTTTTAGAAAAAACAACTGGGCCAATTTATCTCCAAGTATTTATATTTTCTGACCTCGTGTTAGGCAACAACATCTAAATATAACACCAGAAAAAACAGCCACAAAATAAAAGTAAAAGAAGGTAAATTTGACTTAATCAGATTTAAAAAAATAACTACACAAAACTGTGAGAACATAATTGTAAAACATATACTTAATAAAGGACTTATATTCAGAATATAAGGACTACCAAAACTTAATAGTAAGAAAACAAACTACCCAGTAATAAAATGGAGATAATCATGTGGTTTTTGTTTTTAATTCCATCAGTAGTGACCAACCCTTTGAACGTGAGGACTTTTTTGCCTATCTGTGGTGGTAACATCATGAAAATTATGCACAGACCTATTTTTTTTTAGGTCATAAGCGATTGTTACTGTTAGTGTATTTTATGTGTGGCCCAGGGAAGCCAAAAGTTTTGACACCCATGGTTTATGTAATGAATTACATTTATTGATTTGCCTAGGTTGAACTAAACTTGCAACGCAAATATAAAGCCTACTTGATTGTGTTGGATAAGTTTTTTGACGTGCTGCTGGATTCAGTTTACCAGTATTTTGTTGAGGACTTCTGCCTCAATGTTAATCAAAGATAGTGGCCTGAAGATTTGTTATTGTTGCTGTGTCTCTGCCAGGTTTTGCTATCGGGATGATGCTGGCCTCATGGAATAAGTTAGAAATGAGTTTTTCCTCTTTAATTTTTGGAATAGTTTCACTAGGAATGGTACCAGCTCTTCTTTGTACAAGTAGTAGAATTTGGCTGTGAATCCATCTGTCAGTCTGGTCCTGGGCTTATTTTTTTTGGTTGGTAGGCTATTTATTACTGGTTCATTTTTGGAGCTTGTTATCGGCCTTGTCAGGGATTTGATTTCTTCCTGACTCAGTCTTGGGAGAGTGTATGTGCCAAAAATTTGTTCATTTATTTTAGATTTTCTAATTTATGTGCATAGAGGTGTTCATAATATTCTCTGACAGTTGTTTGTATTTCTGTAAGGTCAGTGGTAATGTCCCCTTTGTCATTTTTAATTGTGTTTATTTTAATCTTCTCTATTTTCTTCTTTATTAGTCTAGCTAGCAATCTATCTATTTTTTTAATTTTTCAAAAAAACAACTCCTAGATTTGTTGATCTTTTGAATGATCTTTTGTGTCTCAGTCTCCTTCAGTTCAGCTCTAATTTTGGCTATTTTTTGTCTTTCTCTAACCTTGGGGTTTGTTTGCTCTTTTTTTTCTAGCTCCTCTGTGATGTTAGGTTGTTAATTTGAGATCTTTCTAACTTTTTGATGCAAGAATTTAGTGCTGTCAATTTTGGTCTTAACACTGTCTTGTCTGTGTCACAGAGATTCTGGTATGTTGTATCTTTGTTCTCATTACAATGTTTCAAAAAACTTGACTTCTGCCTTAATTTCATTATTTACCCAAAAGTCATTCAGGAGCAAATTATTCAATTTCCATGTGATTGTATGGTTTTGAGCTAACTCCATTGGCTTGATTTCTAATGTGATTGTGCTCTGGTCTGAGAGAGTGGTTGTTATGATTTCAGTTGTTTTGAATTTGATGAGGAGTGTTTTATGTCTGGATTTTAGAGTATGTACCATGTGAGGATGAGAATATATATCCTGTTGTTTTGGGATGGAGCATTCTGAAGATATTTATCAGGTCCATTTGATCCAGTGCTGAGTTCAATACCTGAATATCTGTTAATTTTCTGCCTCAATGATCTGATACTGTCAGTGGAGACTAAAGTTTCCCACTATTGTTGTGTGCGAGTTTAAGTCACTCTGAAGGTCCTTAAGAATTTGTTTTATGATTCTGGGTCCTCTTGTTTTGGGTGAATATATATTGAGAATAGTTAGATATTCTTGTTTAATTGAACTTTTTGCCACTATGTAATGCCCCTTTTTGTCTTCTTTGATCTTTGTTGGTTTAAAGTCTGTTTTGTCAGAAACGAGAATTGCAACCTTTGCTTTTTGTTGTTGCTGTTTTCTATTTTCTTGGTAAATTTTCCTTCATCCATTTATTTTAACCTATGTGTGTCCTTGCAGATGAGATGGGTCTCTTGAAGACAGCATGTCAATGGGTTTTGGTTCTTTACCCAGCTTGCCACTCTGTCTTTTAATTGGGGCATTTAACTCATTTACATTCAAGGTTAATATTGATATGTGTGGATTTGATCATGATGTTAACTTGTTATTATGCAGACTTGTTTATGTGCTTGCTTTATAGTGTCATTGGTCTGTGTATTTCAGCTTTTGTAGTGGCTGATAATGGTCTTTCCTTTCTATATTTAGTGCTTCCTTGAGGAGATTTTGTAAGGTAAGTTTGGTGGCAATAAATTCCCTCAGCATTTGCTTATTTAAAGGTCTTATTTCTCCTTTGCTTATGAAGCTTAGTTTAGCTGGATATAAAATTCTGGGTTGAAATTTCTTTTGTTTAAGAATAATGAGTATTGGCCTCCAATCTTTTATAACTTGTAGAGTTTCTGCTGACCTGTCCACTCTTAGTCTGATGGGCTTTTCTTTGTAGGTGACCTGGCCTTTCTCTCTAGGTGTCTTTAACATTTTTTCTTTTATGTCAACATTGGAGAATCTGATGTTTATGTGTCTTGGGCATGATCTTCTCATGAAGTATGTTACTGGGGTTCTCTGCATTTCCTGAATTTGAATGTTGGCCCGTCTAGTTAGCTGGGAAAGTTTTCACTGAAGAAATCCTGAAATATGCTTTCCAGAGTGCTTATACTCCCCCCCTAACTCTTTCAAGGACACCAGTGAGTCAGAGATTTGATCTATTTACATAATCCCATATTTCTTGAAGGTTTTCCTTCTTTTTTTTATTTTTTTTCTCTATTTTTGTCTGACTGTTTTATTTCAGAAAGTTAGTTTTCAAGCTCTGATATTCTTTCATGTACTTGGTCTATTCTGCTATTAATACTTGTGATTGCATTATGAAATTCCTGTAGTGTGTCTTTTAGCTCTATTAGTTCTGTTATTTTTTTTTCTTTACTGGCTATTTTGTCTGTCACCTCCTGCATCATTTTATTGTGATTCTCAGCATCCTTGGTTTTGGTGTCAGCATATTCCTCATCTCAATGATCTTTGTTCTTATACATATTCTGAATTATATTCCTGTGACTTCAGCCATCTCAGCCCAGTTCAGAACCAGTGTTGGGGAGGTGGTGAAACAGTTTGAAGGAAAGAAAGCACTCCAGCTTTTTGAGTTGTCAGAATTCTTGCTGACAACTGGTTCTTTCTCATCTTTGTGGGCTGATGTTTTCAATCTTTTAAGTTGCTTATCTCTGGATTTTTTCTTTTATTCTGTTTGGTAACTTTGAGGGTCTGATTGTGGTATAAGGTGGATTCAGCCAATTGGCTTTATTTCTAGAAAGGAAGGCCAGCATTCAGCTCCCAACTCCTGGACTGTGCGCTCTAACTCTGGGGGACTTGTGTTGGACAGACTTTTTTCTCTGGTTTCTCAAGGTTAGGAATCCACTGTGCTGGAGTGCGAGAGGATGAGGTGCTTCCAGACCACTGATCATTACACTCCAATGGGTAGTATTGGCCAAATCACTTTGTAGTGTGGTGACAGCAGCATCTGTCCTCATTCGCATGTTCCAGCAGCAGCTGCAGTGTGGTGAGGTGCATGCTCATTCGCTGTGGCAGGGTGCCAACAGGTCCCTGAGATAATTCATCACAGTGGCACAGGCAACGTGACTAGAGTGGTGCAGGAGGCCCAGATGGAAACTGTGTGTGTGACTGTGCTGGTAGTTATGTTGGCACAGGAGCAGGACACTGGCAGGCATATGTCTGTATGCATTCTCTCTGTGCCACAGGCGGGGTGGTCACAATAAATAAACAAGCTAAAGACTGAGTAAAAATATTACATATTTTCATATAGAGAGAGAAGGAGAGAAAAAAGGGATTTCTCTTCAGAGTGTATAAAATATTTATAGAAATCAGTAATGAGAAATTAAACATTTCAATTAAAAAATGGGCAAGCTATACTTCACCTAGGAAGATATATGGATAGCCAAACACCACAAGAAAAGATATCCAATATCATTCATCATAGTAGATTAAATGGTGGCTCTCAAAAGATATGCTCATGTCCTAATCTCTGGAATCTGTAAATGTTATTAACATTCACAGATGTAATTATGTTAAAGATCTTGATATAAGAAGACCATCCTGGATTATCTGGGTGGGCCCTAAATCCAATAACAAGTTTTCTCATAAGAGATAAACAGAGGAACAGACAGACACAGAGTTGAGGATGATGTGAAGAGAACAGACAGAGATTGGAGTAATTAGATTCCAAGTGAAGGAATGTCAAGAGCTTCTAGAATTGAGAATCTTTAGAGGGAGTACAGCCCTGCCATCTCCTGGGTTTCAGACTTTGGCCTCCAGAAAAGTGAAAGATTAAATTTTAGTTGTTTCAAGTGATTGAATTTATGTTAATTTGTTATAGCAAATACAGAAAGCTAATATAGTCACCAAAAAAAATGCAAATTAAAACCACATTATACCAGTACCATCTTCTAAAATGGTAAAAATAAAAAAGATAACATCCAATGTTGGAAGTATGTGAAGCAAACAAAATCTCACACATTGCAGATATAAGTAAAAAAAATAGTATTACTATTTAAAAAACATTTTGCAGTTTCTTTTAAATGCTTTCTTAATAACTAATGATGAAATTGTTCTATATCTTGACAAATGTGTGAGCTACCCAAGTGTTCATATTTGTCAAATTGTCAGCTCTCACCAAACCATACAGTTAAGAGCTGGGCATTTTACCATATTTAATTATATCTTTATAGGAACAAAACAAAATTTTAATGCAAATTTAAATTAAAAAACGATGCTAGCAAAAATAATTGATGGTGATAGAAATCTGAATATAGGTGGCCTCTGTAAAAATATTGATGAAAAGGGTCATAAACTTTTTGGAGTAATAAGGATTTTCTTGATCTTGATTTGTGTGTATGTGTTTGTCAAAACTCATCAAACTACTCTGACCATCTCGACATTTTACTGCAGGTAAAGTGTATCTCAATAAAATTAAAATAATATTTAAAATAAACTGTGATTCCAAGTATACAGGGAAATAATTAATTAATAAATATAATAGAAATGCTTTCTATCTGCCAGTGGTGCTATATAATGCAGATTGAGAAGGACAATTTCCTAGAAGTGGTAAAGTCAGAAACTGAAGTGTGTTTTCATGCTTTCCTTGTTTAAAAAGTAGACTCAGGGTACATGGGCAAGTTTGTAATATAAATATATTGTGTAGTGATGAGATCTGTGCTTCTCATGTACCCATCGCCAAAATAGTGAACTTTGTACCCAATAGTTAATTTTTCAATCATCACCTCCCTCCCAACCGCCCTCCTTTTGGAGTTCCCAGTGTCTGTTATTCTCTTCTGTATGTCCATGTGTACCTAGTGAAATACTGAAGCATTTTGTAGCCAAAAAAGTCAGAAATAAGAGGGCTTTAAAGGCAATAGAGTGATAACATTAATAGAAGAAAAGTGACAATAAAAAAAGATCCTCTAGGAGATGATAAATGAAACACTGTGTGTAGAAAGAAGCAGTTAACATGGCAAATTATGGCCATGATATATGTCAAATGTAAAACTAGACACAGGCTAAGTTATGAAAGGCTTTGAATTTCGAACTATAAGATCTCGTAGCCATACATAAACAATATACACCTGCCCGTTATTTCTACTCAAAAAAATTTTTCGTATACTTATAGTAAGATCCTTAGTCACCAGTGTCATAGACAAATAAGAAGAAAAATATATTTTCTTAATTATGGACAATATGGGAAAGAAGTGCCCTAACGGACAACTATTCTACTCTCAATATTCCAGGATGAGAGAGTTCAGTGGCTTAATGTGTCTTCCCTTCAAGCCACGAACCAATAGAAATATTAATTTTTGCAAGAGAAGTCTCTGGAAGTCACTTAGGAAAACGAATGGGCCTTCAAATTTAAAAAAATCACTTACCAGCTGTGTAATTTTAGAAAGTTATTTGTTTCTTTTATCTTCAATGTTTCACCTTAAAATCAGTCAAATACTCACAATATATGGTTATAATGAAAGTTTCTGTGAGTTAATGGGTATAAAGTAACTGGCACAGCTGTCAGGATGTGGCAACTGTTCAATGTTGTGAGTACCTCTCTTTTCTTGGTCCTCCTGCAGGCTGATTTGGCTGACAACAGCTTGAGAATGAATCTCTGAAGAACAACTAGACAATGCCCTGGTTCTTGGGAAAACAAACGTAGAACTTTGTCTCAGAACAAAGGAAAGGCTGCCCACATAATGTCTTCTAGTTAATTTGAATGCACAGCGTATTTTCTCTGTAGGGAAAGAGCCCCCACAGGGGTTAGGGTCCTTTGATTTAGAGATTGAACTTCTTGTTCTTTGTCATAACTAACCATGATTTCTTACTCAAAATCTTCTCTCTTGGCATCCTTGACACCACAATCTTGGTTTTGCTCAAGTCTTTCTTACTTCTACAGCCTCTTTTGCTAATCTTGTTTTTCCTCATGGGAACTTGTCTATGGATGACTCCCAAATCTTGGTCTTCAGTTTAGATTTTTTTCCTGTGCTCCAGAACTATATTTCCACTGCACGTTATGATATTATATTTCTATTTTCATGTTACAAAAGCATCACCAACTCAATTCTCCTTTAACAATTGAACTTACCCTCTAAAACCTGTGGGTGAAGGGGTGTGTGTGTGTGTGTGTGTGTGTGTGTGTGTGAGTGTGTTTAGGCATATACATGTTCCAAATATAAATGAATGCCATCATTAGCTACCTGACAACTAAAATAAAAGTCTAATGTTGTCACTGACTACTTTGGCTTCCTCTTGCTATATCCACCCTCCACAGATCACCAGTTCTATTTACTTATATATTTTTTAAACCTATAACTTTCATTCGATTCCAGCAGCCTTCATCCTGGTTTAGGCTGTTATGTACTCTCTGTGAGTTTGTGCAAGAGCTGCCTGATCCTAACTGAGCTCACTGCTTCTATTATGATTTCAAAAGATTTTTTTATTCTTTTCTCTATACAGAATGATCATTTTAACATGCAATACAAAATAAATGTAACAGGTATTATATTTAAAATATGAATAAACAAACAAATATGAGTACATCCCTGCCTAACTCTCTCCAGTATTTCTTCCAATATCTTCAGAATGTAATATGAACTCCCACAGAGAGTCCTTCATGATCTAGCCTCTCCTTACCTCTCTATCCTTAATCCTCAACACTACTGCTAGCATGCATTGTGTTCTTCTACTTGTAGTAACTTGGCATATTAGAAACTTTTTTTAGTATGTCATCCTCCCTTGCATTTTAGAACTGTAATTCCTCATGTGGGTTGTACTCCCCCACACTGTTATTTGGGTAATTGTTTGGATATTGTATCATCTTTAAATATTTGTTCATCTCCCAGTTTTGAATCTTACTCTCATTCTTTTCTAAAACAGTAGATGAAAAGTTAAAAGGAACCCTGTATGACTGTTGCAGAAGGAGTATAAAGGGAACTGAGGAAGTGCAGGGGTCGAGGGAAGGTTGAGTACATTTCTCTTCCCATGTGCACTATGCAATTTTGTTGTTTGGCGTTCAAGGCAGCATTGATGCTAAATTCTTCTCTCTCCTTCTAAATTGATGGTTATGCTGAAGACAGGGATGCCTTTGCTTGAATTTAGATGTGAGACAAATCTGATGAAAAACTCAGAAGTACAATTGAATTCATTGAGGAAAAATTACAGTAAATGTATATTTTTTATTTTATCAAAAACATTATTCAATAAAAAGCATAGGAAAAATCTCAGCTCATTTTTTCTTTTACGATAATCACCAGTATTTTGACTTACTGAACCTTAAATGTATTCTAGATTTCATGTTAGAATAAAAGCTTACAATAGTCAATCTTTTTCTCCCAAGCTTAAACTTGATCCCAAAATTTCACATGAATGTTGGAAAATCTCATCTTAGGTCATTGCCAACTCTTATATTGCTATTGCCACTTGGTGCTCTGTGCCTTCTATAAGATCTAAACCGAGAAGACAAAGACATCTTCTTATACAATCTTCTCCAGCATAAGAGAAGCAGGTAACACTCCATCTTAACTTCTGCAATAAACTCTTTCCTACCTCGGAGAAGACTGGACCCTTGTCTCACTTTACAATATCTCCACTTCCTCTCAGTACAGCTGCACTTTCATTCACCTCAACAATAAACAATCCATAATATAACATTATGGCCCTCATAAAGACCAGAAAAGTGGAAGAACATGGGATATAAAAGAGTCCCATTTGGTTTGTGCTTATACTTACTCTTAAATTTTTAGCTTGTATACTTAGAGAAGGTTAAGACTAAAGTTATTATCGTTTCCTACTTCCAATCGTCCTTTCTAATATCATATGCTTTTATTCTCAAGAATTTTAGTTCAAATTTGTTTTTGTTCCTTCTTCTAATTTGTTATTTCCCTACGAAGTTGATGTTCATTTAAATTTCTTTATGTGCTGACCAATTTATTACTCCCATTCTTTCTTGCATTTGAGTTCTTCTTTGGGGTTCAATATTCTCCTTTTGAAGTGTATCTTTTTGAAGTACCTTTAGTGAGTATCTGTTGGTGAAAACTTATCTGCCTGTTTGCTGGAAAATGATGTGATTTACTCTTTTATCTTTAATAATTTTTTTGAACATAAGATCCCTGCTTTCAAAATAGTACAATCTTCTAAAAAAATCAAACTATGTATGTAGACATATACATATAGTAACACATTTTACATTTGGTTACTTTTCAGAACTCACATGTTCAATATTATGTTTGATTTTCAAACATATAAAACTATTGTGATTTTGATTATCATACTTGAATATATGAATTCAAAGCCCTGAAGTAAAATACTTGCCAGCTAAAATCCAATACTCAATTATACTGTAGGAGTTAGTATGAAGTAAATATCTTTACTGCTTCTTTTTTTTTAAACTCTATGTTCTAGGATACATGTACAGAATGTGCAGGTTTTTTACACAGGTATACATGTGTCATGGTGGGTTGCTGCACGTATCAACCCGTCATCCAGGTTTTAAGCCCCACATGCATTAGGTATTTGTCCTAATTCTTTCCCTACCCTTGCTCCCCACCCCCTGACAGGCCCCAGTGTGTGATGTTCCCTTCCCTGTGTCCATGTGTTCTCATTGTTCAACTCCCACTTGTGAGTGGGAACATGCGGTGTTTGGTTTTCTGTTCTTGTGTTAGCTGCTGAGGATGATGGCTTCTAGCTTCATCCATGTCCTTGCAAAGGACGTGAACTCATTCTTTTTTATGGCTGCATAGTATTGCATGGTGTATATGTGCCACATTTTCTTTATCCAGTCTACCATTGATGGGCATTTTGGTTGGTTCCAAGTCTTTGCTATTGTAAGTAGTGCTGCAATAAACATACATGTGCATGTGTCTTTATAGTAGAATGATTTATAATCCTTTGGGTATATACCCAGTAATGGGATTTCAGGGTTTCTCATTCTAGATCCTTGAGGAATCACCACACTGTCTTTCACAATGGCTGGACTAATTTACATTCCCATCAACAGTGTAAAATCATTCCTATCTCTCCACGGCCACGCTAGCATCTATTGTTGTTGACCTTTTAAGAATCGCCATTCTGAGTGCCATGAAATGGTATCTCATTGTGGTTTTGATTTGCATTTCTCTAATGATCAGTGATGATAAGCTTTTTTCATATGTTTATTAGCTGCACAAATGTCGTCTTTTGAGAAGTGTCTATTCATATCTGTTGCCCATTTTTTGATGGGGTTGTTTGTTTTTTTCTTGTTAATTTGTTTAAGTTCCTTGTAGATTCTGGATATTAGACCTTTGTCAAATGGGTAGATTCAAAAATTTTCTGTCATCCTGTAGGCTGCCTGTTCACTCTGATGCTAGTTTCTTTTTCTGTGCAGAAGCTCTTTTGTTTAATTGGATCCCATTTGTCAATTTTGGCTTTTGTTGTAATTGCTTTTGGTGTTTTAGTCATGAAGTCTTTGCCCAAGCCTATGTCCTGAATGGTATTGCCTTGGTTTTCTTCTAGAGTTTTTACAGTTTTGGGTTTCACACTTAAGTCTTTAATCCACCTTGAGCTAATTTTTGTATAAGGTATAAGGAAGAGGTCCAGTTTCAGTTTTCTGCATATGGGTAGCCAGTTTTCCCAGAACCATTTATTAAATAGGGAATTCTTTCCTCATTGCTTGTTTCTCTCAGGTTTGTGGAAGATCAGATGGTTGTAGTATGATTTAGAAGATATTTACAAGGGCATAAATATCTTTTCAATCATACAAGAGCCGAAGGATTTTTTTTTCTTACCAGTAAACCTTAATTAAATGAAATTGTTAAACACATTCTTCACACAAAATGAAAGTTATCGATTGGAAAGATAGGGACATAGGAATAAAGAACAATTAAAAATGAAAAAAAAGGAATATCCAAATAATATCCTATAGGGGTTCTAAATATAAGTATAAATTGTATGTAAGTCAAAAATTGCATATAAGTTAAGAAAAATATTAATGGAGTTTAAATAATTTTGCATATTTTAGGTAGAATAAGTATAACAAGTTATTTTAGTCTTCAATAAGTCAGTATGCATGTTCTCATCTCCGGGGTAGCATATATATATATATATAATATACATATTTTATATATATATATAAAATTTCTAAGCCAATAGAGGGGAAACAGAATAATAAATAATCATTAATTCAAAAGATGTTAAGAACAAGAGAAAAAAGAGCATAGTAAATGGTAAGGCTAAATTATTATACACAAAATATCAGTAATGGTATTAAGTATGAATGGACTATAAGCTCCAATTAAAGACTAAATGAATAGAAGACATCACCACAGATTTTACAGACATTAAATAATTATAAAATAATTTTATTTAAAAATTTTTACTAATAAATTAAAAAATTCAAACAAAATGACAAATTTCTAAGTAAATAAAAATGTGGAAAATGGAAACAAGATGAAACAGAAAATTAGAGTAGTCTTCTACCAGGAAAAATAAATCTAGAGTTATACATTTTCCACAAACAAAATTTCAGTCTCAGAAAGATGTGAATAAGTTGAACAAGTATTCATGCATATTAGCAAATGTTCTTATATATAAATAGCATAATTTTATACATAGAGAGTTTTAAAATTATTTACAAATTATCAGACTTAGAGAATTTTGTAAAATTATTTCATAACAAGTCAATATATAAAATTAATTGTTAAGGATCCAGAAGGAGACTCTCAAATATATGATCACCTAATTTATGACAAAGATGGAATGGTAGCACAACAAAGAAGTGATGGAATTTCCTGTAAATGGTGCTAGATAAATTGATTATCTAAATGGAAAAAAATGGATTGTGACAACTGTCATCTCCCATCATAATCAAAAATTAATTCCAGATATTAATGTTAATGTAAAAAGTTAAATAAAAAAGGTTTAAAGGAAATTAAGGGAGCAATAACTTCGTGGTAAAGAAATTTCTGTCAAAAAATATATTAAAAACATGGGAAGGAAAAAATAATATATTGAATTGCATTAATATGAAGAATGTCTCTTCATCTAAGGGCACTATTAAGGGAATAAAACTGCAAGCCACAGAATATGAGAAGATATTTGAAATTCATAAATCGGATTTTAAAAATTTGTATCCAGAATGTATGTAATAAACTACAAATCAATAAGAAAGAGGTAGAAAACCTAATACAAATATCAGCAAAAAACTTGGATACTTCAACAAAGAAGATATGCATTGAATTAATAAACATATGAAAGATTATCAATTTAATTGGTTATCTGGGATATGCTAAGAAAAACTATAGTTAAATTCCACAGCACAAAAATGAAATAGTAATTTTAAAAACGCAAAAATTACCTAGTGTCAGTTAAGCTGTATATCAACAGAAACTTTGAAACAATGCTGATATAACCACTCTGAAAATCTTTTTCATAGTATCTTATAAGGTTGGGCATACATGTAGTTTCAGACCCAACAATTTGCTTCTTACATACCTAACAGATTTTTATATTCACTAAAATATATGGGCAAGAATCTTCATAAAAATTACCCTAAAGAGTCCAAAACTGAAAACAATAAATAACCAGTAGAATAGAAAAATATAATATATAAATTAGCAGTAGAATAAATAAATAATACTATATTTATACAATGGTATATTGTACAGCAATAAGAATGAACTATCTACACTACCTGCAACAATGTAAATGAATCTCACAAAATTATTTTAGGCAAAGAACACAAGACAGAAAAAAGTACATAACCAGATTTCAATAATGTAAAATTATAAAGCAGTCAAAACTAATCTATGGTGCTAAAAGTCAGAATAGCAATGACTCTAGCAGGCAGTGGACAGGTAGAAACTGCACAAAGGGTTTTGGTAATATGTTGCTTGATCAGGGTGCTAGTTTCAGATTTGTTTATGAGTACTCATCAAGCTGTATCCTCACAATGTGTACAGTTTTCTATAGGTACATAAATAAATGAAACTACACTAAATATGTAGATCAGATTAGGTGCCACCTGTTTAGAACTTTACTCACTTCATATTATAGTTAAAATAATCAAAATTATAAAATCACTTTTATTATGGAAAACTTTATACAAATATGAAAAATTTAGATAGATTATATGTTTTCTAGAAAATATATTATTCCAGAAAAATGATAGAATTTGAGAAGTCCAATCACTTTAGAAGTAATTTGAAGCACCATTTGTTAAATAGGGAATCCTTTCCACATTTCTAGTTTTTGTCAGGTTTGTCAAAGATCAGATGGTTGTATATGTGTGGTATTATTTTTGAGGGCTCTGTTCTGTTCCACTGGTCTGCATCTCTGTTTTGGTACCAGTACCATGTTGTTTTGGTTACTGTAGCCTTGTAATATAGTTTGAAGTCAGGTAGCGTGATGCCTCCAGCTTTGTTCTTTTGGCTTAGGATTGACTTGGCAATGCGAGCTCTTTTTTGGTTCCATATGAACTTTAAACTAGTTTTTTCCAATTCTGTGAAGAAAGTCACTGGTAGCTTGATGGGGATGGCATTGAATCTATAAATTACCTTGGGCAGTATGGCCATTTTCACGATGTTGATTCTTCCTATCCATGAGCATGGAATGTTCTTCCATTTGTTTGTGTCCTCTTTTATTTCATTGAGCAGTGGTTTGTAGTTCTCCTTGAAGAGGTTCTTCACATCCCTTGTAAGTTGGATTCCTAGGTATTCTATTCTCTTTGAAGCAATTGTGAATGGGAGTTCACTCATGATTTGGCTCTCTGTTTATCTGTTATTGGTGTATAAGAATGCTTGTGATTTTTGCACATTGATTTTGTATCCTGATACTTTGCTGAAGTTGCTTATCAGCTTAAGGAGATTTTGGGCTGAGACGATGGGGTTTTCTAGATATACAATCATGTCATCTGCAAACAGGGACAATTTGACTTCCTCTTTTCCTAATTTAATACCCTTTATTTCTTTCTCCTGCCTGACTGCCCTGGCCAGAACTTCCAACACTATGTTGAATAGGAGTGGTGAGAGAGGGCACCCCTGTCTTATGCCAGTTTTCAAAGGGAATGCTTCCAGTTTTTGCCCATTCAGTATGATATTGGTTTTGGGTTTGTCATAAATAGCTCTTATTATTTTGAGATACATCCCATGAATACCTAATTTATTGAGAGTTTTTAGAATGAAGGGCTGTTGAATTTTGTCAAAGGTCTCTTCTGCATCCATTGAGATAATCATGTGTTTTTTTTCTTTGGTTCTGTTTATATGCTGGATTACATAGGCATGGGCAAGGACTTCATGTCTAAAACACCAAAAGCAATGGCAATAAAAGCCAAAATTGACAAATGGGATCTAATTAAACTAAAGAGCTTCTGCACAGCAAAACAAACTACCATCAGAGTGAACAGGCAACCTACAGAATGGGAGAAAATTTTTGCAATCTACTCATCTGACGAAGGGCTAATATCCAGAATCTACAAAGAACTCAAACAAATTTACAAGAAAAAAGCGAACAATCCCATTAACAAGTGGGTAAAGGATATGAACAGACACTTCTCAAAAGAAGACATTTATGCAGCTGACACATGAAAAAATTCTCACCATCACTGGCCATCAGAGAAATGCAAATCAAAACCACAATGAGATACCATCTCACACCAGTTAGAATGGCAATCATTAAAAAGTCAGGAAACAACAGGTGCTGGAGAGGATATGGAGAAAGAGAACACTTTTATACTGTTGGTGGGACTGTAAAGTAGTTCAACCATTGTGGAAGACAGTGTGGCGATTCCTCAGGGATCTAGAACTAGAAATACCATTTGACCCAGCCATCCCATTACTGGGTATATACCCAAAGGATTATAAATCATGCTGCTATAAAGACATATGCACACACATGTTTATTGTGGCACTATTCACAATAGCAAAGACTTGGAACCAACCCAAATGTCCAACAATGATAGACTGGATTAAGAAAATGTGGCACATATACACCATGGAATAACATGCAGCCATAAAAAAGGATGAGTTCATGTCCTTTGTAGGGGAAGCTGGAAACCATCATTCTGAGCAAACTATCACAAGGACGTAAAACCAAACACCACATGTTCTCACTCATAGGTGGGAATTGAACAATGAGAACACTTGGACACAGGAAGGGGAACATCACACACTGGGGACTGTTGTGGGGTTGGGGGAGGGGGGAGGGACAGCATTAGGAGATATACCTAATGTAAATGATGAGTTAATGGGTGCAGCACACCAACATGGCACATGTTGTTACATATGTAACAAACCTGCATGTTGTGCACGTGTACCCTAGAACTTAAAGTATAATTACAATGTATATATATATATATATATATATATATATATAAAAGAAAACAACAATGACCCTCAAACCTAAAGTCACAATGGAAAAAGAACAAATGCACAATGAGATGCAGCCTGCTTGGGGAGAAGGCTAATGATCAGAGAGGACCACCAGCCAAGGCATTGTAACTAGCTTTGATTACTCAAGACCCAACAGGGACCCACAAGAATGATAAAGATAGACTATTTCACCAGGGAGGATGGTCAAATCAAATCACTTTATAAAGAATGGAATGCAACATTTTGTACCTCATGAATCTATTTTGAAAGCCTTAGAAATAAAATTTTCTACAGCAAAAAAAAGAAGTAATTTGAAATATAAACAAAGATCTACTCTAGAAAACACACCAGCCACTGAAAGTATGATGAAAAAATTATACTAATTAAGAAACAGATGATGCAGATATGTTAAATACACTGTTCCAAAACATAATGAAACAGAATATTTCACAACATAACCTATCAGTTTGCAGTAGCATCGGCATCAAAACAAAATATTATCAGGGTACAAGCATTTCTATATGCACAATCACACACATTTATATGCACAAATATACAGAAAGAAGGCCAATCTCACCTATAAACATAACATAAATTCAAAATAAAATATTGTAAGTTTATTCTAAGCCAATAATAAAATAATTTTTTAAATATTAACCAATTTAAAAAGACAAACGTCATCATTTTAGTTTATGCTGAAAAAAGTCATTTAATAAAATTCAATAATCTTTCTATATAATGCTCTCTTAGCTTGATAGAGCTTTTCTACCAGAAACTTATAGCATACTAACCTGATAAATAGTGATAAAATAGTTAAAGCTATATTTATGCAAGAAGTTAAGTGTGTCTGCCTTCAAAGAGAATAAACTGACCATATATATACACACACACACACAGCTGATATATATATACATAACTGATATATATATATACACATAGCTGATATATATATACATAGGTGATATATATATAACCAGTAAAATAGAAAAGTATAATAGATAAATTCACAGTATAAATAATTATATTTTTAGCTATAACAACTATATATATAGCTGATATATATATATTTATATATATACACACACACACACACATCTCAATTTTTAGCTATATCAGCTCAGCTCTCTCTGATATAGCTAAAAATTGAGTTCAACCAGAACTGGATGCTTATCAACAGGCACAATTCTCTAATTTTCTACATATCATTAATAATTGACTAGAAAATGATATAATAGCTATTTATTATCACAGCTATTTTTTTAAGATTTGTGGATAGAGAATGAACATGAGCTTTAATGAGATCACCAGAATTATGATGAGCAGGATTAGAATTTGGAGCATCCTAAAGTTAAGGCATAGAATATGTCCTTGTGATATTCAGAGCCAGCTTTGGACAAAACTACACAATGCAAAGATTGACATATGCCTATTTTCTAACCATTCTTAAATATCATTCTAGCTCCTGATGATTGACATTTTAATGCTGCTCCAGATATCACAGTCCTTCCCTCACACACACGGTGAAATATTGCCTTTCCTGAACTGTATCCATGTGTCTTTACTCACTCCTTCCTCCAAACATAGATTTATCCACCCTATAATTCCATGGTCTCAGTGCTCCAATCTCTCTTTACCAAGGTATAGAAAAGTTCATTTAGAAACTTCATGGTAAATGTTTGTTAGTTGTTTGTTTGTTTTTGAGATGAAGTCTCGCTCTTGTCCCCCAGGCTGGAGTGCAATGGCACGATCTCGGCTCACTGCAACCTCCGCCCCCCAGGTTCAAGCAATTCTCCTGCCTCAGCCTCTCGAGTACCTGGGATGACAGGCACCTGCTCCCACACCTGGCTAATTTTTGTATGTTTAGTGGAGACGGAGTTTTACCATGTTGGCCAGGCCGTTCTGGAACCCCTGACCTTAGGTGATCCGCCCGCCTCAGCCTCCCAAAGTGCTGGGATTACAGGCGTGAGCCACCGCGCCTGGCCTAGTAAATGTTAATGACTTAAAACTTTAATATGTCACCACTCCAATGCTTATTTGCTTATTTTGGTGAAGCAGAAACTTTATTTCAAAGGACTGAGTCTTTAATGAAGGTAAAATGTTAGAAACAGAGAAAGAAGTATTTGAAGTGAAAACACTGATGGGAGCAAAATAAATGAACACTGGTTTTCTCCTACCCCATGGTTTCCACAGACTTGGATAAGTAAAAGTAAAATTAGCATATTAATGAGATAGATACATCTTTGAATGAACCCAGCAAAAACAAAATAAAATACAACAAAAAGTGATGTGAGGTTTAAAATTTATTCTTTTCCACCCAAGTTGGGGCTTGGTAGTGAGGAGTGGTCTGCTAGTAGGGATGGCTCAAGAGAAAGTAAAAGACTAGCATCAATGAGTCAAGAATAAATCTGTGATAGTGCTTTCATTTAAATAATAGGAAACTCAGCCCCTACTTAGTGCAGAGCCTTGTACACACTAACGATGGATGCATACATTAAGGTCTTTGCCCAGTATGTTCCTTTCTTACTGGACAGCTTGTTGAAAATGCAAGACCACAGGCCCATACCCAGCAGATTTTGGGGTAGGGCCAAAAGTTAGCATTTTTGATGTGCAGGTGAGGTGATCCTAATGTCACACTGAAAAATAATAGAAATGTGATTACTTCTTTGAACAACAGATGGCAGTAGAGTCAAAAGAAAGAATTTTCCTAGCCCCAGCAATTGTCAGGAAACAGAGGCATGGTATCTTTGACCCTTCTCCTTTGCAAAGGAATGCTTTAGAAAATAAAGAGCTTCTTTAAAAGTTTGCCAGCTCAAAACATCATTCTTATCATATATGATTCTTTTACCCGATGACACCTTATATGTTTTCAGTAATTAAAAATTTTTTAAACTTTTAAAAAATATCTATTATTGCATTGTCCTGCTCCACGAAGACTATTTACTCTACCCACTCACCTACTCAAAATTTATATTTGAAATGATTATTTATAATCATTAAAATAATATTTGAGTATCTACACGGTTTGCTATTTTATCTACTCAACAAAGCTAATGCAATTTTAAGTTTGTGCAGTTTATTCCAGGGTAGACTCTGGGAAACCATACTCACAGACTTCTGAGAGATACAAATAAATACAAAGATAATTAAGGGCAAGAGAATTTGGTAAATGATATCAGTCCATCCTTGGAAAATTCAATATTTTTTCAGCATGAGATGACATGAGGGTTGGGGCCTAAGTTTCCAAAAACAGTAAGTCCAACAAAGAGATGGGAGAGAGAGGTCATAGGAGGGAATATTCCCTGCAGGGGACCCCATTTTGCAAAAAATGGTGACTTAGGGGAATCTCAGGTAACTTAGTATGACTGGGGCAAAGATTTCAGGTGGGATATAAAATAAATTTAGTCAGAATAAGAGGAGACCAGACCATTAAATGTCTCAATTCCCAAGCTAAGAAACTTGGAGTGTTCAAAGTACAATACCATGGAGTATAAAGTAGGCAAGTACAAAGCTCAGTCACATCCATTGTACCCTTTGGTCTTCATAAAACCAGATGAGGTGGTCAGGAAAGAATTCTGATAAAAATGTGTTAGAGGAAGATACAAAGTATTGGAAGTATTAAGTAATATCCCCCAAGATCATACACCTCTGTTTGGAACAGACCTAGAAAGAGAAAGAGGCTTCTGAGTTATGCTCAATATTCTGCCCAAGACATTCAACAGCCTCATGCCCTACATGCACTTGGCCCACAAGACGTAACCACTTCCACAATTCACTGAGCACCCACTTTGAGTCTGTCAAAGATTAAATCTTCCACATGAAACCTACCCAGAGAGCTATTAAGCCCATCAAACAGACAAGGATGTTGTGACTCTGAAAGTCAGGAAGGTGGAACAAATTTTAGAGAATGAAGGGCTCGAGGAATGTAAATTTTATTGGTCTTAACTTTAGATATGTTTCCTATCCAGCTGTGTCAGGAGCAATGAAATAATGTGCTCTGCTCGCTCTTGATCTTTGGGCATTTGTGGTTGAGAAAGCATTGTGTTTAGAACTATAGAAAAATGACAGAAAATTAAACATTCCTGTAAATTTCAAGCTTTCCTATTTCTTGAATTGACCTTATCTTCAGACTGAAACATCCTCATTTTGTACTCCTAAACAGATCATATGAAGTTCATATTAATATTCATGCCTTACAGATGGGGAAATTGAGATCCAGTGAGGTTAAATCACTTGTACCTACACAACTAATAAATGTCAGGCAGACAAAGCAAATTGTAGGACACAATGAGTAAGATGTTATTCAGCCTATTTATATGAATAGCATATAAAGATAATAAAGATAGATTATCTTCGTAATATTTCATTTTCTGATTATAAAAGTAATGTATCTTCATTGAAATTTGAAAAGAAAATAAATTTTTGTCATCCAAACAACTAAATACTATAACTATATATAACATAAAAGGAAAATATTCTAAAGAAAGTAATGATAAGCACTTAACATTCTATCGCATCAAAGTTTCTCAAAAAACTGTCCTCATCAATAGAAGGCAATAGTAGCAAGTTCACAACATATTTAATGGATATATACTAAAATCATCACCCTACAGCTATATCACCCTATGATCATCAACCTACTAATAATTTTTGATTCATGGAAAACATAATAAGCATTTACAAAATTATAAGTCATACTGTCTATGTTGAATTAAAACTTTAATATCTAAATAAAACAAGAGTAAGCACTCATACATTCTAGATAGGGAATATTAAAAATAAAGACAGGACCTGCGAAGTAAACCAAACTTGTACCCGGAGGGAAATTCATTGCTTCCAATGTTCTTTTATTATTTATTACTATTATTATTATTATAAAAATAGAAAATGTAGGAAACATTCCTTTTAAATTAGTGACATTCTAGCTATCACATGACAGGAAAAGATAAGAGAATGACATTAGGAAGATGACAGAATTGCAATAAATATCTCAATCATATTTGAGTGATGTCTTAGAATTCTTTTGAGAGCAAGTGACAAAAACTCAAAGCAGCTTAACCAAGGAAAGTTTTTTTAAAAAAATTCAGTAAATTTTAAAGAAGCTAATAGACATGACAGAATAAATTAAGTAATCAGGGCTATTGTGGACCAATAGGACAGAAAGCACATGGTTGATGCCCTCGCTCCCTTGCTCTATTTTGCTCTCTCTTGCTTTTTTCCCTTGGTTAATTTCTTCTTCAGGAGACTGCAAAATGGCCAGAATATTCCTCACCTTTTAGATTTTCCACATGAGAGGCAACAGGTTTGTCTCACAAGCTATAGTTCAAACAAGCTTGTGGAAGAATGTTTCAAAGCCTCACTTGAGTCATTTACCATTTCAAAAACAATATATTCTCCTCCCCTTTGGACAAAGGTAAATTTTCATTAAAATTGTGGGGAAATCATTCTTGGAAGCCCAAACCAAAGGATGATACCAAGTGTTCCTAAAATGAAATTACGTGATAGAAATAATATAAGATTGTGGGAGTGAGAGCCAAGTTTCCACCCTCAGCTTGAACTGGAAGAGATGCTGCACTGAGACATAGTAAAAGTACCAAAAACCACCCATAAAAATAAAAGAAAGCAAATAAAGATATAAGATTTAAAAATAAATATACATATACAAATGGAAAACTATGAACTTAATAAATAATGCAGGCCAAGCACAGTGGCTCACACCTATAATCCCAGCATTTTGGGGGACTGAGGTGGGTGACTAGCTTCAGCCCAGGAGTTCAAGACCAGCCTGGACCACATAACGAAACCTCACTTCAACAAAAAATATAAAAATTGGCTGGGCATGGTGGCACACCTGTAGTCCCAGCTACTCAGGAGGCTAAGGTGGAAGGATTACTTGAGCCCAGGAGGCTGAGGTTACAGTGAGCCAATATTGGGCCACTGCACTCCAGCCTGGGCAACAGACTGAGACACTGTCTATAAATAAATAAATAAAGCAATATGTGGTTCTTTGTATGTTTGTATTGTTTTATTTGTAAATAAAATATATTTTAATATTTAATATTATATTCTTTGTATTGTATTATTTGTAAATAAAGTATATTTATTATAAAATATTTAATATATTATGTTCTTTGTATTGTATAATTTTATTTGTAAATAAAATAATACAATAAGAAAATATATGACAATTTGAAAAAGTTTATATAAAGATAGAGAAATGATTAAAAAACAATTACTTTTCAAAAATTTAGTAAACATAAAGAAGACAGAAAGCTATCTACATACTGTACGCATTTAGAGTAGAATCAGTCCTCACATAAGGGTCTGGGGCTTCAACTGATAACCCAGATTTTACTGTTTCCTTTCATCTATTTCTCTTCTCTCCTCCAACTCCTTTTAGAATACCTCTACACCAATCCATCTGAGAACCCCGCCAGAGTGTCTCATATGCATTTGTGTCTACCCACAAGTCTAGTAAGCTTTCCAGTTAGTTGCTGTGTGGCATTGGTGTTTCTTTCCTCTCTGGGCTTCTGGTGTTGAGTACCGATAGCTGCACTGGACTTCATGGTCTTCCAGGAAGGACCGAGGCCTCTTGCCGGGCATCTTCCAGCTTCTCCTCTTTCATCCAGGAAGCATCTTCTGCTGGAGCCCACTGTAGCTAGGAATTGGCATCCAGGAGATGAAAAGCTAACTGTTTCTGGTTTCAATAGGAACCCTCTGAGACACCACAGTGGTGCTGCTCACATCCCAATGTCTTAGTGACTTTAGGAAATAAAGCAGTTCTGTAATTTTTTTTCTTACATCCTCGCTATTCAACACCATACTCAGTACATAAATCCAGATGGGATCCGGACAGTAAAATAAATCTGAATGACAGATAATGTGCTGTCCTCAAAAATGACTCTCCTCCTTTTCAACTGAAAGAAGACATTTGTTTATTTCAATGAAAGCGAGTTCATTATTATCTGTTCCTACTTCCTTGGGAGTGATTATTCTCTCAGATACATGCTAAGTGCAAATTTTCTGCATAGCAGAAACCAGGGCTTGAATCCAGGTGTTCTGATTCTGAGTTTATTTCTCTAAACATTGGTAATGACCATAGAAAGTCTATTTTAAAAGGAAACACAAACCAAAGACTAATAAAACTATACACAACTAGAGAGAATTGTATCATGATTTAGATGAGCTCTGCTTTCTACCCTTCTCAATTTAAGTGGGGGTTCATGTTATCCCTTACTTTCATTGACATTTTCCTTGGTCTAGTGTTCTCCTAGGTCTCCAAATGAAGCTATCACTTGCAGTCTGCAAAACACAACATTGCACTAATTTAATTCTGTTTTATCTCACATTGCTCTCTAATTGGTTCATGTATGTCAGTCATCTTTCTGGCTAGACAGTGAATCTTCAACAGGCAGGAATCACACTATTGTGACCCCACAGAGTCTCATGTGGGGTTGTGCGTGGTGCAGGAGTGAGCCTACTTATTTTCACTTATTTTCATTCATATCTAACCTACATGCAGAACCAGTCTTTCTCCTTTCCTAGAACTGAATACTGAAATCATTAATGTAAAAATCAATTTGTATTAGAAATTTCTCAAATCATATTCCTATTTTATTAGCATGTAATTTTCTGAATACAGTAGAAAAATCTCTGCCTCTTAATGAATTCTATTTCAAATGTTCTCATTATAAGACTTTCAAATCTCATTAACTAAACCAAGCATTAAAAATACAATAATAATAAAATGAAACAGGAAACTGTTGATATGATTAGATTTGGGTAACTTTCCTCTTTTAGTGAGGAAGAAAATATGGTTTGAGTAAATGATAACTCAAGCATAGGAAGCGTACTTTACAAAGCACAAGGAATACACTTCTTTACATGTTCTAGTAGAATCAACAATTTCCCTAGTCAATTGTAGCTGAGCTAGAGTTATAAATATAAGTAGGAAAATGGTGTATCTTAGCAAGGGCATGTTGGCATTAGCATTTTTATGATGTGTATTTTCAACAGTGATGCAGAATAAAAACACGCACCACATAAAGATACCATCTTCTATTTCCCATCCTCATGTACAATGGTCCAAGCCTTTATTATACTGTTTATTGTGGAATTTGAACCCAAGTTTATTGACTGCTATCTACTCAAGACCTCTTTACCACATTTTTCTGAAAACGTAGGGCAAAACAACATGTGAGCAAGTAGCATAAGTTTCTAAAACGTGTTGGTCTTGCCCTAGCGTTTTTCTTATCTCTTAGATATACTCCTTGGAGGCAGAGCGAAGAAACGAAAGATAAGAAAAACAAAACAAAACAGATGAATAATCACTCATTCAGTTCTGGCACATTTAAAGTCATTAGAGAATCATAAATTGCCAGAGCCAGAAGCAATCTTCAGATCGTTCTAGACTTCCTGGCAATATAACTGAGAGTAGTGGCAGCATAGAAGCAAAATTATTTACTCCAAATTGGCTGCTAATTGAAGGTAGAATACTCGGCTCCTAACACTCCTCAGCAGGCTGAATGTTCACTAAAGCATATAATCCATTCCTTAATCTGTCCCCCTTTTTCCTGTTTGCTGAAATCATATCTTGTTAGGGCCTGTATCTATTCAGCCACCATATCGCCTTCTATAAGTGCTCCTGCTGCTGCTTCCTGTTGCTCCTATGAGGAGAGCTGGGGTTAGGGAAAGAATTTGAGGAGATCCAGGGGCTAGAGTCATCCTGCCAGTAAAGGTACCTCTGATGTCTTGACTAAATCACTTTACCACTTTGGGTCTCATTTCTTCACCCCACAAAAAAACGAGGAGGAGTATATGGTAGAGACTTGCCATTCAAAATATGATCCTATGACCAGCAGTACTGGCTAACCTTGGACCGTGTTAGAAATACAGAAACTCTGGGCTGGGCGCGGTGGCTCACGCCTGTAATCCAAGCACTTTGGGAGGCCGAGGCGGGCAGATCACGAGGTCAGGAAATCGAGACCATCCTGGCTAACATGGTGAAACCCCGTCTCTACTAAAAATACAAAAAATTAGCTAGGTGTGGTGGCGGGTAACTGTAGTCCCAGCTACTAGGGAGGCTGAGGTAGGAGAATGTCGTGAACCCAGGAAGCGGAGCTTGTAGTGAGCTGAGATCGCGCCACTCCACTCCAGCCTGAGCGACAGAGCAAGACTCTGACTCAAAAAAAAAAAGAAAAAAGAAAGAAAAAAAAAAACAAAAAAACAGAATCTCAGGCCCCACCACAGAGCTACTGAATTGGGATCTGCATTTTAACAAAATGTCCCAGTAATTCACATACACACTTAAGTTGGGAAAATGCTGAGGGGATTTACAAAATGTTCTTCCTTCTGTTACATATTATTCATGCTTTTTAGTAGGGAAATAATTCAACTGCATCAGTTTTTCCCACTGAGAAAAGCCATGCTACTGGTGATATACAGAGACAGGAAAGCTTTATCCAGGGCCCTTCAAGTCTCACCATCTAATCACCATCTCTCCCTCCATGTAGACTCAGCTTTGAAGTAGACCTTCCTCCCACTGCCGCTCCGTTTCTGCCCATATAATGAAGGCTTACCACTTTCTGTAAGCTTTGTCTGCATGACCTCATCCAGCTGGGAGATCCCCCTGCCAGGTCAGCAAATGACCAATCCCATAATGCCTTCTGAGGACAGCACCCTGGGAAGGTAAGTGACTGGGCAAAGGTTACCTGGCAAATGGTGGGTGGAAATGAAAACCCAGGGAGATGGCTTACCACCTGGTGAGGTCCTAAAACCATTAGAGCACTTTGGGCTAATGCTGCTCTCAGCTGCATTATATTTCATGCACATTTCCTGCCCTGGAGCCATTGTTTCCCTTGTAATTACAGACTCATATTCAGCTGCCTTGAGAATGCTGATGGCTGTAAAAGAGAACACTCACCACAGTGGGTGGGAAGGGCTGGTCAAATTGAAGATCTTCTATTGTGTAAGGCTGGAAATCTGTGATTTTGGCTGACTCCCCATCACATACAAAAAAAATTTATATGCATATTGTGCTCCTAAAACCCCCCTTTGGTTAATGTTGTCATGCAAAGGTTAAGCAGAAATAAACATGCAGGAGATGAGGCAGATCCAAGTGGAAAGCAAGCAGAAAACCACGTTTTTGGATTAAAAATCACAGATTATATTGGTTAAAATTAATACCTAAAACTGAAAAATGTTGACTCACATGATTTGAGGTGAAGCATGTTTTTAAGGAGGCTCTGACCGAACCATAATTCTGCCTGAAATTAACCACTAGAAATTCATTCTTGTGGAACAAAAATTATCTGTTATTTGATGATTTTTTAATTGGTTTTCATTCAATGCTTCTTTTTCTAAGAGGAAACACATTAACCCTCAGTACTGGAAAGTAAATAAATAGCCAAATAATAAAACAACCCCCTTCTCACTGATCAGGGCAGACTCATCAATCAGCGTTCTTCTTTCCATTGAGCCTGCACAAAGATCTAGATGCAAAATTTTTCTCAACACAAAAAAGCAGGCAGCAAGAACCACTGGTAAGTTGAAGCCAATGTGTTTCAACCATTCATTCTTAATTCTAAGAAAAAAAATCAAAAATTAAAGTTTCTAAAATTGGATAATGACATAGAATTGATTCATGTAGTGTTTCTCCAAACTCCCCGCTATATCACCCCACCTATATTCACCCAACCCTTTTACTAACTCAGTAGCTTAGTTTACAATTAATATTGTTTTAAAAGAAGTATAGATTTAATACAGATTTATAGTTTAAATACATATTTAAAATAAAATAAATACAAACTTTTCTTTCTCCCCACATTAAAGCTTTGGAGTAAAGAACATTTTTTTGTGTGTGTCTGTTTGCTTGTTTTCAAGATAAAATTCAACTGACAAAAACATGGGTCACCCATTTTGGAAAACAGTTCACCAGTTTCTTAAAAATTTAGACATACAACTTAGCAATTCCACTCCTAGGTATCTACCCAAATAAAAACACATTTTTAAACAAAACTTTTATGTTAGCTTCCATTGCAGTATTATTCATAATAGACAAAAAGTGGAAACAACTCAAATATCTATTGACTGGAAAATGGCTACAAAATGTGTGGCATATCTTTTATATGGTAGGATGCTATTCAGCAATAAAAATGAATAAACTATTAATACATGCTACCACAAAATAAACCTCAAAAACATTATGTTAAGTGAAATAACCCAGCCATAAAAACCACATATTGTACAATTCTATCCATTCATATGAAATGTCCAGAAAAGGCAAATCTATAAAGAGAGAAAATAGATTAGTGGTTGCCTGGGGCTGGGGATGAAATGGGGGATTGACTGCAAGGGGTATGGGGAATCTTACTGAGGTGATTAAATGTTCTAAAATTGATTATAGTGATGGTTGCACGACTTGATACATTTGCTAAAGTTCACATGGGTGACTTTATGATATGCAAATTATACCTCAAAAGAGTCATGAAAATCATTTCAACTTACAAGAAAGATTGGGAAGCAATATAGCATTAAATGAGAAGGGAGAATTTAAAGAATGGAAGGAGTTGGAAAATGTATTAAGGGCTATCATTAGCAACTGGCCAAATTTATTGTCCTTAGGGAGTGGGTGAGGTCAACAGTATTACCCTTGTTTTAGAAGAAGTGTACATGAGACTGTGCTAACCAAGATAGAACACAGTGGTGTAACAAAGAATATCTTCTCTTTTGATCTCTCAAAGCGGTCACCACACAGTCTCTCTCTTTCTCTCTGTCTCTTTCTCTCTCTAAATCAGTCACTCACAGCTTAGGTTAGGTTACCTTTGCTCAAATATGAAATCAGATTTCTTAATAATTAATAATGTTTGATTTCTCAAACATGAAATCAGATTTCTTAATAATTATTTGCTCCTTTAATGTTCTCTCTCCTCTTTTCTAAGACCATAAACTCATTGTTTACCTGGAGAAAACTTCTTTTGGAAGCAATCAAAATCTGGGACCCAGATGGGGTAGACACTTGCTTAGAGTCTGAGCTCAGGAAGGAGGAGTCAGGTCCCACACAGGTAATCACTGATCTCCATTCCTTCACTAACTTAAAAACCACATTAAGGCTTTGGGGTTTTCAGGTAGAGTCAATGGATTTTGAGAGTCTTCAGCAGGAGAATAGCATGAGTTCTTCCTAACCATATGAAGAGTGGAGAGGGGAGGGTATCTGACATCTTGATGATTTTCATGAGGAATTCTGGTCATTTGTTCTATTTCAGTGAACTAGAGAACAGTGTAGACATTAAAGTTGTATTTAGGATTTTTTTAATGGGGTATAAATTGGTTGGATATGAGGAAAACCTCATTAGAATAGTTGTATCTTTAGCTGAACTTGGAAAATATGCCTGTTTAGTAGGAAGACTGATGAATGTGCAAATTGAGAAGTTTGTTA
The DNA here is from genome assembly GCF_029281585.2 of Gorilla gorilla gorilla. NCBI lineage: Eukaryota > Metazoa > Chordata > Mammalia > Primates > Hominidae > Gorilla > Gorilla gorilla. The sequence goes on from NC_073241.2 coordinate 72,861,897, forward strand.
GGGAAAAATATTATGAGCTTAAATTTTGATGTTGATGCTGAGATAACCATCTAAGCAGTGATTCCTTAAAGTTAGTTTACTAAATATGTCTAGTGATCCAAAAGTTGTTACTGGACAAAATATTTAAATTTGAGAGACAACAATATATAATAGGATAACTGAAGGCATGACCACAGAATATATGAGAGAATAAAGAGAGAGAATAGTGTGAGAAGAGATGTTTTGACTGAATCTTTATGTCAGCTTCCATATATATATATATATATATATATGGATATATATGGATATATATGGATATATGTATGGATATATATATGGATATATATGGATATATATATGGATATATATGATATATATGGATATATATGGATATATATATGGATATATATATGGATATATATATGGATATATATATGGATATATATATGGATATAAAATGGATATATATATGGATATATATAGAGATATATATATGGATATATATATGGATATATATATGGATATATATGGATATATATATGGATATATATATGGATATATATATGGATATATATATGGATATATATATATGGATATATATATAGATATATATATGGATATATATATATGGATATATATATATGGATATATATACACATACATAAGTGGGAAAGTCTAGGTTTGAAAATAGGATTTGCAGAAAATTGTTAGGGTTCCTATCTAAATGGTGTCTGGTTTCTCTGTAAAGGGGAGTGGTGAAAGTCAAAATAGGCACTGGATAGGAAGAGAGAATGAATTAGCAAAAGATCACAGTGAGTTTGTGGGACTTTGTTGAAAACGGAATTGATGTTGGTGATCGTGATTTCTTGGCAGCATAAATCTGTTTCATTGTGTGGTTTATTTGTCATCATGAAACAGCTGTAATACATATTAGAGAAAGTGAAGAGATAAATGTGTCTGCCGTTAGGATTTTGCCTTTACATTCTAATGTAAGAGCACCTGGATCAAAAAGTCTAAGTTCTAGAAAACAGTGATTATTCTTCTAGAAGCAGCTTCAAGTTGAGTTTGCCTTTCTTTAAAAATCACGAGAGCTTATGGGTACTAGCACTTACAAAAGTACTCTGCATGTTCCAGGTTTTCCATTGCTGTGTTTCTCCCATACTCCTCCAGGCTGAGTTCTTCCTGATCTAGATGTTCTATCCACATCCAGCTCTTCTGTGGTCTTGCTTTCTGTGAAGGATAGGTTACATACTTAAACTAAAGCCTCAAAGCCTAACACTGGCTTTGTATGTAACTAGTGTTTGACAGGGACTCCTCAACTTCTTTATAATTGGTGATGGCAAAACTTCAGGTTCTGGAGAGGGAACTTCTCTACACGAAAAAGACTACCACACAGAACTCTTTGGTGACTCTCAAACCACCACATGTCAGCGCTGCCTATGGCCAGGCTACCTGCGAGTCATTCTGTTGTTCCTCCATTAAATGACATAAATGGGGTACTCCAAAATAGGTATAATGGAGAGCTTTTGTTGCAATATTGCATATTTATTGTATAAGGAGAAGAAATAGTGATTCAATTCAGTAATATCTAGCTATATTGTACTTTATTCTTCAGTTCTTGCCCAGAAATCCCTTCAAACTGCTAGTTTGCGTACATCTGTGAAAAGCATATAGTGCTATTGTGAATAATGCCGCAATAAACATACGTGTGCATGTGTCTTTATAGCAGCATGATTTATAGTCCTTTGGGTATATACCCAGTAATGGGATGGCTGGGTCAAATGGTATTTCCAGTTCTAGATCCCTGAGGAATCGCCACACTGACTTCCACAATGGTTGAACTAGTTTACAGTCCCACCAACAGTGTAAAAGTGTTCCTATTTCTCCACATCCTCTCCAGCACCTGTTGTTTCCTGACTTTTTAATGATTGCCATTCTAACTGGTGTGAGATGGTATCTCATTGTGGTTTTGATTTGCATTTCTCTGATGGCCAGTGATGGTGAGCATTTTTTCATGTGTTTTTTGGCTGCATAAATGTCTTCTTTTGAGAAGTGTCTGTTCATGTCCTTCGCCCACTTTTTGATAGGGTTGTTTGTTTTTATCTTGTAAATTTGTTTGAGTTCATTGTAGATTCTGGATATTAGCCCTTTGTCAGATGAGTAGGTTGTGAAAATCTTCTCCCATTTTGTAGGTTGCCTGTTCACTCTGATGGTAGTTTCTTTTGCTGTGCAGAAGCTCTTTAGCTTAATTAGATCCCATTTGTCAATTTTGGCTTTTGTTGCCATTGCTTTTGGTGTTTTAGACATGAAGTCCTTGCCCATGCCTATGTCCTGAATGGTAATGCCTAGGTTTTCTTCTAGGGTTTTTATGGTTTTAGGTCTAACGTTTAAGTCTTTAATCCATCTTGAATTGATTTTTGTATAAGGTGTAAGGAAGGGATCCAGTTTCAGCTTTCTCCATATGGCTAGCCAGTTTTCCCAGCACCATTTATTAAATAGGGAATCCTTTCCCCATTGCTTGTTTTTCTCAGGTTTGTCAAAGATCAGATAGTTGTAGATATGCGGCGTTATTTCTGAGGGCTCTGTTCTGTTCCATTGATCTATATCTCTGTTTTGGTACCAGTACCATGCTGTTTTTGTTACTGTAGCCTTGTAGTATAGTTTGAAGTCAGGTAGTGTGATGCCTCCAGCTTTGTTCTTTTGGCTTAGGATTGACTTGGCGATGCGGGCTCTTTTTTGGTTCCATATGAACTTTAAAGTAGTTTTTTCCAATTCTGTGAAGCAAGTCATTGGTAGCTTGATGGGGATGGCATTGAATCTGTAAATTACCTTGGGCAGTATGGCCATTTTCACTATATTGATTCTTACTACCCATGAGCATGGAATGTTCTTCCATTTGTTTGTATCCTCTTTTATTTCATTGAGCAGTGGTTTGTAGTTCTCCTTGAAGAGGTCCTTCACATCCCTTGTAAGTTGGATTCCTAGGTATTTTATTCTCTTTGAAGCAATTGTGAATGGGAGTTCACTCATGATTTGGCTCTCTGTTTATCTGTTATTGGTGTATAAGAATGCTTGTGATTTTTGTACATTGATTTTGAAAATGTCCAACAATGATAGACTGGATTAAGAAAATGTGGCACATACACACCATGGAATACTATGCAGCCATAAAAAATGATGAGTTCATGTCCTTTGTAGGGACATGGATGAAATTGGAAATCATCATTCTCAGTAAACTATCGCAAGAACATAAAACCAAACACCGCATATTCTCACTCATAGGTGGGAATTGAACAATGAGATCACATGGACACAGGAAGGGGAATATCACACTCTGGGGACTGTTGTGGGGTGGGGGGAGGGGGGAGGGATAGCATTGGTAGATATACCTAATGCTAGATGACGAGTTAGTGGGTGCAGTGCACCAGCATGGCACATGTATACATATGTAACTAACCTGCACAATGTGCACATGTACCCTAAAACTTAAAGTATAATAAAATAAAAAAAAAAGAAAAGCATATAGTGTGGAAAAACTCCATGTATTGAAGTGTTAATTAATAGTTGTTAGATTTCACTGCCCCAAGACTTTCTCCTAATACAGGTATCAAGTACCTTAAACACAAAGTCTTATAATAGCTACTTTAATACTTCACTTATTTCTTAAGACTGTGAGGAGAAATTTAAGACTGAAATAAGCAAATGAGATTACTGGACAACCTTTTATGGAATGATGGAGCCTCTGAAGATTGTCTGATTTTAAGAGATGGGAGCTTTTGTCTTTGACAAGGCTATATTTTACAACCATGTAAAGGTAAAAGGTATCTTACAGAACACTGAGAGACAAACAAATTTTGTCTAGTATAGGTTCAGTTCACTTCTCTACCCACTCTAGAAGAAACCAGTTTTGCATTCATTTGCAAATTCATTTCAATATTCCTGATCTATAAATGTGACTGTTCTTTGGATTCTCTTTTGAATTAGTTATTTTTTTTCTGGTTCTCTCCTGTAATTAATGAGTTAAGTCAAATCTTGGAAATGTGTCATTTTATATATATGAGTCATGACTTTATCTTTGTTCTGACAATTATCTTTTAACAGGGCTCAAAACATTTGGAACATCTCCACAAATATTAAAATCAAAAGGAAATAGAATTTTTCCTTCAAAGTCCTTGGGATCATTTGTTTTAAAAAATGTATCAGTAATCTCCAAAGTCATCCAGGCTTTATCTTTAACTTTTAATGTTTAACTCTGTCATTCTTGCACCGTATCTAATCCTAAATACTACATACAGGTGATTACGTCTCTAACATCTCTCCCTTTTCCCTCCATTTTTACTGACAGCACCTAATTTATGCCTTTATTACCTGTCAATGGGACCATTTGCCTATCATGCAAGAACTACTAAGTTTTAGTTGGGCCCGTGACTGTCTACCTAAAGAATGTATTTATAATCAGCCCTGTTATAGCTGGGCAGGCTCATGTGATTATGTTCTTGTCAATGAGCTATAAAGAGAAGTAAACTACGTAACTTCTCATTCACCTATTGAAAGAGACAGCTACTTACCCTTGGCTCCCCCCCATAGGCTTGAGTGTGGATTTGACATAAATTACACCATGCAGACAAGGACAACACCCTAGAGGAAGGCTGAGCTAAAAATTGAAGGAACCTGTGTCCCTAAAATGCTTTCTGGAGCAGAGGTATCCTGCCAACCTGAACAGTTCATCTACAGATTTGTTAATAAGATAGAAATCAAATTCTTGTTTAAATTATTGTTTCTTTTTTTGTATAGTAGTTCAAACTATGACCAAATTGATATACCTATTCTCTGGTTTCCTTGCTGCTTCCAAACAACATACATTTTCTACTGATTCCAGAATCCTGTGTTTGAAACATTGCTTCTTTGCTCAAAAATTTTGATATATGGAAGTAGAAGTCTTCTATAGAATAGCATTTGGGGTCTCCATAAAATATGATAGTTCATGAGTTGTTTATAAGCAATTCATGAATAATTTTATTGAAAAGAGAACTTAGTAAATCAAGATAAAGGCTAGCAACAAAATGGACAGCCTCTAGGAAATCCAGCCTTGAAAACTGAATAAATTAGTTAGGAGCCAGGGCCAAGGATTATGTTTTGGGACAACATTTAAGTCCTTTGCCACTCTGCTCAAGATTTAAAAGTCTGGGCCAGGCTCAGTGGCTCACACCTGTAATCCCAGTGCTTTGGGAGGCTGAGGTAGGAGGACTGCTCGAGATCAGGAATTCAAGACCAGCCTGGGGAATATAGCGAGACCCTTTCTCTACAACAAATAAAAATTAGCTGGGCACTGTGCACCTGTAGTCCTAGCTACTCAGGGGGCTGAGACAAAAGCGTTTATCGAGCCCAGTGGCCTGAGTTTGCAGTGAGATATGATCACACCACTGCACTCCGGCCTGGGCAAAAAAGCAAGACTCTGTCAATCAGTCAATCAGTCAATGATTTAAAGATCTTAGAGAATTTCTTTAATCAACTTGGAGTACCTAGCAATACTTTGAGCAGGGGAGAGCAATGCCCCTTGATTTTCATAAAGCCTCATTACTTTATGTACGATAGGTAATTATCTGAAATAATTCAGTATGTGGTTGTAACAGCTTGAGAAATGCTGGGCAATCTAAAAGAAAAACAATAGTTCATTAAAAATATTATGCCACATCTGGGCTTTGATCTATTCCTTGTTATTCTTTCAGTAAGTCTAAACTGCATTTATACTGTTTCTTATTCATGATCTCTGTTATCAGATCTGTAAATTTTTGTTTGCAATATGCATTTTATCTCTAATGCTCTTTTTCTAGTCATTTCATGTCTAAATTATATTTTTTAATTTATCCTAATTTTCAACTCCTCAATGAAAATTTTATAATCTGAAATGCTCTTCTAAACATTTGTTTACCTCATAGTGTAAATATTTACATACATTCTATCTCCTTTGTGTGAGTGTAGGCTCCTGGTACATACGGATTAGGTCTTATTCAACTCTGTATTCCCTACAAAGTTTAAAATGAAATTAGCTACGTATTAGACATGCAATACATACTTGTCAAATTTATCAATATAAATTTACAAATAACAAGCAAACATATGTTATTCTACTAAGTAGGAAAATGACTAAAGAAGGAAGACTCCTGTTTTTGCCTTATACCTGAAAGGAGTTTATGTTCTTGTTTAATCCTTTCTGTCCACTCTTTTAGTGCAAGACATTATGTCCAGCAATTAAGCAGTTAGAGATCATGAGTGAGATGTTTATCTATGCCATTCAGAAGCAACTGCCAACAATGAAAATCAGCATTTTCCCCCTACTAGAGCCTTTAGCAACTGCGAAGAGTGACTCACTGAATGGCATGTGACACTGATTACATTATCTGGTGATAAAAGAGTCACGGTTAGATAAAACCTTTTGCCAATGTGTATATTGCAACTCCAACCCAAATGAGCAAAACCCCCCTTCCCACTAATGTGGATCTTGGAGCAGTAGAAGACAGAGACTTCTGCTACCCTCCACCATTCCAGCAAGGTTCTGTTCAATAATATGTGGCAGTAATTTAGTTGTAATTAAAGAAGACCTGATATATTATTTCCTAATGATCTCAAGTGAAGTCATCTCCCACTTGCTTTCCAGCGCTTCTAATTAGGCAATAAGGGCTATATCATGAGCAATAAAGATCACTTTTCTGGGCTAGTGATGAGGGATTAGAGAGTACGCAGGGAGGCTTTCATGGCCCACAGTGAGAGGCAGGTAGGCGGCAGTTTTGAATGGAACATCCTCCATTCCTCTTGCCATCTGCTCCCAAATTACCTAGGTGGCAGGCACTGATGAGGAACAAATTGAAATGAAGCTAGAATAAGAAGCTTGAAGCCATCAGTCACCAGCCTAGCAATTTAAATCACAGCTTTATGTGCGTGGTTTCTTTGTATAATTATTCGTGTGCTTTATTTATTTCCGAGTCTTTCATATCCACTTGCTTGTCGAATCCGCAGGAAACTCAAGAGAATTAAAATAGGTAGTTAATATTTTCACTTTTTAATGCTTACAGAGCTCAGGGTCCCAGACTTTCAAGTGGCATGCACATTGTTGGAAGGTTACAGCATTCACAATTGTTCACAACTAACTCCTGCCACAGAGTCCGCTCTAACGCTGTTTTGATTATTTTTTCTGCAATATTAATAAGTAGAAATGCTCTTCTCTCTTCCTTCGCAGATTCTTAGCTGAGAAGAAAAGGCTGTTACCCTTCTTTAATTTCCTTCGGTTCATTTAAGGCAGTGGTAAACAAAGGAGGCTCTGGCCCTCCATCTGTTTTTGTAATGAAGGGTATTTCAGTGAAAAGCTCGGCACTGTTAATAGTACACTCTTCTAATTTTGGATACTATGAAAGCTATTTCATAACTCTAGATTGTAAGTAACTGAGAGAAAGGCAAAAATAATTCTTATGTATAGATATGCAACTAAATTTTGTCCAGTGGAGGGACATACTTCCTTTCTCCTTGTGGAAGAGCCAGTTTTCCTTTTATTGGCAGATTCATTGTAATATCTTGATCAATAAATGTGTCTGTTTTTTGACTTCTGCTTTGAGTTGGTTGTAATATCTGATTTTCTCATATGAGTTAAATAAAATCTTTAACTCATGTCCATTTTTATCAATGAGTCATTTTTATTCTTTAAAAAAAGCATCATTTAACAGTAAATAAATTTCCATTGGGTTACATGTTGCCTATAGATTGTTTCTCACTGAAGTAGCAGAGTTGAGTAATTGTAGCATGAGCAGTTGTAATAAAGACTGTATGGCCAAAAAAGCAAAAACCACTTACTATCTGACCCTTTGCAGAAAAAGTTTACAGACCTTCATCTAAAGCACATATATCCAGCCAAGCCCTATGCATCTCAAGGAGCCACCAAACTCCAGACATAGGGAGTCATTTAGAGAAAGCTGGTATGTGGTGTTGTAACCTAATAAAGTTGATGAGATAAAAGGGGAGAGAAAATGAACATAAAGCAGGTAAAGTGTAGAAACATCTTTGTATCTCAGGTGTGGCTTTTAGTGTTTTTTCTACATGTTCAGGCATCAGCATTGTGGCATAAATAAGAACTAGTATCATAAGCCTTCACTTTTTTCCAAATTGCTAAAAGAGCTATTTTGGTGTATAAGATTTGGTTTTGGACTAGACGTTAGGAGACTTGCTATGGTTAGCTGTGGGAAATTTAGCAAATTTTTATATTTCTTGGCTTGAGCTTTTTCAAAGGTATAATGCATATATAATTTTTGGACTCATTTTAATATTCTTTTTATGTTTATCCTTTAGAGAATACTGAGATTGATTTTTTTTTTCTGGTTGAAGCTATTTTCTGGAGGAAAATCAGAATAAATCAGATCAGACTATTTTGTCCCAAAACATATGGAACTTGTGTTTAGAGCCTTTTATAAAACTAACACATTGGATTAGAAAATCATCTACCGGCATACCTCAAATATATTGCTGGTTCAGTTTCATATCACGACAATAAATCAAATATTGAATATCATAATAAAGCAAGTCACGCAATCGTTTTGGTTTTCCAGTGCATATAAAAGTTATATTTACACTGTAGTCTATTAAAACGTGTGCAATAGCATTATGTCAAATAAATATACATATATTAATGAAAAAATACTTTATTGCTAAAAAATGCTAGTAGTCATCTAAGCCTTCGGCGAGTCTTAATCTTTTTGCTGGTGGAGAGTCTTGTCTTAATGTTGATGGCTGCTAGCTGATCCGGTGCTGACGGTTGGGGTGGTTGTGGAAATAAGACAACAATGAAGTTTGCCCCATTGATGGACTATTTCTTTCACAAAATATTGGTTTATAGCATGAAATGCCATTTGATAGCATTTTACCCGCAGTACTTCTTTCAAAATTGAGTCAATCCTCCCAATCCCTGCTGCTGCTTTATCAACTAAGTTTATGTAATATTCTAAATCATTTGTTATCATTTCACCAGTATTGAAAGCTTCTTCACCAAGAGTAGATTCCATCTCAAGAAACCACTTTCTTTGCTCACCTATAAGAAATAATTCCTCATCTATTCAAATATGATCATAAGATTGCAGAAATTCAGTCACATCTTCAGGCCCCACTTCTAGTTTTCTTGCTATTTTCTCCATATCTATAGTTGTTTCCTTCACTGGAATGCTGAACTCCTCAAAGTCATCCATGAGGGTTGGAATCAACCTCTTCCAAACTCCTATTAATGTTGATATTTTGATCTCCTTCTATGAATTATGAATGTTCTTAATGATATCTAAAATGGTGAATACATTTCAGAAGGTTTTCAATTTACTTTGCTCAGATACATCAGAGGAATCACTGTCTATGGCAGCTATAATCTTACAAAGTGTATTTCTTAAGTAATAAGACTTGAAAGTCAAAATTACTTCTTAATCCACTAGCTACAGAATAAATGTTGTGTTAGCAGGCAGAAAAATAACATTAACCTCCTTACACATCTCCAGCACAGCTCTTGGGTGACCAGGTACATTGTCAATTACCAGTAATATTTTGAAATGAATAATTTTTTTTGAGTGGTAGGTCTCAACAGTGGGCTTAAAATATCAGGAAACCATACTGTAAACAGATAAGCTGTCATCCTGGCTTTGTTCCATTTATAGAACACAGAGTAGGTTTAGTATAATTCTTATGCGCTCTAGAATTTTCAGAATGTTAATGAGCATTGGCTTCAACTCAAAGTCAGCAGCTGCATTAAGACCTAACAAGAAAGTCAACTTGTCCTTTAAAGCTATGAAACCAGGCATTGACTTCTCCTCTCTAATTATAAAAGTTCTAGATGGCACCTTCTTCCAATAGAAGGGTCCTTAACCTACTTTGAAAATCTGTTGCTTAGTGTAGCCACCTTCATCAATTATCTTAGGTAGATCTTCTGGATAACCTGCTGTCACTTCTACATCAACACTTGCTGCTTGACCTTGCACTTTTATGTTATGGATGTGACTTCTTTCCTTAAACCTCATGAACCAATCTCTGCTAGCTTCAAACTTTTCTTCTGTAGCCTCTCCACCTCTCTCAGCCTTTATAGAATTGAAGAAGGAGTCTTTCTCTAGATTAGGTTTTGGCTTAAGTGTATGTTGTGGCTGGTTTGATTTTTTTTTAATCCAGACAACCCAAACTTTCTCCAGATCAGCAACAAGGCAGTTTTGCTTTCTTATTATGCCTGTGTTCACTGAAGTAGCACATTTAATTTCATTCAAGTATTTTTCATTTGAATTCACAATTTGCCTAAACTTTGCATTCACAATTTGGTACAAGAGGGCTAGCTTTCAGCCTGCCTCAGCTTTCAACATGCCTTTCTCACTAAGCTTAATTATCTCAAGCTTTTAATTTAAAATGAGAGACCTGTGACTCTTTCATTTACTTGAACACTTAGAGGCAATTGTAGGGTTATTCACTGACCTAATTTCAATATTGTTATGTCTCAGGGAATAGAGAGGTGCAAGGAGCGAGAGATAGGCAGATGGCTGGTCAATGGTGCATCCAGAACACACACAACATTTAACAAATTAAGCTTACTTTCTTATATGGGTGTGATTCATAGTGCCCCAAAACAATAACAATAGTAACCTCAAAGATCTCTGATCACAAATTACTGTAAAAGGTGTAAAAATAATGAAGTTTGAAATAGTGCAAGAATTATCAAACTATGACTCAGAGACATGAAGTGAGCACATGCTGTTGGAAACTGGCAGCAATAGACTTGCTTGATGCAGGATTGCCACAAACCTTCAATTTGTAAAGAACACAATATCTGAGAAGCGCAATAAAGTAAAGCACAGATTCAATGGGGTATGCCTGTATTCCAACCTGCTCCTACCTCAGAATGACTGAGCTGTTTGAGGTCAAGGTGAAAGGTAGCAAAGTTACCTTTGGAAAGGCTAGCAAAGGGGCCTTGGCTGGACTTTAGAGATCCTGGCAAGAAAATTAAAATCTGAATTTTATTTGTAGGGGTCATCCAAGAAAATATTGCAACTTACTTTATCTTATTCATCTGTGTTAAGTAGTGCATATGCTGCTATCAGTTCAAACTCTGATGTCAGTGAAGTTCATTTTGGGGTCTCTCTACCCTCATCTTGACTTTTCTTTTCTCAGTTACTCTCTTCTTCTCAAGTACCAATACCAAGATTTCTCATGCTGTGTTCTATACTGCAACCATATCTGCTCTGCCATGAGGTTTTTAAATCAGTCCTGTTATGAACCCTCAATGTCTCAACTACAAAATCAAATTCCCTTGCCTAACTTACACAATCTTCTTTTTTCTCTTCTTTTTTCTCCCTTCTCTCTTTCTTTTATTTGACAATTATTTACTGAACGCATATCGCTAGGATTCCAGGATACACTGGTGAACACAAAAAAATAAAGTCCTTGGCCTCATGGATCTTTTAGTCTAATGAGAGAGGTAGCCATTATGTAACTCATTGAGTTTAAAAACTGTAAAATTTCAACAGTGAACATTTTATGTAGAAGAAATACAAGGTGCTATTAAAAATAGGAAGGATAAATTTTATCTATTAAAAAAATAAAGTTTTCCCTGAGGAAAGTACTCTTGAACTCTGAAAGGCCAGCAGAATATTACTATGTAATGAGAAAGAGAAGAGCTTTCAGGGAAGAGCAAAGACACATATAAAGCAGCACTATGATGGTTAGGTTTATGTGTCAACTTGACTGGGCTAAGGGATGCCCAGATAGCTGGAAAAACATTATTTTTGGATGTGGCTGTGAGGCTCTTTCCAGAAAGGATTAGCATGAAAATCAGTAGACTGAGTAAAAAAAGATCATCCTCACCAATGTGGGCCAGTATCATCCATCCATGGAGAGTCCAAATAGTACATAGAGAGAAAGGGAGTATAAACTAGTTTTCTCTTCTTAAGATAGAATATCCATCTTCTCTTGCCCTTGAACATTGGCTGTTCTTCATCGTCAAGCCCTCAGATTTGGAACAGGACTTATGTATTTGCCTCCTTGTTTCTCCAGTCTTCAGTGTTGGACCAGAACTACACCACTAATTTTCCCAGACCTCCAGCTTGCAGATGGCATATCATGGGACTCTCAGCCTCCATAATCAAATGAATAAGCCAATCGCTCATAATATCTCTCCTCCCCCGACTTACTGGTTTTGTTTCTCTGAAAAACCCTGACTGATATGAGCACTAAAGAAATAGAGAAAAATCAGATGGGCTGTGGTGGAATGAATGAGAGACTATGAGTAGGATTTGTCAAATTAGATTGATCCTAACTATGACAATGCAGAGCTTTACAGTCCATTTACAGCCTTATCTTGAAGACTGATTTTACCTAAAGAGAGGGTCTCACTGACCGTAGTGTGGAGAAGAGATTGGGGAAAGCCAGAGTACAGTTGAGTACATAAGTTAGTGATTCATTGCAGTTCATCACGGAGTAGAACTAGCCAACATAAAATAGTTCTTGTTACATACACAGCATTATTCTAAGAGATTCACTAACCTTCGTTCATGTTCCTCTGTTTTGTGGATGAGCAAACTGAATGCTGGGAGGTTAAATAATTGCCCTGATTACATAGTTAATAATGGTGGAGAGGGATTGACACACAAGAAGTAATAATCCAGAATTTATATTCTTAACTACTATACTTTGTTTCCTCTGGAAAATTCTGCACAATTGCCAAGAAAGTTGATATTAGAGGGATTTCCCCATCCAACAACACCACACACACACACACACACACACACACACACACACACACACACACTATGTGTGTGTATACACATAAATACATATACATTTACATTCATATCCACTGATTTATCACATTCAAATGTCCCACAGTTTGAAAGTCATTAAAGACAGAAATTTATGGGACAGGCAGATATAGAAAACAGGGTATGGTTTAAAAATACTGAAGAGAGCAGATCAATACAGAAAACATGTTTACTGTACAGAAGAGGTCCTGTGGGGAATGTATTTCTGATTGTCTCAGTGTGAAACCTCAGCAAGCACTAAAGGCCATTGGCCATATAGCACTTAGGAAAATCAATGCTTGTTGCATTCCACCTGGATTGGTGCTTACAGAGTCTACCCTGAGTCTCCCTCATAGGACAATGAGACCCATGTACTTATTAGCTGTGAACTTAAATCAAGTTACTTAACCTCTCTGAACTTGAGCCTTGTATCTGAAACGTTTCAATAAGATCTACTCCAAAAAGTTCTTTTGAAGATTCGAATACATGGCACATCTGCAAATATTTTTTTTCTTTTACTGACTAAGATTTTTTTATTCATTGACTGCCTCCCCAACTTAATCCCTCTTACACTCCCTCTCTCCTCTTCCATCTTCCTTCACTTCCTATTTTGATTTTTTTCTAAAAATTTTTGCATCAATTAATAAGAAGGAAACAGATAAGGATTCTTACACTCTTTTGTTATTCTTTAAATCCATCTGTCCATCTATCAAGAGACTGAAAAATAAAATACAGTATGTACATTCTCATATTTGTTCTTTGAGCAACTAGACTTACCTAAAATTAATCAGAAGGCAGATTGAGAGATATACAACACTATATTCCTTTTTATTCTTTCTTCTTAAAACAATACACGGGCACCCAAAGGTCATTCCTTTATTACTGTAAGCATACCTTTTTACTTTCAATTATATGTTTGGATTTTACTGAGGTTGTACTACTTTTCAAAAGACACTATTTTCAAAAAGGCATCTATTTCTCACTACTGGAATTTCCATTTTAGAGCAATTAGATCCTGCTGGTGAACTTTTAAGAACAGAATGACTGGGTTGCAAGCACATTGTTGCTAAGTGAATAGTGCTGTTTTCTTAAGGATTTTTGTTGTTTTCCCATTATTTACATGAGTCTTGGCACTTCATCTCCTCCTTATTGACATCAGCACTGCCGGGGAGAGCTTCTGGGAAATGCTGTATCTTCCTGGAGCTTTCACCCTTTTACCATGCATTATGAATAATTGAATTAATTATTCAAGACAGGATTTACGCTTCCATCAATGTAAACAGGCTGACCTCTTCACTAATAGGCCATCTTTGAGAAAGCCTTAGCTGCTGACCCAACCAAACATTGACCCGTAAGGTTTGAGTTTATTTCAAGAAGAAGCCAAGATCCACATTCTGAATTGAGATGAGGTGACCTTCAGCCCTAAACTTACTGCCCTGATTTTAGACATATGCAGAAACTCTTCAAAGTGTGACATAAGCTTAGGTGTTTGGCCAAAGAGAAACATAAAACAACAACAGGGAAATGTTTTACTGTAAAATGTTAGCTCATTTAATTCTTTTAATTTTCTTGCAATAATATATTAAACCCTGTCCAAACCCCAAAAGGATATATGTTGGAAAAAAAGTCACAGGCACCTTACCCTTAAATCTGGAACATGGAGAGAGATCTTTTGGTTCCTACATACACAGCCTCACAGGTTACATTACTAATAAATTCTTGGAAAAAATATTTGCAGATCACATATTATAAGCAGCTTTTACTTAGAATATATAAAAAACTCTTACAAATCAATAATAAAAAGTCAAATTACCAAATTTAAAATGGACAAAGGATCTAAATACACATTTCACCAAAGAAAATACAAAAATGGCCAATAAGTGCATGAAAAGATGCTCACTGTCATGTGCCAGGAGAGAAATGCAAATCAAAACCAAAATGAAATAGTACTTCTCACTCAATAGGATGGCTATAATCCAAAACAGCGTATAACAAGCATTAGTAAGGAGGTAGAAAAATGGAAACTCTCATACATTGTTGATGGGAATATAAAATGGTGCAATCACTTTGAAAAACAGTCTACTGTTTTTTTTTTTTTTTGAAAGATTAACCAGTGAGATACCATATGATCCAGCAAGTCCTCTCCTAGATATATATCTTGGATGCAGGTCCCTGAGCCAGCCAGAGAAGTGCTAGGCTGTCCCATGGGCCCTGCTGCACTGGCAGTGGACTTCTTGGTCTGCCTAAACTCCCAGAGCCCCTGAAAGCAGCCATGGGGCCAGCCCTGGGCCTCAGTGAATGAAGCTGCTGTTTCTGGAGCCTCTCTACCTCCCAGACTATTCTTATCAAGTGGGCTTCATCCCTGGGATGCAAGGCTGGTTCAACATACGCAAATCAATAAACATAATCCAGCATATAAACAGAACCAAAGACAAAAACCACATGATTATCTCAACAGATGCAGAAAAGGCCTTTGACAGAATTCAACAGCCCTTCATGCTAAAAACTCTCAATAAATTAGGTATTCATGGGATGTATCTCAAAATAATAAGAGCTATTTATGACAAACCCACAGCCAATATCATACTGAATGGGCAAAAAACTGGAAGCATTCCCTTTGAAAACTGGCACAAGACACGGATGCCCTCTCTCACCACTCCTATTCAACATAGTGTTGGAAGTTCTGGCCAGGGCAGTCAGGCAGGAGAAAGAAATAAAGGGTATTCAATTAGGAAAAGAGGAAGTCAAATTGTCCCTGTTTGCAGATGACATGATTGGATATTTAGAAAACCCCATCGTCTCAGTCCGAAATCTCCTTAAGCTGATAAGCAACTTCAGCAAAGTCTCAGGATACAAAATCAATGTGCAAAAATCACAAGCATTATTATACACCAATAACAGATAAACAGAGAGCCAAATCATGAGTGAACTCCCTTCACAATTGCTTCAAAGAGAATAAAATACCTAGGAAGCCAACTTACAAGGGATGTGAACGACCTCTTCAAGGAGAACTACAAACCACTGCTCAATGAAACAAAAGAGGACACAAAACAAATGGAAAAACAGTCCATGCTCATGGATAGGAAGAATCGTGAAAATGGCCACACTGCCCAGGGTAATTTACAGATTCAATGCCATCCCCATCAAGCTACCAATGACTTTCTTCACAGAATTGGAAAAAAACTACTTTAAATTTCATATGGAACCAAAAATGAGCCCACTTTGCCAAGACAAAAGCCAAAAGAACAAAGCTGGAGGCATCACGGTACCTGACTTCAAACTATACTACGAGGCTACAGTAACCAAAACAACATGGTACTGGTACCAAAACAGAGATATAGATCAATGGAACAGAACAGAGCCTCAGAAATAATACCACACATCTACAACCATCTGATCTTTGACAAACCTGACAAAAACAAGAAATGGGGAAAGGATTCAATATTTAATAAATCATGCTGGGAAAACTGGCCAGCCATATGTAGAAAGCTGAAACCGGATCCCTTCCTTACACCTTATACAAAAATTAATTCAAGATGGATTAAAGAGTTAAAGACCTAAAACCATAAAAACCCTGGAAGAAAACCTAGGCAATACCATTCAGGACATAGGCATGGGCAAAGACTTCATGTGTAAAACACCAAAAGCAGTGGCAACAAAAGCCAAAATAGACAAATGAGATCTAATTAAACTAAAGAGCTTCTGCACAGCAAAACAAACTACCATCAGAGTGAACAGGCAACCTACAGAATGGGAGAAAATATTTGCAATCTACCCATCTGACAAAGGGCTCATATCCAGAATCTACAAAGAACTCAAACAAATTTACGAGAAAAAAACAACCCCATCAAAAAGTAAGCAAAGGATATGAACAGAAACTTCTCAAAAGAAGACATTTATGCAGCCAACAGACACATGAAAAAATTCTCATCATCACTGGCCATCAGAGAAATGCAAATCAAAACCACAATGAGATACCATCTCACACCAGTTAGAATGGTGATCATTAAAAGGTCAGGAAAAAACAGGTGCTGGAGAGGATGTGGAGAAATAGGAACACTTTGACACTGTTGGTGGGACTGTAAACTAGTTCAACCATTGGGGAAGACAGTGCGGCGATTTCTCAAGGGTCTAGAACTAGAAATACCATTTGACCCAGCCATCCCATCACTGGGTATATACCCAAAGGATTATAAATCATGCTGCTATAAAGACAAATGCACACGTATGTTTATTGTGGCACTATTCACAATAGCAAAGACTTGGAACCAACCCAAATGTCCATCAATGATAGACTGGATTAAGAAAATGTGGCACATATACACCATGGAATACTATGCAGCCATAACAAAGGACGAGTTCATGTCCTTTGTAGGGACATGGATGAAGCTGGAAACCATCATTCTCAGCAAACTATTGCAAGGACAAAAAAACCAACACTGCATATTCTCAGTCATAGGTGAGAATTGAACAATGAGAACACTTGGACACAGGAAGGGAAACATCACACACCGGGGCCTGTCGTGGAGTGGGAGGAGTGGGGAGGGATAGCATTAGGGGGTATACCTAATGTAAATGACAAGTTAATGGATGCAGCACACCAACATGGCACATGTATACATATGTAACAAACCTGCATGTTGTGCACATGTACCCTAGAACTTAAAGTATAATAAAAAAAAGATTTTGAAACCTATATCCACATAAAAACCATACAGTGAATATTTGCAGGAGCATTACTCATAATAACAACAAAAAAAAATAGAAAAAACCCAAATGTTCATCAAATTATAAAAGGAGAAATAAAATGTATTATATCCACATAATAGAATATTATTCAGCAATAAGAAAGAACGAACTACTGATACATACTATAAGGATGAACCTTGAAAACATTATGCTAGGTGTGAAAAACTGGTCATGAAAAAAAACATATTTTATACCCTTATGTATATGAAATGACCAAATAGTCACTTTTAAGAGACAGAAAATAGACTGGAGTTTGCCTAGGTCTGGGCAGATTGAGTACAAATGAGTAATGACTGCTAATGTGTATAAGATTTCTTTGTGGGATGATAATTTTTTTTAAAAGTTGTGATAAGGTTTGCATGATTCTGAATACACTAAAAAACATTGAATGTAGACTTCAAGTGGGTGAATTGCATGATTTTTATCTTAAAATATAAATACATGTGTGTGTATACACACACATGCACACAGACACACATATGTAAGAGAGAAAAAGTAATCCCTTTCCTCAGCCATCACAAGGTTCATGGCTGACACTCCTATAATGAAAGTCAGGGTAATAAGGTAGGGAAAAGCATAACAAATTAATTTAGCGAAGTCTTTTGTAAAGGTTAGTCAAATATTTATTTGCATGTAGAAAAACATAGTAATCCAAGTGAAAAATATAAGAAGGTTACAATGATGGTAAGATAAATTTATGTATGATAGATGTTTAATGAGTTGGGCAGTAGTTAAGATTATTAGGAGTCAAAGGATACAAAATTTTATGGCTGGGCACGGTGGCTCATGCCTGTAATTCCAGCACTTTGGGATGCTGAGGGCAGGTGGATCACAAGGTTAGGAGTTCAAGATCAGCCTGGCCAAGATAGTGAAACCCTGTCTCTACTAAAAATACAAAAATTAGCTGGGTGTGGTGGCGGGCACCTGTAATCCCAGCTACTTGGGAGGCTGAGACAGGGAATTACTTGAATCCAGGAGGCGGAATTTGCAGTGAGCCGAGATCGCGCCACTGCACTCCAGCATGGGCAAGAGAGCAAGACCCCATCTCAAAAAAAAAGTATATATTTAGACAGAATACATTCAAGAGGTCAATTATACAACATGATGACTGTAGTTAACAACAAGGTTTTTTATACTTGAAAATTACCAAGAAAATTTTAAGTATTCTCATTGCAAAAAAATAAGTATGTGATGCAATACATATGTTAATTAGCTTGATCTAGCCATTCTATAATGTATGTATATTTCAAACATCAATGTATACCATATATATAATTTCAGCTTGTCAATTTAAAAATAATGAATAAAAATAATTCTAACATATGGGCCAAACAATTATCATTAGGGATTTTTCCTAAGCTTTTAAGTTTGACATGTGAAAAGCAAACATGTCTATCTTACTACAAAATTTCTCTTATGGCCACAGTTAAAGGCAGAATCTTGAGCTATAGGAAATACTGGCATGATCTAGTCTTAAGTGACACAGGAAGTCTTCAAAAATATACAACCAAAGACCAAGGAAAAATATGTTTTTATACTAATTCAAATGCTAATTCTAATGAAAGAATGAGTAGTTTTGGAGAAACATGACTGGACCGAAAGAGGTATGGCTTAATGGTAATAAACTAGGTGGGTGGGCCAATTTGGGGGGACCCAGCAAGGCTGGACCAGGAATGTTGCGTATTTCGTTACTGTAGCATCTCTGCCAGTAACAGGGCCTGACACCTAGTAAGTGCTCAGTGCTTGTTGAGTGAATGAATATCCTCACTAAGGAAAGCTTAACTTCCTTACTATACTATACTCACCATCCTGTAGGAGGCAGCTGAGACTAGCCTGTCAATGGTGGGCAGTGATTTTGCAATATTTATGTTTGAATCCTCTAATAAATTATCTCCCAGTTTGCACAGATATTGCTTGAGGAAGTACAAACACAAATTCTATTATGAAAAGTTATATGAACTTTTCTTTACACCACAGCCAGCATAGTGAGTAGCAAAGTAGCAAAAGTGTGAATTGTTAACTTTGAAGTTCCAGTTTTCTCAGAAAGGTGACTTTTTGCCTCTAGGGACTTTATTCACTCAGGATGTTTCAGGTGTATGGAAGGGAATCATGTAGGGGTGTGTGTGTGTGTGTGTGTGTGTGTGTGTGTGTGTGTGTACATGCATCTACACATATCCATGTTTGTGTGTGCATGTGTATGTGAGATAGTAGGTAAGTCAAGCTTTTGACAGATCACTTGTCTTTGCAACCACCCCTTCAGATAAATTTGTTACCACTTTGATGTTAGAAATGTTGGGCTAACTATTCAATTTTCCTTTTCTCCCTTTCTTCTCCAATCAAAAACACTGCCTATTAAAAGAAAATATTGCAAAGGGATATATATTGAAGCATTTAATGTCAATGCAGGAAAAATATGTAAAACAAGATTGCAGGAATTTTTCTATTTTTTCCTGAAATTATACCATATAGGCAAAAACTTATACAGAATAGCAATGTTAAGATTGTTTTGATTTGTAAATTGATATCCTGGTTTTACCCTCTTTATTTGCTGCAATAGATAATGAAATCCAAGTAATTATTTTCAATTCCTTTGAGGATTTGAAGGCCTAACACTCTCTGTCTTTGAGCTGTGTGGCTACTAATAATTTAGTCCCTGAATTCAGTGGGTTCTATAAAATCCACTAAGGAAATACACAAAGTTGCTTTTCAGGAAAGAGTAAAAGGAAGCAAAAGGCAAAGAAGAATGAAAAGGCAATCCTGGGAGAAATGAATGCAT
This sequence comes from Gorilla gorilla gorilla, assembly GCF_029281585.2. Taxonomy (NCBI): domain Eukaryota; kingdom Metazoa; phylum Chordata; class Mammalia; order Primates; family Hominidae; genus Gorilla; species Gorilla gorilla. The sequence goes on from NC_073241.2 coordinate 72,882,198, forward strand.
TGCAAAGAAAGTTAGATAAGGGGAATGGGATGAGAAAAAGAAAGATGCCACCTGAAGAAGATACAAGAAGATGCCACCAGAAACAAGAAGATCTGTACTCAAGGAAAGTCAGTAGTTGACCCTGAGAAGACAGTGTTGCCTCCAGCTTCCACTACCTTGTGAACCTCCCATTCCTATGTCCAAAAGCTACATAGATGATTTCTCTCACTGACACCTAATGAAGCTTTCTCTTTGCAAATGTGCTGTGTTTCATGCTGTACAACATTCCTTAAATCTTTCTGGTTATGCATATGGACAATAATATACTCCATTACAGACACTCATCCAGGTCACTTCTAAACTCAAGAAAAGGAAATGAGACCCTGAGTATCTAAGGGAGTGGGACAGAGTTGACAGGGTAAGATCTTTCTGCACCTATATATGATAGTGCTAAATGGAAAAAAAGATATTCTGAGAAATTGCAGTTAAATACTTACTACAAAACCTATACTTCTTTGGCAAAATGATATCCCTGAAGCAGAAAGCAGAGTGAGACAAATACCATTTAAACATATAACACTTAACCAGTTATCTGAATTTCATTAACCAGTTATCTGAATTTCATAAAAAAGTAGGTGTATTCATTTGCTAGGGCTGCATAGTGGTGAAAAGGGTGTGATCTTTTTACTCTTCATTGCAAAGGGTCATGACCTACACTCCTTTAACAAAAGATATGCTAACAAGAGAAAAGGATAAATTTATTACATGTGCAATTTTGCATGGGCATCATAGAAAACTTGAAGGAGGGCCAGATAGTTGACACTTAAATATTTCATTGAGGAGAGGAGAGATGGAGAGTGTAGGGGTAAATGATTTTCAGGAAAAATGAATAAACCCAGCAGACAGAAATTAACTTGTAAATGATTCTGTTTGGAATTTGACCAAGCCCAATATAAAATATTTATCTTGTAAAAAATTGGTTTAGGTGTGATTGAACTCCTCAGTCTTCCTTTCTGCATAAATATTGAGATCACAGGGAGCTGATGTGTTCCTTTTGTGGGTTCTGGTTTCTAGGCAGTTAATAGGAACTTCAGAAAACAGCCTTATCCTGTGTTTTGGGAGAGAGGAAGGATGGAGAAGGGGAGAGAAGAAGATCAGAGAGAATTTGAGGTGCTTTTTTAGTTTAGCATGTCACAGTGTCATATTTTGGGATGCCCTCACATGGTCTTTCTCTGTGTGTGTGCATTCATAGTGTCTGTTTGTGTGTTCAACTCTCCTTTTCCTATAAGGACACCAATCCGATTGGATTAGGGCCAACTATAATGGCCTTTTAGTAGATTCATCACCCCTTTAATGACTCTGTCTCTAAATAAAGTCACATTCTGAGGGAATGGGAATTAGTGCTTCAACATACAAATTTTGGGGGGAAACAATTCAGCCCATAACTGTAGGACTCACAGTTACTGAATCACAATGTAACCCAGCTATGGAAATTGAACCGTCTCCAGCCAATGTGTTTTTAATTTTTCTCAAAACTTTTTCAAACATCTGAGAAGTATTCTTATTCTATCTTCTTGAAATAAACCAACTGGAATCATGAATGCAGTTCTTCATTTTTAATGAATTTATAACTTTATCATCTGATTTAATTTTCCTACTTTTTGTATATATGTGAAACCCAATGTTCCATTTTTAATAAATTGCATAATCCAAGATTGAAATATAAAAATCACAAAATAATACCAGAATTTTCAGGTTCATTAATCTAGACTCCTTCAAGACTATTGGTCTTTTTGACTGGAAGGATCTATGGCTAGCTTGTCATTTCAACACATTGAAGCTTGTGTTTCCTAAGTTTCAATGATCCTGAAGTAGAAAACAATGAAGAGACATTAGTGTATTGATGGTTCTTCTTGTTTCAAATGTCAACCTTTAATGATATTCAGAAAATATAATTAGGTATAGAGCTTATTTGAGAGCAGAATTTGAGAATAGCCATCCAGGAAACATCAACTCTAAATGAATGGGGTTAGCATTCCAAAGTGGAGAAGTGAAAGTTTCACTTATATAGGCAGAGACAGAGAAACTTTTGCAGAATTACAACATTTTCTAGATGAGACCAGTGCATACATTACAGCAATTTGATTAGTTACAGATTGCTGCATTCCAAGGAAGATTACTTTATTGTTATCTGAGTAGAGGCAGTGATCTATGAGGCTCTTATCTCTGGTGTTGTTTGGTCTTCCTAATTATTTATAGAGAAAAAAAACATAGAAGTTGTGGTTGTATGCCGTGTAACTCAGGCTGCATGGACACATTCTTCTCAAGGCTCAGAATAATTTAAAGTTCCAACAACTTTACATTTGAATTATTTAATAAAGCTTGGATTATTTAATTTCACATTCCCCCATTTTCATCAAGATCTTTTGAAGAAAGCATCGTAGATAAACTCAAGCAATTTTGCCCCTTTTATGTTCAAGAGCTTAGTCCCATGTCACTAGGAATGCTCATTCCTAGAATGTCATATACCATGGCAGTGGAATTATTCTGGTAATAAAGCTGATGGGGTGTATTAGTTCATTTTCATGCTGCTGATAAAGACATACCCAAGACTGGGTAACTTATGCAGAAAAAAAGGGTTTAATGGACTCTGAATTCCATGTGACTTGAGAGGCCTCACAATCATGGCAGAAGGCAAGGAGGAGCAAGTCATGTCTTACATGGATGGCTGCAGGCAAAAAGAGAGCTTGTGCAGGGAAACTTCCCCTTATAAAACCATCGGATCTTGTGAGACTTATTCACTATCACCAGAAAAACATGGGACAGACCTGCCTCCATGATTCAATTCCCACCAGACCACCAGATCCCTCCCACAACACATGGGAATTCAAGATGAGATTTAGGTGGAGACACAGCCAAACCATATCATGGGGTATAGGCCAAATTTAAAGCAACATGAAGGAAGTAACTTTGTGACCTGAGTCGGGCTGCACATTGATGATTGCACCTTCAATGAATGTAATTCTTTGAGCAACCATCATTTTAGTTCATTCAGTTGTACATTGACTGCATTTTGAACAAATGCTACAGCAGTAGTAAAGACAAAAATAGGATAAAACCCAGCAAATGATTTTAACTCTGGGAATAAGTAATAGCTTATGCCATCAAATTCCCTAAGATCCAAACCAGCTGCTTAGCCTACTGTGTAGAGAGGGTGTCAGATCTTGCATTAGTCCATTTTCACACTGCTATAAAGAAATACCCAAGACTGGGTAATTTATAAAGGAAAGAGCCTTAATTGACTGACAGTTCTGCATGGCTGGGGAGACTTCAGGAAACTTATAATCATGACGGAAGGTGAAGGGGAAGCAGACACCTTTTTCACAAGGTGGCAGGAGGTAGAAAAGTGAGTGAGTGAGGAAGTGCCACACTTTTAAAACCATCAGATCTCATCTTGAGAACTCCCTCACTATCATGAGAACAGCATGGAAGAAACCACCCCCATGATCCAATCACCTCCCTCCCTTGACATGTGGGGATTACATGTATCTCCCTTGAAATGCAGGGATTACAATTTGAGATGAGATATGGATGGGGTCACAGAGACAAACCATATCAGATCTGAAAGGTTACTTATTTGGGTTTTCATATCACCCATCAGTTTAGTGATGTTATCTGATTCTTCTGAGATATGATAATTAGTCCTGTGACCATGCAGGTTCATCTTTGAGCTACAGTGAACATGTCTAAAGCCATACAGTTCTGTAATACAACCTTTCTCATAAGAGCAACATCATTTTTTAGTAACATAATACTAAAATACTAAAATTTAGTAACATAAATACTACATGATAGGCAGTTATCATGTAGGGCCTTTTTTGTGTAATTGCTTAGGGCCTCTGCATGCCAAATGACATCTTCAATACCCAGTTGTGAAAGAAAGATGGAAGCTAAATGATCGTACCAATGGAATACAAAATGAATCCAATAATATTGTAAATGAGGAAGATTTGTAGGCTTTAAAAGAGTATAAATCATTTGACTTTGTGTCCAGGCATAAACCAAAGAACACAATTCTAATAAACCAAAGAGCCCCATTCTAAACATCCTGGGGGTAACCATGGCCATAGATTGGTGCTGCATAGCCAAGATGTTTCATTTGAAGCTAGTCAATAAATACTCAGTTGCTGTGCCATTCAGTGGCATGCCAATCAGCACTTTGTAATATAATGGCATAGACACATCATTCTTCATGTATCCATTCCATATGTCTAGTGTTACCGAGTTATGTAACTTTGATGTGATTCTTTTGCTTCCCGTATAAAGAGAGGAGCAGACTAAACTGACCAAAAAAAAAAAAAAAAAAAGGTAAGATGAAACCGTCCCACATTTTTGTTATACTCTCCTAAAATCTAGTTGTCTTATCTCTTAGCTGGCGAAGCATCAGCATTCAAACTAACAAACTGGTCTCTTTTACCTAAAAGCTTTTCCCATGTCTTTTGCTTTGTAAAGTATTATTAAAAGGCCAATTTCGACAAGAAGAAATACAGGAATACAGATAACGAGGGATGTAAAGGACCTGTTCAAAGAGAATGACAAACCACTGCTCAAGGAAATAAGAGAGAAAAAAAACAAATGGAAAAACTTTCCATCTGCATGGATAGGAAGAATTAATATCATGAAAATGGCCATGCTGCCCAAAATAATTTGTAGATTCAATGATATTCCCATCAAACTACCATTGACATTCTTCACAGAATTAGAAAAAAACTACTTGAAATTTCATTTGGTACCAAAAATGTGCCTGTATAGCAAAGACAATCCTAAGCAAAATGAACAAAGCTGAAGGAATCACCCTACCTGACTTCAAACTATACTACAAGGCTACAGAATCCAAAACAGCATGGTACTTGTACCAAAACAGACATATAGAACAATGGAACAGAACAGAGACCTCAGAAATAACACCACACATCTACAACCTTCTGATCTTCAACAAACTGAACAAAAACAAGCAATTGATAAATGATACTGAGAAAACTGGCTAGCCATATACAGCAAACTGAAACTGCACCTCTTCCTTACACCTTTGCAAAAATTAACTCAAGATGGATTAAGACTTAAATGTAAAACCCAAAACCATAAAAACCCTAGAAGAAAACCCAAGCAATATCATTCAGGACATAGGCATGGGCAAAGACTTCGTGACAAAAATGCCAAAAGCAATTGCAACAAAAGTCAGAATTGACAAATGTGACCTAATTAAACCCAAGAGCTTCTGCACAGGAAAAGAAAGTATCATCGGAGTGAACAGGCAACTGACAGAATGGAAGAAAATTTTTGCAATCTACCCATCTGACAATGGTGTAATATCCAGAATCTACAAGACACTTAAACAACTTTACAAGAAAAATAACCACATCAAATAGTGGGTAAAGGGTATAAACAGATACTTCTCAAAAGAAGACATTTAAGTGGCCAACCAACATGAATAAAAGCCTAACATCACGGATCATTAGAGAAATGCTAATTGAAACCACAATGAGATACCATCTCATTCCAGTCAGAATGGCAATTTTTAAAAAGTCAAGAAACAATAGATGGTGGTTAGGCTGTGGAGAAATAGGAATGCTTTTACACTGTTGATGGGAATATAAATTAGTTCAATCATTGTAGAAGACAATGTGGCGATTCCTCAAGGATCTAGATCCAGCAATACCATTTGACCCTGCAATCCCACTACTAAGTATATACCCAAAGGAATATAAATCCCACTACTAAGTATATACCCAAAGACACATGCATATGTATGTTTATTGCAGCATTATTTACAATAGCAAAGACATGAACCAACCAAAATGCCCATCAATGATAGACTGAACAATGAAAATGTGGTACATATACACCATGGAATGGAATACTATGCAGCCATAAAAAGGAATGAGATCCTGTCCTTTGCAGGGACAAGGATGAATCTGGAAGCCATCATCCCTAGCAAACTAACACAGGAACAGAAAACCAAACACTGCCTGTTCTCACTCATAAGTGGGAGTTGAACAATGAGAACACGTGACAGGGAGAGGAACAACACACACCGGGGCCTGTCAGACGATGGGGGCTGAGGGGAGGGAGATAATTAGGACCAAAAGCTAATGCATGTGGGCCTTTAAACCTAGATGACATGTTGGTAGGTGCAGCAAACCATCAGTGGCATTACATATACCTATGTAACAAACCTACACATTCTTCACTTGTATCCTGGAACTTCAAGTACAATTTTTTAAGAAGCCAGTGATGCACATCATTTTTGTCATATTAATGTTCGGCACTGTATTCGTCAGTGTTCTCTAGAGAGATAGAACTAATTATATATATATATATATAGAGAGAGAGAGAGAGAGAGAGGAACTAATTATATATATATATATAGGATATATATATATCCTATATACTATATATACCTATATATATCAAATATATATTTTATATATATATATATATATCAAGGGGAGTTTAATAAGTAGTATTAACTCACATGATCACAAGGTCCCACAATAGGCTATCTACAAGCTGAGGAGCAAGGAAGCCTGTCTGAGTCCCAAAGCTGAAGAACTTGGAGTGTGATATTTGAGGGCAGGAAGCATCCAGCATAGGAGAATGGTGTAGGCTGGGAGCCTAAGCCAGTCTAACCTTTTCATGTTGTTTCTGCCTGCTTTATGTTCTGACCATGCTGGCAGCTGATTAGATGGCGCCCACCCAGATTAAGGGTGGGTCTGCCTTTCTCAGCCTACTGACTCAAATGTTAATCTTCTTTGGCAACACCCTCACACACAAACCTAGGACCAATACTTTGCATCCTTCAATCCAATCAAGTTGACACTTAGTATTAACCATCACAGGCACCAATGACCATTTCTAAGACACACAGATATACTTCTGATATTCTATCCAATCTCATTCTTTGCCTACCACAGTGGTAGGCCAGTAACACTAGAAAGGAGCATGTGGCTGCATATCCAACAGTTTTTCTGTAATCTATTAGCATATTCCACAACTAATTGCAAGAAAAAGTTTTTTTTTTAAAGGCATAAGAACTGGTGATAGTAGCAACAAAACATAAGAACTAGGAACAAAACAAATAAATTAAGTAATAATTTGCAAAGAAAGACCTTCTTGACATTAATGATTATTAATATTAAGCATTCATTTAGATGCAGGCCTGGTCTGGTGTCTTGGGAAAGTAGACTACTTCAGATGTTGTCTTTTACTCATCCTTGTGGGTTCTTTGAGAATTTTAAATTACTGGTTAGAGATGAAGTCCAAGCAAGCAAAGCAGTTTTCTTTAAAAGAGTGATGTATATCCATGAATTAATTCCTTTTAGCTTAGCAGCACCAGAGTTGGTTAGGAGCACATGATAAGGTCTCTTCCACCTTGGTTAGAAGCAATCCTTTAAAATATGCTATTTCCAATAGAAAAAATCTCCTGGCTGGTCTTTGAGTTTCTCATTCCCTGTAAACTTACTGTGGGAAGAGTCTTCTACTAAATTATAGGTTTTAGCTAACTGCCTCATAAAGCCACTGCAATAATACAACATATCCCCTTTTGATATCACAAATTCACAATTTACTGGAGATAATTTCATATGTCAGCCTGTTATAATTTCAAATGGAGACCCTTGGTATTTACCAAAAGGGATAAATCTTAGTTTAAGCAAGACTAATGAAAGAGCTTTTGGCCAAGGAATTTTAAAATACTTAGTTAATCTTGCCAATTGAGTTTTCATTGTTCCATTTGTGTTTTCCACTAACTCAGATGACTGGAGGTGATAAGCACAATGGAAATGTTGAAGAATGGGAAAGATATCATATACTGACTAGATTACTTGTCTAGTAAAATGAATACTTCTGTTTTATAAAGTTTAGGAAAATTCTTCACGTTAGAATATTTTTTTTCTAAGAGAATTTTACTTAACACTGTGGCTGTTGCTGTTTCACATCAAAATGCTTCTACCCAATGAGAAAATCTACAAGCCATCACTAGGACATATTTGTACTCTTGTGATGGCAGTAGTTGAATAAAATCTAGTTGTCATACTTTGGAAGGGTCATCCCATAAAGAAAAGTGACTTTGCAAATTATGTAAAGGTTTCCCTGGATTATGTTTTGTGCAGATATGATAGCAATTGTACACCTTATAAGCAACAAATGGAGAAGGTTTTCAATAATATTGTTTGCTCCAATTTGCTCCAAGCAATCATCTTATCAAGCCTCCAATGAGTTAAATCACACACACACGTTCAGAAAGATGACGGTAATTGGGATGGAAGCATGGGCTGACCTCTTGGTTCATACCATCACACAGTTTGAGAGGAGAACTTTTTGTTTCTCAATTGTTTCTCCCTTTTTTGTCTCAATTTTCCTGTTCTATTTTTTAGGGCTTTGGATTGAGTTAAATTATCAAAATTGAGTGCTTCCTTGAAAGCTAAAATGGCTTGATTTTCTTGTTTAAATCTATGTAAGGCAGCTACTTTTGCTGTACTAGTTGCTAATTGATTTTCTTTGCTTTCTAGGGTGTTTGTCTTTTAATGGCTAGGAATCTAACAATGGCTAATGATTTAGGCAATAATATAGCTTCCAATAATTTTGAAACAGGGTGTCCATTTTTTATGGGCTCATAAGAAGAGGCTAAAAATCTTCTTTGTTTCCATAGTGCCTCAAAGTCATGAGCTACTTCAAAAGCATATCTGCTATCTGTATAAATATTAGCAATTATTCCTTTTGTCAATTGACAGGCTCTAGTTAATGTTATTAACTCTGCTTGTTGAGCTGAAGTTGTTCCTAGAAGATAAGGACTTTCTATTTCCTCAGTCAAAGATACTCTCGCATAGCTTGCATGTTAAATTCCAGAGTCATCCTTTAAGTAAGATCCATCCGTAAACCAAACAACATCAGCATTAGTAAAGGGAGTTTCTAATAGGTGCATCCTGGGTGAGAGAAGCTGGTCAGTTAAGATTATGTAATCACGTCGCATTTCATCTGAAAGCAGGGGTAGAAGAGTGGTAAAATTTAGGTTATTATATTTGAAGAGTGTAATAGGGGAGCAGAAAGAAGAACTTTATAAGAAGCCAGTCTACTAACTGAAGAGTGTTGAGTATGGTGGGAGTTTAGAAGTGCTTCCTCAGAATGTGGAATAAAGACAGTGAGGGGAGATTTCATCACAATTTATTCAGTCGCTTTTATTCATGGGGAAGAATTATTACTTTCATGCAAGGTGGCAATCTTTTAGCCACAGGGTCCAGTTGTTAACTATAGTACTCTACAGGTCTATTTTGATCTCTATGTATTTGAGTCAGAATGTCTAAGATGTCTCCCCAGTTTTCATGAACAAATAATGAAAATAAAATATTATTTGTGGGAAGTCCTAATACTGAAGTATCTATAAGACTTGTTTTAAGTTTTTCCAATGTTAACTGATTTTCCTGTGTCCATTCCACGAGTCCTGGTCTATTTTGTTTTAAAAGAGTATATAAACTTTGAGTTTTTAGGATGAGGTTTGAAATTAAAATTTCTCCAGTGTTTCACCAACTCTCAAATTCTTCTCAGTTATTTATTAGTTTTAGAGGCAGGAGAAGCCAATATTCTTTTTATTATATCCAGATTGATAAAAAGACCTTCGTTTGTTATTAAGTGCCCTAAACACCTAACTTGTTTGTGACAAACCTGGAGTTTTTTTCTTCAAGACCTCATGTCCCTTTGAAGCTAATTGTCATAATAAATTAATTCCATCCTCTATGGAGGCCTGCTTATCCCCCGAGCAGAGAAGAAAAGTAAATTAACTCTATAGTGTATCAAGGTGGATTTCTTAGGGAAGTTGACATTTGAAATGTCTATTTTTATTATTTGTAAAAGATAAATTGGACTCTCACTATATCCCTGATGTGTAGCTGTTCATATGTATTGTCTAACTTCCCAAGTGAATGTGAAAATCAATTGATTATTTTTATCTGAAGGAATGCTAAAGAATGCACTAAATAGATCTATTATGGTAAATATATTAATCAGGGCTATCCAGAGGGAAAGAATTAATAGGATAGATGTATATATAAAGGGAGTTTATTACGGAAAATTGACTCACAAGATCACAAGATGGAGTCCCACAATAGGCCATATGAGGAGCAAAGAAGCCAGTCCGAGTCCCAAAACTTCAAAAGTAGGGAAGCTGGCAGTGCAGCCTTCAGTTTGTGACTGAAGGCCCAAGAGCCCCTGGCAAACCACTAGTGTAAGTCCAAGGGCCCAGAAGCTGAAGAGTTTTGAGTCTGATGTTCAAGGGCAGGAAGCATTCAGCCCGGGAGAAAGATGAAGGCCGGAAGATTCAGCAAATTGGCATCTTTCATCTTTTTCTGCCTGCTTTTCCTAGCAGTGCTGGTGGCCAATTGGATGGTGCCTACCTACAATATGGGTAGGTCTTCCAGAGGGCAGGTCTTCCTCTCCGAGTCCACTGACTGAAAATGTTAATCTCTTCTGGCAACACCCAGAAACACCAAGATACACCCAGAAACAATGCTTTGCATCCTTCAATCAAGTCAAGTTGAAAATATTAATGATCACAGTAAAGAACTCACCTTCAGATGGGATGACAGTAAAAAACATAGGAGGATTTGGTACCACTGAATTGAAATGTTACATGGGATAGGGCTGTACAGAGAATAATCAAGCCTCTTTTTATATAATGCAAATTTATAGGTCTCATCCCTTCCAAGGCCTCTAGAGTATTTTTTTAAGGGTCAGAGAGGTTTTAAGTGTAACAATTCTACTTTACATTCTAATTATAAATATCTTTTCCCCTTTTGTGAGAAAGAGATGTGGGTATTGTATAATTCTAAAGTGTCTTTCCCTATTAAATGACTGGGAGTTGAGGGGCCAAGAGGAAAACATGTATTCTCTGTAAGGGACCCAACTGAAAAATTGTAGATTGAGGTTTATATACTGATATAGGAATACTTATTATACCTACCATTTATATTTTTGTTTTAATTTTAATCTTATTTATTTATTTTTCAACGTTTATTTTAGGTTCAGGGGGTACTGTATTTTTTTTTTTTACTCCAGGGAATGTGGTATTGTAATAAGGTGGATTTTTATCACTGATAATGTAGCTCCAGTGTCAATGAGAGCTTGTATTTGTTCTCCTATTTAAATTAATTTCATTTTCCCGTAAGGTATTAGTTTAGATAAAAGAGAAGTTCTCTTTGATTTTCTCAGAGCATTCTTATTCTTCTTTTTCTTTGGCTTGTTGCTATTCTCTCCATTTCAATTTTCTACAGTCCCTTTTGAAATGTCCAGGCTATTTGCAGTAGTTGTAATGCAGGGAATTGGGTGAGTTTTGGAATGTATTAGATTGTTGAGGTATTACAAATTAGTTAGACAATTGCTTTAGTTGTAAACTCATGATCTTATTTGCTTTTCCTTTCTGTTTAACCTTCTCTTCCTTTTCTTCTGTGTTCAAGTAGAGAATATTTAATCAAAAATTTATAACTAGATCTTGAGTTTGAGAGATAGCTCAACTAGGGTGTAGACTCTCTTATAATTGCTAATTCTTCATCTAATTCATTTGTAATGTTTGAGTTAAGAAAAGTATCATTTTGGTAGTTAGCATAACTTTCTTCTGATAGGCCTGACTATTGTTTAAATAATTTTTTCCAAATCTTTCATGGTATGCCATTACATGATCATCAAGATTTTGTCAGCATTGTTGTATTTTGTTCATATCAACTGCTGTTTGGAAAACTAACAGGATAGCATGCCATAAAGCTTTGGCAGTATTATGTATACATTTACAATCTGCTTCAGAAAATTTATGAAAATCCTCTAAATAATTTCTCTAATTTGCTTTTACTATCCTATCTTTGGCTTTGCTTTCTGATGCTAACAGGTGAACAAATTTACATGAATCAGAGAATCTGGGGTCACAAATGAGAATATTTAATGCAAATTCTTTAGTAAATCCAATAGCAGCCTGAAGAGGATCTGGAAATTCTTTAAGTATGCCTTTAAGTTCTACTTTTGACCATGGTTAATAAACTAAGACAGGTTCTCCTCTACTGTACACATGGCATTTCTGAAATGAAGCCATAATAGCAGAAAAGGTAGACAGGGAGAAGGAGGTAAGTTCAAACAAGAAAATTCTGACAAGGGAGAAGGAGAAGCAGAAGAAGGGATCAAAATTTTAGCAGTGTTTTTAATTTAGAAATTTTTTGAAATTCTTTTGTTTTCCTCTTGAAAGAAAATGACTGGATCAAAGACTCTTTTAAAGGTTCTAACTACCGCTGAAAATAGTTCTCCCAGTTATTTATTTATTTATTTTTACTTTAGAGTCAGCTTTCTCTTAGTGCACAGATAAACTAGTTTAGATATTTCAAAGGTACGCCATTTTGGCCACTGTAATTTGGGGTCGTCACAAAGTATATGACACTATTTTTCTAAATGGCTGCATAAAAAGGCACAATAAATATTAATCATGAATCCAGCAAGAATTTCTAGTGATGGATGTGTTCTTAAGGAGGAAGACTTGAGAGTACAATTTCCCACAATTTATACTTTTTTTTGAATGACCAACAAGACCTGGGGAGATGTATTGGATCCAGTGTGTTACTTGTGGGATAGCTCCTCAAGGTGTCACCATTGAGCTGATTCTACCTGTTTAACATGTCTCCTCAGTCCCAAGAGATTTGGGTGCTTTCGGCACTCGGTGATCAAGCATTATGTGTCCTTACCAGATTAAGCAAGCTTCCCTGAATGTTCTTGAGAGACTCCCTGTTAGTACAGTTTCACATCACTAGCAATAAGCTGCCACACTCCTGTGAGACCTTAGTCGCCTAAGATGCCTTTCAGCTGGGAGGAACAGAGGAACAGTGTCTCTGAGGAACAGTGTCTCTTATCTTTGAGACTTACCTCATCCTCATAGAGAGCCTTTTCTAATTTTGGTCACTCAAGAAGAAAGTTTAGATTTGTCAGCTAAACCCAACTTCAGAACCTGGCCAGTTTTAAGGATTACAATTGGTTGGTTGGTTTTTTTTGTTGTTTTGTTTTGTTTTTTGTTTTTTGTTGTTTTTTTTTTGGCTTAACCCAAAAAGATTTACATTTTCTTTTCAGAGAAACTGTTTTCTCCCTGACCAAAATTTCGAAGGAAAGAAAAGTTTGTAAAAACTCTTAGTAATTTCAAACAAAATCCTACCCTCAGAGAAAAGTAAAAATCACAAATTCATGATTAGCAAAGCTCTAGAAAATAACAAACAAAACTCCTACCTTACAGTAGAGCTTTAATACCTACTCTACTGAGTTAAGAATGTGTGTAGTTCATATAACATCTGAATTCTTCAACAAAGCCATGAGGATTTGAACACAAGAGAAGTTTACCAGAGATTCCGTTGACTAGCAAGTTCAGGTAAACAAATGTAATTTGTGATGGTTCCCAGGGTATCCCTGTGGGTGAAGTGGTGGACATTGCTGGAGGTTTGCTTCTGGTTCCTTTGTGGTCCCCAAAAGGTCAATCTTAAGTAATGATATTCAGAAAAGTATAGGGTTTATTTAAGTATTAATACAAAGCTTGAGGATATTCACCAAAGAGACACCAACTCTAAAGGAATAGGGTCAGTGCTCCAAATGGAAAAGTTAAGGTTTCACTTACATTCACAGAGAAAGAGAAACTTTAGCAGATTTATGAATTCTTCCTATGAGGCTAGTGCATATGTTACAGTGATTCAACTGGTTACAGATTGGTACAGATTCTATTGGTTACATTCCAAGGAAGATTGCTTTATTGTTCCATGAGGCGGGGCAGTGATCTGAGGTGGTCTTATTTCTGGTGCTGTTTGGTTTTCCTAGTTATTTATAGAAACAAAAGTCATGCAGTTGCATGCCACATGACTCAGGCTGCATAGCCTCATTCCTCTCGAGGCTCAGAATAATTTAAAGTTACAACAGCTTTACATTTAAATTATTTAATAAAGAATTATTCAAGTTCACAAAAATAAATAGATTTATTCAAAGAAAAACATTTCCTTTAATTTTCTTATGATAATAATATCTTCTATGCAAAGAAGAGATATTTATGTGTTGGTTTTGGGGTTATTACTTGCTTAACAAATATGATAATTTAGTATGGCAGAAGTATTTTTGAAATATACTACTTGTTAATCTCTGCATTTGTAAATGCATACAACATTAGACACAGGATTTCTCATTGAGTAGATTATAATAATCACATATAAAATAATCACACAATAAACAAAAATGATATAAAGGTAAACGTAATACCAGATTTAACAAATAATGCAAAATAATTCAGAAAAAATATAGATTTAATTAGAAAATATTCCATGAGAAAAATCAGGAATAAAATTGTTATTAAAATAGCCATATTTAATTCCGGGATAATTTACAGCACAGTCAGAAAACATGAGTTCATATCTCCACTCTTTCAATTATTATTTGTATAACCTTGACCAAGTGTCCAAAAATCCCTGATGCTCACTTTATTCATTGAAAGTGTGAGTAATAATAGTAACTAGCTAATAAAATTAACCTCTTCTTGAATTGTAGATCCAGGTATTTTGAAAATATGAGTATATATTTTGAGAAGATTTTAAACACATATGACCCTTTTTTACCATCTTTTATAAGAAAAAAAATGCTTTTATTTTGGGCATCCCCAAAAGACATCCAAACACACTATAGTACAGCAGGCTGTTGATAATTGTTACAACTGGGTGTTGGGTACAGTAGCTTTCATTATATTGTTGTTTCTATTTTTGTTAATGTTTGAATATTCTCATAATTTTAAAAAGTTGTTTAAAAAACTCTAATATCACTACTTAATTATCTAATAGTATAAAAGTCTGTCTGGCCAATTCTGCCATAAAAATTTATTTTAAGTAATGAGCCTGTGTCATGCTTTATGTGCTTTTTTATTTCCTATAAACCTGTCTTTGTAATAGAGACTTATAATAGTACATTAATACTTACAGTTTTTCTCTATTTTCTCTTTAGGTGATCTTTTTTTTTTTTCTTCAAAATCTGTGGACTAGAAATTAAACTAATGATTTTTATTCTATGTGCTAAAGACAACACATTGTTCAACATTGTCTCTCACCTTTTAAATATCCATGTTCCATTTAAAGTAGAAGGACAGATTAATGAATTTCTCATGAACGTCTGTGAGAATCGCTTACTTTAAAACAATGGTTCTTTCTTTTGAATGAGAAGAAATTTTATTATGTCATCAAGTCCCAGATTTTCTAAAGCAGCAAGTTAGAGGATTAAAAATGTAATGTAAGGCTTTGTATGTATGAATATAATATACATATTTGCAGTTGAGAGGAACCTAGGAATAAGTTGTTATTACTACCTACGTGTTCATTCATTCAAAATCTCTATGTTGACAAACACTATTTTAGGAACTGGAAATTCAGTGATGAAACAACAGACAATATTGCCTGCCCAAATGTAGCATATGCCAGGGGGAAGGAGGAAGACAAAATAATGATATAAATGAGTAAAGTAAATGGCATGTCTGATGGTAATAGTGTTATGGAGAAAAATAAAGCATAGAAGAAAAAAAGTGATTGACGAGACAGAAAGACTATTTTAAGTATCATAGTGAGAAAACTGTCATGCTGAGATGACATTTGAGGAGACACCTGAAATATGTGACACTATAAATCATGTAGATATCAGCCTGATGTGTATTCCAGGCTGTGTAGGAAGAGCACAAAAGTTTCTGATAGGAACGTGGCCTTACCAAGAAACAGAAAGAAGCTGTGCATGACTGGGACAGAGTGAGATGGGGGGAAAAGATAGCTGGACTCAGGATTTTAGTTCCTTCTCCAAATCACATCAGAAGCCTGTGGATGATTTTAAGCAGAGAGATGTCTTTTTCGGCTTTGGAGAATGAGTATATTCAAAGGCCTTGAGATACATGAGGAAGTAGCAGACAGATTATCCACACACACCTACAAGATTTTACTGAGGCATGTGAGGTGACTAGATTAATTAAACAATTGAGATGATTTGCTATAGTAGGCATGGTAGAAAGTGTGTTGAGTTGTGCTGCATGGCAGCTTTTACTCTTGATTAAATATCCTGAAATATCATCTGTTTTCAGTTAATTCAAAAAGGGAGAGAAACCTTTAGGATTTCAGGTTTTGGCTAATTCCTCCTTTATCCTTCTGCTCTCAGCTAACTCCTACTCAGATGTTTCTCTACCCAGCATCTTCACTGGGGTCTTTAATATCTCTCTGAAGTCTTTAGTGTCTGTCTGCCTAGATTTGTTCCATGCGAGGAATGTCACATTTACAACAGTATCCTTGGTACATTAAATGCCCCCAACAGACACCGAATTATTTGATGAATGATGAATAAATGGATAAATAATGGAGAATTGAAAAATTAATGGAGGTATGTTAAAAGACCATTACGTTGTATTTTTAATACATAAATCCAGATATTACTAGATCACAATGCTGGCTAGGAAAACAGAAACATTGTTGCAACAACTGCCAGCTTTACTGGAGTGTAAGACAGTGACTCAGATCCCAAGCACAGGAGAGCAGCAGCTCTGTTCTCAAAACCAATATGCAGTCATGTGGTATATTTTTCAGACTGGGTAATGCAGTTGAGTCAGAGCAGGGGAAAAAAATGCCATAGGAGTTGCTATGTTTCAAAGCTTTTGTTTTTCCACATTACTATTATTTTTTAAAATATTTCACTAAACATGAATTAATAACAAAATAATGCACAATATTCCTCCGTCAAGACAAGGAGGCAAGCGGCTGGCTGAGCATCTTTATAATTCATCTAAAAATCTTATTTCAGGGAGGTATTCTTTAGTACCATTTCTTCAAAGAAATGTTCTCAGCAATTAATTCATGCTTTCTAAATTTAAAGCATGCTAATTAGATATCCACCAGGTGGACAGGGGAAAACCTTCTAAGAAACTACTGGCTTCAAATATAGTACATATAAATTAACTCTAAAAAAATCTTTTTTATAAATACATCATCTCATCATGTATATATTGAGTGGGCCACATATGTTTTTGAATTCCGTAGTCTATTTGTCCAAATGTGCATGGAACATGTGTTAGCTCTAAGTATGGATTTTTTGGCACATATTTGCTTTTATCTATTAGCTGGTATTCACACAGAAATTATTTTAAGGCTGGGCTTGGTGGCTCATGCCTCTAAGCCTAGCACTTTGGTAGGTCGAGGCAGGCTGATTGCCTGAGATCAGGAGTTCGAGACCAGCCTGGGCAACACAGTGAAACCCCCTCTCTAGTAAAATACAAAAGAAATTAGTTGGGCATGGTGGCACGTGCCTGTAATCCCAGCTACTTGGGAGGCTGAGGCGTGAGAATCGCTT
Source organism: Gorilla gorilla gorilla (assembly GCF_029281585.2). Taxonomy (NCBI): domain Eukaryota; kingdom Metazoa; phylum Chordata; class Mammalia; order Primates; family Hominidae; genus Gorilla; species Gorilla gorilla. The sequence goes on from NC_073241.2 coordinate 72,899,595, forward strand.
GAACCTGGGAGGTGGAGGTTGTAGTGAGCCGAGATCACGCCACTATACTCCAGCCCGGGTGACAGAGCAAGATTCTATCTCTACAATAAAAAAATGTATATATATTCTAGGTCTACTTTATGCCAAATAGTATGAGAGATACAGAAAGATAAAAAGATAAAATGATATTTTCTTTGTTATCAAGGAATCTGCATACTTCTTGGGGAGATTCACTCACATATATGCTACAAGCTAGAATATAATCACATCCTAAAATTGTGCTATGTTTCTATAGGAATGGAAGGCATCATTGGGTGCTAAGTCATTGCAGTAACTGCATGAAGAAAGTGAGACTCAAACTGAACTTCAAAGGGCACATTGCCTTGGATGAGGAATGAGAGAGGACCCGACAATTCTGACTATAGACAATTGCAATTTTGCTTTAAAAAATTTCTTTTTACAAACCGAGAGAGTAGCATGTTATCTTGGAAAGGCCATGCGCTGAAATCCAGGAGACCCAGGTTGTATTGCTGATTTGGCCCTCAATTCGCTGTGCAGCATCAACTCCTCTTCAGGAACTGAATTAGAAAAACTCATCACAAAAGCACTTTCTAATTTACATAGTAAAACATAATTTAATTCTAAAATTATCAGTGCCATGCTCTCAGGCTGTTTGAAAACAATCACAACTAGATTTCTAGCTTTCCCTAGCAGAAATATCAGCAATGATTCTCTTCCCTATTGTTAATAGCAAGACAGACAGCAAATCCCAATGTAGAGATACCTAATACATGTGGAGAAACAAAAGGATTGATTATACTATGATTCTAATGCACAGAAGGCCATATAACTTCTTGTAGGCCACTGGAGTTTAGAGAATTCAAGTGAAGTAAGATGGTACTAAAGGCAAAATTTAGTGATGCCTTCGAAGTCTGAATACACTTTTTTGATGTTGAAATCCTTGAGTTACTAATAATAGCTCACGTGCATAGCATGTCAAACTTCTTAAAATAATCACTTAACTTTTAATATGTATTCTTTTGTGTTAAGTCATTATTTCCTCTTGACAGATAATAGCACTCAGATATAAAGATGTTAGGAGATTTATCTGTTTAGACGGTGAATCTGTAACCTCGCCCAACCTGAAACCCACTTCTCATTCTTGCTATAGTTCTTCTTTATATTTTCTAATATGGTGCCTGTGGACCTTCTAGACTTGTTTCGAGTGTTTCTCTTGCTGTTTCCATGACTGCTTTTGAAGATATTCATTAAGAAAGGAGTATCTATTTATATGGATGAGACAGTAGTGTGCTGGCAAATATTTATCAATCAACTCTTTAGGAAAAAATGATCAATATTGATTTATAGGGTTTGCCAATGTCTTAGTCGGTTTTGTTTTGCTGTAAAAAAGTACCTGAGACTGTGTAATCTATAAAAAAAACGAAACTTATTTCTTACAAATTTTAGAGGTTGGAAAGTCTAAGATCAAAATGCCAGTAGGTTCAGTGTCTGGTGAGGGACCAGTCTCTACTTCCAAGATGGTATATTGATGGCTGCATTCTCCAGAGGGTAGAGACACAATTCCTCACATGCCAAAAAAGTTGAAGGGAAGGAAACCACTCCTGAAGACTGAAAGCGCTTTCATTGTAGTATTATTCCATTAATGAGGCCAGAGTCTTCATGACAGAAACACCTTCTATTCAGTGCTGCTTCCCAATACTGTTGCATTGGTAATTAAGCTTTCAACTCATGAGTTTTGGAAGGGGCAAAACATTCAAACCAAAGTAGCCAATTTTTCTAGTATAAATACTCCCGTCATGGTTAATTTCAAGCTACTAATATAATGTCACCGAAATAAGAGTTGTTAAAAAAAAAAAAAAAAGGCGATGCCAGCTGGCTCTAGCATGCCATTGGTTCAAATATTTCTCACTTCTTGTGTCTATTAGTTCCAGATTAACTGATATAGCTCATTAGGGCTGAAAAATTCTAATTATACTCTCCAAGTTTCACTTTGTCCAAGCATGAGTCTATGGAATATAGTTATTTTTAGCTTATTGTAATACTTTAGTGAAAGCTTCAGAGAGAAATACAAGAATAATAAAACTTGGGGGAAGATGAGAACAAGGTATGTAACTCAAAGAAAAAGGAATATTTTCCTGGGAATGAGTAGCCTCCTTTCTTGGTGAAGTTTTTATATGAGCTTCTTCTCCCTGACTCACTTGACCTGGTTGTACACCAACATCTATGTTTCTAGCAATCTCTAGCCTAGCTTCAGATATCTTCAGATATTTCCTCTCTTGAGCTTCAGATATTTATAGACATAAATGCTTTATTAACATCTCCAGCATGTTAAAAACTAAAGACAGTATTACCTGGCCTCAACCGCACTAACTCGTCTCTTTCTTTATTCCCTAATTGATTAAGAAAGGAAACCAAAATTCAACTTAGACCTCTTCCCCTGACTCACCACAGTAGTTAACCCATTAGCAAATTCTACTAATTTTATAGCGTATTGTTTTCCTTGAATTTTTGCGTGATAACCCTTTCCCGGTTTCAGTACAATTTATAGCATGGTTTACAAATCTTCCTTCAGTTGGCCCTTTCTGACTCTCCAGAATCATTGCTTACCATTCCTGTCTCATACTCTACATTATAATGCCAGACCAGTTATAGAAGCCCAGTGTGATTCATGCTTCTGTATTTTTTGGAACCTGTACTATCTTAGAGTACACACTCCCTACGGTCTTATCTTCTTTGCCTGGAAAATTATTTCTTCATCCTTTAATATCTACCTCCAATGGCAACTCTTCTAGAAAATCTTCCCTGAATCCCATTCTTTCCCATTGCTGTTATAAGTGTTATTTCTCTTTATTTTAATTGCACACTTTGTAGATTCCAGACTTTAGAATATTACAAAGAATTATATGTTTATAGATCTCTCCTTCTTAAAATTCTTTATGCTCTTAAAGAGAGGCACAATGTGGTATTTGTCTTTATACTTTTAGGACTTAGCATAGAATTTGGCATATAATAGTTAAATGGTATTATTAAATGATAAAGAAGTATCTTAGCACCTGCATTAAAGTCAGAATAGTTATTTCAAAGGACATTAAGATGGAAGCAATAACCTAAAAACTGGCAATTCTGGCTTTATTTGATCATGTGTGCAGTTTATTTCTGAGAGTCTTAAAATACTTTATGCCCATATCTAGTATTTGTAAAATTAACTCAGAATGAGGAAGGAAAGGTGGCATTAGGAGGCAGAAGCAAATTGTTTGAAAATGCTCATTCAGTATTTGAGTTCATAGCTCAATGCAGAAAGCATTGATGATATGGCATTGTAATATGTGTTATATTTCAGAATTGTAAGAAGCATAGTCACTTGACATCCTCCCTGGTTCCTGAGTTTCCTGGACAAAGAACTAGGCAGGCTTTTTTCTCCTATGAGTGGTGTCACATAATGGTTAAAACGGGAAATTGGAATTAGAAAGACAATATTAAAATTCCTTGTCTGATACTTAAAAAGATTATAACCTTGGGTAAGTTATTTAAACTCCTCTAAAGAGTCTGTTTTTGTTCTGTAAATTGTGAATAACCATATCAGCCTCCCAAGTTCATTATAATAATCCATTTAGATAATGTGTGGGTATGGTCAAGGTTTTTGTTGTAAGCCTCAGAAACTGATTCTAGTTATTTTAGGCAATAAAAAATACATTTGAAAGATGTAAGATACTCATAGACATAACTAGAGACACAACTAGCACTTGCAATAGCAAACTTTGAAAACAATATCCAAAACAAATTTCGGAAGGACAAAAAGCAGAAAGCAGAAAAATCACTGGGAACTATCATGCCATATTACCACTGCTGCCAATGCACTAGACACTCCTCTATCTTGGCATTTATCCAGTTTTAATTCTAACCTGTCCTTAGGCTTCGGTTACAAATCCCAGGTATAGAGTCTTGTATAAAAACATTAAGTTGCCCATGACCTAATCATGTTTTCTCCTATTTTTACAAAGCATTAAAGAGAGATGACCACTTTTCTATAGCTTTACTAAAAAGTGGTTGGACTCTTTTTCCCATGAATACCAAACATTATTGAGGATTATTCTTAAATAAGAAGGACCATTAGTCTTTTTCCCACCAATACCAAACATTATTGAGGATTATTCTTAAATAGGAAGGACCATTAAGTTAGTCTGTAAAAATGGCAAATAACTATTATTATTATTTTTTTTTTGAGATGGAGCTTCGCTCTTATTGCGCAGGCTGGAGTGCAATGGTACGGTCTTGGCTCACTGCAACTTCTGCTTCCCAAATTCAAGGGATTCTCCTGCCTCAGCCTCCAGAGTAGCTGGGATTGCAGGTGCCCACAACTACGCCTGGCTAATTTTTTGTATTTTTAGTAGAGATGGGGTTTTGCCATGTTGGCCAGGCTGGTCTCAAACTCCTGACCTCAGGTGGTCCACCCGCCTCGGCCTCCCCAAGTGTTGGGATTGCAGGTGTGAGCCACCATGCCCAGCCACAAATACTTAATAAATTCCTTTACCTGCTTATCATTTACAGATACTTGTCTTTCCTACTTATATAAAACTAATCCCTCCTTGGATATGGTTACCATCCCTCTTATAATCAAAAAAACACACTCAACATGTTCTCAAAGGAAATAATTCAAATTCATGTCTGTTGTTCTACTCAACTTGTATGTCCAGTATTTTGGGGTAAGGCATACTCATCTATCATAACTGTCTTGCTTTTCTGCAAAATATTAACTAAAAGATCAGTTTAACCAACAACACCACACTTTACAAAAATATAGTAAGAATAGTAGGACTGCAAAACAAATTCATAAAGATATGAATAAATAACCATGAGATCACAAAACAGGAAAATTACAATGGACACTGCTTTGTTTCTAAAACTAATCTGAACAGAATTGCTGGTATTTAAGAATCTTGCCCTCCATTCTCATCCGATGACTCTTTGCCTTTAGCTTGCAACTCAACTGATCAGAAGCAGAGAACAAATAGGATCAAAAAAAGTACCTATTGGATACTAGGCTAATTATCTGGGTGATGAAATAATCTGTGTACTAATGATATGGTTTGGCTGTGTCTCCACCCAAATCTCATCTTGAATTCCCACGTGTAGTGAGAGGCACCCAGATGGAGGAAATTAAATCATGGGGGCAGGTCTTTCCTGTGCTATTCTTATGATAGTGAATAAGTCTCACAAGTTATGATGGTTTTATGAGGGGAATTTCCCTGCACAAGCTCTATTAGCCTGCTGTCATCCATGTAAGATGAGACTTGTTGCTCCTTGCCTTCTTCCATGATTGTGAGGCTTCCCCAGCCATGTGGAAGTCTAAGTCCATTAAATCTCTTTCTTTTATAAATTGCCCAGTCTTGGGCATATCTTTATGAGCAGCATGAAAATGAGATAATACAATAATACAACCAAACAACACCCATGACATGCAAATTTGCCACGTAACAAACCTGCACATGTATCCCCTGAACCTAAAATAAACACTAGCTCTCTAGAAGTCTTCCTTGAATTTTCTTCAAGTCATGACTCCTTCCAAAGATGTCCACTATTCCACTATCCTGATTAATAACAGTATGGATTACTTTGCCTATTATTCTTTAATTAACTTTTATTATTAGCCCATGTACTGTTAGAGGGTGCTCCAATAGCTCCCCTGAGTTCTATTTGTAACTACTCCCTGGCGAAATTGGGTTGAAGAACCTATATTTTCCTAACAGTCAAAATCAATCACCCCAATTGACACAACGGCCCCTTGTTTTTCATCTCTTTATGTAGTAGTATGAGGAACACTGGAGTATGTTGGTAAGAGTGAAATTTTACACTTGCGTTGTGCAAGTTAACTGTTCCCTCTGTTTTCTGTTTATCAGACTAATGACAAAACATTTGTCACTAGGTGCCGGGGCAATGCAAATTTGCTCTAGTGAGAAATTCATTTGTGCAACTGGTGTTTATCATGTAATTCATTGTTATTCTTCAATGTCACAGGTTTTTTTTTTTTTTGTATTTAGACACATGGAGATGTAATGAGGATGTACAGTAATTATCTACCCTACATCTTACAAGTCTTAACAGTTGCACTCACCACTGAAACTCCCACAGGCTTATGATATACTTTGAGATTTACTATTTTGGGAGCAGTAAATCTCCTATGGTTCACATTTCACCATTTCTATAAGTTCTTACTCCACGAAGTAAGAGAATCAGTTTAGTTATTCTATTAATTATTTCGGATAGGAACAAGTGTTCTTAGAGCCAGAGTTCTAAAAATCTTGATATTTTTGGTGATTTAACATTTTCTTGTATTCTATTAGTCTAGGGATTGTGGGAAATGGAGGAAGAAGTCTTAGAGTGTAATCTCTGCTGGTCTTAGATTGTCTTTTTACAAGAGTATATGGACTCCTTTTCTTTTAAGGAACTTTAAGTTTGTGTAAAGAGTCAGGTTTATGAAACAAGTTCGATGCTGTGACTCTCCATTTTGTGGCATAAACATTTTAAAAAGGACCTAGTGAACTGCCCTCCTATTGTGTTCCTAGTAACCCCACACAGTCATATAATAGCCTTCAAAAATATCTACAGAATAGATAATTCTTATCATTACTCTCACACTCCTTCAATGATACTAACCATAATGACTTTGCTTCTTATATGCTCCCACTTAGTCTCTGTCATTGAGAGATCCCTTTAGACACGTTAGAGTTTACATACAATGTAACAGAGAATCCACATAGTTCTGGTAACAAACATTGAGATGCTTTTCAAACATGTTGAGAATTTATTTTCCATATAAGAATATATTGACAAGAGTATCCCTATAATGGTATACATTGTATGAGATAGTATGATGGATTATAAATGATAAATGTACTCGATGATTTTGTGTTGAATCTATATTTCTGTTTGCTAATCAAGGAATCATAAAAATAACTTTATTCATTTGTCAGCCCAAGGACTTCAGAATCTCTGGTATATTCAGCAATGTGAAGACATTAAACTTCTTCTTGTACTCAATGTCTCAAAATCATTTCCTACATTATTTCCCAGACTTAAAATAGCAAAGTCCTGCTCTTCTGGCTTTGTAAAGCTTCTCTTCCTAGGTTTGACTTTGTATGGGTCATCCCCTATTAGCTGGAAATGCTGGAATCTGATTCTAGTTTTATATTTGGATGAGGACTGACAGCAAAGCATGCAGAAAACTGGCCTACTTTGTTAAAGTATAAAGGCTCAGAATAATAATTTCTGCACCTTTACCAGTTAGTGAGAAATAACTTCATAGACAAAGGGAGGAGGAACCCACTAAAGGCTGATGGCTCATGGAATATGAAGTCTTCTAAATTCTACTTTATGTCTCTATTACAGTTTTCAGAACTTGGCTATTTTTCTCGTCTGTTCCTAAATCTGTGTATATAAATAATGTAAGAAGGAAATTTTCAGGATCAAACTTCAAGTCTGTCTTTCAAATATTTTCAGACTTTTAAGTTTCAGGAAAATAATTAGTATTTTATACTACTTAATTAGAAATCTGTGAAATTTGATTGATTTGTAAAATCTCAGCTATTTTATTCTAGAAGCAGCCATCTTAGGCTGCTAGGAAATATAATGTTAGAAAAAAGAAAACAAAAACCTCAGTGAATTGGCTCCATAGCAGACTGGAGGGGACAGAAAAAATAATCAGTGAATTTGAAGATAAAACAATAGAAATCTTAGTGAAAGATAGACCAAAAGAAGAAAAAAAAGAGTAGAACCTCAGGGACTTTTGAGAGTACAACAAATAAATTAATGGTCATGTTATTAAAGACCCAGAAGAGGAGCTAAAAAGTCACAACAGTGGGGCTGAAAAAACTATCTGAAGAAATAGTGGCTGAAATTTTCCCAAATTTGTTAAAAGATACATGCCTACAAATTCAAGAAGCTGAATGAACCCCAAACAGAATAAACTCAAAAAGAATGTACTCCAAAATGAACTATGATCAATCTTCTGGAAAATGAAAACACAGAAAACATCTTAAAAGCCACAGGAGATAAGCAACACCTTGCCTATAAAAGAAAACCATTTCAAATCACAGGTGATTTCTCATCAAAAATCATTTATGCCAGAAGGAAGTAGCACAATTGCCATGTGCTGAAAAAAAGAAAGGAAATGTCAACTGTAATTACTATCTGGCAAAACTATCTAGAATAAGGGAATAAAGGGGCAAACAAATGTATTCTTAGATCAAGAAAATAAGGAAATTTGTAGCATTTAGATCTACTCTAAAAAATCTATGAAGGAAGCAATTATGAAAATTGCTTGAACCAAAAAAGGAGAGAGAGAAAAAAAGACAATAGAAACAAAGAAATAAAGAAAATAAATGTCAAGAAAGAAGGAAGAAAGGATAACAAAAGAAGCTCGGAATATTAAAAGAAAAAAAGAACAATGGAAAGAGCAAAACATAGGTAAATAAAGTAGACTCATTTCCTCTTGAGATTACTAAACTATATTTAATGGTTGAAGGCAAAAGAATAACATTGTTTCAAATAAGCAGATAGAATATTTTGACAATTATGCATGGAGAAAGATAAAAAGAGAAGTAATAGTTCTACATGTCACTCAAACTGGTAAAATGTCAACATTAGTAGACTGTGATAAGTTATGTATGTCCCAGGTAAAATCTATAGCAACAACTTTAAAATCTATATAAAAAGAGACTTTTATATAGATAACTAAAAGTAGAATTTTAAGAAATTCTACTTTTATATAGATAGCTAAAAGTAGAATTTTAAGAAATTTAACCCAAAGAAGGGCAGAAAAAAATAAGAGTTAACAAAAAGATTTAAAAAAACAAAACATGGAACAACCAGAAAGCAAAAAGTAAAATGACAGATAAGCCCTGACATATCAATATTTAAAATGAAATGTAAATTATCTAAATATACCAATTAACAGACAGAAATGGCAGAGATTTTATAAAATGACCTAACTATAAGCCATCAACAAGAAACTCCCTTTAAATATTATCATAGATTGACAGTAAAAGGAGAAAATATATATATATATATATGCCATGCAAATATTCATTAATAGAAAGCAGAGGCAGTTACATTAATATCTGATCATCCACAGCTAACACCTTACTGAATAGGGGAAAGCTGAAAGCTTTTCCTGTAAGAACTGAAACAACACAAGGATGCCTACTTTCATCACTCTTATTCAACATAGTGTTAGAAGTCCTAGCCACAGCAATTGGTCAAGAGAAATAAATAAAATGCATCCAAAGTGGAAAGAAGGAAGTCAAATTGTTCCCGTTGCCTGATAACATAATCTTATATAGAGAAAAAGTTAAAGACTCTACCAAAAAACTCTTAGAAGTGATAAATTCAGTAAGGTTACAAGATACAAATTAATAAACAAAAATTAGTGGTGTTTTCATGCATGAACAACGAGCTAGCTAAAAGTAAAATCCAGAAGGAAATCCCATTTATAATAGCTATGAAATATAATAAAATACCTAGGAATACATTTAATCAAGGAGGTAAAAGACTTTTATAAGGACAATGACATATACTGATTTTTAAAAGGGAAGAAGAAACAAAGAAGTGGAAAGATATCTCATGCTCATAAATTAGAATAATTCATATTGTCAAAATGAAAATACTACCAAAGCAGTCTACAGAGTCAGCATGATTCTTTTCAAAATACCAATGGCATTTTTCACAGAAAACAAAAATATCTAAAATTTGTATGGAACCACAAAAAACCTCGAATATCTAAAGCAATCCTGAGCAAAAATAACAAAGCTAGAGGTATCACACTATCAGACCTCAAAATACACTACGAACCTGTAGTAACCAAATAGCATGGCACTGACATAAAAACAGATGCATAAAACAATGGAACAGAATAGAGGCCCCAGAAATTAATCCACATAACTGCAACCCACTGATTTTTTAGAAAGGTCTCAAGAACACTCCCTGGCGAAAAGATAATCTCTTCAAAATATGCTTCTGGGAAAACTAGATATTCAAATGCAGAAGAATAAAACTAGACTCCTGCCTCTCACCCTATACAAAAATCAACTCAAAGTGTTAACGGTGGAGGGTGTCCAGGTTCTTGGTGTGGTGAGCAAAAAATTGGACAAAACGCACAAAGGAAGGATGGAAAGAAGGGATTTATTGAAAATGAAAGTACACTCCACAGTGTGAGAGTAGGCCGAAGCATAGGGGCTCAAAGGCCCTGTTACCTAATTTTTGGGAGTTTAAATACCCTCTACCTGGGATATGCCCTATGTAAATGAAGAAGATGAAGTAAAGTTACAAAGTTATTTACTTGGCCTACGCCCTATGGAGAGGATATTTCCTGTCATAGCTGAAGTGTGAATTGGCCTTATGTTCCCTGCCTCCAGACTCTATTTTCCTGCCTTATCTTCCGCCTGAGAGATGTGATCCCCATAAATCTTTATGGGAGGCAGAGGGATCAATGGTCTTTTCTCTATAACTGCATCATGGTGGCTTGGGGCATAGTCCCTACCCACTGGGGATCATGGAACTCTCCTTGTTCTATCTAGTGGAGGCAGGGTAGCTTCTTGATGGCCATGGGTGGTGTCATCACCTGGAACTGGCTGGAGCCTCTGTTGCATGATCATCTGAAGCTTCACGGTCTCTAGGCCAGAGGAAATGAATTTGGTTAAAAGATTTAATGGGAACTTTAGTGGGTGGATACCTATATGGTTAGGAATGTTTGTTACAGTGATTTGCAGAAGAAAAAAACAAAACCTGTTCTGTTCTACAAATCTCTGTGTTTCCTTAAAGCCTTAACACAAATGACTGCATTTTGGTTTTGTTTTGTTTGTTGGGACATAGTGCATGAGCTTAGTCCAAAACAATGGCCTCCCAGAATCTTGTTTAAAAAATTTCCCCTTTTTGGTCAGGTTCTCACTTAGGTGAGAGTGTAACCAAAACTTAGGGCTTTAGCGACACTCTTAGTTATGATCATTTTGGATTTCTGGTCTTAGCACATCATTTATAGGGTTACGGTGTCCTCCTTGTTGCACATTTCTTTCAATTCTTGTCATTCCAGTTGAAGAGAGACCATATGACATTCTAGAGATGGCTACAAGAAAGCATGTAAAATCTTTGAGAGAATACAGCATGCCAGGGAGACTATTATTATAATTTTGGGAGGATAATACCAAGAGTTCAGAGTATGCTCCTTACCCAGGGTCCCCATAAACCAAGCCACCTAAAATTAAATAGATTCAAGAATGAGCTAGATGAAGAGTCTACTCACTTGACTAAGTGGTCTTTTCATTAATCCCCTAAAACTGAATTTTTAAAATCTGCATTTAATCTATTTCTCCGTAGGCCACAAGTGTCAGCAGCTGCACAGGTACTTTTCTGTTTAGCCAATTCTATTATTTAGCATAACTTTCACAAGAAAATTTAAAGTCTGTTATGTAATGATAGGCTTTAAGATAGAATTTGCTATAGAGCCTATCATGAGGGATACATTTCTAATCATTGCTTCTTTTACTTTAAACCATGGAAAAGGGACCTAACAAATGATGCCCTTCTAGAAGACTGAAGGCCTCTTGGCAATGTTCTTTTTAACCCATGATGTGGGTTAAGATGAATGAAACAATGTTTCATTTTTTGACTGATTATGAGGCAACATATGTACCATTTAAATTTCTTACCTACATTGGGCCTTCATCTTTTATCTATCAAAGTATAAGGTTATCCATGTATAAAGCTGGCTGCAAACTCCTTCACAAATAAAAGTGTACCCCATAAGTGTGCATAACAGACCCTTCTATTCTATTCCACTTCTATTGTTTGTAGAGGCATAAGCAAGAAAAAAAAATCAAAGATAAGAGTTTCATGATAGCAGAAGTCTTAATTTGTGAACATGGGAAAGCTGTTCACATCAAGGATGCCATCTTCTTGGGAGAAATTTTCATGGTTAGCTTTACCTCAAGTGTTCTAATGGTTGCACAATTGCAAAAGTGTGGAGGGACCCGTCTCAGTTGCGAGGCCATGAACTCAAAGCCCCAAGGTCTTGAAGTTTTTTTGTAGTGTGGATGGCAAGGACGGTCTTTCTCTGAAGTTCTCAGAAGATCGAAACAATAAAAAGCTTTATTTACCTAGTGAAAATACACTGTAGTATAATAATCTGCTGTTTTAACATCTTGCATGGGAAAGCTTATATACAACCAGAAAATATAATTGAAAATAACAATGGAATGAAATCCCTTTATAAAATGTTTAAATGGTCCACCAGGTGACCAAATGTATGTGAAGCTTTGTCTTCCCAGGAATATAGGACCAAGCATTGGTTATAAACTATTTTAAACAAGTTCAGTGCCAGCTGGTTTAACATGAAAATCTGACAAAATATTTTCTTGGTATTTAATTAATTTTTGTTTTACTTGGGTTAGTAGCTTCATAAAAGGAAATTTGGTTAATTTCTGTGGTTTATAATAACATAATAACCATAGCTATAATTGATAGCATATACTATTTTATGAATCCTATACAATTTAAAAACATATATTCATATTATTCACAAAAATATAACCCAAAGAAAATTGAACATCATTTTGGCAATCCCATGCACCTATACATGTGAAATAATCCTGTTTATCTCTTTTCTGGATGTTTTCAGGGGCCCTCTGACCCATCCAGAAAGCAATGCCTTAGGAAAGACAATTTGGAAACTGAAGTTTGATTTTGGAATTCCAGATTACCATAAATTATTTATTTTGCCAAAATGATGCTCAGAAACAAAAGCCTTTTATAACCTTTAACAAAAACAAACAAACAAAACATATTCTACTGTTTTACACACCTTGCATGTAAAACTGTTTCTAGTAGTTTTAACTGCATGTTACAATGGCGACTCCTAGAATTTTCACTATAGTTTAAAACCTGGTAAGTCTTTTCTGACAAGGTTTGACGATTTTCAGCATAGCTAGGGCGTGGCCAACTCCACATATCCCAAGGCCTTCACTAGCTGGAAAGCAGGCAAGTTAAACAATTTTCAAAAGCCAAAGAAGCAGTTTATGACCTTAGAGCATTTAGCAAACCTAATATTTGAACATAATTTAGACCACATGTTTACATTTTTAAGACATTTGTATTTTACCAGTAATCTTTAAAACTGTCTTTATTTCTCAAAGATTGTTGAAGTCACATGAACTAAATAAAAGGCATTACGTTTTTCACTTTTCTGACAAAATATTTGATTTAAGCTCTTATTATTATTAAATCAATTAATTAAAAACTTTACAGGATATATACAGTGACTTTTACTTTATATTTTACCAATTTGAACAGAGAGAAAGAGGACAGAGACTGATTGGTAAGAAATTTTAACCGTGTTGCTGGCATGCTAGGTTTCTGGATTCCCTCTCCCTGAGTGGCTTTAGAGACCCTGCTTGACTAGATGCAAACAAACACATGGACATTAATTAAGAATATTCACAAATAGTTTACAAGTTTTGGAGAAATTAGGTGGGAATCTGCCTCAAATTCTATTTATGAAAGTATATTCAACACACTTAAAGTGTTAGGAAGCCTAAAATGCAAAAAGTTAGTTTATGAGGATAAAAAGCTGGTGTGCTCCCATTCCTGTGGCCTGACAAATGTAGCTCAGGAATTCCAGATAAATGGAAGAAATGATGACTTGCTAGAAATGCATACAAAACAAAATAACTATTCACAGAACCAAATAAAAGCCTTCCATTAGAAACTAAAAAGTATCATGGTTTTGTATATATGGATACACAAGTGAAGCCAGAGGAGAAGAAACAACAAACAAATGAAAACTAGAAGCAAAAATAAACAGGAAACCAACCCTAAATTTTCCAACTTAATTTACCCTGGAGGTTACAGTGTTACCTAGGGCCACCCCCCACCCCCGCCCCAAAAAAACCCCCACATAATGAATAGTTTATCCCTGATACACAAATTTAATATCTTTAAGTTCACCAATATTATTATTTATTCTGTTTAATCAAGAAATTCACTTTAGGTACTTGACCAATAAGTATTCTAGCACTATCCATGCAAAACAGCAAACATAGTGTGAAGCAATGCAAGCATGTATGTGAAATTTGGCTTTACGCTAAATTTCAGCTTTATGCTTAACTCTATCTATCTATCTATCTATCTGTCTATCTATCTATCTATCTGTCTATCTATCTATCTAAAAGAATTGCCAAACTGCGGATGCATTTCTTTACAATACTTCTTATTTTACTTTAATCAGGGCTTAAAGTTTATGACAATGTTGATTAGCCAAATGTCTCCAATTCTCTATCAGATTTTAAAGAATATTTACTATGTAGACCTTTCCACATCTTCCTCCCCTATTTGATGATTCCTTACTACATTGTTTCATAAATAACTTTTCAAATATGTAATTTGAACTAACTTTTAGCTAACTTCTGAATTAGAAAAAGTTACTCCTGTTTTCACTAATAACATAACTCTTTCTGGCACATTTGTATACAGAATTATGCATTAACTAGAATTTTATCCTTAGTAACCTAAAACTTTAGTGAAACCCTAAATAGCAAGAAATCCTGAACTATTAGATATGGGCATTTATAGAAAAGAACATCTTCATAATTTTAGAAATATACTTCCCCATATTACAACCCTTTAATTGGAAATGATCCAGATGTTAAATGAGCATCAAAAATAATGCTAAGATTTTAATTTACACAATAAGTTTACCTAAAACAATTATCCTATTCACTGTACTTAATTTTTTACTGTTAACAAGGGAGACATGAGACATCAATTAACATATGTAAAATGAACATTGGTTTGGTCCAGAAAGGCAGGACAACTCGAAGTGACGAGGAGGTTTGGGGCTTCCAGGTCACAGGTAGGTGTGAGAGGCATTCTTTTGAGATTCCTATTAGCCTTTCCAATGGAAGCAATCAGGATATGCATTTATCTCAGTGAGACTTCGAATACAATGGGAAGCAGACTCATGCCTAGCAGGTCCCAGCTTGAATTTACACTGACATTTTAAAATATTTAGCAAAGACAAACATGAAATTCAGACAAAATATATGCTGACAATTCTGAAGGCATTTCTATTTTTATTCCACTAATAGTTTTAAAGTTAGATAATTTAGTAAATTTATACTTTAAGTCACGTGAACTTGAAAATTGCTTACACTTCTTTAGTTAATTTATGAGCGCTTTGCTACTTATAAGCCAATTTTGGTACAACATATAACAAGTGTACATTCAAATAAACACATCTAAACATGCATACACACATAAACGAAGATCCAATAGTTTGGAACCTTAGCCATGAGATAGAAATACAAGCTTCCTGGTTTTGCTTTGCCCCAGTAGATAATCCAATGAAAGTTGTGAACTAAAATTTTGAGTAAAGCAGTCTCCATGGAAGTTTGATATTTAAAGGCCAGACCTCCCCAGACTCCAAAGAGCCCTGGGGCCAAACAGTACCAAAGGAGGGTGTCACATGTTAACCAGGCCCCCTGCTTAGAAACCGCAGCACAAAAGCCTGGATACATGCAATGCCATTCCTCTTTCCCATTCAACAGTAAACTCCAGATTCCAAGCAATGTTGGGGCCAGACATCATTGCAACTGAGAGAAAATTCCAAGGAGGGTTGACTCCTAGACCTCAGAACCTCTACCGAGAGCGTCACCCTTGGGCAGGTGGAGGTCTGCAGGATCCACAGAGCGTCCTCCTGTGGGGTCCAATCTTAGAGTGTCAGACGTCTCTGGCCTTAGGTGGGCACCACACGCAGGTTTTCCCCTCCAGAGCATACTATGAGCTTTATAAGAATAGCCATGAACTGTAATGAGAACTAGATGCCAGCTGGGTGTTTTTCATCCCTAGCCTGTTGAGTCTGATAAGGGAAGAAGTTAGCATACGAAAACAAGGTTTAAGTCCCCTGAAACATGTGTGATTTGCCCTGAGCTGCTCCGCATGTAAGGATCAGGGACCATGTGCAGAAAAGATTAAACAAAAAGAAGTCCTTGCCCCTTTGGGGCAGAGCAACTATAAACAGCTGCTGAAAGACTGAAAAAGAAAGAAAGGAAAAAAATGAAAAAAAACCAGTTTCCTTCAGTGAGCCGGGTGGCGGCGGTCAGGTTTCTCCACATGGTGTTGTACCCAAGCAAGTTAGTGAGAACGCCACACTTTGAGATGAATTAAGAGTCCTTTATTAAGCAGGCGGCCAAAGAGACGGCTAACGCTCAAAAATCTCTTGGCCCGAAGGAAGGGGCTTGATTAACTTTTATACCTAGGTTTAGGAAGGGGAGGGGGACTCACATGCAATAATTCTACAGAAGTAAAAACATGCAAGAATCAAAAGAAGCAAAATGGTTACAGAGAGATAAACAATTTAAAAGACAAATGGTTACAAAAACAGCAATGGTACCAGGTGCAAGGCTCTAAATCTTTCATTATAATTAGATATAGGGAGTATGCGGGACCCGAACTCAAGGCTTTATGTTGTTATCTCTTTAAGAAAAATCCTGGGAACTTCATACATTGTTGGTGCTAGTACCTTATCAGTTAACTGGGCTTCTTTGAAATGCTGAGGATCTGCTTACACAGGTCAACTCCTCGCGGAAGGGGGTTGGGTAAGGAGCCCTTAGTGTCTTGTAAATTAAGGGGTCAATTGGAGTTTGTCCGGCTTTCCCAGCTAGAGAGAGTCTTATTTACATGGGAAGCAAGGCTAGGTGATTAAAGAGACAAGCAGGATAAAATTCCAAGTAGCGAGTTAGAGTAAAAACAAGGTTAGGCATTTCAATGGAAACCCCTAAGTTTCACTGGCCATGGCCAGAAACCTGCAGTTGTCTCCATGTTTAGGTGCTACCCACCAAGGGTCCCAACTTGGAAAAGAAAAGAGAGAGAGAGAGTCCCTGTATGGAGCAGAAAGGAAAGGGAGAAAAATGAATCTCAAACTTTGGGCTTACCTCTTCCTCCGGGCTGGTTCGTCAAAATATGTTAATGGTGGAGGGTGTCCAGGTTCTTCACATCTTGAACAAATAATTGGACAAAATACACAAACAAAGCAAGGAAGGAATGAAAAGATTTATTGAAAATAAAAGTACATTCCGCAGAGTGGGAGTGGGCCCGAGCTTAGGGGCTCAAAGTCCCATTACAGAATTTTTGTGAGTTTAAATATTCTCTACTTGGGGTACACCCTATGTAAATGAAGAGGATGAAGTAAAGTTACAAAGTCATTTACTTGGCCTATGCCCTATGGAGAGGAAATCTCCTGTCATAGCTGAAGTGTGAATTGGCCTTATGTTCCCTGCCTCCAGATCCTGTTTTCCTGCCTCAAAAGTGCATCAAATACCTAAATTAGACCTAAAATGAGAAAACTACTAGAAAAAACATAGAGGAAATGCTTCAGAACATTGGTTTGAGAAAGAATTTTATGAATAAGACCTCAAAAGCACAGGCAACAAAAGAAACAAAACAAATGGCATTATATCAAACTAAAAAACAGCACAGCAAAATAATCAATCAACAGAGTGAAATAACCTAAAGACTGAAAAAAAATTTGCAAACTACTTATCCAACAGGAGGCTTATATCTAGAATACACAAGGAATTAAAAAGTCTCAACAGCAAAAGAAGTCTAATTAAAAAATGTGAAAATTATCTGAACAGACATTTCTCAAAAGAAGACATACAAATAACCAAGAAATACATGAAAAAATGCTCACCATCACTAATTATCAGGAAAATGCAAATCAAAAATACAGCAAAGTATTATCTTACCACAGTTAAGGTGGCTATTATCAAAAACACAATAAATAATAAATGCTGATGAGGACATAGAGAAAAGAGAACTTTTATATACTGTTGGTGGAAATGTAAACTAGTATAATACAACCACTATGGAGAACAGCATGGAGTCTCCTCAAAAAATTACAAGTGGAACTACTATATGATCTGGCAATCCCACTACTGGGCACTTATTCAAAGGAAAGGAAATCAGTATATCAAAAAGACTCCTGCACCTCCATGGTTATTTCAGCACTATACCCAATAGCCAAGATATGGAATCAACTTAGGTGTCCAACAACAGATGAGTGAATAAGGAAATTACAGCATATATATATGATAGAATATTATTCAGCCTTAAAAAAGAGTGAAATTCTTCATTCATGAAAACATGGATAGAACTGGATGATATCATGTGAAGTGAAATAAGCTAGGAAATAAGTTAAATGCCACATGTTCTCATTTATATGTGGAAGCAAAAACAGGTTGATCTCATAGAAGTAAAAAGTAGAACAGAAGAAACTAGAGGTTGGGAAGGATTGGGGAAGAAAGGAATAAGGTTTGTTAGAAGATACAAAATTACAACTAGATGGGAGGAATAAGTTTTAGTGTCTTATACAATTGTAGTATTAAACTGTAGTTAACAATAATATAATATAAAATTTTGAATAGCTAGAAGGAAGTTACTGAATGTTCCCCACACAAAGAAATAATAAATGGGATGATGGATTACTAATTACTGTGATCTGGTCACTATACTTATATATATCGAAACATCACTATGTACCCCATGAATACATATAATTATTTTTTCAATAAGAAAGAATATAATTTAAAAAATATTACATGATACAGTGTTCAGAGCAAAGAATTTTAAGAAGCAAACAGATGTTCTACTAATGATTAAAGCTTCAATTTAACAAGAACATACAGTAGTCCTAAACATATCTACCAAGTAATAGAACTGTCAGTTATATGAGGGATAACTGTTAGAACTGAAAAAAATGCAAAAATTTATACATATTTTTGAAAATTTAAACATCTCTCTCACCTATTGATGGAACTAAACAGAAAATTAGCAAGGATGCAGAACTCAATCCTATAATCAACCATGGGATCTACTCTACATTTATAAAATACTCCACCCAACTACAATGCTATACATATTCTTTCCAAGTGCCATAGAACATTCACCAATATACACTATATCAAAGACCATAAAATAAATTTCAACAAATTTAAAAGAATTGAAATTAAACAGTGTATTATTTTACCAAAAGCTAGAAACAATCAAAGCATCCTTCAATAGATGAATGTTTAAACCAGCTATGATACATCCATATCATATAATAATAATCAGCAATGGAATGGAAAAAACTGTTGGTAATTTAACAACTTGTATGGACATAAAGAACATTCTTTTGAGTAAAAATAGTACTAATCTCAAAAATTTTCATGTTATATGCTTCTATTTATGTCACATTCTCAAAATAACAAAATCATGAAAATTAGGAACAGGTTAGTGATAGCCAGGATAGAGGATGATGAAAAAGAGGAGAGTGAGTGTCACTATAAAGTGACAGCATGAGGAAGATTTTTGTGAGGTAGACTAGTTCTTTACTTTTATTGTCATTATGGTTACATCATTCTACACATACAATAAAATGACGCAGAACTAGACAATGTCCTGATTTTGATATTGTGCTGTAATTAATGTAAGATGTAACTAATAAGGAGAACTTAGTGAAGATCATATGGAAGCTCTCTGAATTTCTTTGCAAGTTTCTATGAATCTAGAATTATTTTAAAATAAAATGTGTTCAACAAAGTAAATATTAGATAAATGTGTTGAGATATGTTTTATGTAAATGTCAGTATTCACAGGATAGTTTGGGATAAACGCTATTGCTTAAAAGATGAGCACATGTTTATAGGCACAGGCTGTTAATAGATATCTGTGTCCTCTGCACATGCATTTGTGTGAAAACTCTGCAGCAGACAGAAAACTACATAACAACTAGTTTATCTCCCTTTGTATTGTCCATGAGAACGGTTGAGTCTCTGTTCCCTTAGCTTTGGCTCTTGATACGCGGCAGAACATATGAAACTGAATAAAATCTTTAGGTAAAAGTTTAGGTTAGAATTAAGATTATTTTTGACAATGAAGTATATAGTCTGTATATTTTCTAAACAGTTTATTATAGCATTAAATGGTTTGAGGTTCTTTTGATTACTAGAAATATTGTTTTATTATATTGCATTAATCCACGGGCCTTTGGGTGCCAAATGCCAGTCTATACACATCTACAAATGAGCACTAATTAAAATGTCAGAAAAAAATTTATATTGAGAGAAAAAAGACAAGCTAAACACTGGGAGAAAATATTTGCAAAACATAAAGGACTGGTATCAAAAATATACAAACAACTCTTATATCTCAACAATAGAAAAGCATATAAGTCAATTAAAAAATGGGTGAAGGATCTGGGCAGATATCACACCAAAGAAGACACCCAGACGGCGTATAAGCATATAAAAATATGCTAAACATCACATGCCATCTGATAATTTCAAATAATACTAAAAGATATCCCTACATATCTATAAGAATAGCAAAAATATTAAAAAATAATGACACAAAATTCTGGCAGGGTTGCCAAACAACAAGAACTCTCATTCATTCTTGGTGGAAATGTAGGAATGACACAGCCACTTTGGAGGAGAGTTTGGGAGTTTTTCACAAAACTAAATATACACCTACAATATGATCCAGCAATTGTGCTCCTGGATATTTATCCAAATGAGTTGAAAACTTATGTCCACACAGAAACTTGCAAATGAATATTTATAGCATCTTTATTCATAAATGTCAAAACTTGGAAGCATGTGAGATATCTATTCTGGACTGAATTGTGTTCCCGCCAGATTTGTATGTTGAAGCCCTTAGGCCCAGAACATTAGAATGTGACTGTATTTTCACATAGACCTTCTGAGAGGTGATTAAGTTAAAAGGAGATCCTTAGGGTAGGCCCTAATCTATTTTAGTTGATGTCCTTAAAAGAAGAAATTTGGACACACTAAGAGACATTAGGGATGTGCACACACACACACACACACACACCATGGAGGTCACAGCAAGAATGCACCCTCCTACAAATCAAGAAGAGAGGAAAGAAACCAAACCTCCAGAACTGTGGGAAAATACATTTCTACTGTTTGAGCCACCCAATGTAGTATTTTGTTATGGCAGCCTTAATAAACTAATAGAATGTCTTTCAATAGATGATGGACAAACTGTGATACATTTATACAACGGAATATTCCTCAGTGCTAAAAACAAATGAGCCAGCAAACCATAAAAAGATATAGAGGAAAGTTAAATGTACATTGGTAAGTAAAAAATGTCAATCTGAAAAGACTGTATTCTGTATGATTTCAACCACATGACATTCTCAAAAAGGTAAAACTATGGAGACAGTAAAAAGATCAGTGGTCATCAGGAGAGCAGAGAAGAGAGGGAGAAAAGGATAAGGGGAGTTTTAGGGCAAATAAATAAGGGAGTTTTAAGGAATGAATAAGAGAGTAAATAAGGGATGAATAGAGGAGTTTTAGGGATAAGGGATAAATAAGGGATGAGTAAGAGAGTTTTATGGCATTCCTATTATGTGTAATACTGTAATGGTTGACATATATCATTATACATTTAAAACCTATAGAACATACAACATAAAGAATAAATCCTGACGTGGACTAGTTAATAATAAAAAGTAAACTAGGACTTAGTGAATATTAATATATTAATATTAGCTCACTAATTATAACAAATATACCATACTAATGCAAAATGTTAATAATGGGGGGAATGAGAAAAAAATAAAATAAGGGGGCATATACAAACTTTGTACTTTCTGCTCAATTTTTTTTGTAAACCAAAGACAGTTTAGAAAACAAAGTCTATTCATGAAAATATAAATTTAGACACCTTATCTTCTGCAAAATGCATTACATAGCACTTAGCTACCACATTTATTTTATATTGATTGAATGGATTCAGAATATATAAAGAATAAATACGTGATTTATAATTGCTTAAAATTCCTATTATTTCCATGTCTTATACTGTCATAGTCCATTTGGGCTACCATAACAAGGTACTATAGGCTGGCTTATAAACAACGGAAGTTTATTTCACATTGTTCTGAAAACTGGAAAGTCTAAGACCACGGTGCTGACAGATCCAATGTCCACTAAGGATTCATTACTTGTTCATAGATGGTACTTCCTCACTATTTCTTCATGTGGTGAAAGGGGCTAACTAGTCATCTGTGGTCTCTTTTATAAGAACAACAATTCTATTCATGAGGGCTCTGCCAAAGTCCCCAAAGCCCCATTTCTTAATACCACTACCTCCTGGGTGGGAATTTAAGCATATTAATTTTGGGAGGATAAAAACAATCAGACCATAGCATATACTAATTAAGTAAACAAATCACAAGTTTCTACAATCATTTTGAAGAAATCTCTTTCAAATACATTCATTTTTTCCACTTTTTCTTTTTTTATGAACAGAAGACAATATTTATCCTTCTACAGGAACTTGTCACCTCGTTGAATATAATTTTGCTTCCTGGATCAAAATTCCAAGTGCTGCTTTGATACTTCTGGTTTCTTTCCTTCCAGGTCTTCCCTACCAAGCTTCATGAGATAGTCTCATGAAGTCTCATATACACATATGTTTATACACATATGTGTATAAACCCATATTTCACTATTATTGACTTATACAATGAATTAATTATACAATTAATAGGCATTTTGCTTTTCCCATTTCTCATTTTTATTGCAGATCTAAACTTATCTTAGAAATTATTTTCAATCTGCCTAAAGTATGTCATCCTTTTGCTTCCAAGTTTAGGATTATCTTAATCACTTCTTATAGGGCTGCTCTAGTGGTGATAAATTCCCTTAGCATTTGCTTACCTGTTGAGACCTAGAATCAAGAATGGAATCTTACTGTAGTCACTTAGATCTCATAAAGTGTGTGGGACCCAGGATGTGTTCCTTCTCTGAGCAGTTTCTTCTCACAGCCTCCTCGCCACTCTCTTAGTTAGATTCAGGGATGTGGGGGAATCAAGATGCGATCAAGATGCCCTCACGTGGCCTAAATTATATAATTCCCCAGTAACTCACTCACTCTCTGCAATGTTTGGGAGTCACTCCTGGTTTCCAGCCAGTTCTGGCCAAACACGATCCCTGTTTTCCTTCTCCTTTCTAGAATGTGGTGTTTCTTGTCTATTTTCTGTTGAGCTTCTATGTTCCCTCTTGGATAATGTATTCGAAGTGTGAGATCGTCTACATACTATTTGGTTCTTCTAAGTGGATGTGTCATGCTTGAAATGCTTCTAGTCAGACATTATTCCTGCATATGTCCATTTATTCCTTGGACTGCTTGTGGGTTTTTTTTTTTTTTTTGAGATGTTTGATGGTTTGGGTGAAGGTTAAGATGTTCATTAAAGAATATACTAACTTTTTACAGTTAGGGTGACAAAACAGAGCCCAATGCCTGCCAAGTAGGACAGGGCTGGGTAAAAACACCCTATTTTGTATTTTAAATGGCTCATATAAGGAAGAGAAGGAAACAAATGGCATCATTACAGAATTTCACCAAACCAAAATGACAAATGAAGAAAAAGAAAAAAAGAATTTTAAAACTAGAAAATAACTAATAATATGACAGGAACAAACTTTACATGTCAATATTAACATCGAACACAAATGGATTAAATGCTCCACATAAAACTATAAATTTGTTGAATTGATTTAAAAAAAAAAACATGATTTAACTACATACTACCTACAAGAAACTCCTTACCTGAAAAGACACATAGAGACTGGAAGTAAGGGGGTAGAAAAAATATTTCATGCAAACAGAAAACAAAAGTGAGCAGGACTGGCTATACTTAGATAAAATAGAATTTAGGCCAAAAATAGTAAAACAAACAAACAAACAAAAACAAATAGGGACATTCTAGAATGACAAAGGGATCACTTCAGCAAGAGGATATAACAATTCTAAATACATATGCACCCAATGCTGGAATACTCGCATTCATAAAAAAAAAAAATATTGCTAGACCTGAAGAGAAAGAAAGAGATAGCCAGCAAGACAATAACAGTGAGGTACTGCAACACCTCACACTCATTAAACAGATCTTCTAGAGAGAAAAGCAACTAAAAACACTGGACTGAAATTAAACTTCAGACCAAATGGACCTAATAGGCATTTACAGAAATTTCTGCCCAACAAGTACAGAATATACATTTTTTTTTTATTAGCACATGAAACATTCTCCAAGACTGACCACATGTTAGGACACAAAACAAGTTTCCAAAAATGTTTAAAAGCTCAAGAGTGTCAAGCGTCTTCTCTGACCACAGTGGAATAAAACCAGAAATCAATACCAAGAAATTCAGAAAATGTATGAATACATGGAAATTAAACAACATGCACCAGACCAATCATTGAGTCAACATAGGATTAAAATGGAAATTAAACTTTTTGAAACTAATAGCATGGAAAAAGTTTGTATGAATGTAAATTAGTACAGCCAATATAGAAAACAGTGTGGAAATATTTCAAAAAACTGAAAATAGAACTAACATTTCATTTGGCCATGCGTGGTGGCTCACACCTGTGATCCCAGCACTTTGAGAGGCCAAGGTGGGCAGATCTCTTGAGGTCAGGAGTTTGAGACCAGCCTGGCCAACATGGGGAAACCACATCTCTACTAATAATAAAAAAATTAGCCAGATGTGGTGGCGCATGCCTGTAGTTCCAGCTACTTGGGAGGCTGAGGCAGGAGAATCACCTGAACCTGGGAGACGGAGGCTGCAGCGAGCCAAAATTGTGCCACTGCACTCCAGCCTAGGGAGAGAGCAAGACTCTATCTTAAAACAAAAACAAAAACAACTACCATTTGATTCAACAACCACACCAGTGGGAGTAAGAAAAATAAATCAATGTATATAAAAGAAATGTGCACTCATATGTTAATCACAGCACTATTCACAATAGCAAAAATATGAAATCAACCTAAGTTGATTCCAATGGGTAACTGGAAAAAGAAGATGTGGTGGTATATATTAATAATGGAATACTATCCAGCCATAAAAAAATGATAACATTTTGTCATTTGCAACAACATAGATGGAACTGGAGGTCATTAAGTGAAACAAGTAAGACACAGAAAGTCAATATCACATGATCTTGCTCATAAGTGGGTGAGAAAAATGGTATACACTTGGACTTAGAGAGTGGAGTGATCACAATGAAGATTTAGCAGAATGAGTGGATGAATGCTGATAAATTACTTAGTAGGTATGGTGTATCTTATCTGGGTGATAGATACTCTAGAAGTCCTGACTTGAGCACTGATATGGTTTGACTCTGTGTCCCCACCCAAATCTCATCTTGAATTGTAAGTGTTGAGGGAGGAAAGCGATTGGATTATGTGGGTAGTTTCCTCCATGCTGTTCTCATGATAATGAGTGAATTCTCACAAGATCTAATGGTTTTATAAATGGTAGTTTTTTCTGCACTCTCTCATGCTCTCTCTCTTGCCTACCGCCAGGTAAGACATGTCTGCTTCACCTTCTGCCATTATTATAAGTTTCCTGAGGCCTCCCCAGCCATGCAGAACTGTAAGTCAATTAAACCTCTTTCTTTTATAAATTACCCAGTCTCAGGAAGTTCTTTATAGCAGTGTAAAAACAAAATAATACAACCACTGCATAATCTTGCACTTCTATGCCATAAATTTATACAATATTTTAAAATTAAATTAGAAAATGATTTGAACATACATTTGTCAAAAAGAGACATACAAATGGACCAGAAACATATGAACAAAATGGTCAACATCACTAATCATCAGAAAATGCAAATCAAAACCACAATGAGGTATCACTTCACCCCAGTTAGGATGACTATTATCAAAATGTCAAAAAAATAACAAATGCTGACAAAGATGAAAATAAAGGGAACTCTTATATACTATTGGTAGGAATGTAAGCTAGTAAAGTCACTGTAAATAACAGTATGGAAGTCCTCAAAAGCTATAAATGAAACTACCATATGATCTAGCAATCCCATTACTGAGGATTTATCCAAAGAAAGAGAAATCAGTACATAAAAGAGACATCTGAACCTCCATGGTTATTTTAGCACTATTCACAATAGCCAAGCTATGAAATCAACCTAGGTATCCAACAGCAGATAAATGAATAAAGAAAATGTGGTATACATACACCATAGAATACTATTAAGTCATAGAAAATAATTAAATCTTGCCATTCATGACTACATGTATGGAACTGGAGGTCAGTATGTTAGGTGAAATAATCCAGGAAGAGAAAGTTAAACACTGTTAGTTCTCACTCATATATACAAGGTAAAAAAAAAAAAAAAAAAAAAAAAGTTAATCTCATAGAAGTAAAAAGTAAAACAAAAGATACTAGAGGGTGGAAATACTAGAAAGGGATATATTTGTTAAGGCAGTCAAAATTATAGCTAGATGGTAGAAATAAGTTCTAGTGTTCTATACCACTGTAGCTTAACTATAGGTAATAATATCTTATATAATATTAAATAGCTAGATGGAAGATATTAAATGTTCTCCACTAAGAAATGATAAATGTTTGAAATGATGGATATGCTAATTACCCTGATCTGATTACTATATATTATATGTATCAAAATATCACTATGTACCCTGTAAACACATACAATTATCATGTCGATTTTAAAAATTAATAGCTTTCTTCTGGAGAGAAATTGATTCCAAGTGCCAGACTGCCTTCTGTATTTCTCCTTCTTATGAATTTTGACCTCTATTCTTCATTGTATTGTCTTTATTTGATAACATTGATGATATATATTTAATATTTTGAATGGGTTTTGTGCTTAATATGAATGAGTTTTGGTTTGAATAACCTCATTTTTATGCTATCAGGTATATGCATTCTGGATGTTGCATATTATTTTCCATCATTTATTTTTATATTTTTTACCAATGTAAAACTGATTTTATTATATGGCTCTACTAATATTCAGCTGAGTAAAACTTCTTTTGAAATTCTTATTTTTAATATACCTGTCATGGGTATTACTTGATATTTTTTATGTAAACTTTAGGGCAATGTAATCCAATTTAAAAATCCTATTTGTATTCATAGTGTAGGTGCAATAAGATAACAAAATAAAATTAATAGTACAAATATGCTTATATATTTTGTCTCACACTTATAATTATATCCTGTAAAGACTGATAATTTAAAGTACATTAGAATTCCTGAGAGTTCAAAGTAATTAGACATAATATGAATGTAAAAAATTGTACTTTATTGCCATTATAATATGAATTAGTCACCCAGAAATTCAAATGCAAAAAAAATTTAGAAATTGCTCCACAAGTTATAAAATTCTTAAAGAATATGTTGAAAAAATGATAAAACCCATGTGAAAAGAATATAAGGCCTTATTGAAGGACATAAAATAATCTGAAAAAATAAAATTAATTAAAAAATATATCATATTCTTGAATAAGTGGTGTCAGTAGTGAGAACATTAACTCTTTGCCAGTTATATTGATAATAAATATATTTAGGTTGTTTGATTCTTTTATTCAGTTATCTCCTTTGCATCTTTGTATCACTTATTATTATTCAATTCAAAATTATTTTAATAATTTCAATTCAGCATTTATTTTTATTCAAAATTTTGATGTAGTTTTACCAGTCTTATGGCGCCAAATTTTTAGATACTCTTACTTACAATTTTGTCTTGAACCACAGGCTTTTGGCACGCACTTTCTCTGAGTTGACTGTTTTTTTCATCCTTAGTTTGACTAGTTAACTTGTACTTACCCTTCAGATACTATCTTACTGTATACTGTTTCAGAGAATTTGTTTTCTAGGAAAGAGAGAGAGCTAGAGTGAACAAAAGCAAAAAAAACAAAAAACAAAAAAAAGACAGATTAATTCAAAATAAAGGTCTGAGACAAGGAAAGTGAATGGACCTTTGATTCCTAAGATAATACAGTAGAAGTGGTGCTGAAATGTGTATTATTGTCATGAGTGATCACTGCTTAGTTATTTAGCTTCTCAAAGGAACTAAATATGCTCAGATAAAATTCACAAAGGATATTAGTAACTTCAGTTTCAAGATGAAAGCCATAAGGGCTTACCCTGCCCTATTGTCTAATCCTTGAAAATTTAATAGCAGCCAAGGCAGCAGCAAAACATAGTAGCTGGCATTTATTGAGAACACTGCCAATGTATAAATTCATTAATTCTTACTATAGCCCTATTAATTTCACACTATTATCACCATAGCACAAGTAGGAAAACTAAAATTCCAAAAGGTAAAACATATAGTCCAAGTTCATGTGGCTAGTAAGTTCCAAAGTCAAAGATCAAAGCCAAGGCCTTTTGTATTAGGCAGCCCACTACTCTAACTTAATCTTCTCATTCCAGCCTTATTTTCTCTCATTTAAATTTGGTACATAAGACACCAAATATTTTAATTATTGGTATTCCTTTTTTTCTTTTTTTTGAGATGGAGTCTTGCTCTGTTGTCCAGGCTGGAGTGCAGTGGCATAATCTCAGCTCACTGCAACTCCACCTCCTGGGTTCAAGTGATTCTCCTGCCTCAGCCTCCTGAGCAGCTGAGATTACAGGCACATGCAACCACGCCTAGCCAATTTTTGTATTTTTATTAGAGACAAGGTTTCACCATGTTGGCCAGCCTAGTCTCGAATTCTTACCTCAGGTGAACCGCCTTGGCCTTCCAAAATGCTGGGATTACAGGCATGAGCCACCACACTTGGCCATAATTACTGGTATTCTTAAATATAAAGTAAATCTAACCAATTAAGATTTTTTAATATCTAGAACATTTTTCATGTACAAATTTTTGAAGAATCTAGAAATATGAGATTGAACTTGTTTCTCACGGAACTTTAAAGTCTCAGATGTTATAAGGATTATATGCATGCAAGTAAAATCAAATAGTAATTTAATTGGGGTACATCATAAAAGTATCCAGTTGAAAAAATGTCTATCTCTGAAAAAGAAGTAATAGCAAACACATAAATATTTGTAACATATATAATTATTTATATATTATATATAATATTTTACATATGAATATTAAATTTACATATATTCATATATAAGTACATTTAAATCTTACAACTCTGTTGGGTAGTGTATTAGGCCATTCCTCCATTGCTATAAAGAAATACCTGAGACTAGGTAATTTACAAAGAAAAGAGGTTTAGTTGGCTCAGAGTTTTGAAGCTTTACAGGAAGTATGATGCTGGTGAGATGGGAGAATTCCCTTGACCCTTTCATGGGACTTGTTACAGTGGTGTGGCTCCTTTACTGGGCTGCTGAGCTCATACCCCGGGCTGGAAGTGGAGCCACAGGTGAGCGGGTGCAGGATCTGGGGCGAGTGCCTTTGGGCACCAGCAGGAACAACGCTGTACCTGCCTGCAGCAGTGTTTAAGGGTTGCTCAGGACCTCTGGAGCCTCAGAGGTGCTCTTTTAGCTTTGCTGTCCATAGATCGCTTAAGTGTTAAATAGCTCAGTGAAGAGTCAGCGTGACAGTCTTTTTGGATTCCCACACCCAGTGTATCCCAAATTCTTTTCCAGCATCCAGGAAGAATCAGGTCACATGAATGGATTGAAGGGTGGTGTATGCAGAAAATTTTATTGCCAGTGAAAGTGGCTCTCAGCAAGACAGGGAGCTAGAAAGGCGACGGATAGTATTCCATGGTGTATATGTGCCACATTTTCTTAATCCAGTCTATCATTGTTGGATATTTGGGTTGGTTCCAAGTCTTTGCTATTGTTACCAATGTGGCACATGTATACACATGTAACAAACCCACACGTTGTGCACATGTACCCTAGAACTTAAAGTATAATAAAAGCATATATATATGTGTATATATATGTATATATGTGTATATATGTATATATGTGTATATATATGTATATATGTGTGTATATATGTATATATGTGTGTATATATGTATATATGTGTGTGTATATATGTATATATGTGTGTATATATATGTATATATGTGTATATATATATGAAAGGAGATGGAGCAGGAAGATAATCTTACCCTGGAGTTTGGCTGTTCCTGGTGGAACTCCTCTCTGACCATAGTCTCTAAGGTCCAGCTGCCTTTTCTCCTCTCATTGTTCAGATACTTCTTCTCTTCTCTCCTTCTTTGCCACCCCACTCAGCTCCTCTGCCAGTGGAGGTTGGGCTGTTTATGGGTACAGGATGGGGGGCATGGCAGGCCAGGGTGGTTTTGGAAAAGGTAACATTTGGGCGGGAAAACAGAAATGGATTTTCTCATTTAGAGTCGCAGGTCCAGGCTTGAGGTTGGAGAACTTGCCAAGGATCCCATCGTCTTCACCCCAGTATTTCGCTGCCTCCTGTCCATATCACTGTCATCTGCTCGGGTTCTGGGGAGGCCGCAGGAACTATGGCATAAGGTGAAGGGGGAGCAGGCACATCACATGGCCAGAGCAGGAGCAAGAAAGAGGGAGAGCATCTGGAGGAGGTGCCACACACTTTTAAATGACCAGATCTCGGGAAAACTCAGAGAGAGCTTACTTATCACCAAGGGGATGGGCTAAGCCATTCATGAGAGATCTGCCCCCATGATCCAGACACCTCACACAAGGCCCCATCTCCAATATCGGGGATTACTTTTCAGGATGAGATTTGGGTGGGACAAATATCCAAACTATATCAGGTGGTTATCAATATTTTCCCATTTTACAGCAGAGGAGACTGAGGCATCAAGAGACATAGTAAATTTCCCCAAGTTACAAAGCTAGGATGCAGTAGAGCTGGATTTTACATATATGAAGTCTAGCTCCACAGTCTGTGCTGTTAAAATCATACTTTGCCTGTCAGCATTGAGAGACCAAAGTGCTGAGGTACCGTTAGCAAATTAGAATCACTCTTAAACTTAATGGTCACCTCTCAGTGCAGACTAAATCCTAGCAATGTGCCCTTTACTCTTTTAAAAGGTGTTTTTGGAGGGGAGAATAAACAAGTG
Organism: Gorilla gorilla gorilla; assembly: GCF_029281585.2. NCBI lineage: Eukaryota > Metazoa > Chordata > Mammalia > Primates > Hominidae > Gorilla > Gorilla gorilla. The sequence goes on from NC_073241.2 coordinate 72,930,532, forward strand.
GTTAAGGGCACAAGCTCTAGAATCAGTTATATCAAGATGAAATGCTTGCTTAATTACTTACAACTTTTAAGACTGTATGTGATATATAACCTTTGTTTGCCTCAATTTTCATGTTTGTACGATAAGAATAAAAACAATATCTCCTTGAATTATTTGAAAGCTTAAATAAGAGAATAGGCACAGAATACAATTTTAATTTATCTTACCAGTCATCTATGACCCCTTGCAGATATAGAACTTACACAAAGTAAATGCTTAGAATGAAGGAAAGTTTCCATGAGTGGAAGAGGAGATGTATTCAGGTTCTTGAAGGAGGCGAAGGTCTTAGATCTGTATGTGAATCAGCTCTTAGTGATCTCTTCTAATTCCTGGTACAAAATGGAAATGATCATTCAGTTTTGAGAAGAGAAAAACGTAAAAGGAGCTTCCTTTAAAAAAAAAAAAGTTTTCTCAATTTATAAAGATCTCTTCCCCCAGCCTGCATTGCACTTAAATGGCCCAGAAAAATAACTATTATCCCACCAGCACTTACCACGTTATTTGCTTTCTGCCACTTTATTGATTTACCTTTAATGCATAATTATCTAGTGTGCTTACCATTGCTAATTCAGGCCCAACTTAACTTCCCATCAAATGAAGACTCTCTCATTATTCTCACCCAAGCTATTTCTCTCCTTCCTTTTCCTATTTCCTTAGCCCTGGCTACACTAAATTAGAACTTTGGAGACCGTAAATGTAAATGAACTGTTTCTGTTCAAATTTCTCAGGCATCAAGCACCCATTTATTATTGTGGCCACTATTTCAATTGCTGATTTGTGTTATCTGTTAATAATGAAACCATCATTTTCTATTTGCCAACTTTAATGGGACATTTGAAGAATGCCAGGACCTGAAATGACTAAAAAAGACACCGAGACATCTGGAGAAGGATGATGAGAGACAGGCTGAAATAAAATAAAATGGCAACAAAAGCACAACAAAATAAAACAACACAAAAAGGCTAGATATGCCTGAGAAAGAGAAAATGCCCACTGAATGGTGTTCCATGGGTGGTCCCAGACTCCAAAGAATTTACTGGCCAGAAGTTAACATTTAAAATTTCACTAAAGTCTAAAAACATGAGAAAGGTCAAAAAACTCAAACATCCCATTCCAGCCCCCGTTTTGCCAATTTGACCACTTTTCCCTATTCAGGGAAAACTTCAAACTGGTATATGATGTATCTGAATCTACTAACACTTAATAAGCTTCTGTCATGGGCTTCAACCCTAATTATGTTTGATTCTTTACAGAGGTATTTTTATTTTAATTGGTATATAACCAAAAACACTGTCAAACTGAAAGAAATAGTGCGGCAATGGTGGAGATTTAGGCAGTTGTGTGTGTTGCTTCAGATTATGTAACCAAAAAAATTTTTTTAAAGTGAGAATGGGATATTTTAAAGGCAACTTACAATATGACAAGGCTGCTGACAATTTTTCACATCAAAATTAATAAGTAGCTATGTATATTATCTTCAACATTTTTTTGTACAGATGACATTGAAGAACTAAAATGAATGCCATACTTGGTAATAAGAAAAAGTAGAAATTTTTTGGAGAGTTTTTCTTTTCAGTTCTGTCTATTTTAGACAAGACTTTAAAAATCTGTGGAATTGTATTATATACAATTACCTAATAATTTCTCTTCATGTCTAAATATTCAGAATTTTTATTTTTAAACATTAGAATCTGAAAGAATAGTGAATAACAAACCTAAATAATTGCTTTTAAAATATACTATCATTTCACATAGTTAACAGGTAATGGTTTTAATTTTGTCAGTGATTTTACAGACTTAAAAATATGAAAGGATAATTTTTTTTAAAAAGCTAAAATTATGACTTAATACAGATGTAAGCTGAACACCTGGTAAGTATTTTTTTAAGCTCAATATTACTGATAAAAACAGGGCACATCTTTCTACTAGTTTAAAGGTGAAGTCAAAGAGGCACAATTTTATATGTGTTAGAGTTAAAAATAGAAATGCCTTTTCAATGGGGGGCAGTCAATTGAACCTTCACAAGACTGAATTCATTTGCATGTCCACGTATGAGAATTATTTTGCATTGCTACAATAATCTATTTACAAAGCTGTAAAATAGCCCAAAGCCAATGAAAGGTGAAAATTAACACCCAGAAGGATGTGCTCAAAACAGTCCAGTTTTCCATCGGATATGCCTAAGACATGTTTTGATTTTTCTAAATTCTCTTACAAAACAGCTCATTTTTGTTGTTTTAAAATGTCCTGTGACAGCAGTATCCTATATGTATTTAAGGTAAAGAAAATGTTCTGGTAAATCCCATCTTGAGAAACTAAAAAAATACATTACAGCAATTGAGTGTTCAGGGTGCTGAAAAACCTGGTTTGAGAATTATTGTGCACCCAATCCTGACAGGGAAGAAAGAGATGTCAATACAAAGCTGTTAAAACTGAATAGCCTTCTAATTCATTCCACATGAATCTTACTACCTTCTAATGTGAGAAGCACTTTGAGAAGAAAATTTCAAATCAGATAAAAACTTGTATGTAAAAAATATGATTTGGAAGATCACCCAAATGAGAACAAACAAAAGGTAGGTATTCAGTGCCGCCTGTTGCAAAGGAATAAATCTTTATTACTTGCATTCATCATTTGGCATATGGCGACACAGGTAGGGGAGTGAGGGAACTTCATTGTGAAAAAAAAAAAAAGGAAGGCTTCAGGAACTCTCTTAGTGGAGATTGTTGGTATGGTGATGCTAGAGGCAGGCCAAATAAAAGCAGCACATATCATAAACAGGAAGAGTATACCTAATCTGAAAATCAGATATTTGAAACACTCCAGAACTCAAAACTTTTTGAGTGCTGACATCATGCCACAAGTAGAAAATTCAATGCAGTCAAAACTTTGTTTCATGAATAAAATTATTTAAAACAATGCATTAAATTACCTTCAGGGTATGTGTACAGGGTGTATATGAATCATAAATAAGTTTTATGTTTAGACTTGGGTCCCATCCCCAAGATAGTTCATTATGTACATGATGGTATTCCAAATTCAAAAAAATCTAAAACCCGAAAGGCTTCTGGTCCTAAGCATTTCAGATAAAGAATATTTGGGAACACATTTGACTTTCTCTGGTTATTCTGGAGCTCAAAGCAGGGATAAAAGATTCAGAAACAATATCCCAAAGTACGGACCCATGACACACTGAATACTTTCAACTGAAGGAAACTGGAAAGGTTTAAGAGGCAAGGTCTTTCTGACCTTTTTCTCTCCTCTTTCTCCTACTCCTCATTCTCCTGAAGCAAGTCATAGAAAGCAGAATTCCTCTTCCCCAAGGCAGGTCATAGAAACTAGAACCCCTCTCCCCTAAAGCAACCCGTAAAATCTATAAATGTCCCTCCTTCCTTTCTCCCTTCTCCCTTGAAGACCCTCATTCCAAAGGGGTCCAATCTCATATCCAGAAAGAAGACATGCTACACAAAGAGGCAGTAAGAATCTGAACAAATAGGCCTTCCCAGGTTTTCCCCTTTAGTCTTTCACTATTAGATCATACCCTTTTGTCCAATTACATTTCCACATGGCTGCCAATTCCTCACTGAAGCTAAGCATATAAATAGACGGTTTTCCCTGAGTCTTTGAGTCTTCATTTCTGAAGGCCTCCATGTCATGTAAACTTTGATTAAATAAATCCTTTATGCTTCCTCTTGCTGTCTTTTGTTATAGGAGTGTCAGCTGTGTCCCTTATGATGGGTGAGGAAAGATATCACATCTTAGTGATTGAAGAAGTGATTACTGTTCTGAAACAATTGCTATAGAGGTTGTAGTTTCATTCCCTGGACTATTTGCTGGAAAAGCTGTGGTTCGGCTCCCTGGGATGGTTGCTGCAGAAGTTTTTGTTCAGAGTTCTATTTTCATATATGGACTGGCCATTGTCTGTTTGTATATTCAATCTCTCATTTCCTCTTTTTGGTCATTTTCTCACTTCTAACAGGTTGATCAAATGAGGGAAGATTAGAAATCCAAATCTTTACCACTCACAGATAATCCTATTGTCTCCATAGTCAACTATATTGCAAAGTCTTCTTGACCTTTTCTTGTATCTTCATGGCACTCATCTTATGAGACAGTCACTAGGCAGAAGCACTTAAAACGCTGAATAGAATGCAACAGACCAGCATTATGCCCACTGTGATAAAAATAAAACAATTAATTTTCCTCATAAGATGCTTTAGAACAAGGAACCATAATTTCTAAAGAAAGATCAAGAGAACAAATGCCATAGGCTGTGAAGATTAATTTTAGAAAGCCAAATAGCTTTATTCTTAAGGTGATATATTAAGGTTCTACTTTGCCTGTTTAATTGATATAACTGCAAAGGAAAATATTAGTAATGGCACAGATACACAAGATCAGTCTACAAGAATTCCAGAGCAATGCAATTGTCTATCACTACTCATGCCAAAGTGTTGAGAATGATCTGTCTTCCATCTAGGGCAGAAGTGATATCATTAATTATTGCTGCCAGAATTCGTATGTTTCTTATAGCCTTTTTTTTTGTATGATTTTTACCATTGGGAACATTGTTCTGATTGTTGTATAAACAATGAATCAGTAATTCCTTCAGTTAGAGTGCCTAAATACCCAAAGTTAACCTCATTTTGGACCTTGTGTCTAAGTTAAAATTTTTAGCTTTGGGGATTTATATAATTAGAGTCTTGGTGTATAGCCAAGTCTTGAAATATTATTCCTAAATTTCATGAGGTTTTAGTACAAGCAAAAAATAACAGGTACCCTGGCCACAAAGGAAATAGTATCCAATAGAGAAACATGGAGAGCTAGGAAACAAAGGAATCATTCATGATGTGAAGTTACACCCAAGGTCTTACATTATCTGAGTTACAGTTTTGAATTTCAATTAGTCTCTTTCAGGTGTCAAGTATATGGCTTGTAATTCTAGGATGGTTGTTGATTACAAATTAAGAATTTTCTAGAAAATTAAAAATAATTTTTTATTTTTTTTTGAAAGAAAGGACCACTAGGAAAGTCATAATTTGAGTGTTTTTTAAAATTCATTTGTTCATGTAGGTACCTGAAAGCACCATTGACTGTAATTTTCTAAGACCTCATTTGATGAGACTAAAATTGTCCAGAGGTTTTTTTATCATGAGGACTCAGAGCCGCATGGCATATCTAGGAATCAGCAAGATTGAGGACTGTGGTTTCTATTTTGAAATAATCTAAAAATGGCACTAGAATGAGTATGTTCTGACCTGACAATTATAAAAAGGAAAGAAATGAGGAAAAGGGATACTATTTGTAGACTACAACCAGGTATTTATAGAAAATGAGAATTACAATAAACAAATGAAAAACAAAATAGGAATTAGACAGGGGTCTTGATGCAGCTCAGATACTGGTGTAGAAACTGTCCTGTACCTGAGATAATCTGCTTGTTCAAAGGTCTTGATCAGGGTTTACTTCTGATTGATTACTTCTAGAAAATATCTGAGCATCATAGTTTGAGGTCTATTAATGGTTTCTTGCATTCTGCATTGCTTTCTCAGGTTGTGAAATGGGAACCTAGCAATTAACTCCCTGGAGTTTCACAGTTGTATTTGTTGTCAGCAGTACCTAATTAGGTTCTTTTTAACACGGTTTAAGAGCAGTTTTTCTCTGGTGTCTCTTCCAATAGATGAAATCTGGTTGAAGATCATGATGAGGCTATTTAAAAAGATGCAAGAAATGGCCTTACTATATCAGTGGTGGAGTGGTGGGTCTGAGTGTAGCACGTGGGTCATTGCAATATTTATCATATCTGCATTATACAGGATAGAGTCTAGTACCACAGACAACATTCTTAAATGTGTGAGCCTCCCAGATACCAGTTATAGGAAGATCCTGATTTCTGGAACCAGTAATTTTGTTACTTTACACAGCACAAGGTTTGCAGATGTGATTAAGGTAAGAATCACGAAATGGGGAGGCTATCCTGGATTATCCAGGTTAACTGCATCAAATCACATGAGTTCCTAAAAGTGGAAAACTTCTGGACTGTGGTCAGAGGGAGAGATGTCATTGTAGAATAAAAGAACCAGAGAAATGACAGCATGAGAAAGACTGGATCGACCTTGGCTGGCTTTGAAGATGGAGAAAGGGGCCATGAGTCAAAGAATATAGGTGGCCTCTAGATTTTAGAAAAGATAAAGAAACGAATTCTTCCTTAGAGTCTCCAGAAAAGAACACAGCTCTGCCAACACCTTGGTTTTAGGCCTTATTAGGGTTCTAACCTACAGGAAGTTAAGTTAATAAATTTTTATTGATTAAAACCACTGTATTCATGACAAGTTGTTCCAGCTGCAATAAAAAATCTAATACATCAGGTAACTCTGTTGTATGAACCTAAAAGAATTATAAATTATTTTATAAATAGTTGCTGGCCGTGCCCAACTTTATGGAAATATAAGTTTTTACTTTTCTGAAATACAGCATTTTAAGTTGACATTTTATTATGGAAATATTTAATAATGACTCTTAATTTAACTCAGATCCGAGGTGTAAATTCTACAGTTGTCTGCGTACCTGATTCATGAATGGGATGGATTTTTGTGGGCAACTGACATGAGGAAGAGAGAGAATTGAATATAGGAAGGCAACTTGAAAACAAGGAATGGGGGCATTGACTAAAATGTAAGTCTGTTTTCTGGTGCTTAAGTTTGTCAAATTGCTCATTAGCTTTGACCAAACAATCATTTAGAGAAGCGATTTTTGAATCAGAATTTCATTCTGGGTTTTCTGCATACCAACTAAAAAATGCTTTCCATTGAGGTTGAGTGATCTTGTTCTCTGTTTGTTTGTTTCTATTATGTCTCTTAAAAGAACAACATTTTAGAGTCAAATGTGCACACAGGATCCACTGAAGGTCCAAATGATCCTTGGTAAAGTTATGACATTTGGAAAGATAATATAATAGTTAACATTATATTCAGAATACATACAGAGGCAGGATTTTTTTTTCCATGAAGGAGGATAATATTTAGCCTTAGAATGCTTATAAGAGCTGGAAATGGCTGGTTGAAGTGATATATGTGCACTTCAGATCTTGGGCACCCCAATCTGATAGTTTGTTGCCTCCAAATGCAGCAGACCTGACAATCTATGCCACCAGGCAAGCAAATGATCAAAGAAAATACTTTTTATTCATTAAAGCAAAGATCTCAGGACAAAACAAAACAGACAGAGGGAGAACGATTTTAACTGTGACCCACAGCAAAGTTCGTCTGAGGCTGTACCTATATGTTATATAAACTCAGTGGTTTGCAAGGCCTCCTTAAACCACAAGCTTACAGTGTCCATGCTTGTGTTCTATCCTGTGGCTCTCTTTCCTATGACAAGCAACACTACCACAATTTTAGATAGCATAACACAAAACAGAAGCACAAAAGAGAGCAAAAATGAATGAAAATGAATGTCCTGATCTCACCAAGAATGGCAAACAATGAGGAATTATAACAAAACTCAGGTAATATACTTAAGAATAAATAGCAGAGATACGTAAAGGATGGTTGAGTTCTGATGTAATGTTGACTTACCGCATTAACATGGACTCAAGAAGCCCTCAGCAGCAAGGCACAAGGAGCCATTGTGAGTACCTCACTTGGCAGAAGGCTGGGGTCCACAGTGGCAGGCAGTGCAACTGTGTCTCAATGGAGCCTCTAGAAAACTGTGGAAATAAATGAAGACCACCCAAATAAGAACAAACACTATTTATTCAGAGCTTATGATATCATGGGTACCAGCTACCATCACTTGCATTTGGTGGAGACTCACAGTCACGCAAGGGAATGAACAAACTTAAAAGTAAAAGCAAGGGAAGGATTCAGAAATGCTCTAATTGGAGATGATTGATATGGGGAAGTTGAAGAGAATCCTATGTGAGTTGTTTGGGAAGTATTTTTGGTTTTCTTTGGCTTATCCTGCATTGAGATCAGAAGTAAACAGGAAAGCTGGATATTGTTGACTAAGTTCTCACCATTACGGCCCAGTTGCTACAGAGGTTGTGATTTGGCTTCCTGGCTGGTTGCTTTAGATGTTGCAGATCAGAGTTTTATTGTCATCTGTATTTATTTTCATCATATATATATATTCATTCAGTCACTCAGACTTATCAGATAATCCCTTTATTAATGCAGATTTTTTTGACAATATTAAACTCAATTACCTTTGCATCAACCTAATACTTAAGCTTCTCTTCTTCTCCCAGGCCCCTGAATTCTACCCACATTAATCTTGAACCAGCATACAGCTGAACATAGTCTAACTTCAGGGAATAATCTTTCCTAATTAACTCTGGTTTGGCCCCACTTCTCCGTGCTCAGTTCTTTCTAGACTTGTTCATTTCTCCCTACTAAAGAAAAGCTCTTTTCTGCCTTACCTTTGAGATGCTTGCAGATCTTATGACCTAAGTAGTCTTCCTGGTGCAATAGTCCCTCTCTCTTTATTGAAAATCTTTTTTTTTCCTTTTGCAATAATCTTTTCATTTGACAATTTTGCAGTTTAAAAATTCTCAGAATAGCTTAACTCCATCACAGAGAAATCTGCATTGCTTCTTATCTTTAGAATAAAACAAAAAGCTTTTGATATGACAACCAGGCAGTCTATCCAGTTTATTATCTGACAGCCAATTCCCATTAGCTCAGGACAGGTGGCACCATTGAAATATAAGTATCAATACATTACTTAAATGAAATGTAAGTAGTAATTATCTGTCCCATGAACTATTCCACTGATTTTTCCTGAATGCATGTTCTTATTGCTTACTATATCTTTTGAGTGGGCATGGGGATGCAGTTATTCCCAAAATTTTCATTGGAAAATAACTTCTCAATTTTGCTATATAATCAGATTATTTTATCACTCAGTAGAAGAGGGGGGAAAATGGAAAAGACAAGAAGAGGGATGAGAGAGAAGGCGATTTTTGAGTCACAAATGCACAAATGTGGCTATGCTAGCTCCCATTTTGAAGTATTACTGAAAATCATTTAGCATGAGTTGTATTTGCCAGAGCCAAAGATCCTTGACAGTAAATCGTAAAGTAGCAAAATAGATAGAAAGCGATCACAGACTGTGGTGATGAGAAAAGGGCTCAAAGAAATACCGAATGGCAACAACAGAATCAGTTTAAGTGATGGGGCCAAAGGTCCACTCCTTATCTGGAAAAATCATCAGAAAATCTCTGGCCTATGGGCAAAATCATTGCCTTATCTCTGACTTTTAGTACACTTCTCTATCTCTTATTTCCCATCTTTAAATTACTGTAAAATATTATCCTTGACATGTCACAAAAGTATTAGTGCTCTTCCAAAAGTAAACTCTTTATCAGTCACTTTATAACCTGTGTGTGGGAAACAATCAAGATAAGACTATGGGGAGCTACTAATCTGGTGGTTAGAGAATGACACACATACACTGAGTGGACATAATTAAATATTGATTTTTAAATATACTCTGAGATTGGTCTATGATATAATTTTTTATTTTTTATTTTTTATTTTTTTTTTACTGTGGCTTGATTATTGTTGAAGAATATCTTACAAAAGAAGATAGATTTAATGAGTCTTTGAAGGATGATACAATGCTGAGAAAGAGAGTGGTGGACATTCTGGATAATTCCACGAAGTGTTGCTGGAAAATTGAGAGGAGCCCGTATAAGAGACTAGAATATGCCACCTGAAGTATGCTTTTTTGGCACAGGAATTGTATTGGGGTGATTATTTTTAAGAAACCACAGACATAGGCAAACCTCTGTAAACAGATGAAGAGTTACCATTTTGTAAGACAAATTTACATTATAAAGGGAATGTCCCTTTGTAATGTAAAGATGTCTCACATTCTCTAAGCTTCGTTAAGTTTAAGACACTTTTGTAAGGGATGATACCAGCTATTTAGCCTATCCCTAAAAAACTGAGGGTCCTGGAAATTTAACCATTTCAATGTCATCTTTTTATATTATTAACTTAAGAAAAATAGGTGCTCTTAAAATATTTTTTTAAGATTTGAAAACAAAAAGAAGTCAGAAGCCTAATCAGGTGAATGGCAAATGCCTAATAGGAGCTACATTAGGTGTAACGTGAATGCCTACTAATTTCCTATTGAAACTCTTGCAGCATTGCCCTTGTTTAACAAGAGGAATGAGCAAAATCATTGTCACAGTGGAAAAGGTCTACCTGGGGACACTTTCTTGGGCGTTTTTCTGCTAAAGTGCTTGCTAAGTTTCTCAAACCACACCCATAACCAGATATTATGGTTCTTTTTTTTTTTTTTTTTTTTTTTTGAGATGAAGTCTCACTCTTGTCCCTCAAGCTGGAGTGTAATGGTGCAATCTAGGCTCACTGCAACATCCACCTCCTGGATTCAAGCAATTCTCCTGCCTCAGCCACCTGAGTAGTTGGGATTACAGGTGCCTGCCACCACACCTGGCTAGTTTTTGTATTTTTAGTAGAGATGGGGTTTCACCATGTTGGCCAGGCTGGTCTTGAACTCCTGACCTCAGGTGATCCACCTGCCTCGGCCTCCCAAAGTCCTGGGATTACAGGCATGAGCCACTGCACCTGGCCTGTTATGGTTCTTTGACCCTCCAGAAAGTCAACAAGCAAAATGCCTTGAGCATCCCAAAAAATTGTTACCATGACCTTTGCTCTAAACTGGTTCTGTTTTGCTTTGACTGGACCACATTTACCTCTTAGTAGCCATTGGTTTGATTGTGCTTGTCTTCAGGATTGTACTAGTTAAGCTATGTTACATGCCCTGTTACAATTCTAAAAAAAAAAAAAAAAAAAAAAAAAAAAAAAACAGAAAGAAAAAGAAACCTCTGCTCTTGACCTGGGCACAATGGTTTTTACACTCATTCAGTGGAAATTTGCTCAACTTTGTTAGTCAGAATTGTGTAAGCTGAACCAGTTGAGATGGCTATGCTGTTCTCTATTGATTCTGCTATTAATCATTGTTCATCTTCAATTAGGGCACCATAAAATTAATTTTTTCCTTGCACATTGATGTGGATGGTCTACTGCTGCGAGCTTCATCTTTAATATTGTCTCATCTCTTCTTAATAGGAGTTATCCATTTGTAAACTACTGAGTTATTTGGGTCATATTCCCCATAAACTTTTGTTAAGCATCAATAATAATTTCACCATTCTTCTACTCAAGCTTCACCATAAGTTTGATGTTTGTTCTTGCTTTAGTTTTAGCAGAATTTATGTTCTTCTGATAGAGAATCTATTCAAATTACTGTCTTATCATTCTTAATGTTTCAAACTAGATGCTGTTCAGATATGTTATAAAAAGTTAGTATACCTTTATTTTAGCATAAAGATTTTGAAATCCATGCATAACTTTTTTATAACATGCATTTTCCATGAACACTTTGAAGACCTCTCATGCATGTTGATAAACTTCTATTTGTTTTTTCTTGTCTAATCTGTCTTCTGTTACAGAGTCCCCAGCTACGAACTTAGAAGAGTAGAGGGAAAAGAATATTTTCTTTCTGTGTATCAGCATGTCTAGAGTAAAACATAAAATAAGAAGTAGAGTTAAAAAAAAGATAGCAGGAGCCCATTTTCAGGAGCCTTTAACCTTACTTTCCTTTTCATTATTATTATTTTTTTATAGAGATGGGGTCTTGCTATATGTTGCCCAGGGTGGTCTCAAACTCTTGGCCTCAAATGATCCTTCTGCCTCAGACTCCCTAAGTGCTGAAATTACAAGTATGAGCCCCCATGCCTGGACTGCTTTCCTTAACTGTGACGTAGTGCTCTTCTTCTAATGTATTATGTACGATACTTAAGTCATTTATTTTCATGCTTAAGACTTGTAGGGATGGAAAGGTTTTGATACCTTTTCTCACCCCTCCTGAGGGTCATGGCTAACACTCTTATAGCAAAAGACAGGTTGACACAAAATATACATAATAAATTTATTTAGTTTTATTAAACACAGGAACCTTCAGAAATGAGGCCCAAAGACCCAGAGAAAACTCCATTTTTATGCTTAGGTTTGATGAAGAATGAATAGCCACATACAAATGTAATTGGGCAAACAGGTATGATCTAAAGATAATAGACTAAGTGGAGAAACCCAGCAAGGTCTATCTATTAATATTTTTCTTAGACTTCCTATGTAGCATTCCTTCCTTATGGGTATGGGGCTAGACCCATCTGGAAAGAAGGTCTTCAAGGAAGAGGGAAGGAGGGAGAGAGTGACTCTTGTAGGTTTTATGGCTTACTTTGAGGGAGAGGGGTTTTAGTTTCTATTGCCTGTCTTGGGGAAGAGGAATTTTTATTTCTATGACTCACTTCAGGGGAGAAAGAGGAACAGGAAACAGGAAGATAGGAGAAGGTCAGAAAGAACTTGCTTCTGAGATTTTCCAGTCTCTTTTAGTTCAAATACTCAATGTGTCTAAACATCATACTTCAGGTATTATTTTCTGGAACCCAACAGACTAAATTTTCTTCCTGGTACCATTTAGAACTTGTCCCATCTTTTATGATACATAATGCCTCACTTAATTGCAGTCCTAAATATTTTTTTGATTTAAAACTTATGTCATTATACTCCTAAATGTTTCAGAAATTTTTGTCATTGTTATTATTTTTGTTTCTGTTTGCTCTTAATTAATATGTCTACACACTGGATCAAGAGATTGAACTTTATGCTACCTCTGATTTTTGGAATTTATTACATTTTTGTGATCAAATTATGTGCTTGTGTCTGTCTTTTAAAGTATGTCACAGTTATTTGATGAGAGTATATTTTTTATTTGCTGATTAAATAAATATGTAATTCTTTATGTTATTTATTTCTTCTTTGTTCCTACTACTGTTTATCTGCTTGATCTTTTTTGATCAGATGAAAATATGTTTAGCTACTGCTATTAGTATTTTCTGTCTTTTTTTCTTTATTTTCAAGTATTTAGTGCTTTATAGGTTTGATGTAAAAATCTGATGAAAGTTCAAGACATAGTTTTAGTATTTTGAATGATATGCTTTATTTTTATATGAATGATTAACCTTTTGAGTTAAAATCTACAATTTATTTTCATATGAGAATATGTATATATATTACACAATTCAAATAATTTTTAAAATGTCATTTTAGCAATTATTTGAAATAATTTTATGTTTTCTTTCCCCCACATAATGTCTTATATATACTAGTAAAATTTCTGGACTCTCTTTTCTGTTTTGTTGCTATAATTGGGTATTCTATAACATTGCCATACTATTTAGATTATTATGACTTTAAAATGCATTTTAATATTTGATAAGGCATGTATCCTTTTAATTATTTTTTCATATTCTTCTGCTTCTTTTATGTCTATATAAAGGTAAAATTAGAATAATTCTATGAAGTTCCAAATTTAGCCAAATTAATTTTTGCAACAGATTGTAGTAAACTGATCTTTTCATCAAGGAGAAAGATTTTTCTCAGAGTTTGGATTCAGATATTCTAAATTTGAATTCTGTATGAAAACAAATAAGACCACCCAAATGAGAATAAGCAACGGCTATTTATTCAATGCTTGCTACAGCAAGGCAATCAGCCGTCATCACTTGCATTTGACAAAGACTCAAAGGCGAAGAGAAAAGTGTAAAAGCTTCACAATGAATTGAAGACTTCATTATGCCCTCATTGTAGGCTGTTGGCATGGGGAAGCTGAAACTAGGCTAACTAGAAGCAGGCTACTTTATGTTATTGGTTAAGGATGCCTGTGTAGCGTTCGCAGATTGGCCTTACACTACAGGAGTGAAAATTAGGAAAGCTGTCAGATATTAATCAATTCCTAGTCATTTGGGGCTAATTGTTTTAGGGGTTTAGTTTGACTTCTCACAATTGTTATTAGAATTAGTAGTCTGGCTTCTGGGAACAATTTACTATAGATAATGAATGGGTTGGCTGGCTGGGCAGGTTGCTGGAGTTTGAGGGTCAGAGTTCTGTTTTTATTTATGGTCTGGTTATTGTCCATTTGTATGTTCAGTCTTCCACTTGGCTCTGCTATTTACTACCTGCTTGATTTTAGGTAAATGATTTAAGCCCTTCCTTTCCTAAGTTTTATCCAATGTAAAATAATGTTAATAATAACGTCTATTAAAAAGATTTTTGGTGATGATTAAAGGGTAGAGAACTTAGACCAGTGTCTGGCAAACAGTAAGTGATATTTACATGCTTCTTATATATTGTCTATTTCCTTGAATAGAGTTTGATAATTTTATAGTTTTATTAATATAATTTCTGTACATTTCTCTTTCCTATTCATACTTTTAACTAAAGATGTTTTAAAATATATCTTGAAACTTGTATTTTAATATATCATAAATCTATTGTACTTTGCATGTTTATTTTATAATTTATCATTTTCCCAAGCTCTCATTTTAATAATTTTTAAATATTGTTTTTCAATTTTCTTTTCAGTTTTACACTATATTATTTACAAATCACATTGTGGTTTCCTTTCAAATGTTCATACTTTTTTTTTAATTGTCTAATGGCAGTGGTTAGAGCAGACAATGTTTTTTAGATTTAATAATAATGCTTTTTATATTTTACTCATAAGGATGATGCTGGCCATTTGTTTGTAAAATTTATATTTAAATATATTAAGAATTATTATTCTATTTATTCTTTGCTAAGGAGTTTTATGAAAAAAAGATACTGAGTTCTATCAAATGCTGTTTCCCACATAAGTCAAAGTTAATATTTTCTTTTAACCTATTAATATGATAGATTATAATTATCCTAATACTAATACATATTGTTATTCCTGAAATGAATGTCAAAAACTCAGTTCTTGGTATTTCTGTCTCATTTCCCACCTACTCTTTCCATGATTCACCTTAATTAATAGTAATTCCATTCTTTCAGTGCTTGGACCAGTGTCATCTGGGAAGTCTTGTTGGTTCTGCCTACAAAACTGAGCACCTCTCATCACTGCCAAGATCACTGTCTTTAAGTCACCATTACCTCTTGATAGGATATTTGCAGTAGGTTCCAAATACCTGCTTCTGCTTTCATCTACTCTTATTCAGACAAATCTTGGCAGCCATGAGTAGACAGCTTTATCATATTCCAAATGCCAAAATCTTTCTCAATGGAGAAATGCTAGAAAGATGGTCATGAAAGTAAGAAGCAATTCAAGGATACCCAATATTGCATTATGAAACATTTTGTGGAAGGGGTAAAAAATACTATTAGATAAGAAACATGACTGAAAATTACAGATATTGGAATAAGATGTATTACAGACTATAAGTTTGAAAATATAATAGAAAAAAATCAAATACTTAATTTACCGTGGCAACAAAAAAGAATAAAATATATAGTTATAAATTTAATGAGAAAGGTGCATGATTTAAATAAAAAGTTATTAAAATTACATTAAGACACACGAACACATATACAAATAATAGAACAAGTGAAAAAGTATGCCTTCTTCTTGGATAGAAATACTAAACATCACAAAGATGTCATTTTTCTACAACAGAAGAGTAAAATGAATACTATTTCCCAAGAAATAAAACCATTATTTTCTATATACCTGAGCTATAAGACACAAATAATAATAGAAAATTTCAGAAAAAAAGCAACTTACAGTAAAAGCAAATTGTAAAACTACAACGTGTAATACAGAACATCACTAGGCTATATTTTGGCATAATGAGGAAGTAAAGAGATTAGAAAGACTAGAAACAGAGGAACATACCTTTTGAATCTAGAACATGATAATCTATTGGGTGAAATAATTCTTTCAGAAATGATATGGAGGCAATTGGATAGACTTTTGGAAAAAACGTGATTCTGTATTTAATAGCTACACCAAAGTGAATTACAAATGGGACATATTTAAGTATGAAGAATAAAAGTATAAAAAAAGGACTGGAACAATACATGTCAGAATAGATGTTATCAAAAAAGCTTGTTAAAGAAAGTCTTCGTAAGTATTCCACATAACTAAGAAGCCTTATGGGAAATACTAAACAAATTTGAGTACATGAAAATTTTTTAAAATTAAATATAATGAACAAATTCCAAATACAGTATCAAACTGATCATCATAATTCAGAAAATAGAATAATTTATTTCATGTACACAACATTCAGAGATGTACATTGACAACCACCAACAGTCAAATAAAAAGTGGGCA
Source organism: Gorilla gorilla gorilla (assembly GCF_029281585.2). Lineage (NCBI taxonomy): Eukaryota > Metazoa > Chordata > Mammalia > Primates > Hominidae > Gorilla > Gorilla gorilla. The sequence continues at coordinate 72,946,757 of NC_073241.2, forward strand.
AAATATGTAAAGAGAGATTTTACAAAAAGGAAAATGCATGTTTTCTTAAGTATTAGTTGTGTTCAATCTCTCACGTATGAGAGATATCCTAATTAAGGGTTTATTGATATACCAATGTTCAAGTATCAAATTAGTAAATAACGAAAAGTTTGATAACACATTATGGTGGAAAATGGTGAGGAAATATGTACACTTATTTTTGATCTGTTGATGGGAACAATGTCCATGAATAAATTTTGATGGTAAAAACAAAATTTGAATAATGTAGGTTTTATTCCTGAAATTCTATTTTTAGGAACATATTCTACTAATATATGCAGTTTTGCAAAATAGATATGCTAAAAAGTATTCAACACAGAATTAAATGAACAAAATTGGTAAATAATATAAATGTCTACTACTAGTAAACCAATTAAATAATATACTATGCATCTTTTATTGGAATAATAATGATATTGTTCAAAACAAACAAAACTTAAATATCTCCTAGATAGATTTAAGTGAAAAAGAAAGATGTTTCAAGTATAAAAGTTAGAGTTTTGTGAAAAAATATATACCCGTAAAAAAGAGGAACAAATCTTTAGAGATGATTCTTGCAAAAGACTAGCAAAACAACTAAATTCTACCAAAATTGATAAAATTTTAAAGAGAAGGCACAAACTAACAATATTAGAAATAAGGAAGGTAAAGGCATAATGTCAAAAAAAGATGCTTTTGAAAAAATCATTAAAAATATGTACAATTTTATGTCAACATGCTTGAATATTGAAACGGCAAACTTTTTTGGAAAAATTATAAACTAGCTAAATTTACTAAAAGGATAAAAAAGGGCAGGGCACGGTGGCTCATGCCTGTAATCCCAGCACCTTGGGAGGCCGAGTTGGGTGGATTATGAGGTCAAGAGTTCAAGACCAGCCTGGCCAACAAGGTGAAACCCTGTCTCTACTAAAAAAAAAAAAAAAAAAAAAAAAAAATTAGCTGGGCATGGTGGTGTGTGCCTGTAATCCCAGCTACTTGGGAGGCTGAGGCAGGAGAATTGATTGAACTGGGACCCGGGAGGCGGAGGTTGCAGTGAGCTGAGATCATACCACTGAACTCCAGCCTGGGGTAGCAAGACACTGTCTAAAAAAAAAAAAAAAACACATGTACTTTAAGTGAATTGAATTGTTATTCAAAAATCTATTCACAATCTCTAGGCATGTTTTACCCTCCTTGAAGGAACAGGTGCCTATTTCTATTAAGCTAGAATCATAGTATCTAAACAAAACAATAGCAAAATAAAAAGAAAAATATAGATAAATCTCATTTGTATTGGCCTGTTTTCTGTTGCTTATAACAGACTATTTGAAGATATCTTAAATTCCTTTTAAAAAGTAATTTATTTCTTACAGTTATGAAGGCTGAGAAGTCCAAGTTCCAGGGTCCACATTTGTTGAAAACTTTCTTGCTGGTGAAGACTCTTTGCAAAGTTTCTAAGCAACACAGGGTCACACATGGTGAGGGGGCCAAGTGTGTTTCTCAGGTCTCTTCCTCTTCTTTATGAAGCAGTTAGTCTAATTTCCATGATAACTGATTAATCAATTCATCTATTAATCCATAAATAAATTAATCTATTCATGAGGTCTCTGCCCTCATGACACAATCACCTAAGGCTCTAGCTTTCAATGCTGCCACATTGGGGATTCTCAAACCATAACATCACTTGAGAACATATATGCAAAAACACAAAAATGCATAACTTATATGTATATACATACAAGTCAGCCTAACAATATGTTTTTAAAACCAAGAACATGTAATGTTTATCACAAAATGCAGAGGTTTAAAAATAGGAAATTTATTTGTTATAGCATGAACAAATAAAACAAGACAGTATAAATTCGATCAATGAACAAAAGTTGATAATATTAAGCATACAGAAAATATTTAACAAACCAGTATTGTAGAGTAACTTACTTCACTTAAAAAAATTATCTTCCACAAATCTATAGCAAACATCATACTGGATCATGAAACATGATTTTCTGTAAAATCAGAATTAAATATAAGAATGCCTGCTACAACCACTCTATATTCTGTTCTTCAGGTCCTAGGAAATTGATTGAAGCAAGCATAAACAGATAAGCACAATTTTTATTAATTGAAGGTGGCATAGTTTTCTAAATAAGAAATTCAACAGAAACTAAAGACAAACTGAATTCATTAGAGAGCTTAGCCAAATTGCTGGATTCATAGTGGATACTTTAAAAATCCATGAATGAATTGAAAAGTTTGAATTCAAAAGTTTAATGAATTCAAAAGTTTAATGAATTCAAAAGTTTAATTTTAAGAATAATGCTGCTGTTCAATACATTACTACAGTTCCAGTCTGTCATTTTCCCCTTCCAGCACTGGGGAGACTGAGCAGTTTGGACTCAGGAAGAATTCCACCCAGCACAGCACAGTGGGTGTGGCAGATAGTCACCACACTGCCTCTTTAGACCTAACGGAACCCATCCCTCCTCATCGGGCAGGGCCTCCCTGTGGGAATTTCAGCAACTCCAGCCAGAAGGTTAGGGACAGAACTCTTATCTCCCTGGGACAAAGCCCCTGGGGTGAGGGGTGGCTGTGGTTTCCATGGGTCAACAGAATTAGTCTTTTCCCCTGCTGGCTCTGAGGAATCCGGGCAGTCCAGATAAGTGAGATTCTCACCAGCACAGCACACCCACTCTGCCAATGGGCATCCAGAGTGCTTCCTTAAGTGGGTCCCTGATCTCATGCCTCCTGATGGGGTGAGATTCCCCCAACAGGAGTCGCAAGACACCTTACATGGGAGCATTCTGGCTGGCATCAGGTCGGTGCCCCTCTGGGATGGAGCTCCCACAGGAAGGAGGAGGCAGACATCTTTGATTTTCTGCAGCCTCCATACCTCCAGGAGCAGGAGAAACCCAGAAGAAGAGGGTCTGGAGTGGACCCCTGGCAAACCACAACAGCCCTGCAGAAGAGGGTCTTAACTGTAAAAACAAAACCAAAAAAACAGAAAGCAACAACTACAACAACATCAACGAAAAAGTCCCCACAAAAACCCCATCCAAAGGTCAGCAGCCTCAGTGATCAAAGATAGATAAACTCAGGAAGATGAGAAAGAATCAATGAAGAAATTATGAAAACTCAAAAAGCCAGAGTGCTTCTCATCTCCTCGAGGTTGTCATAGGAGTCAGTATTATAGTATTATAGTACCACTGAAAAAGAGGGCTATATCAACAGCTGGGAAGAAGTACACCCTCACAATTCTTCCTAACATTAATAACTCTAGGTGTCCTATATTCATTCAATCTGTGTTTATATATTGAGCCTCTATTATACACCACAACTGGGATAATTATTGAGAAGAAAATAATTTCAACAATTTTGCTTTATGGATATATAAGATTAGATATGCTTTTTAATAAAATATACATTATGACTTAGCAACATTGAAAGGCAGGTAACATGAAAATATTCTGCCTGAATACATCCAAGTATAATGAATACACACAAAAAAATTTAAATTCATATCGACCTCAAAGAAAAGTGAGAGATTCAAACCATCATGGCATGTGTTTGCCTATGTAACAAACCTGCATGTCCTGTACATGTATCCCAGAACTTAAATTAAATTTAAAAAAACATAGATAGGAAAGATAGTTCCAAACTATATTAGGGCCATTAAATAAATGCCAGTTTTCTTAGTAAAAACAAATGGAGGAGAAATACAATATCAGAGGTGTTATGCGGTACTGATGCTTTTACTTACCTGGTTGAGCTGGGGAGAAGGGGAAGAGAGAGGTGAGGTTGTAGGATTTAATAACCAAGAGGCTTGCATTTAAAATCAGTTGAACTTATATTCAACTGAGCAGGGTAGAATTTATGTGGCCCATGAAAATGATCAAGAACACTAAAAATGTAAACACAAAGAGAATGGATAAATATGGAAAACTCATACAGAAAGAGATGACAAGAAATATTCCATATTTAAATTTAGGATCTAGATAAGAAAATAACAACAAAAGACCGTTGCATAGCAAGTCATAGTTACAGTCTTGTTCTGTAGGTTCAAGGCAAAATTCACACTACTTACCTGCCTCGTTATGAAACATATGTAAAAAGTGCTACTGGGATGGTTGTATCGCAAGAAATTCTAAGCCTAAAATCTTAAATCATAAAAAACATAATAGGAAAGAATCTACTATGTTTGAGGGTCTATAGACTAAATAGGAATATCTGATCCCTGATCATTTTACATAGTATAATTATCAGATATTGACAATAACTTAAGTATGTTTAAAATTATTGAAGAAGAAACTGAATGCTCAAAAAACCAAACTAACAACTACAACCAACAAAAAGAAGATGAATTTGAAAGAGCATCAAATGGAATTTCTAGAGGTGATTGATGTAGTTTCTAAAATTAGAAATTTGGTGGCCTAATCAGTAAATCAGACATAGCTAAATGAACAATTAGGGATTGTAAGACATATTAGAATACATATTCTCGAATCCATATACACAGAGTTGAAAAATGTGGCATATTTAAATCTATCATAATGAAACTGTAGAACAGCAAAAACACAGAGAAGATCTTAAAAGCAACCAGTGAGAAATGACACATTGACAGTCTATTCCTCAACAGGCTTTACAGGAATCAAAAAGCTGTAGATATGTTTACCTAGAATGTATACCCTAGGAGCATCTACAGGAAACCATCTAAGAAAGAACGCAGTCACCCGTGGGCAGACGCCAGGTGTGATTCCCATTTGCCTAGCCTTTTTAGCAGGAATTATCATAAGCAAAGTCTGCCCCTGCCCACTCATTCTAGCTCATTATGAGTCAGAAGTCAAAGTCACCTCACTTTTTTCAACTTGATTGCCAATTCTTCAAAGTCATGAGCATGTATCATATGCATTCTTGTGATGTACACAGTGCTCTATAAATAGAGAAAATGTAACATCTTAATACAATTTACTTTTAGCAGACTTGAATCTCTCTCTGTATATATTTTATATATATATATATATATGTATGTATATGTATTATGTAAAATATACAGTCACCTCTTGGTATCCACAAGGAATTGGTTTCAGGACCCCTTATATACCAAAATCCACAGATCTGAAGTTTCTTATGGTCAATGCTTTATACTAAGTTCCATATTCAGAAACCACAAATATGGAGGGTCTATGGTGCACATACACACACACATACATATGTATATATGTATGTATATGTATATGTGTGTGTATGTGTGTGTTTATGTGTGTATAGTGTGTATAGTATGTTAAAAACTACACACACAGGGCCGGGCATGGTGGCTCATGCCTGTAATCCCATTACTTTGGGAGGCCAAGATGGGTGGATCACCTGAGGTCAGAAGTTTGAGACCAGCCTGGCCAACCTGATAAAAACCAATCTCTACTAAAAGTAGAAAAAAATTAGCTGGACATGGTGGCAGGTGCCTGTAATCCCAGCTACTCGGGAAGCTGAGGCAGAAGAATTGCTTGAACCCAGGAGGCAGAGGTTGCAGTGAGCCGAGATTGCACCACTGCACTCCAGCCTGGGCAACAAGAGCGAAACTCTGTCTCAAAGGAAAAAAAAAAAAAAAGAAACCACACACACACACACACATATGCATATGTATATATGTATGTATACATACGTGTGCATGCATGTGTATATAGTGACTGACTATACGTACATATATACATATAAGTGTATGTGTGTATAGTTTTTAAGATGAGAAACTAAATCAGTTATTTCTAGTTCTATTTGTTGTTACTTCAATTTTAGCTGTTTTTGTTGGTAGGGGTTGTTAGAGTCACCTTCAGATTGTTTTATAAAGTCTTTCAATGCCAGACTGACATTTTCACTTCAGTCAATTGGTATAGGAAGCATTTTGCATGTTTGAGCAAAGAGTTGTCAAAGCTTTATGTTTAGAAAATGTAATGCTGTATAGGCATTCTATTTCTTTTTATATTCTAGAGTTCCTAGTAAAATGTTCAAGTTACAATAAATATTTAATGAATTCAATTCAATTTGCTATTCATCTCCTTGGTAAAGAAATTACTGTATTTTCAGTTTTATATAGAATAACATTAACATGTGAGTTTTTAAAAGTAAATTTTAATTACATAAGAAATAAATGCTCATTTTGAAGATATGAAAAGATGAAGTGAAATGGAACCATCCGTAGTACTGCTACTAAAGACAGTCACTGCTAAAATTTTGTTGCATACATTTCCAAATATTTTTTATTCATAATCATACACATAAATATAGAAATGTAAAGCAAACGTGACATATGTATGTGTGTGTATAAAACTACATTGTTTATATAATGCTTATCTACATACATACATATACTTTTATAACTTGTTTTTACTCCCCAGTATATATTAAAATATTTATGTTAATAACAATACTCTTTTATTCTTAATGCTTGCATGGTATTTTATTTTATAGATGTGCTCTAAGTATTTAATTGGTTATTTTGTTGGATTTTAAGTTTCAACTTCCCTTACTCTCATGAACACTATGAGAAACTTATTTTACATATATTCTTCTTGAAGTTTTCATATCATTTCTCAGAATATATTTCTAAATTGGACTTTGCAGGTTAAATGATATAAAAATTTGTAAAGCATTAACAAAAATTTGAACCTGTATCTTTTCACTCTCACCAGCAAATAGAAAATTCTGAAGATTTAGGATTCCACTACTTGCAAGTAAAAGCCTTGTTTTATTTTTGTTTTTTTCTTAATCAGGCTTTTCTTAAAATATATTTAGATTTTAAAGTTTTGCCTTCCAAAAAAACTCTCTGAATTTCCCACTTTTGTAATTTCTCAATTACAATTTGAGAAATTACACATTTCAATTTGTAATTTTTTGTGTAATTTCGTGTAACTAAGTGTTTTGCAAGAGTTGGACTAGATTATTTTCTAGCTACCATATTCTATGAGATAATATAGATATAGAGATACAGCCACATCATATAAAGATACATCATATATAAGAATACATATTTTACATATATATGTAAAACCATATCTGAGCACATATAACAAAATAAAAATGTGTCAAATATACATGTTTTTATTTTTTCTAGTCATATATGTTAGACATATATGTTTGATATATTTTTTATTTTGCTTCTCTAAGTAGATTTGAAAATAATATAATTTTAAGACCTGACTCAAAGAAATCAAATAAAAAATGATATGGCATTTGTTGAGTTAGCATGGCCTTCAGGAACTTGAAAATTAATTAAAGTGCTTACTGTTTGCTTTTTTTAGTTTATATACTTACTACCGTCCCAATCAAACTGAAAGCCTAAAATTTCATATTCCACTTAGAAAGGCTAAAGAATATTTCATCCACCAAGTTGGATTTATGTAAAAAAAGAAAGACACATTTTGTATTCTATCGTTTAAGCACTTTCTGAAGTATGCTATTTTATTCGAATCTAATGCCATTCTAACTCCTCTCCATTTTGTCCTGCATGAAGCAATTATAACCCCAGATTGCTACATGGTCTGGGAGCACCAGAAAGACTGTTAACACTTCACCTCTCTGGCACAAGATCACACTCAACAGCTTATTAAGATTCAGGCCTCAGCACCAATGACTAACGCGCTGCACAGGCCTGGGATTTACTTCCAACTCATTTAATTACAGAAATCAATGAACTTCTGGAGCTGGGCCAGGTGAGAGAAAATGAGTCTAGCCCAACTGACATTTTGTTTTTGCTATCAGGATAGTTCAAGCATCCTTACCTAAAGAAGCTATTGTAATCTACAAGACCTCAAACGGCAAAATGGTGAGAATAAAAAAGTCCGAAAGGTTTGCTTTTGGATAAAAAATAAATATGTAACCTAGGTTTGCTATTTTATTAAATCACCATGATGTTGAACTTTTTTGACCATTACCCTAGATAAGAAAGACATTTTAGATCACAACCCATTACACACACACACACACACACACACACACACACACACCCCAATGACAACAACACCTAGTATCAATGAGTTTTTAAAGACATAAAAAAAAAATTCGTATTGTGGCATGATGTCTGGCATTTGGTAGATTACCCCAATAATATTAATGTTTTTATTAAATTATTCTAGAATTTATCAGTCCAGGAATATATACAATTTCACTATAAGGTACAAAGAGAATTTATTTTGAAAAGCAGTTGAAATATCTGAATACAAGGTATTCGTAAGCTGACTGGGAAAGTGTAAAACAGCATGGTAGTGACAAATGAATTATACAGAAGGTAAAGCTCATAGACATTTAGAAGCAACAATGACATAGTGAGCTAGAGTGGTATCATAAGAAGCAGCACTTGGGCGGGGTGTTGTAGTTCATACCTGTAATCCCAGCACTTAGGGAGGCTGAGGCGGGTGGATCACAAGGTCAGGAGATAGAGACCATCCTGGCTAACATGGTGAAACCCTGTCTCTACGAAAAATACAAAAATTAGCTGGGCATGGTGGTGCATGCCTGTAGTCCCAGCTACTCAGGAGGCTGAGGCAGGAGAATCACTTGAACCCTAGAAGGTGGAGGTTGCAGTGAGCTGAGATCACGCCACTGCCCTCAAGCCTGGCAACAAAGTAAGACTCCGTCAAAAAAAAAAAAAAAAAAAAAAAGAAGCAGCACTTAGACTGGGTGAGAAAACAGAGAGTAAACAGAAAAAAAAGAAGAGCTCTAGAGACTGGAGAAGGGCCAAGAAGGATAAGGTAGCCTTGAGAACTTTCTAATACCAGCAGTGAGCCTAATAGAAAACAAGTACAAACAGAAACAGATTTTGCATCCTAACTGTCCACCAATGAATTATTTTACCTAGGACAAGTTAATTAACTGTAATGAGTTACAGTTTTCTTGTTCATAAAGTAGAATGATGATGATCTCCACCTCCTAGGGCTCATCTCTTTTAAATACAATTAAATATTTTAGTTTTAAGAAATAGAAGGATTTACACAAAGTAAGCTGTAAAGAAATGTTAAATATTGGGCCGGGTGCTGTGGCTCTAGCCTGTAATCCCAGCACTTTTGGAGGCCGAGGTAGGTGGATCACCGGAGATCAGGTGTTCGAGACCAGCGTGGTGAACATGCCTCATCTCTACTAAAAATGCAAAAAATAGCCAGGCATGATGGTGCGCGCTTGTAATCCCAGCTACTCGGGAGGCTGAGGCAGGAGAATTGCTTGAACCCAAGAGGTGGATGTTGCAGTGAGCTGAGATTGCGCCATTGTACTCTAACCTGGGCAACAAGAAACTGTGTCTCAAAAAAAGAAAAAAGTTAAATATTATCATTAATATTAAAGTTATCCTTCCTACATGTATATAAATACTATAGTTATGTTACTGCAGTTATTGTTTACCTTTCAATTATTAGGCACTGAACACTTATTTTCCTTTCCTTCATTACAGCATTCATAGTGTTTGGCAAAGCAATAGCATCTCTGTAGAAGGTTACTGTTACTCAGCATGAGCTAATTTTCTAAGAGATAAGTAGAAATTCCCTCCAATAGATGATGGATATCCAAACATTATTCTATGCAGGGATATTGATTCATGTGTTAAAAGCTTGGTTGTAATTTTTCTCCAGACCTCTACATTTTTTTTCAATAGGGCTATCATTTTCTCTTTCACCTACGCTAGAAGTCTTGAGTGATTTTTTCATTAATATGGTGCAGGGGAACATGGACAGAAGAGGAATAATGTACCCACAAATGAAACAGAATTGATCATCTGAACCATGGACAGCTGTAGATATGTGCCATCCCAACATTGTATTCACATAAAATGCATTACTTCTTGGTTTTCTTCATTAAATTCATTGAAAAATTCTTTTTATTTTATGCCACAATATATTTAACAGTGATATATTCAGAGTCTGCAATGTTACAAATGCCATGTTTGAAGTTGTTGGCATAGGGTTAAAAAACAGATGGATTGGTATATGGAAGGTATTACCTATATCAGATACAGAAAGTATAAATTATTATAACATCGTCTGATAAAAAATTAAAATAAAAGATATACTGGGATGAAGCCATGGATAGGCTGGGGATAAAAATGCCCATTCAGGATGAGGGTTGTGTTTCAAGTAAGTAATAGCTATATCCCTTAGCTCAGTCTTGAAAGCTGCATAGAAAATAGTTGATGTAACTATCTTCTAGTACTGCCATAATAAAGTACCGCAGACTGGGTGGCTTAAATATTAGTAATTTATACTTTCACCCTTCTGGAAGCTAAGAACTCCAAGATCAAGGTGTCAGCAGGTTTGGTTTCTCCTGATGTCACTCTGTTTGGCTTGTAGACTGCTGCCTTCTTACGTGTTCTTATATGGCCTATCTTCTGTGCTTGTGTATATGTGGTGTCTGTGTGTGTTCAAATTTCCTCTCCTTATAAGGACATTAGCCATATTGAATTAGGGTCCATGCTAATGACGTTATTTTCACTTAATCACCTGTTTAAATCCTCTCTCTCCAAATGCAGTCACATGCTGGGGTACTAGGGGTGAGGGCTTCGACATAGGAATTTTGAGAGAATGCTATTCAGCCACAGATGATAATTGGGTGAGTTTCAGCCTTTCTTTAATTCATTCAAGTACAGTTGGTTCTGCTATAATGAGAAATGTGTGTTCTGAAGCCTCACTATTCTCTGAAAACTTGGCACAATAAAAGCTACAGGGCTTATGAGGAAAGTAGGGTTGAGACACAACACTCAAATACTTTATCAGTAACACATATAAAAAGAGATAGGAACCTAGCAAAAATGGCAAAACAGTTCTACACATTTTATATGTTTGAAAATATGTAAATACTACAATAAATATGACATTTTATCTTGAGAAAGACCTGAAAGCATTTGTGGAAATGGGTATTGGAAAGGCTGCAGCTTGGGAATTATTGTGAAGTGGTAAAAGATTTATCTGAAACAAGATTTATATGAAAGGGAAAGTTATGACACCAAATTTGGTAGGGGCTGGCTCGTAATCCACACAGAGAATTAAGATAGCTGGTGGGAGTGTGAGATGTATGCATTTTGCATATTCCAATATCACTTGCTTCTTTTAAATATGGATTTCTATGTTCACCTAGTGTTTCTCAAGGACAAAATCGCCCATACACAAGCGTGAAATTTATGTGATACTTAAATTGTCAGTTACAGCAGAACTGACTCTACATGAACATAATTCAATCAAACATCCATAATATGTAAAGTGCTCTGCTGAGGTTGGATGAGAGAAGGAAGTGTAAAACAGCCTCTGCCCTCAAGGGGCTCACGGTCTGCTAAAAAAATAGCAATCTGACTATTACACCACATAACACAATGCTTTAGGAACTCTTAGTATTCCTGTATAGTTGAAACAAAGTTTGATTGTGGTTAGGCAATGTGAACTGAGGTAAAGCATACAGGAAATAATTAATATGTAATCTACAATATGCATGTGTATTTCAGCTCTGCTACTTTCTTGCCTTGTAATTTTGGATATGCTACTTTGGTGCTCTGTTCCTCACTCTCCTTGTCTATAAAATCAGGTGATAACATTATCACCCACTTTTTAGAATTACATGAGGAGTAAAAGGAACTACACCATATAAAATGCATAAAACAATGCCTGACACATAATAAGCATTCTACTTAGTGCTGATTGTAACTACTATCAGTATCATTACTCCTATCAGTGCTAGATTTATTATTATTTCCATGGATGAGCTGGAATATCACATAAAGGAGATCGACATTCTACCTAGAAGCAGTAGGAAACCAGCATAAGAATTTAAGCAGGGAAGACAAAGCATAATTTTTTTAATAATAAAGCTTTGACAGCACGTTGAAATATGGTTTGAGGACAGGTAAAAGAGGAAGCAATTGTACCTCCTTGCTCAATTAAAGTGAAGATTGAGAATGGACAGTTACAGGAAGATGAAGATAAAGAAACATACTAAGACACGAGATGAAAGCTGTAAGTGTTTTTGATTGATTCATTATATGCTAAGTGAGAGAGAGAAGAAATAATCTGCATAGTTCTAGATTTCTGTTTCAACTAATTGAATATTATTCACAAGACTTAGGAATACAGCTAAAAATAGACTTGAATAAAAAATAATGTCTGGTTCTGGATTTATGAAAATGGAAGTGGCTGTATGATAGCACAATGAGTAATTAAAAATAACAATCATTTTCTTAAAAAGAGACAGGGTCTCACTATATTATCCAGGCTGGACATTGGCTATTCACAGTAGTGATTATGTTACACTATAGCCTTGAACTTCTGGGCTCAAGAAATACTCTTGCCTCAGCCTCCTGAGTAGATGGGACTACAGGTGCTCACCATTGCACCCAGCCAAAAGTAACAGTCTTAGTTAATGAGAAATGTCTGAATCAGTGATCTGGATTTCGATTGTGCACACTATCAATAGCATACAAATGTGTAGTTCCAAAATTATTATCAGTCCGTTTCACTTTCGTTGGCACAGTGCTCTTTACTTGGTGCCTTCATCACAACCCTCTAGTTTCTCAATCTCATCCTAAAATAATTTTGAAATGCTTCCTTTTAACCCATGGATCTATATATGTATACACACATACACACATATATATACATATATATATTCATACATATTTATACATACACACACATCTCTGAGTGATACTGAGTTTCTAATTATAACATGTAAAATATTTTCTGTAAAATATTTTCTCCCATTCTCTTCCGTGCTTCTTGTTGTTACCAGCAAAACTATATCACTTGCTACCCTGCAATGTGCCAACTAATTGCCACCCTCATGAGGAACTTTTGCCATTGCCACAACTTTAATGGCCTATTGTCAACTGGTTAAAATAGTTCCAAGACCCAGATCATGTGCTATCTCCTCTGTTAAGTTTTTCATGAGTGACACCGTTAATATATCTCCATTCTTAAAACTACCTCATTTATCTCCTGATGCTCTGTTTTGGAAATTTTTATATATCTGTCTTATCCAGCAAATATACAATATTTAATTGATTAGCTTATGAAAATTTATATTATTTTCCCACGTGAGATACTGTTAAAGGGATGTTAGGTATAGCAGTGGAGGAAACAAGCCAATATTTGGAATCCTTAACTTGGCGAAACATGTTGTAAAAATAGGTAGTTTTGGCAAGTGATTTTTCAAAGAACAAGATAGTAACTACATAAAACTGTCAAAAATACAAATAGTAGCACAGATTGCTCGAAATGTGATAGAATAATTGCTAAGGAGTGAAAGTTTTTTAAAAAAATGATAAAAATCTTTTCATAGATATTTTATTGATTTGTTTAAAAATTTTACTGAGCTTAAGATATATCAGAAGGAAAAAAAAGAAACAAAATAAAACAAACACGCAAAGATCTCTGCCATTCAGATAAGGCATATTCCTCCAGTAGAGGAATAACAGAATTTCCTACTTGATTCAATGAGGGTTGTGGGAAAAACAGAAGTGCCCCAGATGACTGCAGTTTTTTTACCTCAGTTGGTTGCCTTTCAGTAGAAATGAAAAAGTTTAAAAACAGAGCAAATTTAAGGGAAACAAGTTTTAGGCATATTGCGATTAATTTTCAGTAAATATGCATATGGAGAGGTCTGGTAGGTAGCTGGCTATAAACCATAGCACATCAATTGCTGGGTGATGGGAGCATCCATCAAATGTGCAAACTGCTGTTTGGATCTTAGATCTAGAGACATGTTTAACAATGGCCTATGCTAGAATTGCCATGGTGATCACAAAAAGCAGACCCACTTTTAATCAGACTTAATATATTCTCTGCAAATTATGACACCACGCGACACCACTTTTCCTTCACTCTTGGCATGGCATTGAATATATGGGTATGATATGTAGGGGCAGACTGGACTATGGATACATTTTGGAATTAAGAGCATATTATATAGTATTTAAAGCGCTGAGTCTTTATGAGACCAAGCATAGTGTTTGAAGATAGAGAAGGAAAAGCACGAAGAACTGATTTTACTTCAAAAGATCAATAAAAAAAGGAGGAAAGAATAAAGTGACTGGAGAAGTAAGAAAAGCACTACGGAGTTGTAAAATCCAAGTGAAGAAAGTGAAAAGGAAAAAAATCTGAGGTGACAAAAAGAGAAATCAGTGGTCACTTTATGAGTTCAATGAGGGCTGAGAACTGACCCGGAATTTAGCGATATGGTCATAATTTACAACTATGAAAAGAACAATTTTATTGCTGAGGTACAGATGAGAGATTGATTAGAAGAAAATTAAGAGACAATTGGAAAAAATAATTTGGAGAAAGTGCGATAAACTTTTCCAAGAAGATTTGCAGTCAAGAATAACAAAGAATAAAGTAATAAGACAGTTAGTATAGAGTCAAAAATGTTGTTTTTATGATTGTTTGTGAGATTGAGAGAAATAACAGAATCTTGTTTGTTTTTTGTATATTTAAGATGAAGGCATTTGATAGAAAAAGGTTACAGTCTCTCAGAATGAGGCATTTCTTTACTTCTATAAACTATTACTAAGATTGTACCTGAAATATAAGTAAGCTCTGCAGTCCAAAGAGTTATATTCCATAATTTTATAATGCAATTGCATAATGGCTAAGCAGATTAACACTGCTGTTATTCAGTCTGAATATAAATTTCTGCTCTACCGAGAGGATTCTTAGAAACTTGGAAAAACTAATAAGCCATTCTTTGTTCCAGGTTCCATCAGTAAAATGGCCTTTTTTTAGCCATCTCATAATGTTGTTATGAAATTTGTATGACAATGAGTCCAAAGTTATCACAATGCCTAATACTTCATAAGCAGCTAAAACATCATACAATCATTTGTATTTTCATATTATCAACACTCATGAGAATGTATAGCTGCAAGACTTTACATATGCAATGTGTTGATTTACTTTATATTATTGTTAAGTGTGTGTGTGTGTGTGTGTTTAAATACACTATCAAAGAATACTTTTTAGCTACTAATCTTCTTTGTATGGATTTCATGTGAAAAACACCTGTAATTAGAAATATAAAATAACAAACTTAAATTGTAAAGATTATCTATCAAGAAACAATAGCTAATTTTATTTCTAACTCTGGAATATTTAAAACATTTTCTTCAAAATCAGAAAAACTCAAGGATGCTTACAAGCATCTTTATTGATTATATTCAATAAGCAGTATTTTAGCCAATGTAATATGACAAGAAAATAGATAAAAGTTATAAGAACATTAAAAAAAACTGCCTTGTTATCAAATGACATGATGTTCACACAGAATATTCAAAAGAACCACAGGCAAATTATTGGTTATTAAAATTAATAAGAAGGCTAAGGTCAGGAGTTTGAGACCAGACAGGCCAACCTGGTAAAACCACATCTCTACTAAAAATACAAAAATTAGCCAGGTTTGGTTGCTCACACCTGTAATCCCAGCTACTTGGGAGGCTGATGCAGGAGAATTGCTTGAACCCAGGAGGCAGAGGTTGCAGTGAGTTGAGATTGCACCACTGCACTCCAGCCTGGGGGACAGAGTGAGGCTCTGTCTCTAAATCAATAAATAAATAAAGGTTTTGATTATTAATAGAGAATGCCTTCATCCTATAAACATAATTGTCATTGATCTCTGTTAAATAGCTAAGAGTTTTGTGGACTGATTTCTAATGGCTGTCTCTGTTTTTCCCAATTGTCATTACTGCATCACCCTGTGCAGGTATTATCTTGAGCATTTCTATCTAACATGAAAACATGCCAAAGCAGAAGAATCTAGGCCTTATGTGCCATTCCTCCTTCTTCAGACTATAAAGTTTCCAGCCCTATGATACCATTTCTTAATATTCTGTTGCTCTTCTTTGTACTTTAATCTCCTGATTAATCAAAAAAAGTGACACATGAGGAATAATAGGTTAATGCAGCACGATATGCTTTCAGATGTATGCCACTCTATCTGGTAGACTGCTCTTAGTTTTGAATGTAGAAAATATCCAACTCAAAATTGTTTAAGCAATGATTTACTTATTTTGCTCAAAAGCAGGAAACCTATAGGTAGGCAGGCTTCAGTGTTAGGTAATTCAATATTCCAATTATACAATAAAAATGCATGTTTATTTATTTTCACTTTTATCTCAGCAAATATGTCCCTCCAGAGTTGGTTTCATTCCAAGGCTTGTTCTCACATTTGTAAGATGATCTCCAGTAGCAGTTCATATATGTATTCTTAAAATCTATCAGGAGAGACAATTTGTAGCTCCATGTGACTTTTTATAAGAAGAGGAAGAATCTTACCAGAAATTCCCAAGAAACAACTTCTTAACTGTTACTAGTGAGTTTTGAGTCACAATAACATTCCTAAACCAAACCTTGACAGAAATAAAGGAAATATTCTTTCTCTAAACTCAGCTTTCACTTTGGTATGTAAGCCACTTGAAGAAGGGGAAAAATAACTAACCATAATAAAGTCTTGTGGGAATGAGGACAGAAGAAAAAAAAAGGATCTTGGATAGGCAACCAACAGAGTAAAGAACGATTCCTATACATGGCCAATAGAACACAGCAGGTTAGCTGTTAAGCTTACATAATGGGTCTTTGATATGTAAATAATTGGTTCAATAAATATGAAACATGAAAAATATGAAATCTTCTGTCTGCTGGTATGCAAGGCACATAAAATCTCTTGGGTTTTTTAAGCATCTGGAATTTTTTAGAGATAATTGTTTAAATATCTGTGAGCAATATACACGTGCTTATTAGATATTGTCACTGTGTTTTCCAGGGTTGCTAATCTCATTTTCACTCTCAATCAAAATTTTTTTATTTTGACATATGGCTTTCCTGGTTTACCTTTGATGCAGAAGAATATTTTTAATTAGTGAATTTTCTTCCAATATTTTAAAAAATGCTCAGTACCTATAGAAAAACAGATGTAATTGAAAGCTATGGAAAATTAAAAAAAAAATGCAACTCTTTAGAATCCCACAATGCAACCAGTGGTCACTGACATTCAAGTTGATAGCAGAAATCATTGCAACAAGTGCTTTGATTCTCTTGAATTTATCTCTCTCTCTGAAATAAAAACTCAAATCTCACTGAAATTACCTTAAGGCAATTCTACCTCAAAGTGTAATCCATAGAACTATATATAAAGTAATTTTTACTGGCCTGTGATGTACAGGAATTAAGTAAATAATAAGTACAGAAATTAAGGATAAGTATGTAGAAAATATAACGATTTGATAGAGTGATTTTGTGTCTATAAAATATAAAATTCTAAATATGGTTCTTATTTCACGTAGCTCTTTTTCATTTACTTTTCTAATGATTCACAATCTTTTTTTTCACAAAAGTATTATTCCACTAATATTGGGAAAATAATCTATCACCTTGATGCAATGAGTTTGAAAAGCACTTATCTAAATCTTCCATACTTTTCATACCTTCCTAAATTTTGTAGGTTTTCTAAAAATTACATCATCAAAGGATATATAAGGTAGACTAACAATTGGAGCAGAAAGATAAATTATGCTACTCTAATTGCTATAATAGAAAGCAAACTGGACTCGAGATCAAGACCCAGTTTTTATTTTAAACTTAACCTTTTTTAAAAGTTTTGTTTTGGTTAAACATCTGGAAAGTTGGTGTGGTGGCTATTTAAATCCAAATATTTGCATAATATTTTCCCAAATTTATAGAAAATTTATATTTTCTATAAATTACACAAATCAAGACGGAAATAACCTACAATATAAATTCCACATCTTCAGCTTAACTAGAAAGCAAAGAACACCCAAACAATTTTAGCAAGGTTATCTACTAGACTTTAGGCATAGGCTTTAGTGGTGTGCTACTGGGGCAGGGAGTAAGTGGGTGGATAACTTTGCAGAAAAGAGAATAGGTGGAAAGTAACAACCTAAAAGAGTCTAAAAACATCCACTTAAAATGTTGCCCATGGATAAAGAAAATATGGTACATATACACCATGGCATACTATGCAGTCATAAAAAAGAATGAAATTATGTTTTTTGCAGCAATGTGGATAGAGCTGGAGGCTAATATCATAAATGAATTTAGACAGGAACAGAAAATCAAATACCACATGTTCTCACTTATAATTGAGAGCTAAACATAGAGCTAATGTGGACAAAAAGAGGGAAATAATCAACACTGGGATTTACTTGAGGGTGAGTCATGGGAGGATGATGAAGATGGAAAGACTACCTATTGAGTAGTAGCTCATTACCTGGGTGACAAAATCATTTTTACATCAAACCCCAGCAACACACAATTTACCCACATAACAAACATGCATATGTATCCCCAAACCTAAAACACAAATTGAAAGAAAAAATAAATTAATAAATAAAAGGTCAGATGCTGTGGCTGATGCCTGTAATCCCAACAGTTTGGGAAGATGAGGTAGGTGGACTGCTTGGGGCCAGGAGTTCAAGACCAGCCTGGGCAACATAGTGAGACCCCATCTCTAAAACAGTACAAAAATTAGCCAGGCATAATGGCATGTACTTATAGTCACATCTACTCAGGAGACTGAGGTGGGAGAACCACCTTAGCCCTGGAGGTCAAGGCTGCAGTGATCTGTGATCATTCCATTGCACTCCAGCCTGGGTGATGTACGTGAGGCCTTGCCTCAAAATAATTAATTGATTAATTAATTAAAAAATAAATGAAAGAAAAAAAAGTCCAACCTATGTGAAGACACATTAACAAGGAATCCTAATAAATCAGAACATTGACAGGGAGGGAACATAAATGTGCCTGAGAGTCAAAATGACATCTAATAAAGACATTATTTTTGTGGGACAGGGAAGAGATTTAAAAAAAAATGAGTGAATGACCATGGTCTGTGACACAGTTCCCGAAAATCCTAAGAACATGTGCCCATGGTAGACAGGCTATAGCTTGGTTTTATACATTTTAGGGAGACATAAGACATCAATTGATACATGTAAGATGTACATTAGTTTGGTCCGGGAAGGTGGCACAACTTGAAGTGGGGGCTTCCTGGTCATAGGCAGATTCAAAGACTTTGTGATTTGTGATTGGTTTAAAAAGTTATCCTCTAAAGAGCTGGAATCAATAGAAAAGAATGCCTGGGTTAAGATAAGGGGTTGTGGAGACCAAGGTTTTATCATGCATATGAAGTCTCCAGGCTTCAGAGCTCTTACCAGATTTAAAAATGTTCTAGACTCGGCTGGGCGCGGTGGCTCACGCCTGTAATCCCAGCACTTTGGGAGGCTGAGGCAGGCAGATTACAAGGTCAGGAGATCAAGACCACCCTGGCTAATATGGTGAAACCCCAACTCTACTAAAAATACAAAAAAGTTAGCTGGGCGTGGTGGCAGGCACCTATAATCCCAGCTACTCAGGAGGCTGAGGGAGGAGAATGGCGTGAACCCAGGAGATGGAGGTTGCAGTGAGCCCAGATTGTGCCACTGCACTCCAGCCTGGGCAACAGAGCAAGACTCCATCTCAAAACAACAAAAACAAAAACAAAACAACAAAGAAAGTTCTAGACTCAGTTAATTCTCTCCTGGATCAGGGAAAAGACCTGGAAAGGTATGGAGATTCTCTATAGAATGTAGATTTTCCCCATAAGAGACAGCTTTACAGGGCTATTTCAAAATATGTCAAAGAAATATATTTTGGGGTAAAATACTTCTGTTTCTTTCAGGGCCTGCTATCTGTCATCTGATGCTATATTAAAGTCAAGGTAGAATTTGGTGTTTTATTGTTACAAAATGTCTGTTATCTGTCTTAATCTCTGTTTTAATGATAATACTGGTCAGCATTCTCTGAATTCCAAAGGGAGGAGGGTAAAATAAGGCATGTTCATGTCTGACCACCCATTCCCATCATGGCCTGAATAGTGTTTCAGGTTTACTTTAGAGTGCCCTGGATGAGAAGAGGGGCCCATTCAGTTAGTCAGAGGACTTAGAATTTCATTTTTGGTTTTCAGTGGTGATGGCTGTAATTCAGTGTGAATGTAATAAATATCACAGAACTGTATACTCAAGAATGCTTAAAAGGGTAAATGTTGTTATGTATATTTTACCACAATTAAAAAAACAACAGTGATCAAAGGTGAGATGATTAGTTTTACATGTTGACTTGACTGGGCTGCAGCATGTCTAGATATTTAGTTAAACATTATCCTTAATAAGTCTGTGAGAGTGTTTCTAAATGAGATTAATATTTCAGTCAGTAGATTGAGTGAAGCACATTTCTGTGGATGACACATCCAATTTGTTAAAAGACTGACCAGAAAAGAAGTCTGAGTAAGAGATATTTCACTCTGCCTTTAAGCTGGGACATCCATCTTTGTCTGCCTTCAGGTGAAGTCAAGAAACACACCCATGGTTCTTTTGGGAATCTAGCCTGCCAAGAGTGGATCTTGAGATTTCTCAGCCTCCATAATCACATGAGCCAACTCCCTGTATCTATCTATCTAATCTATCTATCTATCTATCTATCTATCTATCTATCTATCTATCTATCTATCTATCTAATATATATTACTGGTCTGTTTCTCTGGAGAACCCTAAAACAAAATAAAAATCTATTGAAATAATTTTGTGGTATTTGTCTTTAGTTCTGTTTATGTAATGAATCACATTTATTGATTTGTGTATGTTGAACCAATCTTGCATCCTGGAGATGAAGCCAACTTGGTCATTGTGGATTAGCTTTTTGATGTGCTGCTGGATTCAGTTTGCAAGTATTTTGTTGGGGAATTAAAAATGCATACAGAACTCAAAAAAGAGCCTGACTAGCCAAGGCAATCCTGAGCAAAAAGAACAAAGCTGGAGGCATCACATTACGTGACTTCAAACAATACCACAAGGCTACGGTAACCAAAACAGCAAGGTATTGGGAAAAAAAAAAAAAAAAAAAGAAAAACACACATCGACGAATGGAACAGAATAGAGAGCTCAGAAATAAGGTCACATATCTATAACCATCTGATTTATGACCATCTGATAACTGGCTAGTTATATGCAGAAGATTAAAGCTGGACTGCTTTTTTATACCATATACAAAAATCAACTCAAGATAGATTAAAGACAAAGGTAAAACCCAAAACTATAAAAACCCTGGAAAACAGTCTAGGCAATATTATACTAGACATAGGAATTGGCAAAGATTTCATGACAAAGACACCAGAAGCAACTTCAACGAAAGCAAAAATTGACAAAAGGGATCTAATTAAACTAAAGAACTTCTGCACGGCAAAAGAAACTATCAACAGAGTAGGCAGAGAACCTACAGAATGGGAGAAAGTATTTGCAAACAATTCATCTAACAAAAGTCTAATATCCAACATCTATAAGAAACTTAAACAAATTTACAAGAGAAAAACAACACCATTTAAAAGTGGGCAAAGGACATCAACAGACACTTCTCAAAAGAAGACATACATGTGGCCAACAAGTACATGAAAAAAAGCTCAGTATTACTGATCATTAGAGAAATGCAAATCAAAACCACAATGAGATATCATCTCACCGGTCAGAATGGCTATCATTAAAAAGTCAAAAAATAACAGATGTTCATGAGGCTGTGAAAATAATGGAAGACATACACTTAGTGGGAGTGCAAATTAGTTCAACGATTGTGGAAAGCCATATGGTGATTCCTCAAAGAGCCAAAAGCAGAACCACAATTCGGCCCAGCCATCCCATTACTGGGTATATACCCAGAGGTATATAAATCACTCTACTATAAAGACACATGTACACGAATATTCATTGCAGCACTACTGACAATAGCAAAGACATAGAATCAACCTAAATGCCCATCAATGACAGATTAAAGAAAATATGGTATATATACCCCATGGAACACTATGCAGCATAAAAAAGAATAAGATCATGCCTTTTGCGGGAACATGGATGGAGCCGGAGGCTATTATCTTTAGCAAACTAACTCGGAAACAGAAACCCAAATACAGCAGGTTTTTACTTATAAGTGGGAGCTAAATAATAATAACTTATGAAAATAAATAAGAAAACTTCAGACACCAAGGTCTACTTGACAGGGGAAGGTGGGAGGAGGAAAAGGAGAAGAAATGATAACTAATAGTACTGGGCTTAATGCCTGGGTGATAATATAATATATACAACAAATCCTCATGACACATGTTTACCTATGTAACAAATTTTCACATGTACGTCCAGACCTTTAATAAAAGTAAACAAAAAATTAAAGGGTAGTCATAAAGATAAAACATAGGAACTCACAAAGAAAAAATAACCATTGAAATAGAAGGAATATAACAATTGAAGATAATATTTTGCAAGCCTCTATAAAAATGAATTTGAAATTTTTGAAGAACTGGAAAAAGTCCTAGGGGGCTTGGATTTGTAAAAATTGACCCAATTAAGTAGAGAAAGCTTGAAGAGAATAAATTAGATAAAAATATAGAAAGTTTTCAAGAAACAATTCTAGCAAAAGTTCTAGGCTCAGATGTTTAACTTACAAAGGCCAGATAATCCTGAAAATGCATACATTATTTACAGATCATAAAAATTAAAGGAAAATATATAAATTATTTAATTATTTTTATGGGACAAGGATAATATTATTTACTAAACCTGATACAGTACTAAATAAGTAAATAAAACCACTGTAATATCATATCGATTATGGATATCAATGCAAAAATACTAAATAAAATATCAGTAAACAGAATTTAATACCACTTTTAAAATTGCCAACAATAAATAAGTGGGATTTATTTTATAATACTAATACCAAATCAATGTTTAAAACTACATTAAAATAATGAACCCTAGTAATAGATATAAACAGAAAACTTTTATGATTATCTCAATGCTGAAAAAGCTTTTTTCCAAAATCCGACATACATTTCTGATCTAAATAGTCAAGAAGGGTGCCTGTAGTCCCAGCTACTCGGGAGGCTGAGGCAGGAGAATGGCGTGAAACGAGGGAGGTGGGGCTTGCAGGGAGCTGAGATCAAGCCACTGCACTCCAGCCTGGGCGACTGAGCAAGACTCCGTCTCAGAAAAAAAAAAATATATAGAATGTATAAATATCTTCTCAAAATTGTATATGTGTGTTTTTGTATTTGTGCATAGGTGAATGTGTGTGTGTATGTCTTTGCTTGAATATAACTTAATCCTAAAAGAAGCATTACATCTATTAGGAAAATACTTACTCTAGGTTTTCCAGTTCAGGAAACCATTACAGATGCTCAATATTTCCACTACTACATGAAATTAAACTAGTGACATCAATCAATGTGAGAAGTCATGGAAAATGTGTTAGAAAAATAATAATTGAAACAACAAAGTGAAATTAGCTTTATTAGCTGATGATAAAATAGTGTACTTGCAAAATCATGAAATCAATACATAAAACTGTCTCACACAATAAGATAAATCAGTAAGGCATCAGGATATACAATTACTCCCCAGAATTAGTAGACTTTGTATGCACAAATATCCAGTTTGAAAAAATAATGGTTGTTACAAACTAATGTATAGTAACAACCATGAAGACAAAAATGCATAAAATGGACTTAAATAATTGGGAAAGCTATATAAGAAAAAATTATAAACAACCTGAAAGATACAAAAACAGATATAGTTAAATGGAAATGTATTTCTTTTTACTTGGATAAATGATTCATAGACATCATAAGCATGTCAGTTGCTTTTTAAAGTTTAGAACTTCTCAAAAGGAATACAAATAATATTTTTATGAAGCTAGACAAATTAATAGTAAATTTGACATAAAATAAACAAATATGTAGAAAAACATAAAAAAGCTACAATGGTATATTAGCCCTATCAGGTATTAAATATACCATACAGTCTTTACATAATTTAAATAGCCAGAAAGAGTTAAGAGTAGAATAGAAGGTCCAGAAATAAATTCTAATATATATGAAAATTAGCACATTACATCTATCTCAAATCTTTAGGGCAAATATGCGCTTTTTAATAAGTAGTGATGGAACAACCATGTAACTATATAGAACAAGAAAATATATCCATACTCTATAACATACATAATAAAAAGCTCCAAATGACTTCAATATCTAAATGTAAAAATGAATGAATGAATAAAACCATATGAATATTAGAAGAAATTCCACTTCAGCACTGGTGTAGAAAAAGCTTTTATATTTATAATTTAAAACTCAAATGCAATAAAATAGTAGTTCTCAATTAGATATGATTTTGTTGTACAGGTAACATCTAGAAACGTCTGTGGATAGTTTGGTTGCAACTGAAAAGAAAATGAGGTGTGTGTTACTGGTATCATGTAGGTAGAGGTCAAGAATGAGACTGTACATCCTACATTGCACAGGTCAGTTCCCAGAACAAAACATTTCATTGTTCAAACTAGCCATCATGCTGCAGCTGAGAACTCTTAAAACAAGGGAAATGGTAAATACATTTTACTACATTAAAATGCATCTTTTGCTTGTCAACAATATTCAAAGTCAAAAAAACTGTGAGAAAATTTTTGCAAGATATATAAAAAATAAAAAGGTAGTAACCCTAACATATTTTTTAAAATCTACAAAGTTAAGATAAAAGGACCAAGAATTAGATAGAAAAATGGGCAAAGGCCATGAAAAGACTCTTTACATTCCCTCACATTCACACACAAGAGTTTTAAAAAGTGATCCTTAAAATATTGAAATGCTGACCCTGCCATAATAGAAAGACCTTATTGAGCATCCCAGGCATTTATATGTAGCACATTAAAGGCTGTGAGTGAAGAGTAAGGACCATGCTCCAGAATAAAGGTTAGAAAACTTTTACTTTCCTTGTCCATGTGTTCTCATTGTTCACTTCCCACCTATGAGTGAGAACATGTGGTGTTTGGTTTTTTGTCCTTGCGATAGTTTGCTGAGAATGATGGTTTCCAGTTTCATCCATGTCCCTACAAAGGACATGAACTCATCATTTTTTATGGCTGCATGGTATTCCATGGTGTATATGTGCCACATTTTCTTAATCCAGTCTATTGTTGTTGGACATTTGGGTTGGTTCCAAGTCTTTGCTATTGTGAATAGTGCTGCAATAAACATACGTGTGCATGTGTCTTTATAGCAGCATGATTTATAATCCTTTGGGTATATACCCAGTAATGGGATGGCTGGATCAAATGTATTTCTAGTTCTAGATCCCTGAGGAATCGCCACACTGACTTCCACAATGGTTGAACTAGTTTACAGTCCCACCAACAGTGTAAAAGTGTTCCCATTTCTCCACATCCTCTCCAGCACCTGTTGTTTCCTGACTTTTTAATGATTGCCATTCTAACTGGTGTGAGATGGTATCTCTTTGTGGTTTTGATTTGCATTTCTCTGATGGCCAGTGATTGTGGGGTGGGGGAGGGGGAAGGGATAGCATTAGGAGATATACCTAATGCTAAATGACAACTTAATGGGTGCAGCATACTAACATGACACATGTATACATATGTAACAAACCTGCACGTTGTGCACATGTACCCTAAAACTTATAATAATAAAATTAAAAAGAAGAATTCTGACAGATTAAAAAATAAACAAATAAATAAATAAAAAATAAAAAATACACACACACAAAAGGAAACTTTTACTGTAGAAGGCTAGATAGTAAATATTTTAAGCTTTGTGAGACATACAATTTCTGTCACAACTGCTCAAATCTACCATCATAATGTGAAAGCGGCCATAGACTAGACATAAATGAACAAGCGTGGCTGTGTTCCAATAATATCTTTTCATGAAAACAAGCAACAGGCCAGATATGGGCTATGGGTCATAATTTGCTTAACCCTGACTTAAAGTCAAAGGCATGATTTAGGACTAGGTTCTAGACTAAAATGGGCCTGTTTTAATAAGGAATAAAAGTGTACCTAACAGGGACAAGATAATTTTCCAGTAATTTAGCTTACAATTGAGCAAAACTCAAAACCATTTTTTAAAAAATGGTGACATAATCTCATGAATCATCATCAATGTCAAACATGCCATCAGAAATTTTTAAAATACACAAAGAAGCAGAAAATGTGACTCATAGTCTCAGGAGAAATCAGTCAAAGAAAAAAAGTGAGATGACCCAGATATTTGTATTAAGTAAGGACTTACAAGTAGTTATTGTAAATATGTTTAAGAATTTGAAGTGTGGATTATGACTGCACAGACAGGAAATAGTAGAAGATAAAGACATACTATATAAAACGAACTGAAATGAAATTGTAGAGCTGAAAATGACCAGATCTGAAATAAAAACTTTACTCAATTGACTTAACATTTTATTAGATACTGCACAAGAAAATCAAGTCAATAGGAATTATCTATTCTGAAGGAAAAAATAGAGAAAACTGTTTAAATTATATAGAGACTTGCAAACCATAGGACAATAGTAATTGGAGTTGCAGAGAGAGGAGAAACTTAATAGAGCTGAAAAACATATTTGGCAATATATGAGTTCAAATTTTCCAAAATGTTGCAAATAAACAATATGTACAGTTCCAAGTGGCTCAGTAAACCTCAAGCAGGATAAATGCAAAAAAAGAACCATGCTTAGGCACATAATTAAACTGAAAAAAGCTAAAGATGTCTTAAAAAAATTCCGAATTAAAAAAAACCTTTTTGAAACAGCAATATGTATAACTTACTATTTATAACTAACTCTGAAAATCAAGAAAAAATGAGATTACATGAAGAAAGAGACATAAATTCCGTCAACCCAGAATACTATAACCAGCAAAAATGTCCTTCAAAAATGAGTGTCAAGTAAAAATATTTTCAGTAAACAAAAACTGAGGTAATTAATTGCTCATAGAATTGCATTATAATAAATGCTAAAGGAAGTTGTTTAAGCTGAGAGAGACATACACATATATGCACATATTTAATATATATGAAGAAGAAAGAGAGAGTAAGGCAAATGGAGCAAAATATATACAATTAGTGAAAATGGATAAAGGACATATTGGAATTTCTTGGTGGTTTTAAATAAATTAAAATCACACAAAAATAAACTGCTCCAAAATAATGTTTTATTCACCAAGATGACCTTGGTGAATATCTTTTCTATGCACATGATTTGTTTAAATGTACATGTGTATGTGTGTTGTATGTTTATAAATGAAACAAAATGGTATATTTTTCTTTTAATCTTAGTAATGTCGCTAACTAGACAAGTGACTCTATGTTTAACCTTTATGAAAATAACTTTCTGTAACTGGAGAATGAACATAGTTATATTAATTTTACGTTCCTCAAAAAATGAGTATATATGTGAAATTCTTCAATCTTTAGAAATACAAAATCTTAAAGAGATTCCCATTGTAACTGGTGTGAGTAATGAGCCCTTTTTCTTATTACTATAAACATTCAGTCAAGATAAGTTTAACTTTATGGCCACTGAGGCCATTTAAAATTATGGAATTCTATAATTTGATCATTTAGAAATACTTTATGTCAATGAACACCAGCAAATGTGTACTATGCTTATTACCTGAGTGGTGATATAATCTGTGCACCAAACCCCCCAGGACACGGAATTTACCTGTATAACAAACCTGCACAAGAACCCTCAAACCTAAAATTAAATTTGAAAAAAAAAAAACCTGCTAATATAGTTAGGTACAAATGTGATCTAAACCTAGAATCATGCAAGAAAGTTATTAAAATTGTAGATCTTGAATGGCAATCCTAGAAATTCTTAGTAAACCTGAGCTTTCTCAGGCATAGTTCATAACATGTATTTTGTTTTCTGCCTATTGCCATACTTTTTGTTTCTGTAAACTGGACACTTGACTATTACAATGCACCAACTTTAGAAATCTGATTCTATCTCCTTCCCAGGGATTTGTCAAGATTTGTTGTTCATTCTATTATACTTATTGTTGGCTTCTTTGGTACTATCGTGAACTTAGTCCATAAAGTCTGTATTATTCCTTATAAATGTCTCCTGGAGTTTCTGTTGTGTTTTCTTCATGATCAGCTAATGGCCATTTTTTCTTTAAGTGACTAGAACCAAAAAATCTCCTAGTCTCTGCTGAGGGATTCTGTGTCTATTTGGGGCACATTTTCCACATTCATCAAGGCAGTTAACAACTTTGCCTTAAGCCTTCACTTCCTGCTTTCATTAAGCTTCAGGGTCAGCAGGAGATGAGATCTTAGCAAAGTCTTCTTATATATTCCCTGAACACACATACAGCCCTGAACATGTAGGTGGGATTTTAGATTCCAGGAATACCTTGGGGCTTTTCAAAACCGTTAATAACATTTCATTCCTGAGCCTTTCTTCTCAAGCTTTTTGGTTAGCTTATTATCTGTTCCAACTGCTATCTAGTACCTCAGGCAGTGGCAACCTAAGATATTAGTTTATAAATGTTTTCGCCATACCACCAGGGAAGCAGCTTTAGTACTAAACTAGCTTAAAGTTTGTTCAAATAAGCACAAGCCTTTTAAACTGTTCTTTCAGCAAGCAACTGGGAACAGGTCAAATCAAATAACTAATTACAGTTTTTTACAAGTAATTCCTCTTTTATACACTTTGGTACTGGAATATAGCCTGTTTTCTCCTCCTCCTCCTCCTGCTCCTCCTCCAGGCTCTCACTCTGTTGCCCAGGTGGGAGTGTGGTGGTTTGATCATGGCTCACAGTAGCCTCTATCTCCCAGGCTCAAGCAATCCTCCCACTTTAGCCTCCCATATAGCCAAAGCTACAAGTGTGTGTCACCACACCCAGCAAATTTTCTGATTTTTGGAAGAGACAAGGTCTCTCTCTGTTGCCTTGGCTGGTCTCAAACTCCTTGGTTCAAGCAATCCTCCCACCTCAGCCTTGCAAAGTGCTGGAAGTACAGGCATAAGCTACCATGCCCATCCTCAGCCTGTTATTTTCATGGGTACCAAGCTTGGGAGTAAACAACAGCTAGGGGCAATTTAAAATGCCACAGAGTTTGCTATTATTACCAAGAATCAGCCATTTTTTTTCCTTCAATAAATGGTCCCTAGTTTTTCTTGAATAAGAGTTCCCAACAAAGCTTTCACAAGCCTTTGGTTAATACCTAGAATTTCAACAACAACAAAAAAAATTGATTCCAACAGTTTTTATCCACTTTTTAATTTTTTTTTAATGGAAGGGAAGAATTTGAAGTTCTTTACTTTTTTGGTTGACATTGCTTCATTTTTTTTTTGTTTTTGCTAAATTACAAAAAAAGTAAATGATTATTTCTACATTTTATTTGTATAAATAAATTGTACTTTTATGTGTGTATACATACATAATCATATGTGTGTGTGGATTTTTTGAAAACTGCGCTTTATATTTCATGATAAGTTGTACTGTGCTTCACTCATTATTTAAACCTATTTTGATCATGTACCCTTTGGCCCATTAGTATAGTATTTGAACATTTTTGCCTACCTTTTGGAAAAGATAAGATAAAAATATTGGTGGTTAGCAATCGCATATTTGGACTCCATGGTTACGATTTGACCTCATAGTCCCTTGAGCACTATTGACATTTTTGCTTATGAGTATGTTGAAAATAAGTCCTGATTTGCCTGATTCCGTTCTGATTTACACCTATATCTGGTTGTGGCTGTTAAAAAGCACATTAAAAAAAAAAAAAGAGAGAGAGAGAGTCCTGGTTTAGACTCTACATTATATGATGAGCCTACTTACAACATTTCCAAAAAAAAAAAAAAAGAGTATGTCAGTGAATTTCAATGATACTCAATTTAAAAAACCTTTCCAGTATTTCCACTAAAAATCAAAAGCTCTGAGAAATGGTTATGTGAAGTACAGAAGCCTGGTTTAAATGTTGAGTCTGCCTACAACAGAACTTAGCAAGTAACTTCTCTTAACAGTGTTTCAATTTTCTTTTTGTAGCATGAGGTTTGTAAACTAGTAATTCCTTAGGTTGACTTAGATATAACAAGCTTTTTAATCTCTTATGTGTGTTTATCAAATATTGAAAGGTTTTGATAGAGTAAATTTAAATATATTTTGAATCAAGACCAATATTGTTAACTATATGTGAGATATTTTTTAGTAAGTTCTATGACGTTATAAAGGAGTCCCTTGGAGCCAGCACCCCTGTGAGGTTCACTCTTTAATAAAATTTTAAATAAAAAGCAAGACTATTCTCTAAATAGATAGAATACTTTCGCAATTTATTATCCCAAGAGACTATGAGATAACATATATAGGTGTCTACATTAAGAAATAATTTAATGGCATTAAAAATTATATTTATAAAATTTTAAAGTTATAAATACTCATGAAAATTGTATATAAAAAGAACTCTACAATATATGCAACATAATCCAAAGTTTTCATATATTTTAAAAGAAAGGAAGAAAATGAGACCATGTATTAATATTATGAGCTGAATTGTGTCCCTCTAAATTCACATGTTAAACTCCTAACCCCTAGTATTTTAAAATATGACTGTATTTGGAGTTAGAAACTTTAAGAAAGTAGATAAGACAAAGTGAACTCATGTAAAAAATTGTTCTTAAAATACAGAGGGGCTTAAATACTAGCTCTGCCACTTACTAGGTTTGTGAACTGTCTCAGTTGCAGATTCCTAATCTGTGAAATAAGGATTAAAAACTCTATCTTACTACATTATTGCGTATAACTTGTTTATTTATGTCACTGATACTCTATAAGTATCAATAAGTGATGGTGGTAGCATTAATATCCGTAAAAGTAGTACCAGTGTGGATAATGGCATGGCTAAAAAAGATGTTTTTTAAAAATGTAATTATGTGTTTTCCAAATTTCCTACAGTGGTCAAACTGTATTAATTTGGAAAAAATTAATGAATGCAATTTAAAAATATTTTTAGAATATATAAAGTCCTTATAGTTAATCATCTGTAAAAAGTGCTGTCTTATTCCACTTAGGCTGCTATAACAAAATATCATAAACTGGATGGCTTATGAACAATCCAATATGTTCCTCACAGTCAGTTCTGGAGGCTGAGGAGTCCAAGATCAGGGGGCAAATAGATTTAATGTCTGGCATTGATATAGTTTGTATATTTGTCCCCACCCAAATCTCATGTTGAAATGTAATCCCCAATGTCGGAAGTGTGGCCTGGTGGGAGGTGTAGAGATCATGGGAGTGGATTTCTCGTGAATGGCTTGGGCCATACCCTTGGTTATAAGTGAGCTCTCCCTCTGAGTCCACATGAGATCTGTCAATTTAAAAGTATATGGCACCTTCCACAGCCCCTCTTTGCTCCTGCTTTTGGCATGTGAAGTGCCTGTTCCCACTTCACCTTCTGACATGAGTCAAAGTTCCTTAAGGGTCCTCAGGAGCCGGGCAGATGCCAGTGCCATGCTTGCTGCATAGCCTGAAAAAACATGAGCCAATTAAACCTCTTTTTTAAAAAATAAATTACACAGTCTCAGGTATTTCTTTATAGCAATGCAAGAATGGCCTAATACTCTCCTGGTTCTTAGATGCTTGTCTCCTACTGGTGTCCTCAAATGGCAGAGAGAGAAAGCAAGCTCTCCTGGGATTACTGTAAGGACAAAAATTCCATTCACGAGGGCTCAATTCTCATGACCTCATCTAATCCTTATTACCTCCCAAAGACCCCACCTTCTAACATTGTTACAGTAGAGGGTATAGTTTCAGCATATGAATTATTGGAAGTACAAAAGTATTCAGTTTATAACAAGTGTTAACATTTTTAAACACATCGGCCAATGACCTCTAGATGCAGGCCTGCACTCAAACAAAGTTGGGTTTATTTAGCTTCCAGCAGCAAAGAAGAATATACATAAGAGCAAACAAACAGCATCTTGGTAAAAGAGAGTTATGAATAGGTTATTATGGAACTTGAATATGTACAAGATGATTCTAAGGAGGTTGTACAGAAAGCAGTGGCCATTTCGGAATTGCAGGCTGTCAGGAAGCAGGGGTAATGTTGTGATAGGGTATCTTTGTAACTTTTAGCTAGAGGTGAGAGGATTAATGTGAAATTAGAGCTGTTACTGGTGAACAAATAGTGATCATGTTGGCTGGAAGAGGAGATACATATTTTTGTGGGTCCATGGTGTCTTTTCCAGCTAGTTTCATCATAGAGTCTCTGGGTCACTGTTATGTTCCTCCAAGGTCACACAGTGGGTTTGTCTGTGAAAGTTTTGTTTTGTGTTTTTGGTTCATGTTCAGTTGGTAACAGCCCAGCCTGGCTTCTTTGGCTCTCAGCTTCTAGCTGCTAACTGCCAGACTTTCTCTTCTTCTTCCTCTTTTTTTTTAATTTTCTTAACTTTCTTGCAGTTTAAAGACTGCTGATGTGGATGTCCCAGGAGAAATTATGGCATCACATTCTAAATTTCTTAGTTATTCTTTGTAGCCATTTGTCAGTACTAAATAGACCATCCTGCTGGACAAATTGCAAACTGGTGCTCAAACATAGTTTATAAGTAAATAAGACTGACTCAATATAATATTAATATTACAAGGTTTTTTTTTTTTTTTTTGCAAAAATAAGGTTGTCTCACTGCAATTCCATTAATTTTTCGATGAGGAATTCACTCCCAGTCATTTTGGAGCCTAAAACACACCCCCTCCCAAAGTAGGAGTTTATAGGTAAAGTGTCTATTAAGTGTTATGTATTGAACAACATAGGGAGAAAGATTCGGTATGTTGGCAGGCCTGAATTCTAACTGGTGAATTACTTTAAATGTGATACATTGAAATGATTTGCTTGCTGGGAGAGGTTCTGTGAGCTTGGTGGCTTCTCTACTGCTTCCTGCTTACCCCGAAGGCTGCATAAGCTGCGGGGAACATGGAGGAGAAGGTGAAGAGAATCTTATAACCTTGTCTAATTGCTTCTGCACGAAGCACTTGGCTGTCCTGCTGAGATTTCCTGGTGCCTGTGTGTTGGGGTGCAGGTGGGAAATGAGAGGCAGAAGGACATTTGGAGAGAGATTGCTTTAAGCTACTTCCTTATAGCAAGGGACAAAAATGTTCTCATTTTCTTCTATCTTGATGGTGAACTGGAATCCAGCAAAGCTTCAAAAATTAGAGGACTCTCACAGGGCCTCCCTGAAAGAAGGCAGGTAATCAACAGAGGCGATTTTTAAAAGTAATAATCAGAGGGGAGCGATGTAGAACTTGCAATTAGGTGCTGGAGAAAGTTGAACTGTGAAGGGCCTGAATTCACAGGGGGCAGGAATCCAGCTAAGGACCCTGCTAATGAATTCAAAAAGGCTGTTCTTGCTTCGAAAATGTCAAAGAATAAGAATTAGTTAAATCGTATAAGGGGGAACACAAAAAACCTTAGTGACCGATCACGGTAAAAGAATGTATGAGTCATTTAGATATTGATTTAGAGGAGTTTTTTATTAGATGAAGAAAAAAAATAAATGCTTACTTCTAGGGTTAATAAATTTGAGTTAAAAATTCCTGTGAAGGTTTAGTAAATCAAATAAGTGCTGAATTCTAAGGTAAAACACACACACACACACAAATATATATACATATTAAAAAACCTTTGATAGATTGAACAAGAAAGACCTCAGTGAAGGGCAGCCAATCTACAAAGAATGATTAAGTGGAGGATAAGAGTACCAGGTCTAAGTTAGTTATTTGTGGAGAGCAACACAGAACTAAGACAATGACATTTTGTGTCTTTTGGAAAGCACTGGCTGCTTAAAATACCAACTGCCTAGAGTATGCTTCCTCAGGTAGGATAACCAGTAGGAAACTCCAGCATTCTTAAGAATTGCATGGTAATTTCCAAAAACCTTTTCCATTATTATAAATAATTTACTTAGAGTAAATTAACCTTTTTGATCGTAGACATTGCTATTGTTTCCATACAGGTCCAAGATAGGGAGATTAAGCAACATGAAAATGCAAGGCAATTCTTCCTGAAAACCTTAAGTTTTATTTTCCAGAGTTCCCTGCTATTCCTTTCTGCTCTACTTATCTCATCTCTGGGGAATCCTCCCCAGATACCTCAGGTATGCAGCTGCCTGTGAGAAATAGTCCCTCTCCACTATTAAAATGTGCTTTGGGGAAATACTGTGCTAAAGACATTCACATTGAGATGTAGCTGATCAAAATTTGTGTAAACAGTATTTTACTAGGTGGAAAAGCTTTGTAAGGCTGAGGAGTAAAACTTTAATGGAGGGATTCAGATGGAAACCATTAGGTAGAACTTGTCTATGGCACCTATATATGAAATTCCACTAACATCTCCATGTCCTCTTTTCCTCCATGTCATGCTTGCTCTGCTCCCATTTCTGTTTCTAAGAGATTCATTTTAGATTTGACTGGGCTAAGTGAATTCAATGACCACAGCCCCTCAAGGCCTCTTCACAGATTTAAAGACTTTTCTTTGCTGAAAATAGGGTCCCATGAACTAAAGAGTGACTGAATGCAAAGCATGTCTAGGCACAATTAGGGAAGAGAAAATTGGGGAATTAAGCAAAGTGGTAATAGAACTCAGTAAGACATTACTGTGTATTGACATAGTTAAATGAAACAGGAGGAAAAGAGTTGAAAAGCAAGACTGCTGGGAAGTGATATGGCTGCTGGTTTTGACAAAGAAGGCTCAATCCAACAACACATCTCTTATTTTATTGTTTTGGAATCTTCATTCTTAGCCCAGAGAGTGGCTTGGCAAAGTGAAACATACCTAATTGGACTTTCAGGGTGAGTGTGGCACAAAAAAAAAAAGGATGGGTAATAAGGTCAGTTTGTGTTCAGGCATTCTAAAAGTCAGATGAAAGTCAAGGGCCAAGTTGAGAACATGTTCTAAACCCAAGAGGAAACTGAGGCTCTGAACCAGTTAACATCATGATCATTTAAATGACAAGGGTCCTTTCTTCTTTCCCTTTTAGATTAGAGATGACTTCCTCTTGAGCCAAATAGTTTTGTTTTTTTTTTTCCTGTAGTGTTGCTCTCGTTGGTCCTGTGATCTTTGAGTGGGGCTGTAGTTGAAGATGCTAATGACTGCCACTTGTGTTTAGTGGAAAACAAGAAAGAGACAAAAGACCCTGAACACCACTCGCAGTAATTAACAATGCAAACAGCACAGTCAATAAAATTCAATAAATATTTTTGAATATCTACTTAAAACCTGCCACCATGCTAGAGATATAAAGATGGGTAAGTATAAAATCAGAAAAAAACACCACATGGATAATTCACTGTGTTTCAATCTAATACATGTTTTTAGAGGAGCTTTAAATAAAACATTATAGGAGAACAAAATAATAGGTTGCTTCAGAGGAATGGGAATGAATAAAAGAGAGTTTTAGGAAAGGTATCAAAAAATTATGACATCTAGTATAAGCCTCATCATGCTCTCATTTCCTTAGAAGAGTTTCATTATTGCTTACGTTTCTCACTTTCTTCCTTCTCTTATTCAAAGAAGGTATAAGCTGACATCTTACATTAAAATGAGGGTGAGCATTATAAAAAATAATAGACTATGGAATCTTTTAACTGGTATAAAGTTCTTCATTTTTTATCAAACAGAAGTCATAATAAATTTAATATTTGCCTTTTTATTTTTTAATCTAAAGAAGGAATTTATACCAAGAGTACTTCAATGCAAAGACTTCAATTCTGCAAAGGCAGTGCCTTTGGGTAAAGCAACTGTGCTTTTGAGAGGATCTGAATAATTATCACCAGCCTGGACTTCAGAGGCTGTGTTTTCTGAAAACAAAAACAAATAAAAATAAATAAATAAAAAGGAAACATAGCAGAGTGCCTCCAAACTGCTGCTCAGCACATTTTGCCTGCCTACCTAGTAAAGCATTTCTTGGAACAAGCCCCCTATTGGTTTCATTTTAGAGAAGTACTTCTATTCACACTGGCATACCTTTGGTGATTGTTGGTTTAAGGGAAATTCAACAGAACCAGCAGGAAAAACTGCTCACAGTTCTGATTCCATATTTCTAAAGATAAGGGTGAATATTGAAGTTACAACATCTTTAGAAAGTCTATGATGTTCCTATAAAAATTGACATCTCTATCTTTCTTAAAATATTTCATTTAAGAAAATGCTTATTGATGTTATTAAAAATGTTATAAAAATGTTATTTATGTTCAAATTTTATAATAAAAGCATGCAATTTATAGAAAATAGTATTTTTTCCTCAGTTGTGCCAGTTTTTAATTTAGTTTTCAAATTAATTCTATTATTGCCTAAAAGACTAGATACTTTTTTGTTTTTATGCAGTTTCTCTATAGTTCTTTTTTAATATTCTCCTATCTTGTTCCTGCTTCATTCCCCTTCCTTTTAGATACTCCATATTATTCTGATTACCTCCTACTTACCCACTGGGAAAAGAGGGATATCTCACCCTAAATAGTGTGAGATGGCCAAATATGTGACATCCAAAACTGGACAGATAAGATTTGCAGCCATTTATTAGTCACAGATCCTCACAGACTTCGGGAGGGGAACACTACACTCCATACAGGGTCACATTGGCAGGGTTATTTATTTAGAAATACAGTGAACCAGCAGGGGCTATGGTAGGCAGACTTTGTAGTAACCAGAGGAATGGGGCAGCTAGTCCACCTGATAGCTGAGTGGATAACTTTTCCCAATGTTTGGGAATGATCTGGCAAGAGCAGGGAAACTCATGACTAGATGTCTATAGCTCCGTGAAACCCAAAGCTATCAAGGTAACACATGGAATGTTTAGGTCTTGTAATAAACATATCTATCTAAATGTGTTCTTCAGCAGCCCATGGTCCCAAAGCACTGTACTTTCTAAAAGGAAGCCTTCCAAAGAATGCCTTATGCTCTGTTAAATAAAACTTACTGGAAGCCTTTGTTTTGGACTGACTTTATGCACTTAATCCCAACAGACCAGACCAAGTCAGAATGGTGTCACTTGTGCTAGGTGTCATGTAATTAAACTGAACTTTAAGATGGACTAATTTTCTAAGAAACAGAAAATTTACAGAAGCCGATAGAAAGAAGCCCAGTGTACTCAAGCTGGCATGATAAGGAAGTTCCCTCTGTTTTAACTTTAAAAGGAAAGAAAGTTTGAAATACCATTCGGTTTTTGTTCATTGTTTCTGCTTTCCTCAGCCTTTTCTGTCTATAGGACTCACCTCTTCTGCTCAGCTCATGAGAGTACCTTTTCTATTTCATAGATGTGGTGCTGCCCAGTTCATGAATCACTAATAAAAGTCAATTAATCTTAAACTAAATTTGTTGAAATTTTGGTGTTTGACAGGTCTGATATCAAAATTTCACCACTTATAAAACTAAATTCATTTTCACTTTTGGGAGAAAATGTATCAACAAATTAATTCTCATGGAGGTAGTCCTTGACTACTCTAACTGCACTATCCACAAGAAAACCACTCATGGTGCTTTAAAAATACACATATCCTGGCAGGGTGCGGTGGCTCACACCTGTAATCTCAGCATTTTGGGAGGCCAAGGTGAGTGGATCACGAGATCAGGAGTTTGAGACCAGCCTGGCCAATATGGTGAAACCCCATCTCTACTAAAAATACAAAAATTAGCTGGGCATGGTGGCACAGGCTTGTAATCCCAGCTACTCGGGAGGCTGAGGGAGGAGAATTGCTTGAACCAGGACCTCAGAGGTGGAGGCTGTTGTGAGCCGCGATCACATCACTGCACTCCAGCCTGGGCTACAAAGCAAGACTCCGTTTCCAAAAAAAAAAGAAGGAAAAATACACAATCCTGGCATTACAATTCCAGAAATTCTACCTAGTAAGCTTGAATTACTGCCTACAGACCTGTGTCCAAAAAACAAACAAACAAACGAATAAGACAAAAACCACAAAACTTCCTGCACCTCTTTTTTAAGTTACTGATAGACATAGCAGGCAAATAATCAGTAATGATATACCACCATTAATTAATTGGATCTAACTGAAATTTGCAGACTACTTTATCCAACAACAGCAAAATACACATTTTTCTGAAGCTCACATGTCAGATTCATCAATATAGACTATATTCTGGGTGAGGAAATCCTTACACCTAAACACATTTAAAGGAATATAAGTTACACAAGCTGTGTTCTCAGACTGCAGTGGAATTGAACTAGAAATCAATAACATAAAGAAAGGTGGAAAGTTCAAAATATTTAGGGATTAAACAACATATTTCCAAATAACACAAAAATAAAATGGCTCGAAATTAATTTAAATGTATTTTGAAGTAAACAAAAATGAAAGTACAGCTTATCAATTTGTGGAATGGTGTAAAAGCAGTGCTTAGAGAGAAATTTATGGCATAGAATTAGAATAGAAGAAAGCTGTAAAATCAATAATCCGTTTCTGCCCTAGGAAAGTATGTATGTATGTATGTATTAATTTAATTGAGTAAGTATACATAAATTTAAAAAATTATAATTAATAGCCTTCCAAACGAGACATCAAGCTCATATTGTTTCACTGGTGAAATCTAACAAATATTTTAGGGAAGTGATATCAATTATCTATATTCTCTTCTATTGCAGAGAATAAAAGCAGATAAAACATGTTTTAACTCATTCCATGAGGTCACCCTTATGAAAACTTGATATCAAAACCCAATAAATACCTTTCAAGAAAGAAAATCTACAAGGCAATGTTTCTCCTGAACAGAGATGAATAAATTATCAACACAATATTAACAAATTATACCAACAATGTACAAAAAGAATTATACACCATGACCAAGTAAAATTTGCTCCAAGCAAGACTAGTTCAACATTTTAAAGGTACTTAATTTAATAAATCAGAATGCTATAAAAGAAAAATTATATGAACATTTCAATTGATGCAGAAAAATAATTTGACCAAATTCAGCATCATTCATAATAAAAACTCTTGGCAAACTAGGATTAGAAGAAACTTTCTCAACTTGGTAAAGAATATCTGCAAAAAATCTACCGCTAGCATTATATTTGATGGCAAAAACTACATGTACCTTAAGTTTATGAGTTAGGTAAGAATGTTTACTTTTACTGCTTCTATTCAACATTGTACTGGAAGTCCTAGCTAGTGCAATAAGACAAGAAAAGTTAATTAAAAGTATATACATTAAAAAGAATAAATATATTTGTTTCCATGAGGCATGATTATCTATGCAGTAAAATTTCATTGAATTAATAAAAATCTCCTAGAACGAATAAGTGATTTTTAACAAAGTTCACAAGATTAGATTAATATACAAGAGAATTGCTTTCCCATATAACAGCAATGAACCATTTGGGAGGAAATATTTGCAAAACATATATCTGATGAAGTGCTTGTATCTAAAATATTTTAAAAATTCTAAAACTCAGCCTTAAGAAAATAATGCAATTTTCTAAATGGGCAAAAGATTTGAACAGATACCTCACCATATAAAATATGTGGACATTCTCTGTCCAAAGTTAGTGACAAAAAATGAAGATATACTGATGGGAAATAAGCATATAAAAATATTCACCATTATATGTCCTTAAGGAATTTCAAATAATAGAAGAACAAGATGCAACTACACAACTATCAGAATGGGTAAAATTCCAAAAAAACAATACCAAATCCTGGCAAGGATGCTGACCAAGAGCAATTCTCATTCTTTTCACTGCTGGTGAAAATGAAAAATGATGCAGCCACTTTGGAAAAATGTTTGGCAATTTCTTATAAATCTAAATATAATTTTACCATGTGATTCAGTTGTTGTGCTCTTAGATATTTATTCAGTTTAGTTAAAAAGTATGTGCACGAAAAAAACTTATACATGAATGGTTATGGCAGCTTTATTCATAATTGTATAAAACTGAAAACAACCAAGATGTCACTTAATAGATGATTAGTAAACAAATTACATTACATTCATACAATGAACTGTTATCTAGCAAAAAAAAAGAAAAAATAGATAAAGATAAATTTGTACTATAAAGATTTATATGTGTCGGGGGTTCAGGAGGAGAAGAAGCTACAGATATAGAATCACAGGGAAATTTTAGAGCAGTGAATCTATTCTGTGTGATACTGTAATCATGGATACATAATATTTTGTATTTGTCAAAACCAATAGTACTGCACAACACAGTTAATCTTTTTTTTTTCTTCAACTTCTATCTTAAGCTCAGGGGTACATGTGTAGGATATGCAGGTTTGTTACATATGTAAACATGTTCCACGGTGGTTTTCTGCACAGATCATCGCATAATCTATGTAATAAGCCCAGCATCCGTTAGCTATTATTCTTGATGTTCTCCCTCACCCACCCCCACCCCTCTGACAGGCCCCAGTGTGTGTTATTCCCTGCTTATGTCCATGTGTTCTCATCATTCATCTCCCACTTACAAGTGAGAATATGTGGTGTTTGGTTGTCTGTTCCTGCATTTGTTTGCTGAGAGTAATGACTTCCACATGGACTCCATCCATGTCTCTGCAAAGGACATGATCTTATTCCTTTTTGTGGCTGCATAGTATTTCATGGTAGATATATACCGCATTTTCTTTATGCACTTTATTGCTGATGGACATTTAGATTGATTCCATGTCTTTGCTATTATGAATAGTGCTGCAATGAACATACATATGCATGTGTCTTTATAATACAATGATTTATATTCTTCTGGGTATACACCCAGGAATGGGATTTCTGTGACAAATGGTATTTCTGCCTCTAGGTCTTTGATGAATTGTCACACTGTCTTCCACAATAGTTGAACTAATTTACACTCCCACCAACAATGTAAAAGCCTTCGTTTTTCACTGCAACCTCACCAGCATCTGTGTTTTTTTGACTTTTTTTTTTTTTTTTTTTGAGATGAAGTCTTGCTCTCTCCCCAGACTGGAGTGCAGTGGCACTATCCCGGCTCACTGCAACCTCCACCTCCTGGGTTCAAGCGATTCTCCTGCCTCAGCCTCCTGAGTAGGTGGGACTTCAGGCACGCACCACCATGCCCAGCTAATTTTTTTGTTTTTAGTAGAGACGGGGTTTCACCATATTAGCCAGGATGGTCTTGAGCTCCTGACCTCATGATCCACTTGCCTCAACCTCCCATAGTGCTGGGATTACAGCATTAGCCACCACACCTGGCTGACTTTTTAATAATAGCCACTATAATTGGACTGAGATGGTATCTCACTGTGGTTTTAATTTGCATTTTTCTAATAATCAGTGATGTTGAGCTTTTCTTCCTATGTCTGTTGGCCACATATATCTTTTCTTTTGAGAAGTGACTGTTCATGTTCTTTGCCCGCTTTTTAATGGGATCATTTGTTTCTTTCTTATTTTTGTTTAAATTCCTTGTAGATTTTGTTTAAGTTCCTTTATCAGATGGGTAGATTTCAAAAATTTTCTCCCATTCTATAGGTTGTCTGTTGACTCTGATGATAGTTTCTTTGGCTGTGTAGAAGCTCTTTATTTTAGTTAGATCTCATTGGTCATTTTTTGCTTTTGTTGCAATTGCTTTTGGCATTTTCATTTTGAAATTTTCCCTTGTGCCTATGTCCTAAATGGTACTGTGTAGATTTTCTTCTAGGGTTTTTATAGTTTTGGGTTTCACATTGAAGTGTTTAATCCATATTGAGCTATTTTTTGTATATGGCAGAAGGAAGGGGTCCAGTTTTAATTTTCTGCATATGGATAGCCAGTTCTAGAATCATTTGTTAAATAGGGAATCCTTTTTCCATTGCTTGTTTTTGTCGGGTTTGTTAAAGATGTGATGGTTGTAGATGTGCAGTCTTATTTCTGAGTTCTTGATTGTGTTCCATTAGTCTATATGTCTGTTCTTGTAATGGTACCATGCTGTTTTTGTTACTGTAGGCTTGCAGTATAGTTTGAAGTTGGGTTGCGTGATGTCTCTGGCTTGTTCATTTTGCTTAGTATTGTCTTGGCTATATGAGCATTCTTTTGGTTTCATATAAATTTTAAAATAGTTTTTTTTTTCTGATTCTGTGAAGGATGTCAATGTTAGTTTAATGGTAATAGCATTGAACATATAAATTACTTCGGGTAGTATGGCCATTTTCACGATATTAATTTTTTCTGTCTATGAGCGTAGAATGTTTTCCATTTGTTTGTGTCCTCTCTGATTTCCTTGAGCAGTGGTTGGTAGTTCTCCTTTAAGATTTCCTTCATATCCCTTGTTACCTGTATTCCTAGGTATTTTGTTCTCCTTGCAGCAATTGTGAATATTCATGGTTTGGCTCTCAGCTTGCCTGTTGTTTGTATATAGGAATGCTAGCAATTTTTGCACATTCATTTTGTATCCTGAGACTTTGCTGCAGTTGCTTATCAGATTAAGAAACTGAAGCTGAGACAATGGGATTTTCTTGATATAGGACCATGTCACCTGCAAACAAAAATAATTTGACTTCCTCTCTGCCCATTTGAATACCCCTTATTTCTTTCTCTTTCCTAATTGCCCTGGCAAGAACTTCCAATACTCTGTTAAATAGGAGTAATGAGAAAGGGCATCCTTTCCTTGTGCTGGTTTTCACGGAGAATGTTTCCAAACTTTTGCCTATTTAGTATGGTATTGGCTGTGGGTTTGTCATAGATGGCTCATATTATTTTGAGGTAAGTTCCTTCAATACCTAGTTTATTGAGAGTTTTTAACATGAAGAAATGTTGAATTATATTGAAGGCCTTTTCTGCATCTATTGATATAATCATGTGTTTTTTTGTCTTTAGTTATGTTTATGTGATGAATCACATTTATATGTTGAACCACCTTTGCATCCTGGCACTTACTCTAAAATCGATCAGATAATTGGAAATAAAATACCCCTCAGTGAATTCAAAAGAAGTGAAATCATGACAAACAGTATCTCAGACCACAGCATAATCAAATTAGAACTAAAGATTAAGAAATTCACTCAAAACCACATGACTATGTGGAAATTAAACAACCTCCTCCTGAATGACTCTTGGGTAAATAATGAAATTAAGGCAGAAATCAATAAATATTTGAAACTAATGAGAACAAGGAGATAATGTACCAGAATCTCTGAGATGCAACTAAAGCTGTGTAAGAGGGAAATTTATTGCACTAAATGTTTACATCAAAAAACTAGAAATATCTCAAGTTAACAACCTAACAATCTAACATGACCTAAAAGAACTAGAGAAACAAGAGAAAACAAAGCCCAAACCTACCAGAAGAGAAGAAATAACCAAAATCAGAGATGAACTGACAGAGATAGAGACACACAAAACCCTTCAAAATATCAACAAATCCAGGAGCTGGAATTTTTTTTTTGAAAAAATTAGTAAAATAGATAGAATGCTAGTTAGACTAACAAAGACAAGAGAGAATCAAATAAACACAATCAGAAATGATAAGGGGGATATCACCACTGATCCCACAGAAATACAAACAACCATGAGAGAATAGTATAAACACCTCTATGCACATAAACTAGAAAATGTAGAAAAAATTGATAAATTCCTGAACATATACACCCTCCCAAGACTGAACCAGTGAGAAATTGAATTCTTGCATAGACCAATAATGAGTTCTGATATTAAGGTAGTAATAAATAGCCTAACAACCAAAAAAAGCCCAGGATCAGACAATTCACAGCTGAATTCTACCAGAGGTAGAAAGAAGAGCTGGTACCATTTCTACTGAAACTATTCCAAAAAATTGAAAAAGAAGGACTCCTCTCTAACTCATTCTATTAAGCCAGCATCATCCTGATAGCAAAACCTGGTAGAGATATTACAAAGAAAGAAAACTTCAGGCCAACATCCTTGATGAATATTGATGTAAAAATCCTCAATAAAATACTGGCAAACTGGATCCAGAAGCACATGAAAAAGCTTATCCACTATGATCAAGTTGGCTTCATCCTTAGGAAAATAGTTAATCTTAAAATTTGCAAATTAAAAAGAAAAAACTTAGAAGGTCAAGGACCCCGGGAAAGAATGCCGTTTGTGACAAGATAAGCTGACCAATGTACACCAACGTATAAAACAATCTCACTGAAAGGGTTATGAGAAGAGGTACCAGTCTAAGTGATTTTGGAGATAAATGGAATCTGCAACATTAAAGGCAAAATGAATGCCACAATAAGCAATAGTTGGCAAAATTGTTTCTCATGAAGATGAAGGTCAAAAAATGTGCTACGATACATGTATACTGTAACTGAACAATTAAGTAAATGGATGGCATATGATGGGAACTATATTCTTAATGTTTGAGTAGAAATTTGTGAATAAACAACAAAGAAAATGACTAACATGATCTATGTGGTATCAGATTAGAACGGGAGACATCA
The DNA here is from genome assembly GCF_029281585.2 of Gorilla gorilla gorilla. Taxonomy (NCBI): domain Eukaryota; kingdom Metazoa; phylum Chordata; class Mammalia; order Primates; family Hominidae; genus Gorilla; species Gorilla gorilla. Next base: position 72,991,006 of record NC_073241.2, read on the forward strand.
GTAAGAAACCATGTTTAACTTAATATGTGTCCCTAATACATATGTGGGTTAGTATTGCTTTTTACTATTAGCTGGCAGCAACTAAAAAATGTCACCCCAATAGCAATGAGCACACCTAATACCTAGATCTTGGTTTCTATCTCATCTCCAGTGAAAGAAAATAGAGTTTCCTAAAGAAACATCTGATTTGGGGACTGGAAGAGGAAATACTCAAGATGAACCTAGGGAATCTTGTAGTACCATAAAATAAGGAAGCAATACAATAGTAACAATAATCCACAATAATAAGGGTACATCAAAGTGACACAGGAGTCAGCTAAAAGCTCTTGATGTCCAAAGATGGAACAGTTTGAGTATCAAAATAAAGTAGTGTTGGATTTTAACCTGAAGTATAAAATAAATCTTTATGATTTCATATTAACAAATGAATTAACAAATTAATAAATGGGGGAGAAGAGACAAATCTCTCATGTTGAATTCCAAATAAATTATGTAGATGTTTCACCCTAAGGAAGGGGGAGCATAACATCCCACTCCTTAAGTGTGAGCTAACATAGTGACTTCCTGCCAATGACTGCAGTATGAAAAGTGTGTGGGGGGCAGCATAACTTTACAGTGGAGACATCTGACAAAAATTACATCAGTCAGGACCATGGTCAATATCAATAGTCATAAGTGATATTGTTTGTACCCTTGATATGTGATAAAAATGGCACTTTACTCTGTGATCTTCGTTTCCCAACTATAACCCCAGTTTAATAATGATAAAAAGCATTAGAAAATTTTTAATATAGAGGCGTGCTACAAGAAACTTAGTCAAAACTCAAAACTTCCAATGTTAGAAAAAACAAGAAACATGTTAGTGGAAGAAGTAGCTGCAGATGTGGAAAAATAGGAAGAGAATTAGGAGGGAAGCCTGAAGATGTTATTAAATTGCTGCAATCTCATGATTTAACTTGAATAGATGAAGAGTTGCTTCTTAAGAATGAGAAAAGAAAGTGGTTTCTTGAAATGAAATCTACCTGGTGAAGATGCTATGGACATTGTTGAAATGACAAACAAAGGGTTTAGAATATTACATAAACTTAGTCAATAAAGCAGTAGCAGAGCTTGAGAAAATTGACTCCAATTTTGAAATAAGTTTTTTTGTGGGTCAAATGCTATCAAAGAGCATTGCATGCTACAGAGAAATTTAATGGGAAAGGAAGAGTTAACAAATGTGACAAACTTCATTGTCTTATGTTAAGAAATTGCCAGTCACCTCCAGCAAACACCACCCTAATCAATCAGCATCCCTCAAAATGGAGGCAAAACTCTCTGCCACCAGATGTTCCGTAGCATTTTTTAGCAATAAAGTATTTTTTCATTAAAGTAGGTAGGTTTTTTAAAGACATAATTCTATTGCACACTTAATGGACTATAGTATAATGTAAACAACTTTTATATGCACCTGGAAATCAAAAACTTTGTGAGACTCACTTCATTGTGATGTTTACTTTATTGCATTAGTCTAGAATCAAACACATAATATCTCTGAGGTTTGCCTGTAATGAGGGTTTGGAGCACCCTACCAAGCTAAGCTATCTAGACTAGAAGAGATGTTAGACAAGATTAGGGGAATCTAGAATGGGTAGTAGGGTGGGAGATCATGAGTATTTATTAGAAGCTCATGACCATTTGTAGTGCCAGGGACTATATGGTTCCCTACTAGCCCTTCCGGAAACAAAATCAACAGGAATCCCAGAGCAGCTGTTTCCAAAAGAAATAAATTTAAGTGATCAAGTAAGGAATTAGAGTGTAAGGAGTAGACTGTAGTCAATGACTGTGGTAAGCCTCCCTGGGCTGACCAGATAATGCTCTCAGGACTGACATGCTCATTTCTTAGCTACTGAGAGAGGTGGCTTCTAAAGGCACACGGAGCATCCCTTTCTGGAAATTGCCCTCATCCAAATGGAATTGCTTCTCCTAAGGTTGCACATTCTCCTTTAAGACAGCCTTTACTCTATCATTGGTTAATACTTGGTACGTAGGCCTAGACTCTCATCTCAGTTCAGGCTATCTCTGCAGTGCTATTCTTATGGGATTGACTAATGCTGCTAATGTGACTTCATCACAATTCACCTTCTTCTGATGAGCAGCCCTTTTTCTCTAACACAATCCCAAAAGTCACTGCTATTGTTTGATTGTATGTGTTCCTCCCAAATTCAGATTTTGACACATAATCCCAAATGTGATAGTATTAAGAGATGAAGCCTTTGGGTGGTGATTAAGAGAGGTTTCCACCTTCATGAATGGCTTTAACAACCTTATAGAAGGGCTGGAGGGAACTAGCTAGGTCCCATGTGACGGCACAGCATTCTTTTTTTCTGGAGGATGGATGCAGCAACACGATGCCATCTTGGAAGCAGAGACCAAGCCCTCACCAGAGAGTGACCTTACCAATGCCATGATATTAAACTGCTCATTCTCCAGAACTGTGAGAAACAAATTTCTGTTCTTTGTAAATTACCCAGTCTCAGGTATTTCATTATGGAAGCAGAAACAAATGAAGACAGTCAAATACACACAAATCTTAGTCTTAAATTTTCTAGGTAATCTGACATATGTCAGTGAATTATACTTCAATAAGAACTCAAGTTTCAAAAGGAAAATATAATGAGATGATTTGATTATAAAAGAGTAGCTCATATCACACTAATCATTTACCAAGAACAATCACTTTATTTCAGGAACACAGAAGACCAATCTTACCATCCTACTTGCAGGCACCAAGGAGCATGACTTAATAAAATCAACTAAGGACCCTTCATTGATAGATGCATTAAATATTTATTAGAACATGCTGTGTGTATAAAGAATACTGTTGAAATCACTGATATGGGTTTATCAGCAAAGGTGGGTAATTTTCTCCAGGACAATCTGATACAATTCAGTTGCTTGTTCTGGACAAGCTTCCAGTCTCTGTGTTCATGTATAGCTGCTGCTTATATAAATTCTTCCAAACAATGACTATTGTCTAAAAGCTGCTTCCAATTTGCAGGTAAATTTTCTGTTTTCCAGAATACCTAGTGTAAGGCTTGTTGTCACCTAGAGCCTGGAATGTGTACTGTTGGTCACTTCACGGAACATTCCACGCCAGTGGACAAAATTACTCTGGCCCCTGTTAGAACTGACAGCTGTGGGGATTCTGGGCCAAATGTCACTTTGCTTGTGGGCCAAGAGCTGGAAACTTGGAACAGAAAGAAGAAGCTGGTTTGTGTCAGGCTGATGTTGAGAACACCCTTCACTCCTCCTGTCGTCACAGGGACTTTTCTGGGTCTGAAGTGTACTCCCTGAATATACTGCATTCAGTCAGCCAGCAGCAAACTTGGACAATTAGCATTTTTTTCCTTGATTACTTTTCATTTTTTGTTTTTGCTAATTTGCCCCATTTTGCAACTACTTTTTTTCCCTAGTATCCTTTCATTTTCTTCCTTTTTCCCATAGGCCATATAACTTATTAAAATTATTTGCACCTGTTAAAACAGAAGCACTGTGCTTGGGATCTGAAGGTAGAAGTATAACCCATAAATGATTGTTAAACCATATGTTGCATGAATGGGACAAATCAGTAACCCCTCTGTTCGTCATCTTTGTTCAGAGGGAGAATAAAAAGAAAAGAGACCTGGCAGTATTAATTCTGAGCAGCAAAGAGCAACCATTTCCAGTACGAATGGTTTCTCTTGTAATTGCAGGCAGGCCTTATGTGGGCAGGAGAAAGCCAAGAGCATTTAAGCACCGTAATGTGGAAAAGAGTAGAGGGAGGTACAGGAATAAGAGGCCTATTTTTCCTAAAGGACAAGTAAGTAACCTTGTAAGCCATACTGATATTAGTTCTTCCATAGAGAATTGTCCTACATTGCCTCCAAAGGAAATTCATGTTTGTTTTGGGTTTTGTTTGTTTGTTTTTTATGTAGGGAGCAAAGTTCTCTCTAAGGAATTCAATAATGAGTTATCTGAGCTGGAATGAAAACATTCATATCCAAATTTATTCATGGGTGTAGAGCAATCTCCCTCAGAATCCTGTGGTCAATTGCTCAAGGGTTAATATAAGGCACATTTTGTGTTTAAATGGAAAGGTGCCATGGGACCAAATCGTTTTTGTGATTCTGGGCTTAGTGAAGTACTGGAGAATCTCAACATTGGGCAAAAATCTATCCATGTGCTTTCCATACACTGTCACTGTAACACCCTCAGAGACTTGCCTATCCTTCCAACAAAGCTTACCATACATCATCTTGGCCTGAGGGGCTTAATTTATCACAATATACCACATTTTCTTGCCAACTTCAGAAAATAAAAAGTACCCATCCTTCAGGTGAATTACATTAAGAAATAAATTCACATTATTTATCAGAGGCCAAGTGTCCTATCGCTTTGAGACCTGCTGGAGAAGAAGCATATTATAAGAAGCAGCAGCATGTAGAGTTTCTCAAAGATCTTCCTTACTCACCTGGGTCCAAAGAAAGAAGAATGTTATAAAACAATGATGCAGGATTTTTTGTTCCCTAGCTCAGCTAGGTTCAGGTTCTTGTCTCACCACCAAAGAAATAGACATGCAGACATTGAAGAGTCAGTGGAGTAGAACTCATTATGTGAAAAGGAAAAGCTCTCAGCAGAAAAAAGTTTCTTGAAAGCAGGTTGTCAGTCGCCCCCTTCGCAGTTGAATACAAGGGCTTTTACATAAAAGCTGTTAAGGCTGGGTTCCCTGTTTGTATAGAGCGCAAATTCCTGGTGGCTCCACCCCATTCCCCCCCAGTGCTCTTGAGGGCCCTTTGTCCCCTGTGGGCGTGTTTAGGCAAGCCACCTATGCAGGTTCCCTTATCGGAGGTTCTACAGGGACCCTTCCCTTACTGTCTGCCTAAAGCAAGCTGGCTACCTCCTTTCAATGACATGTAGAGTATGATTACAGATGTATACATAATATTATATACGCGGAGAAAAACACACTAGGGGATTCATGAACATGCCAGTTATCTGAAACTTGAAGTGTTCAAATTTGAGTTTTCAAAAACCTTTCTCATATATATATATATACACACAAATATAAGCATTGTTAAATCAACAAATTATATAAATGATATCATTATTAAATAATACCATCTTATATGGTATAATATGTTATATGAATTATCTAAAAATGTAATCTATTTTCCCACAGTCTTCTCCCTAGGTTAATGACAGCTCTGTCCTTCAGGTTTTTAGGCCCAAAACACTTGAAGTCACCTTTCCTTTGCCCTATCTTTTATTCTCTTCATTCAAACCATGAAAGAATATCATTGTCACTGCATTTAAAATATTGCCGGGATCTGATCTCACTTTAATATCTCCACTACTACTGTCCTTTCCTGTCTCCTACATGAGCCTCAAAACTGTTTTTCCGCTTAGATTCTTGTCTTTTCTGTCTATTCTTAATTAAAGCAGTCAGAGGAAACATTTTTCTGAAGCCTGAAAACTTACAGGACTATAGAGAGCCTAGGTTAATCTAACTTAGACAATGGGCCTCAGTAACCATTGCTCTAATAAAACCTCTTCATTTGCTACATTAGGAGGGCAAGGTTAGAGACACATCTCACTCAGCAAATTAATGGCCCTGTGTGGCCTGTGAAATCTTCTTCTGACCTGGCCTAGGTGGTTTTTCAAAAGATGTCTTATCCACCTGAGCTTGGAGTAAAGAGCTACAAGACTCATGCCTTGATCACGCTCATCAGATTGTTCTGCTCTTAGAATCGGGGTAACTCCTGACTAAGAGATATCTTGCGAATCAGCCTCTTTCTCTGGCATGAACCAGTAAGTATTTTTACAAAACTCATTTTTAAGGCTATCTATGTCTATGTGTGGAGTCCAGTGTAGTGACCCAAATAGGATGCAGCTGGCCTTGGAATTCTTACAAAATAAGAATAGTCCACACTCTTGTAAACTATAATAATAATAAAAATGCACGGTCTTTTACAAACATGTAGCATTTCTGAATGGGGCTACCTGTTACCCAAGAGAAGCAGGGAGCCACACCCAAAATGTCAGTAAAATAGCTAAAGGAGGATTCTATTTTGATCTGACTCCCTTGACGCATTTAAGTAGATTTGACGCTGAGAAGAAAAGACTTCTCTAACTTAGATCTAAAAGGAAACTTTCACACCATTTAGTCCAATATTCTCACCCAAATGATGACAATATGAGGCCCAGAGGGCAAATTAACTTTTCCAAGTTTTCCGCACAAGTTAAAATTGAACAGAGCCTAGAATTAAGCTCTCAGGTTTCAGTGATTATTCCACCTCCCAATATAGTGAGAACTGGAAAGAATTTAGTTATAAGTGGAATTTTACAGAAAATATCTACAAATTCCTTTGGTTTCCAATTATAACTTTAGCTTTTTAGTCCCTTCTTAGGAATCTATGACCTCTTACATAATAGTATTCAAATAAAGTACATAATTGAATCAATTCTTTCAGAAATTTATTTTTCACTCAATAGCTTCTAGATATCCATATTTTATACATATTTATCTCCCACATAGGTAGACATATAATAAAACTGTACTAAAACTAAAAAATTAAATAATTCTTTCCTCTTGGTATTTCTGATGTCTTTCCAATGGCCTCAAACTGAGTTTTTAAGTCAATTTGGTTAGTCATTTTTTTAAATATGAATGCCATGTTTCAGGTATTTTTTCATGCCAGTCTCACTTCATTCCTTTTCCTAATCTATCTCAGAAAGACCCTTTTGTAACATCATAGGCTTGAGGTGCTATACATAAGCTGAGATTCTGGATGAGTTTTGGGGTGAGTTCAAGGGTGATGTGGTGTTGGCCTGTGGGCTGCATGTAGCTATGCTTCCAAAGGAAGCATCTAGGGATTAAACCAGACCAATACAGACAGAAAGATTGCTAAACATATGCCATATATTCAAATCGTAGTGGAAACTCTTCTAGAAGGGAAGAGAGAAGCAAGGACAGAGAAAAAAGGCTAAGCCCAATGGTTTATAGGAGGTAGACCAGGATCTTGAAGTGGTCTATATAGTCTCTTCTACAGGTGGTGGTAATTCAGTAATATACTTGTAGCCTATCATACTTTTTAACTTCTTCTATTAAAATTGTAAGACATTATAAGAAATAAACATGCATAATATATAGAAAAATCAAATTGCCCTGAAAATGTCAACTTTTAAATGTAACAGGGAATTTTCTCATTCATTACTCCTGCCAAAATGTCACTTAGGAAGGAAACAAGTGAAAGTCAACGTTGACTTTCTCAGCCACCACCTCATAAAGCTATTTCTTCTCCACTGAAATTCCTCTAAACATTGGCTGACTTGTTATAGAAGTATGAATTAATGGGAATTAAACATCCACTCTTTCAATAAAGACTAATAGGTAGGTGTATTGCCTAACAAATTATAACTTAACGTTACATAAAGGCATTTAAGATCTCGAGTTTAAATGTACTCATTATTTACAAATTGTTTTCAAGATAACCAGATAACAGATTAGGACACCTATTTTGACTCAGATCACTTGGTGATTATGGGCCTCCAGGACAAATTATTTAACATCCTAGTACCCACACTTTCCATTTTTAAAATCATAGAAAAGGGTTTTCCTAGCTTCCAATGTTTAACCTCATATATTTTAAAAAGTTTGCATGCACGATTGGTGTAGTCTTATTTTTATTCAATGTTACAAGTAAAGGGCTTAGGAAGTGATTGAACAAAAGGTCTAAAAACAAGTAAGTAGGTAATGAGGTTAAACTAGTTAATTCAAGTGGACACAAAGACAACTTATTTCTTATAATGGGATAGTACTAACAATGGGCCATTCTAAATACAGAGTACGAACAGTGTCTGTCTGTCATTTGGCTTTACAATCTTCTTTTCAGATTGCTAACAAATGGCTAGGTTTTGGACCAGCAGAAGACAGAGCTTGAGACGGAACCTGGCATCTGCTCTGTAGATAAGTCTATAGAAGATGGGGATAATTGTTTTTTCTTCTTTCCCATAGCTCTTCTGCAGGGTGAGTTCTTGTTCGTTTTGGGAAAACAGGACTATTAAGTAATTTCAGACTGGAGATGACCTTTATCCCCGTGTTTCTTTAATGTGCATATTCCTCTTGCCAAGAAGTTGCAATTTGCTAGAGGAAAAGATGAGTTTTCTTGTTTCTTTTTAGGGTTATTGTTGTACTCCAGGAAAGGGAATATAAATTCTAAGCTTTTCATAAATCACTATGTACTTTACTCTTCACAATTTCATGCATTACCATGTCACCAGGTTGGCTTAGAAAATATCCATTTGAGTTAGGCCCAGATTTTTTATGCAGGAAAGGGAAACATTGGCCCCACTTTTAAATGAAAGCACATGCTAACTAATATAGTGTATGAAACATCTGCATAATGTATTATATAGAATCATAGACTCTGTGATGAGAAATTCAGATGACAGGACAATATGAACCTGTCTAAAGACTTATCATCACTGCATAGCAATTCTAAGAAGTTATAGGGCAAAACGCTTATATTTATGATATATATGAGTTAATAAAAAAGACATTATTATCTTCTGATTATTATAGTACCTTCATGGAAAATCAATATAATATAAAGTGTGCTTTTGTTCATTCTCTCAGCAGTAAAAGACACTTGGTAGGCACCTTCTTCCAATCTGACCACCCTGGTGTGTGCTGCAGATAATTGATCTTTTCTTCACCCCTGTAGGAATCACCATTTTCTCCTCCTTCACCAGAGATAGGTAGGATACCCAGGACACCTTGCCATGCTGTCAATTGTCATTTCCACCACATAAGGAAAGAGAAAAGCCAAGACTAGGCTTTAAATTCATTTACAGGCTTATATATGGCTTAGTTTTATTTTTTTTCCAATAACTATAACTACTTTATTGGTCTGATAGATGTCAAAACATGATAAAATCACCACCATAGCTTTTTGCCCTGAATCTCACCTCCAAAAAAAAGCACACAGGCCAGGGTGATTTCTCTCTTCAATAGAAAATGTAACCAGAGATGAAACTAAGTCTTCTCCGCATGGTTTTTATGTGCATGTGGTTTCCAGGGAAACCTCACCCTGATATTTCTAAATGTTAGGATAGTAACTGGTGCCCCTCAGATTCTGGCTTTGAGCATATTAAGAATGTTCACGGAATCAAGAAAAGAGAAAAAGGAGCTATTGAAAAAAGTTTCTCATAAAACTGAATTCCATAATTTTAAAAGAGATATGTTTCAAACTACATTTAAAAGGGTCCACAGAAAATGGAAGACTAAGACTAAAATTTGAGTGAGTGGAAAAGGAAGAGAATCGTTTGTTCAGGTGAGCAAACAAATACAACATTATTTTAGGGTGGCTTTTCAGACTTCAGAGTAAGGAGAAGACAGTAAGCTGAAAGTTTGGTATTTCAATTACCTGATTTTCTCTATTCCAGATGAAGAAGGGTCACAGGAAGACAGAGAAATGGCAGGTATACAACCCTGTTAAAAATAAATTTAGTAAGAGAGACCAAAAAGTAACCTAATAAAGATAATTTGCCTACTCTTCAATTTACATTAATGTAGATGTGTATTAATGATGATTATGAAATAATAATGACAAAAACCATTACCCCAAAGCAGTGTAGCTATTTAATAAAGAATACAATTTACTGGGAGCTGCCGTGGCTCAGGCCAGTTGCCCTGGCACTCGGGGAGGCAAGGCTACACGTTCGAGGCCAACCTGGTCAACATTGATTAAAAAAAAAAAAAAAAGAATACAATTTACTATCTCCTGAATTTATAACTTTTATTATTCTTGTCCAGAATTTATTTTCTTTCTACCTATTCAAAATCTAACTTTTGATTTTTAATTCCCCTTTTCTCTTTCATATCTGCTAAGTGATGCTTGCTTCATCTGTCTTCTCAAATTCACTGAAAACTACTGAGAGACATGGGATTAATTTTATATCTGAAAAAGATAGCTTTCTAAACTACTTGCTACTAAACTATGCACTAAACTGCTACAGCTTCTTTGGAAGTAAAATGTTGTTACTGGATAATATTTCTTCTCTGTAGAAAAATGAATGTAGTAAAAATGTTCTATACATTTTAACCTTCTACTGGAAGAATGTTCATTTAAAACTCAATTCTAAAACAGACAGGGATGGAAACATGCTTCCAATAACAGGAAGGAAAAGAAAAGGAAGGAGAGAGAAAGAGAGAAATTGAAAGAGTACACATATGCAGAAGTCAAGCACAGGCTGTGTTAAATGACACCTTGATTGACTCTGATCAAGAATTATACAGCATGGCAGGCTCCTATATTATTAATGACTTCCTGTGACATTCAGGAAGTAAAGAATAAACAGGAGGAAAACACTTCCTCTTCTGGTATGGCTGTAAGAGGAAAGGGGTAATGGTAAAAGTCTTCAGTGTGTGAACTCATGGAGGAATTCAGGGATTAACAAAATGTTTATTTTACAACCATTTTAACATGGGTTTATTATTTATTCATTTATTGGATATTATTTTTGTGCCTTTCTGGAAAACATGGGCATGTTTTACTTTAAGTTTGGGTTCTCATTATCTAGCATATTCCTTGGCAAAAAATATATGTCTATCACATGTTTCTTTGATGAGTAAGGGGATGAGAAGGTAATAGGATTATAGGCTGTCTTGGTCCTAGCTCAGGTTGCACTGGAGGAAGTAGGTTTTAACCCAGATCTAAAAGCATAGTGTAGAAATTAGGTGGGAGACCATGAAGTGAGAAGTGAATCTAGGCAATGTAAATATACAAAGAGATGAAAACACTGAAACCTCATGGATACAGCACTTCAATATTTTTAAAGTTGATCTTTTCTAATTCTAGAAACCAATTTATATAATTCATTATTTGAAGAAAATATTAGACCTGAGTTTTCTGGTTTAGTCATATCCTTTATAAACTAACTGAATAATTATGATCTTTTATCTCATGCTGTGAAAATGCCAACCTTTCAATTCCTCAAGGCATCCCAGTACAGATGGTCTCTCATTGCAGAGCCAACAACCATCACTTTATTTTACCAATATCTAAGAGACAGACTGATTACATTTACATCAATCATCCTGAATAATAGAGACAAAAATCACTGTATTATTGCAAAATACATGTCTTTCACTTTCTAGAGAACTGTCTGTGATTTGCAACATTTATTTGTGAAATGTAGGAAAAAGTCACGTGACAACATTCTATTTGGTTAAGTCAGAGGGGAAGAATGTATAATTTTCAAGAGGACAAGCAATAAAGGTGATTCATGACTTCAGAAATCTTCAGTCTTCTCTTGAAGACAAGACAGTGTTCCAACAGAATCCAGCAGAATTATTCAATTGTCTAGCACTATGGCAGTTCTCCATATACCAAATGGCTTAAATGTGTTGATTGAGGGTTCAAGAAAGCAAGACATTTACTCAAGCATCGTCTTCTCTCTGGGTGTTTTAACAAACTTTGGTACCTATACAGCCTTATGCTTTCAACTGAGATCATAGCTACGGGCTGATATAATACAATTTTGCTGTCTTTACAATTATGTCTTTCTAATTGGCAAGACTGAAATCGGCTATTCTGTTAGAAAATTGAAAAATAAACTTACAGAAAAGAGGAAAATGATTTATTAACTTGTGTCTTTCTCAACAGCCATAAGGGTTATGCAAGTTCACAACTACTGGTTCTAGTTTTTAAGGCCACTTAATAAACAACAAGAAATTGCATTAGTGAATATTTTATTGGCTCCTACTTTCTAGCATACATAGGCAATGGCTATATATGAGACAATGTTTTTAAAAACGTTACAGCTGTTGGTTGTTTTACTTTTTTGATTTAAAATATCTTACTCAAATATATAATTATACTAATTAGCAGGCTGAGTTGAGTGTCCTCTTAAGGCATGGGCAATATTTTCCCACATTGTTTCCTAAATAGCACCAAATACTGACCAGATATTTTGTTGACACTCAGTAAATCATTTAGGGTTGATTGAGAGACAGTGGTCTCTGTGTTTTGTCCAACATTTATGTCACTTTTCCAAATACATAATTTATTTATCAAATTACTCAAACAATAATCATGCTGTATTTTGCTTTTGCCTTTTTTTTCTTTTTTTTCATGTAGTCCACCCATTTAATTGTTTTGGAGTTATAGGCCAATGGAAAAAAAAACAATTCTCCATCTTATTAAAATTAAGAACTCTTTGGGCAGTAAGTTAAAAACAGCTGAACAAAAACACTTCGAACTTGGCAGGTGGCTAGGACTCCTGAGGAATCATGTTACAGTTATGTCTCCAAAAAATATTTGAAATTAAGGTTTAGAGATTTCAAAGGTCTCTTCTGAGTCCAAACTTTTGGCAGATGTCAAAATTTTAGGAAATCATTTTGGAAGAGAGGAAACTAGCCCAAACTTTTTTTTGTCCCCCCTTCCACAGACAGATTGAAGCAAGGACTAAATCATCAATGGAGTTTGAAAGAGAGGAATCCTACCATAATAACATAGAAAGATCTTCATTTCTGTGGCTTGATAATTAAGGTGTAAGAGGTGACCTGATGCAATTGGAATCATGTTGGCAAGAATTCTAGTCTTAACTATTTGAATCATTATTTGTATACCTTTAGTAAACTCCCTTATCTTCTTTGGGCTTCAGTTTCTCCATGTGTCTGATATAGATCACAGCAATAAAAATTGGGTTTTACCTGAAACATTTTTGACGATCCTTGCAAAAGAGAAAGGAAGTTAAAATTATTTTGCGTATCCCCCATCACCCCCAGGCTACCATACATAATTATAGGATTGTTTCAAATTGCTTACTTGGTTTTGTTTGTAGAGACTTGTCTTAAGTGAGAAAAGAGGCTGAGCTCACGTCAGTTCCCAAATCCAGCAGTTGTGATTATGTTTATTTAGTGCTGTGAAAGTTAGCACTGCAGTTCGAAGACTGATGTTATCAAGATGGTGAAATTAGCCATGTAGTGAATCTGATTTGGGTAATCAAATGACCAAAATATCTGACCCAAACTAGATTCTAATCATTTCCATTCTCAACTTTGTTAGTAATTTGGGTTTTCATTAAAATTATTCAGTCCGGGCTGGGTGTGGAGGCTCATGCCTGTAATCTCAGCACTTTGGGAGGCCGAGGCTGGCAGATCACGAGGTCAAGAGATTGAGACCATCCTGGCCAATATGGTGAAACCCCGTCTCTACTAAAAATACAAAAATTAGCTGGGCGTGGTGGCGTGTGCCTGTAGTCCCAGCTACTCGGGAGGCTGAGGCAGGAGAATTGCTTGAACCCAGGAGTCGGAGGTTGCAGTGAGCTGAGATTGCACCACTGCACTCCAGCCTGGGTGACAGAGCAAGAATCTGTCTCAAAAAAAAAAAGAAAGAAAGAAAAAAAAAGATTATTCAATCCAAACCACGTTGGTTTGAAGGGAAGAATGGAAAAGAAATGAAGCAACAGACAAGAAATATAACAACTACGATAAAACATTTAAAAGGAGAGGCAGAATTAAGTTCTTAAAAGAAAAATACAATGTTCAACATCAACGTATTTGCTACACATAAATTGAGCAAGGTATTGCAGAGCATAATGTGGTACAGAAAGAATTATGAAGTATAGTACTTGCACTTTAGAAGCCTATAACACCGAGGTCATGGACTTCTGCAAGCACTTAATAATCACAAATGGAATATTTGTTATGTCTCAAGTGAATGGTATAGATGGATGGTAAAGGAGTTCAGAGAAGGGAAATAATCATTAAGAGCCGGGAAGTCAGAGAAGGTCTCAGAGCAGAGCCTGGCTGTGAGCAAACAAGTATAAAATCACCCAGCAAAGATAATGAAGTTTACATTATTTCCTATGTATACTTCATACCGAATGATACTGGCACCAAAAAAGGGAGTTGTCTGGGAAGTGGGAGTAAGTTGAAAAAATGATTTAAGGTTAGAGTTACTCTCCGGGTGCAGTGGCTCACACCTGTAGTCCTAACACTTTGGGAGGCTGACGCTGGTGAATTGCTTGAGCTCAGGAGTTTGAGACCAGCCTGGAAAACATGGCGAAACCCCACCTTAACAAAAAACACAAAAAAATTAGCTGCTTGCCCTTGTATTCCCAGCTACTTGGGAGGCTGAGATGGGAGGATTGCTTCAGCCTAGCAGGTGGAAGTTGCAGTGAGTTGCGAGCGTGTCATTGCACTCCATCCTGGGCAACAGAGCAAGACCTTGTCTCGGAAAAAAATAAAAAAATATATAAACAATGTGAGTAACTTATGCAGTTGGGCTGAGATCACGAAAATGAGGAATAGCTACACTTACTTGCAATGTTGGCGTCAGTACCCAAATTAACTAACCTTAAATGCAAGACTTAGCAGCAGGTATTATCCATGTTGAACCACAGAGTTGTGGTTATAGGGTGATCTATCCAGGTTGAAAAAGAATTCTGGCCAGCAGTTTGAAGAAGTGAAAATCAAGATTAGGCACAGAGGCAGAGGGTGGTGGGGCCACAGGGTGGGGAAGGATTCCAATCCATGAGACTGCAGAAGGGGAAGTGAGCAGCCTCTACCCATACAGACTAGGGTCTCATGGATGCCACTGGAGAGCATTCCAGTCTCACTGGATATTGGTAGTTCACTAACCTGTGTCAGTCACGATTGTGACCTCTGATATACTGCTATATTTGGTTTTCATTTATACAAAAGCTGCGTCTTTCCTTGATCCCAGTGTTTTGTTGGTCTTTTGTGCATCCAGGAAAGTAAGGCTTGAGGAAAAGAAGAGCTGAATTTACAAGTGTTGTCCACTTGCAGTTATAGCTGAATTCTGAATTGTCACTGAAATCCTCAGCCAGCATTAACCATCAGGTAGGAGATGCAGAGGGGCTATTTGAAAGTTTTCTCCTTCATTGCTGGAAGACAAAATAGACCTAAGGTTAGTTCAAAGCAGCAGTTAGTATAAACCTCTAAATTTGATCCTCAAAATCATATTGATTCTGCAGAATAGATGCAGATGTTAATTCTAGAGATTAATCCCACTGTAGACTCAATACTATTAGCACCTTATAGAAGATTGTCTGAATTAAACACACACACCATATATATATACACACACATACACACACATATATATGTATATACATATACATAAAAAATGGGTCATAGCATCTCTTATATTGGGCAAATGGGCAAAATGACATTTCTAAGCCATCCTCAAAGTAATTAACTTTGTTATTTTCCAAGCCTTTTCCACTCAGCCTATCTATGAAGATCTTTGCTGCAAACATTTTTTACTAGATGCATGCTAGACAACTGATAGGATACAACAGAAGAGCAATTCTTAGCCCACAGAGCTCAAGAGCCTCTTAATCAGTGGATAGTACACTGGCAGTGCTACAGACTGAGATTCCTTGAAAATAGCTGTGCCACAACCTAGACCAACTGCTGAGTGACAAGGTAGCATGCATACTCCAGAAAGAGAACAAAAGCCAGTTATTCTTGCTATCCAACAAAGTGTGCTTTTACAGTGATTAATCCTTTTTGTTAGTATAAAACTTACAATACCATTCATCTTATATCCCATTTATTCTTCACCACCCATGAGATTTTATGGACATATATAACATTATATCTTTATTTTACAGGTGAGAAAACTATGGTCAGGAGATTAAGAGGTATGCTTTACATTTCACTTTGTAAATCTAAGAATAGAAAATACAACCCACATCACTTACCTCCTAGATCTACTGTCTTCCTATTGAAAGACACTGCTTACCACGTTGTCTCAATGATATTGGGATCTAAATTCATTCCTTAGTTACTATGTCAGTTTTTGACCTTTTCTTATCTACCAAATCAATAGCACATAGGAATACATTTTTAAATATTATAATCCTTACATGACAAACCCCTTTTTATAACCCAAAACATTCAACTATTTACCTAAATGTGGTTCATCAGGCTGAATATGGCTTAGAATTCATAGCTTTGTGATCTGTTCTTTCACTCATAAAACATTCTCAGTCTTTTGGACTTAAATATTAATCAACACAGGAAACTCTCCAACAGCAATGCTATGAGCTAGTATATTGGGTTCTAGGTAGGAATGAATAGTGGATGGAAATTTCAATGAGACTTGATTCCTTTACTCGAGGGCCTTGCAACCAAGTTAGACTGATATTCATGAACCAACTATGAAACATTTTACAATAAATGTAAAAATGTAAATATAAATAGATAATCTAAGCACTGATAAAATATGAAGTATCAGAATAGTCAAAATGGTATGAGATGGATTAGTACAGGTAATTTCTAAAAACAAATATTTGAGCTGTATTTCAAAGGGCGTTCAAGATTTGGATTTAGAGTATTACATGTATATGCATTTCACACCAATGGAAGAAAAGGAGAAGAAACCATGATTAGCAAATTCTGTGCCCAAATCAATAGAAAATATTTAATAATTATCACCCTAACAGCAAACCAAACAACTCAACTTATACTGAATGACTTTAGTGATTCTTTATATTATTATATCAAATCTTTAAAGTTTATGGAGTAGAATCACATAGGCCTAAGTTCGAATCATGGCTATTCTAACATTTAATGTGTTAAGTATCTAAAACTATTTGACCTCCTTTATAGTATGTGAATAATTTTACCTACCTATCAAAATAATTTGGTGATAGAAAGATAAAATTGTCTAAGGTATAAGTAAATATTTAAGTATAAAAAAAGTGAGCTTGCTGTCTATAGACACAACCATGTGTAAATCTGTGTACCTGTATCTTTATATGCATGTGTGTGCACACAAAGACATGAAATCACATAAATATTTATTACTGGACTGTAGTGTATGTGAAATACTTAGCATAGGGCCTATCATTATGGCTCTATGCTATCATCTGAATATATGTAATACTATTGTCTGTTGGATATAGGGGTAAAACTTTTTGTTCCTTTTATATAAAGTGCTTACAATGCCAGACTGAAATTTAATTGAATTTTGCAACCTTCCAACTTTTTGAACATGTGCAATCATTAGATAATACTAGACACATGGTATATTAACTAATGTTCTAATTTGCCTCATGGCAAGTGCCTTCTCTGAGCTCAAAGTCTATATTTTTATTTTAAAATATTTTATATTACGTGACATATACCCTAGTTCCTCTCATTTTCCACTGACTTATTTCCCATGAGTTTTCTTCTTAACAAAATTAAAATGTCTATGTCATTTAACTAAGCGCTTTGTAGGGCAAACAACTTGTTTATGTATGCCCTGCTTACAGACATATAGAAGACTTTATAAAAGTGACA
The DNA here is from genome assembly GCF_029281585.2 of Gorilla gorilla gorilla. Lineage (NCBI taxonomy): Eukaryota > Metazoa > Chordata > Mammalia > Primates > Hominidae > Gorilla > Gorilla gorilla. The sequence goes on from NC_073241.2 coordinate 73,008,347, forward strand.
TTTCTATAAGATTGAATGAATTAATGACTATAACATAAAAGTGAGGGTGCTTGGTCTTGGTTCAAAAGAAGATCTTGTGCAGATTTCAGTCACCTCCCTTTTGTCATATCACCACAGGCTTCTAGGAGTCTAAGATATCTTGCTAAAAATTGGTGGAATTTGAAAGTTTTGTGCCATTGAAAGAGAGGTGGAGTACACTGGGTGAATTGGATGGGGCTGTACATGTCTAGGTGTATTAGGGTTCTCAAAAGGGATAGAACTAATAGGATATCAGTATAAATGACAGGGAGAGTTGACTTAAGTTTATTAGGAGAATTGACTCACCTGATCACTAGGTGAAGTCCCACAGTAGGTCATCCACAAGCTGAGGAACTAGGAAGCCAGCCCCCAAACTTCAAAAGTAGGGAAGCCAACAGTGCAACCTTCAGTCTGTCGTAGTAGGCCCGAGAGTCCCTGGCAAATCACTGGTGTAAGTCCAAGAAACCAAAAGCTGGAGAACTTGGAGTCTGAAGTTTGAGGGCAGGAAGCATCCAGCACAGGAGAAAGATGAAGGCCAGAAGACTCAGCAAGTCTGCTCTTTCCAACTTCTTCTGCCTGCTTTATTCTAGCTGCCCTGGCAGCTGATTAGACAGTGCCCACACAGATTGAGGGTGAACCTGCCCCTCCCAGTCCACTGACTCAGATGGAAATCTCCTTTGGCAGCACCCTCACAGACACACCCAGGAACAATACTTTGCATTCTTCAATCCAATCAAGTTGACACTCAATATTAGCCATCACACTAGGATTACAGACCGCCATCACTTCTCCAGGATAGCCAATTGGACTTGACCAATTCAAATATGAAATACAAACCCTGTCTCAAATAGCTTATTAACTTTAAAAGTATATTCATTGATATTTATAAAGATGAGAAATTATTTCAGATGTGAGACTCAGTGCTAAAGGTGATCAGAGATGAGAAGGATTAATTCAGACTCAGTACCAACACAATTGAATTAGACATAAAAAAGTGATTAGAATTCTGAGGCATATTTCCAAGGATATTTACTGGTAAAGTTAGGGCTGTAGAATATAGTATATAAAAGAAATGACATTTTAAAAAGTCAGTGATATAAGAAAACATAATTTTTTGTTGATTTTTCAATATTAGTTGGAGTAGAAACTTTATTTGGTCAGGGGAGTACAAAATGTATGGTTGGAAAGGTGCTGTGCTGGAGGAATACTTTGATGCATTTTGAATGACACACTGAGTTTTATTACCTAATTTTACATTCATTCAATATACAGTTTTTAAGTGTTTACTCTGTGCCAGGCAATCTACTCAGGACATTTTGGAAGATAATTTGGGTTCATTTGTATACACAAATTACTTGCTTAAAAACAACAAAGAAAGGTTTTGTTTGATTGTGCATTTATTTTTTAATTAATCCATGTTTAGTTGAGAAGCTAAGCAGAGGTTTCCTCATAATACAAAATTGCGCAGAATAATTTGGGGCACTCATAAAAGGCAGTAGGTGGCCATTCATGTCTGTTCATTCCCTGCTTCAAAGCCTGAATAAACAGCAGAGTCATAGTCTACAGGTCTTTCCTGTTCTTCATGTGACATATTTCTCCTTTGCTATAAAGGTTAAAAGGGCTGTATCAAGGCAAGATTCTCTGAAACATTTTAAAAGGCATTTGGTGTCTACTGAGAACTTGTCAAAAAATTGAAAAAGAAATCATATCTAAGTATGAGAGCTCTGGAAAACCCATGCACTACCACATCTACACTGAAACTACCTCCAGAAACTGCCATTGTAACTCCACACTTGATGGCAGTATTCAGCAGCAAATCTGGGGGAAATGCTCAGACAACCGCTCAGCCTGGATTCAGATTTATTGGGAAGCCTGGATCCATTTGTGCACATTATTCTTATTGAGAGTCATCAATGCTTTATCAAACTCTAGGCATGTCTTTTAAATGACCATGAAAGTAAAAAGACAGTGAAATGTGGGAGCCAAGCCTTAATGCAGTTGTAATAATTTTCATCTCTAAATCTGAGATCCCAAATTATCAAACCACAGAAAGAACACAGTTAGCATGCAGGATATAAAGAAATGATGGTGATGGCAGAATCTCCCTTTGGCTCTTGGGTCACTGTTCTTGTTTATGTTCCTTAGCTAAACTGGCAGAAGGAGGGCAAGGAATGAGAGATTATAGATTACTTTGGATTATCTTTCCGTCTTTGTAAATATGTCATTGTAGAAATACAAATCTTTTAGGAGACCAGGGTTTGCAAGGAGAAAAATATAATTTGATGATAGAAAGATAAAATTGTATAAGGTATATTCAAATATTTAAGTATAAATAAATGTGAGCTTGCTGTCTATAGACATAGCCATGTGTAAATCTGTGTGTCTGTGTCTGTGTATGCATGTGTACACGCACAAAGACATTAATTTAACTCACCCGGATATTTATTTCTGGATATAATTGCTGGAACTATATCACACAAGCTTCTAAATTTCTATCCCAAATGCTGTTCAAGAATTTAGATAATTAAATATATGTAGTATATTCTGCATCAGAGAAGCAGAATCAATAGCACACTTTCTAGTTAAAAACTTGTACCTATTCATAGTTTTGGCATTTGTTAGTTTCAGAAGAAATTGTGGCTTATCAAATTGATTCAGTGTTTTACTCGGATGTATAAAGTCTTTAAATTTGGCTGCTATTATTAGACAGACCATAGTCTCAGCTAGGCACTGTTTCTGAGGTACAAAAAAGACTGCAAAGAAGTCCATGCAAGACAAAGTAACATGCTGACTTCCCAAAGAAGTTGTATGTATCAAATTAACTTGATACATATAACTCTCAGTCTTTTTAGGAACTATAGTCATGTAGCAATAATGGGATTGGCCCCTTTACACCAGCCATCTTTGATTTCTTCTGGAGATACTCTCAGTCGTCAGCTAATCATCTGGTTCTTGTAGTCCACTGGTCTCACAAGAAACCAGATGAAAGCATATGGAGCAAAAGGATAACCACTCCTGAGCCTAGAATTTAAAAAATAGTAACACTGATGGCTAACATCTGGGTAAGAACTTGTATGTTCCAAAGCATATTTACTAGTCTCTATCTCTCTCTCTCTTTTTCTTGCAATAGCTTTGTAGAAAAAAATAGCTGTCTTTATTATAATTGTTGATGGGTAAATGAAAATATAAGGAACTAATTACTTTGCCTTGTTGATGGGAAATGAAAATATAAAAAAATAATTAATTTGCTTAAACAAAGATTGAGAAACTAGTAAAAGCGAAGGTCAGAATTTTAATGTCAGTGTCCTGATATTTTGAGCAGTATTCTTTAAACATCACAGTCATGATCTGGCCGAATGCGTAGAAATTCAACATATCCACCAAACGCAGAAACACATCATAAAATGTATGAATCTATATCTACAAAAAGTGTCCCCTTATAACGGCAGTGTATGGGCCAAGGGAAAGATTCCCTCTGCCCTCTGAAGAGTCCCTGAAAATGAACTGACAATAGACAAATTAATTAGAGAAGAGGCATACAGATTTATTTAATCTGCACAGCATGGGGGAATCACAAGATTACCTATTAACTCAATGGACTACAGATGCATATATACCCTTATTCATGGTGGAGGAGATGGAAAATTTAGACAATCCTTTTGAGGGGGTGGTAGATGATTATGAGGGAGAATGAATGAACTTGGAGATCAAAATTATATGGTTATGGAATTTAAATGATCCCAAGAGGCAGACATTATCTTGTGAAAAATTTCATCCAGATGTGGTTTCATTCTTTAGTCTTCTTTTCCATGATAGATAATGAAATATCAGGAAGGAGATGGAAGGTAATTGTGTTCTCTTTGGTGGGTCCAGTCTTAAGGTAGATAAGGGAATAGCAGAGAAGAGCCTTTTCCAAAATCTGCTGACTTTCAAGAGCCTTTAATTTAAAATAATTAGCATACCAGGGTGCCATATTTTGGGATAAAATTCTCTGGAATTCTTCAGCAGTATCCCTAGGGCTGGTTTGACTTAACTTCACTTACATCTAGCTTGATTTCAGAGCCTAGTTTCTATTAAAAAAATTGATCCACAAGTCACAAAACTGCCTGCAAAGTTTGTATGGTCCTATTTTAAATACGTCAAATCAGACAAAATTAAAGAAAATTTATAGTTCTTATTTATATCTGTGATGTTCCACATGACAATATCATTCCAGGATATACTTTTATCTGAAATATCCTATTCAACTGTAGACACGGAGAATCAGAAGACTTTACTTGTGCACTAAATATAACTAAATTACTATCTAGCAGTTTATAGCACTGAATTGTTTCAAGACATTGTTTTCTATTTATTTTATCTAAGTACACTGATGAATTATTATAGTTCTGATTTTGTAACTAAGGAATGTGAAATCTAATGACTTACCAATTTCTTAGACCTAATTTGTGGCAGAGCCAGGGCTAGAATCCCTAATCTCATTCTAAGTCCCAGCCTAACTCCAAAGTCCTCGAGAGGTTCTGTCACTATACTTACCAAACTAAGGGATCTTACTGTTACTTTTCCAGTCAGAATAGTCTGACCGAATACTAACACAGGGACCTCACCATCAGCTGGTGCTGTGAAAGCTAAGCTTTTATTCTGATGGAGGGTGTGGAAGATAGAATGGTGAGGAAAACCAAGAAATTTTGTTTTAGGAGTTTCTTTCTCATCCATTCATTATCAAAAGATGAGCAATGTTTATTGGCCGTAAACTGTGTGCCACTCTGTGCTTGTCTTATACAATTCAAAGAAAATAAGACAAGTCATTTGCTTTTATTCTCCATATGTTCCAAAAGTCTTCATGGTTTCTGCCTTCACGTTCAGAGCCCTCTGATTCTTTTTCTACCATAAGTTTTTCTCAAAATCATACATAAACATACAGAAATTAATTTATAATAAGTTGTTTCAGACATAAATATGGAGATCTTTTGGGACAAAGACTGCTTCCAGAAACTAAACATGGAAGCAATTCAAGGTTTTATCTGTTTCAACAGCAGTCCCACATACACCAAACAAAATCAAAGCAATCAAAAACATTGAAAATTTCCACACAGATCCAGGCCTGGCTCTAACATTTGCAAGGCCCGGGGCAAAAGTGCAAGTGGAAGACCGTAGCCCACTCACAACGTTTTCCTTTCCCACTAATTCCCATTTTGTCCTACAGTGCAAGGTGTTTCAGCTATGTGGATATACCAAGCACCTTCCCCCCACTGTTAATCCCTCCAGTTTCTAGACAATCTACTCCTGGCTGTTTCACATGGGTGGCATGGTTTTTTCTGGGAAGAACATTCTGAGAGTGAAGCCCATGTAGTTCCTAGAGGTGGGTGCAGGACATTTGGAAAGAGAAGAGTGCATGTGATACAGAAGAGAGAGTTTTGGGCTTCAGAAAGCACATCTTCTTTGCCCTAAAGTTATCTTACATCATGGGAAGAGTCACAGCCACAGAAGGGCCAGATCTGAGTCTTTTAAACTATAGCTCCCAGGACAGGAGTCCCATTTCCCCAGATCTAAATATGTTACCATTCAGGCTCGTTCCAGAAAAAAATTAAAATTAGACAAAACGTATACCCAGATTTTTCAGCCCTGTTTGTTTTTAGCTGTCTTTAAAAAGAGACAAAAAACTGTTCTTCAGGATTTTAGGATCCCGCAGACTGACCCCTGACAGCCCCCATCCAGGAGTGCTCCCCTGAGGAATTTCCTTATATATGGTGCTTACTTTTCCACATTTCTTGGGTTTCATCAGGGTACATATAGATATGTTGAAACATATAGAAAACAAACTACTTAAGAAATGCAGAATCTTAGCTCCCATCCCCAGACTTACTGAATCGAAGTATGGGTTTTAGAAAGATTCCCAGATAATTTGTATACACATTAATGTTTGAGAGGCACTGATGTAATAGGCTTATTTTATAAAAAGATATAAATGACTTATAGTTTCCTTGAGATTAGTGCAAGATATAAGTATCAAACTTTAAAAAGTAAGAATATATTATAAAGGAACATAAAAAAGTACAACTAACAGATAAAAACAATGGTAGAAAAGGATCAGATAAATTAAAAATTCTAATAAGTATAAATGGACTAAACTTACCCATTAAAAGAAAAAAATATTGGCTTAGATTACAAAATTCCAGATACTTTCTGTTTGGCATACTGATAGTAAGTAAAATACTTATAATAACTTAGTATGACTTTTTTTTTGAGATAAATGCCAGATAGTATTTTATAGTTTAAGAATGAGGTCAGTCTCAGCTACTGTGGCATTCATGCCTCACCTTGCCTTGCACATAATATATATTTAAAAAATACTTAGTGAATGAATGGATATATTATTTCAGAAGACTTTGGTGAATCACACCATGTTGGCCATTTTCTAGTTTGGCTCTGCAGCCAGTTACAATACTGCTACTACAATGGCCCCCACGTTGTTATCACTCTTCATTGTCATATTTCTTATGCCAGAAGGTCTTCAGAGCTATTTATATTTCTGCCAGTGACTGAGTACTAAATAGTAAATGGAACCTATTTATAAATAGTAAGTGGAGCTTATTTATATAATAATAAGTAGACTTGTAGAGTTATAACAGTCAAACTAATTTGAGGAAGAAAAATTAACAAAACTAGTTTCCACAAGTGCTACTTGGTGTAAACATTTGTGTATTTTTCTAACAGTGGCAGTTATTTTACTAGCAAAATATACCAGGTAGGACACACAAGCACCGTCCTTAAACTTTTTTGGGTTTCCTTTCTTCCATAAAAGTCCAGTCCAGATAATATTTATAATTTTTAACACTTTTTGGTTTCTACTTAGATGCTGATAAGAGTACAAAGGACAAAATTCTCACTACCCTATTTTTAACTTATCAGTTTGAACAATAAAAACCCTCAAGTGGCTCTTAGTTCGTCTAGTTATTTTTACTCGCCATCTTCACTGCCTCTCTTAACTCACAATTTTCCACTCTCTCAGGCATCAGCCTCTGAGCTTTGGCAGCTGATAGTTATGTTTCTTTTTAACCAGATTGGTGTTAATTAATCTTTAAAGTTGTATGAGTGGGTGTTAATTGAACATAACTTTACTGTATCTACCTCAGCTCTTCTTATATTTTGCTCACTGGACACTTTTTATGCTCATATGTTCTAGATGATTCTTAAAAATCTATATTATAGCATTATCTGCAACTTTTCTGGTTAAGTCTTCCCTTATTTAAACACTTTATGTGTGTGTAAGTATATACATGTGTGTGTATGTATATATTATATATTATATATATATATACAAAGTGAAGGCAGTCAAATACTTTCTAAACTTTGGGGTTGTTGAAACACAGCCAAGGCAAAAGAAGAAGTAGAAAACTATGCTCACATTGACCTGAATTATCAAAGTCTAGATAAGAACAGGGAGTGGAATTTGGGGAACATCAAGGGATTTGAGTATCCCAAAGTTTCTGTTAGTCTAAGATACAAGTGTTAAACTTTAAATTATAAGGACAGACTGTAGGGGAACATAAAACAAATTCAACTAACCGAAATAAATAGCAATGGTAGAAAATGGTCCCATAAATTAAAAATCACAATAAGTATAAATGGACTAACATTACCCATTAAAAGACAAAAAAATGGTTGATTAGATTACAAAAACTCTAGGTACTTTCTGTTTAAAATACTGAAAGACTAAAGGTAAAAGGATTTGTTTTAAAAGCAACATCAAGCAAATATTATCCAAAATAAAATTGGTATACATATGTCAGTACACAAAATATTATGTTAATATTGGACAATGAGGATAATTACCTAATAATATTTTCAACTAAAATATATAAACATTTATTTTTATTTCAATAATTTTGGGGGTCCAGTGGTTTTTAGGTTACATGGATAAGTTCTTCAGTGGTGATTTCTGAGATTTTGTGTGTCCATCACCCGAGCAGCATACACTATTCCCAATATGTAGTCTTTTATCTCTCATCCCTGTTGAACCCTTACCCTCTAAGTTCCCAAAATCTATTATCATTCTTATGCTTTGCATTCTCGTAGCTTAGCTCCCACTTATAAGTGAGAACATACAAGATATAAACATTTAAATACATGTACTCCTAACAAAATAGTCTTATAATATATGAAGCAAAAATGTTATCACTAAAGAAAGAACATCCAATATTAGTGGGAGGTTTCAGGTGAATTGGAGAGTAAAGAAGAGAGAACGCCTGAAAATATAGAAGAATGAAAAAACAAAATGAACAGACCTTTCCTAAAAACATGTATACAAATTTTCTTCTGACATTAGAGGATACATATTTCTAACACACATTAAATTTTTACAAAAATTATATTAAATAAATGCTCAATATATTTCTAAAAACAAGATCTTATAGACAGTGATGTATCAATCACAGTGCAACTAAGTTAGAAGTTAATAATTAAAAGATAAGTTCAAAATTACCATGTTTCTAAATTAAAATATATACAGATTAAGCATCTCTAATCAGGAAATATGAAATTCAAAACGCTCCAAAATCTGAGACTTTTTGGGCACCAACATGATCACTAGTAGAAAACTCCACAGTTGACAATTTGAATTTCAGAGTTTTGGATAAGGCTTGCTCAACCTGTACAGGTACTCTTGTGATGTTACTGTGTTGTTTAGTTACCCTGAAGACTTTGTTTTTTCGCCGTATTAATGATATGCCATATTTTGTACTGTTAATTACTTATATGTGAATAAGTGTAAGAATATAATTGCTTACCAGTAGCATATAAATGCAGAGTCAGAAATGGTGGTGACAAAAACAACCACAGATTGTCCACATGGGTAGCCGAGATAGTGACACCTTTGCTTTCTGATGGTTCGGTGTACTCAAACTTTGTTTCATGCAGAAAATTATTTAAATATTACATAAAATTACCTTCAGGCTATGTGTATAAGGTATATATGAAACATAAATGAATTTGATATATAGATTTGGGTCTCATCCCCACAATTTCTCTCTCTGTCTCTCTCTCTAAATATATATATAGACACACACGCGCACGCACACACACACACACACACACACACACATATCCTCCATTCCAAAAAAGTCTTAAATCTGAAACACTTCTTGTTCCAAGCATTTTTGGGTAAAATATTTTCAGCTTATACTGCTAAATAGCTTATGGGTTAAAGAAAAACTGTAATAAAATTTAAATTATTCCTAGAAATAAAAGATAATGTAAATGCTCTATATCAAAACAGAGGTTAAAAAAGGGAAAAATATTTAAAAACAAGTAGAAGAAAAATAATGAGAAAATAAGAGCAAAGGGCCGGGTGTTGTGCCTCATGCCTGTAATCCCAGCACTTTGGGAGGCCAAGGCAGATGGATCACCTGATGTCAGGAGTTTGAGACCAGCCTGGTCAACGTAGTGAAACCCCATCTCTACTAAAAGTACAAAAATTAGCTGGGAGTGGTGGCGAGCACCTGTAATCCCAGCTACTCAGGAGGCTGAGGCAGGAGAACTGCTTGAACCCACAAGAAGGAGGCTGCAGTGAGCCAAGATTGCGCCACTGTGCTCCAGCCTAGGCAACAGAGCAAGACCCCGTCTCAAAAAAAAAAAAGCAAAAATTAATGACATTTAAAAAACAAAAGAAAGATATAATGGAGAAGATCTAGAATGCCAAAATATGCTTCTTTGATAAAATTAATTTCATAGGGTGATTAAGGAAAGAAGAAATTCATAGCTAAATCATAGCATAACTGAAAGGAGGAACATGCTGCAGATCAAGGAGATATTTAAAAAGTAATAACAATAAAATTAACAACTCTATGCTAACAACTTTGAAAACTTAAGTCAAATAAATTTCTGTCATAAACCTGTTTACCTAGAATGAGTCAAGAAGAAATAAAAAGACTTGTGTAAACTTGTAGCTATTAAAGAGATTGAAGCATTGGTTACCGGAAAGTGTCATTGAACTTTTAAGCGATCTATCATTCCAATTTTATACAAACTCTTACAGTAAGCAAAAAAGAATAAATACTTCCCAACACCTTCTAGAAGTCATCAAAACCCTGATATCAAACCAGAAAAATACATTATAAGAACTTAAATAAAAAATTAATTTCATTCATGATGAAGACAAAATCATCCTAAACGTAGCTCTCACAAACTAAATCTAGATTGTATAAAAAGGTAATACATGACAAAGTCAGATGTAACCAAGATGTGAAGATTGCTTAATATTAGATATTTATATGTAAAATTAATCATATTAACAGAAAAACAGAGAAAAATTATATGATTATCTCAATTGATATGGTCTTGAACAACTTCAATACTCACTTATAGGAAAAGCTCCTAGTAAGTTAGTAGGAGAAGGTGTCTTCCATAATATGGTGAAGAGTATTCATGTAATTTTAGAGTAAAGATTACTGTAAATAATGAAACTCTAGAAAGGTTACCTTCATATTATATTAAAGGTACTATCCTGTGAATTAAAACAAGAAAAAAAATACAGAGGCAGGAGCATGGGAAAGAAAGAAATGCAACTACTATTCTTTGCAGAGAATGTGATTGTTTCCATAGAAAGTACAAAAATTTTTTAGATGTATTGGCAAAATAATAAATGAGAAATAGACCAATTCAAAAATATGTTGATATTTTTGATATATTTGGAAACTTATTAATAAATAAGATTGTAATAAACAATAACAGGCTAGACCTTATTTTTAAATCTACATGGAACAGCTGTCAATTTGATAATATGTATGGCTAAAAAACAAGTCTCCACATTAAAAAAATTGAAATCATTCGAAACATATTCCTTCACAGCAACGAAATTAAGCCAATAAGGAAAATGTAAATAACTACTAGTTCCTCCAGTGTTTGTAAATTAATCATTATATTTCTAAAAATTCATTAGTCAAAGACAAAGTCATAATGCGAATTGGAAAGCAAATTCTTTTAATAAAACCTGGCATATAAATATTTATAGGATGCCGCTTATGATAGTAAATAACTTATTGCCTTTCAGCTCCAGATCTACCATCCTTGGTTTTCTGGACCTCATAGCATTTCTCTTTTGTCAACTGGCACTGGATCAAGCTTATTTAGTACGAGGATCTGGAGATACACTGCAGAAATCGAGACCTGTTTCTGGTTCTAGACTGTTTCTGTTCCTGAGATAGGTGGAAGTTACCTCTGCACAGGATACCAGTGGTGCTCATTTCCAGTGAGTGTCACAGTGTGATTGGTACCTCTTTGTCAACAGCTTCCTCAGGCTTCCTAGCAAGTTATTTCCAGACACATCCCTGTGCAGGGTGTGTTAGCCTATACCTTGTATGAGCAGCTTCCCCAGCATCTCAGAAGGCAGCTCCCCAGTCAGTTCCACAAATCTAACACTTCCTATTCAATGGGTCATGGCTACGCCCTCTCTGATGAAGTCTGGATCACAGCTGTAGAGGAGGGAGACTGCTCTTCCAGATTTTCTTCTTTCTTGAGAGCCCTACCTTAGCCCCAGACATAGTAGTTGCTCCCTTTATCTGCTATTTATTCTTTAGAGCTCTCTTTATATCTTGGTAGGTAATTCTTTGCTATAAGTAATAGTTCTTTAGTAAAATTATGTGCAAATTGCAATGGGGGTTTTGTCTCTTGATGAAATCCTGATGATATACAAATAAAACTGCATGAAGGGAAATGTAAAGCCTGCAATGCATATATTTGAAAAGAAGAAAACTTCAAAATCAAGTATCTAAGTATGTACCTCAAATAACACACAGAAATACATGAAAAGCGCAAAGTATTGGCACTCAAGTTTATTAAAAGGTTTAGTTTACATTGTAAAATCAATACAGTTCATATATTATCAGAAAAATTAAGAGAAAAAATACAATCATATTAATAGATGCATAGAAAGCATTAGAAAAATATTCAGCACCCATTTATAATCAAACACTCTTAGCAAAGTAGGAATACAGGGGACTCTTAATGCAATAAATAGTATTTATAAAAACCTATGCAAATAATACGTAGTGGTAAATTTTTTGGAAACGTTTAACTTGAGAATCAGAATGAGGCAAAGAAGACAACACTGATTAACACTGACAAAACAGTACACAATATATATGTACCTTAAAGAAAACACTGATAAATTGAGCAACATTCTCATTTAAAGCTTTTATTTATCAAAATACATCACTAAAGGAATGAAAATGAAAGTGTATGCCACATAATGGGATAAAACATTTGCTGTATTTTTGTATTTGCTATATATTATATATTATAATTATGTCGATATATTTATATAAATATTTTCAAATATAAAAATACATATTTATATTTGCTATTACATATAAATAAATTATATATAAGTAAATATAATAGAAAATATAAATATGTATTTTTATATTTATAAAAATTGTATATATAACTATATATACACAATGTATACACACACGCATAATTGACATCCAGAACATAAAAATGACTTAAAAATTGTTAAAAAACAGACAATTCAATTGAAAAGTAAACAAAAGAGTTTAACTTACGCTTCATTATCCAAAGACTAATAAACATATGCAAAATGTTCGATATCATGAGTAATGCAACTTAAAACCTCAATGACATAGCAATTCATATCTACCAAAATGACTAAAATAAAAAATGGAGATCATATCAAACGCTCCAAGGATGTGGATCAACTGGAATTCTCACTGCTGTTGGGAGTGTAAATTCATTTAACCAGCTTGAAGTATTCTTTGCCATGTCTACTTAAGCTAAACATCTGCATTTCCTATCATCCAGAAATTTTACTGATAGAGATATATCTAGCAGATAGGTGTACCTATGGGTAATGAAATATATGCATAAGAATGGTCAAAGCAACATAATTCATGGTAGCCCAAAACTAAATCATCAATATTTATCAGCAGTAGAATTTAAGAATCATTTGTGTTAGAATGAGCAAAAACTATTACACACATAAGCATAGAAGAGTCTCAAAAATCTAACACTGCAAAAGAGCCTGACACAAAAGACTACCTACTGAATGAGCCAGTCTATATAAAGGCAAAACTACTCTGTACTGTTACGGGATAGTATATTTCTATTTGCATAGTAGTGGTTTTTCGAGTTAGGACTGGGTATTGCCTGAACAGGTGCATGATAAAGACATCCGGTTTGTGGTCATGTTACAGTCCATCGCCTGAGTGGTGATTAAATGAATGTGCTCACTCTGTGAAAGTCCATCAAGTCGTACAGTTATGTACTGTTATGTTTGTGGATGTTTGCTATCTATCAGTAATATATTCACTAAAAAATACAAAAGTAGTAATATTTTTCTAAAGAGAGCTTATTGAGAAAAGCACAGGGTAGAAGACATGGCTTAATGGAAGAAGATTTCCTAGAGGATACAATATCAAACTCTGAGTTAAAATAAGACATGTGAGGAAAAGGAGGAGTTTTACAATTTAAGAGAAGAGAGAAACTTGAGGAATAAATAGCCAATAATGTCACATGCACCACAGTTCTGAGTAAATAAGAAATTGCCTACTTGGGCATTTAGGAAGATATTGGCAACTTTAGTGAAAATAGTTTCTCTAGAGCAGTAGAGAATGAAATCAGATTCTAAAGCTAAGGAGGTAAGAAGAGAATAGTAGTTGAGGAATTACAAATAGGAAATGTTGGCTGGGCACGGTGACTCTCGCCTGTAATCTCAGCATTTTGGGAGGCCGAGGCAGGAGATCACAAGGTCAGGAGATCGAAACCATCCTGGCCTACATGGTGAAACTGCGCCGCTACTGAAAAAATACAAAAATTAGCTGGGCGTGGTGGTACGTACCTGCAATCCCAGCTACTTGGGAGGCTGAGGCAGGAGAATCACTTGAACCAGGCAGTTGGAGGTTGCAGTGAGCCGAGATCGCGCCACTGCACTCCAGCCTGGTGACAGACCAAGGCTCCATCTCAAAAAAAAAAAAAAAAAAAAGAAAGAAAGAAAGAAAGAAAGAAATAGGAAAGGTTAGTTAATCTTTCAGGAAGTACAGCTGCAAAGAAAAGAAGAAAGAAGAGATGGGAAGGTGACTAGCAGGACTCTAGAACTGGAAATTAATTTTCAGGAGTGGAGCAGTCTAAACTGTAAAAGCACCAACTAAATGGGAGTGGGAATTACTGATGGAGTAAAATATCAGAAAATATGTAAGAGTCTGATTTAAGAGCAAAGGTGAAGTGTTGGCCATGAATAAGAGAAGCTGCACCTAAATTTCTGATACTGGAGGAAATGATCTGTGTGTGTGTGTGTGTGTGTGTGTGTGTGTGTGTGTAGAGAGAAAGGGAGAGAGTTGTTTGCAGATTTATTACTGGTAGTTACTGAAAAGTTGAGGCAGATCACACCTAACAATGTCAATTTTCTGGAATAAATAAAACTTTTCTGATTACACAGAAAAGAAGAAAATTGATTTGGGGCTTATTGAGTTATCAAAGATGCTATACTACACTTCTGCTGAAGTTCTCTTGATTAAATGAAATGGAATTTACTGTCTCTGCTTCTAATCTGCTGCCCCCAGGAGTCTAATTCTTATCTGGACTGCATCTGCCCTTAATTCCAAATGGGTCTTCCTGTTAATATAACATTACCTTCTGAATAGTATCTCCACAAGGTACTTTTGCTAACCTGTGTCCCCTACAACATTAATTTGCTCATAAGATTCTCCCTCCTACAAACTTTACTAGCTTGCTTTTGATTAATTGTCTATTCTTTACCTTTTAGGCAAATCATGTCCATATGGATTTTACATTACTTTTAGCATTATTATATCCTATATCTGTAGACTAGATAATTAATTTAGTTTTTTTTTGCTAGAAGTAGAAGCTGTATGTAGGTGAGGTGGTCTCATGTAACAACTTCAAATAAAAAAAGTTATGAGAATAATTAAGTTCTTTAATTAAATAAAAATAATGCAAAGCATTTTGTTTAATTCAAAGAATGACAATCAGGTTCATTCATACCTCACTGTAAATGAACAAGGTAATCATCCCTATGAACACTCCTTCGGGCTTCTAATACACATAAAGAAGGTTAAAATTGCAAGAAATTAGCAAGAGTTTGCTAGATTTGCAAGAGTTTAAAATTAAACTGAACTTTAGTACAATCAGAAAAAGTGCTTTGGGCTTTACACTAAAAAATGAAAGGTGGAGGGGGTCACAAAAAGTAATTCCAGTCAACTTTAATAAATGAAATTTGCACGGGTTTAATTTTAAAGTAGGTTAACTTTACTAAGAAAGTTAACAAGTTGCCACTGTATTATAATTCATAAAGAGAAACCCATGCTCTTGTGAGCCAATCATCAAACTAAATAAATCCTGGCCCAGATTTAAACACCTATTATGAACCCTGCTTGGTTAGAATAATTCTCACTGTATACAAAATACTCATTTCACATCTAATCATACTGTTTAAGAATTTGCAAAAGCTAATTGTTATTCATTACGTCAATCCAAATTTTTTACTAGTTTTTGAGTTGATGAAAACCTGGCTTCAATTTTCCTATTGATTAATATACAAATAAGATAATCTTTCTCTCATATGCTATACTCATTTATATATCTATAATATATCTTTGGTTATGTTTGTCCCACTCTCTAAACACTATGTTCATCTAAATCTTCCCAACCTGAAAATGTAAGGTGAAAATCCATAACCTCATCGACAATTGTTTAAATTGTCTCAAAAATCAATCTACAAATTCTCTGAAGTGAGCTACATTTGGAGATTACACATCACAAATTTGTACTTATCAAATGCTTGATTTACAAATCATTTATTTAGCATTTTACATGTATTAAGTGGTGGACTAATCTCTTGGGAGATCAAAAATATATTGTCTTCCTCATTTTATGTTCTTAATGTTTCACTATTTTCTATCTATATTGACCTTTTTCAAAATTTTATTTCCTTAAAAATTAGAATTATTATGGTGCCCCAAAATTTAGAGAACCCCAGAACAATGTCGTACATTAAGTAAATGCTCTGCAGATGCTTCTTGGTTGGCTGACTGATTGCTTCATTAAGTTCAGTGTCAGAGTTTGATTACAAGAGCCACTTTTGTTCACATTTTTAGTGACAACAAGAAGCAAGTTAACCTAAATATCTGCACCAGGTTTTTGTGGCTACAGAGGTTTTGTTCACCTGAAACATAAATACTGTCAGTGTTCACACTCATGCGTTTCACTTTATTGAGTGTTCTAAGATGAAATTATATCAATTAGAAGTGCTATTATATGCAGCAACTTTTCTGAGTTATAGAATATTCATAGAAACATTTTTAAAATATTTTATCTATCTTCATTTTATAGTCTTATGAGAATATTCTCAACAGCAAGGTATTCATTTTAATTTCATGAGTATCAAAAAAACTTTCTCACAAAGTATTGGACTTTAAAAGCATTACGTTGAAGTAAGATTGACTCATTTACTAGTAAGAATAGAAGAGAGAAGAAGCACAAAGTGAACAAAGCAGGAAGTACAGACCAGCAAAATCCAATTTCCTCCAGTAAATTACTGTGTGCAGATAACAGCAAACAGGTCATTTAAACAGACTAGATGAGTCATTTATCCATTGTTCAGAGTTAGCAAAATTCATTGTACTGTAGGAACATCCTGGTTATTGACACAATTAGTGTGTATGTCATTTATCAAGAACTTACTAGTTTAAATGAACTAGTTTAGGAACTTCTTCCAAAATCAGAAATCAGAAGACATGTTAGCTTAGAGAATGTAGAACTGATGAAGTCACCTAAAAATCTTTTTAGATGGCCTCAATCAGACAACATACTTCAATGAGATATTTTCTAGGAATTGTGGGAAGGGTACAGCATCATATATATTATAAGAGTTTCAAAAAATGCCTCACATACACTAAGTGTTCAATTTTATATTCCCATATTATTTTGTCTGTGCTGGTATTTTGTTTTCCTGACTTTAATATACCTGTCTTATGAATAATCATGTATAATATATCTCAATTAAAAAACAGAGTAGGGAGTACATGTGCTAATTACATGGGAATTATTTGTATAATGGTGGAGAGTTGGCTTCTACTATACCCATCACTCAAATATTGGACACTGTACCCATTAGATAATTTTTCATCCCTCACTTTTCTCCTTCCCACTTCTGGAGTGCCAGAGTCTGTCTTCTCCATCTTTATGTCCACTATATATTGATTTTATCCCCAAGAATTCTGAAATCAGAATAGGGGCTTAATAAGTGCATGTTTAGAAACTGATGAAGATCACAAATTACCTGACTGAGTTTTATTTTTCAACAGTTTTTGTAGGAATGATCAAGTTATCAACCTAGACAAGGGGTAATTTTTTCTGTGCAGACCAGATAGTAAACATATTAAGCTTTTTGGGCAAAAGTCTCTGTGGCTACTAATCAACTCTGCCATCATGCTTTAAAAGCAGTAGTAGACAGTAAGTAAACTACAATATTAACTTCTTTTAAGAAATGTCTATTCAAATCTTTTGACCATTCTTTTACGGGGTTATTCGATTTGTTCCCAGTAGAGTTGTTTGAGCTCCTTATATGTTCAAGTTATTAATCCCTTGACAGATGGGTAATTTGTACATATTTTCTTCCATTCTCTGTGTCTTATCTTCACTTTGATAATTGTTTTTTTCTCTGTGCAGAAGCTTTGTAACTTGATGTGAGCCCATTTATACATTTGGCTTTGGTTGCCTGTGCTTGCGGGGTATTACTCAAGAAATTTTTGCTCACTCCTGTGACCTGGAGAGTTTTACCAATGTTTTCTTTTAGTAATATCATAGTGTGAGGTCTTGGATTTGAGTCTTAAGTCGTTTGATTTGATTTTTGCATGTGGCAAGAGAAAGGAATCTGGTTTCATTCTTTTGCATATGTATATCGTTTTGCCAGTATCATTTATTGAAGAGGCTGTCCTTCCCCCAGCGTATATTCTTGGCAACTTTGTCAAAAATAGGTTCACTGTAGATGTATGGATTTATTTCTGGGTTCCTTATTCTGTTCCACTGACCTATGCGTCTGTTTTTATGCCAGTACCATGCCATTTTGGTTACTACAGCTCTGTAGCTATAAGGAAGTATTCCCTCCTCCTTTATTTTTGGAAAAATTTTAGTAGAATTGGTATTAGTTCTTTAAATGTTTGGGAAAATTCAGCAGAGAAGCCATAGGTTCCCAGGCTTTTCTTTGCTGGGAGAGGTTTTATTATGGCTTTAATCTCATTACTTATTTTTGGTCTGTTCAGATTTTTTATTTCTTCATAGGTAAATCTTGGTTGGTTGTGTGTGTCTAGGAATTTATATTTCTTCTAGATTTTTCAATTTATTTGCATATGGTTGCTCATAGCAGCCACTAATGATCCTTTGAATTCATGCAGTATCAGTTGTAATGTCTCGTTTTTCGTCTCTAATTTTATTTATTTTGGTCTCTTTTTTTTCCTTAGTCTGGCTAAAGGTTTGTCAATGTTGTTTAGCTTTTCAAAAAAAAAAAAACGAGTTTTTGTTTTGTTAATTTTTTGTATTATTTTATTCTTTTTAATTTCATGTAATTCTGTTTTGATGTTTGTTACTTATTTTCTTTTAGTAATTTTAGGCTTGGTTTACTCTTACTTTTCTAGTTATTTAAAGATGCATCATTAAGTTTTTTATTTGAAGTTTTTTCTTTCTTTTTCTGATGTAGATATTTATAGCTATAAACTTCCCTCTTATTACTGCTTTTGCTGTATCCCCTAGGTTTTGGAATGTTGGGTTTCCATTATCACTTGTTTCAAGAAAATTTTAAATTTCCTTCTTAATTTCTTCATTGACCAACCAGTCATTCAGAAGCAATTAATTTCCATGATTTGTATAGTTTGCAAAATTCCTCTTATTTATTTGTAGTTTTATTCCACTGTGGTCAGAAAAGTTGCTTGATATTATTTCAATTTTTTGTATGTTGTACACACAACATACAAGAGACTTGTTCTGTGACCTAACACAGCTTATCTTTGAGAATGATCTATGTGCTGGGGAAAAGCATGTATATTCTGCAGCTGTTGGGTGAAATGTTCTGTAAATATCTCTTAGGTTCATTTGCTCTATAGTGCAGATTAAGTTCAATGTTTCTTTGTTGATTTCCTGTCAGAAAGATCTGTCTAATGCTGAAAGTGGGGTGTTGAAGTCTGCAGCTATTATTCTATTGAGGTATCTCTCTCTCTCTCTGATAATATTGTTTTATATATCTGGGTACTCCAGTGTTGGGAGCAAATATGTTTACAATTTCTATATACTCTTGCAGAATTGACTCCTTTACCATTGTATAATGACCTTCTTTGTTTCTTCTTTATAGTTTTATCTGATAGCCACTCTTGCTTTTTTTTGTTTTTTTTTTTTTTGGTTTCCATTGGCATGAAAGATCTATTTTTATCCTCTTATTTTTAGTCTATATGTATCTTTGTAAGTGAAGTGTATTTATTGTAGGCAACAGATCATTGTGTCTTTTTTTTTAAATTTTTTCAGCCATTCTGTAATTTTCTGGAAGAATTCAGTTTATTTGCATTCAATATTATTATTCATACTTAAGGACTTACTCTTGCCATTGTTGTTTGTTTTCTGGTTGTTTTGTAGTCTTCTCTTTCTTCTTTCTTTTCTTCCTGTCTTCCTTTTAGTGAAGAGGATTTTCTGATGGTGTGATTTGATTTCTTGCTTTTTATTTTTTTGGTGTATCTGTTGTGTGTTTTTTGATTTGAGGTTACTATGAAGCTGCAAATACTATCTTATAACCCACTATTTTAAGCTGTAACAACTTAGCACTGCTTGCATAAATAAACTAACAAGCAAAAAGAAAATTAGTAAAAACTCTACACTTTAATTTTGTCACCCTGCTTTTTGACTTTGTGTTGCTTCCATTTATATCTTATTTTACTGTTTATGTCTTGAAAAGCTGTTGTAGTTATTCTTTTTGATTGGTTCATCTTTTAGTTTTTGTACTTGAGTACACAACCATTATAGCATTATAATATTCTGTGCTTTTCTGGGTACTTACTATTGCCAGTGAGTTTTGTACCTTCAGATGATTTCTTATCACTCTTTAACATCCTTTTTTTCTGATTATGTAGTCTCTGTTTAGCATTATTTTTTTAGGACAGGTCTGATGTTGATAAAATCCCTCTGCTTTTGTTTGTTTGGTAAGGTCTTTATTTCTCCTTCATGTTTGAAAGACATTTCCACCGGATACGATATTCTAGGGTAAAATGGTTTTTTGTTTGTGTTTGTTTGTTTTTCCTTCTGTACTTTAAACATGACATGCCACTCTCTCCTGTCCTGTAAAGTTTCTATTGAAAAGTCTTCTATCAGACATATTGGAGCTCCATTGTATATCATTCTTTACTTTCTTTTCTTTTCCCTTGTGTTTTCAGAATCCTGTCTTTATCCTTGACCTTTGAAAGTTTGATTATTATATGCCTTGAGGTAGTTTTCCTTGGGTTAAATTTGCTTGGTGTTCTATAACTTTCTTCTATATGGGTATTGATATCTTTCTCTAGATTTGGAGAGTTCTTGGTTATCACATCTTCGAATTAGTTTACTACTTCTATCACTTTCTCCATCTTCCCTTTAAGGCCAGTAACTCTTAGATTTGCCCTTTTAAGGCTATTTTCTATAACGTAAACACATGTCTCACTGTGTTTTATTCTTTTTACTTTAGTCTCTTCTGACTCTGTATTTTCAAATAGGCTGCCTTCAAGCTCATTCATTCCTTCTTCTGCTTAATTAATTCTGCAATTAAGAGTCTTTGGTGCATTATTCAGTATGTCAATTGCATTTTTCAACTCCAGAATTTCTGCTTGATTTTTTAAAATTATTTCCATGTCTTTGTTAAATTTATCTGATATTATTTTGAATTCCTTCTCTCTGTTATCTTGAATTTCTTTGAGTTTCCTCATAACAGCTATTTTAAATTCTCTGTCTGAAAGGTCACATATCTCTGTTTCTCCAGGATTGGTCCTTGAAGCTTTATTTAGTTTGTTTGATGAGATCATATTTTCCTAGATGGTACTGATACTCATGAGTGTTTGTTGGCATCTGGGCATCAGAGAGTTAAGTATTTATTTGGTCTTCACATTCTGGGAGTCAAAAACTTTAGAAATCTACTTGATTTTCGATTCTACTGTGGCTGAATTGCACTCACACCATGAGACACAGTACTTTTTACTCTTTCCTTCCTTTTCCACAGGCAGAGGAGCCTCACCCCATGGCCACCACCACAGCAGACACATGGGGAGCACTGCTGGGCTACCATTGATTTTTATTTAAAGCCCAAATGTTCTTCGGTCAGCCTGTGGTGAATGCTGCCAAGCCTGAGACTCATCATTCATGGCAGTTGGATCTTTTCTGACCCAGGGCAAAAACGGAAATACTGTCCAAGATTCAAAGCCTAAAATTGTGTACCACATGAACCCATTTGGTGCTGTACCCCATTGTAGATGAACTGG
This sequence comes from Gorilla gorilla gorilla, assembly GCF_029281585.2. Taxonomy (NCBI): domain Eukaryota; kingdom Metazoa; phylum Chordata; class Mammalia; order Primates; family Hominidae; genus Gorilla; species Gorilla gorilla. Next base: position 73,029,886 of record NC_073241.2, read on the forward strand.
TACTTAAGGTACAAGACAAAGTCCCCCTTTTTTCCCTCTGCTTTTCTCAAGCAGATGGAGTCTCTCACTGTAGCCACCACACTTGTGATGTTCTGGGACTCACCTGAAACCAGCACATTTCAGAGTCTCACCCAAGGCTTATGGAGTACCTGAGTATCACTAGTGATTATTCAGGGAACAAGGGCTCTTTAGTCAGCAGGTAGTGGATCCTTCCAGGACTGTGTCCTTCCCTTCAAGGTAGTGGGTTCCCTTCTGAAGCAACGTGTGTCTAGAAGTGTTTTCTGAGAGCTAGGATCTAGAACGTGGGACTCACAACTCTAACAGTGCCCTATCCTACTCTTTTTGAACTGGTATCCAAACTGCAAGACAAAGTTCTCCTTACTCTTTCCTCTCCTCTCCTCAAGTGGATGGAAGGGATCTCTTTTTGAGCCTCGAACTGTGCAAACTAGGGTTGGGGGAGGGGTGGCATAAGTGCTCCTTTAGCAACCCTAGCTGGTGTCAAATTCACTGGCTCTGAGCCCAGCTCAGCACTAGTACTTGCTAATAGTTGCAGTTCTTGTGGCCTAGACAGCCTTTTAAGTTTATTTATGACCCCAGAGCCCTTTGGCCTGCAGTGGCGAGGCTTGCTGGAACTCAAGCTCTGACTACTGTGATGGGTGATTCCTCTCTGGCTAGGGCTGGTCTAAATGCTCCCTCTGTGGGCGGGCATCAGCTGAGTTCAACCAGGTTTTGCTTTCTGCTGTGCCAGGGCAGCACTGAGTTCAATGCAATGTCTTTCAATCACTGTGCTCTCCCTCTCCCAAGTGCCCAGATTCTCTCTCTACACCATATACCCTACTACTGGGCAATGGAGGAGAAGTGGCATTGGTAATTCAAGACTGTCTTTTTGACTGTCTTCAGTGCCTTATTCAGTGATATAAAGTTAAAACCAGGTACTATGAGTGCTCACCCGATTTTTAGTTCTTATGATGATGCTTTTTTGTGTAGATAGTTGTTAAATTTGGTGTTCCTGTTGGGGGGACAATTACTGCAGCCTTTTATTTGGCCATCTCACTCCACCTCTTCTCCCGATGCCACTTTATGTGAGATATTTGAGCATCCATGGATTTTGGTATCTGCATGGGCCTTGAAATCATTTCCCCATGGACAACAAGGGATTTCTACCTATATATGTGTGTATATTTTTAAAATTGTTCTTTATATTTTCTTAAAATCAAAATCTAGATAAGGAGTTTAGTTATTTAAGAAATACATTTAAAATAATTATTTAAATAATTTATGCAATTCAAATATTGAGAGATTAAGCAGACAGGAAGATGATATTATAAGTCGTATTTATTAATGACATTATTTTATGAGACAGTAACTTAAAAAAAGTTGCTTAGCATTAAAATTTATATCTTTAATACCATATATTATTAATGCCTGAAATTTTTGTAAGGGTATTTATTTACCCAAATGTCAATAAAAATTATCTCTGAATTATGGTGTTGTGGTAGTTTGTTTTTCTTTCTTATTCTGTTTTCTTCTCTGAGTTTTGTAAATTACATCACTTCAGAAAGTACACTTTTTTAGAAAATTAACATAAAGGTTGCCTGTAGCTGTCTTTATTTAGTAGGGTCTATAGGAACAAAACACAGGGAATCAAGGAAGAGCCCTTTACGTTCTGTACTGTCCCTCAGCACCTTCCACTGACAAAGCTCGCCTTTTTACCATCTGGCAAAGGAGATCAACTGTAATGGAAAATATAATACTATCTGGAGTCATCAGAGGAGAGAATGGAAAGTGAATGAGGGGAGCCTGCTATTGTACCCAGTACTTTGATAGATATTTTATAACTGAGGTATAGATTAAGGAAGATATAAGATCAAGAGGATTTTTTAAATAATGAAAGTAATCCAGTAGAGAAGGACAAATTAGCAGTGTAGAAGAAAGAATAAATGTGAAAGCAAGTCATTAAGTAAGAGAAGGCTTAGGAGCAAGTGCCCTAGTTGAATGACAGGCTGAGCTTAGGAAGGAAGACGTCACAGTAACCAGAGGACAGGTGAAATACCTGAGTTCAGATGCAGGTTGGTTGCCCACTTGTGGGATAAGGAAAGGGGAAAATTATATATACCTCCGGTAATTGCTTCTAAGATTTCTGTTAACTCACCTGAAATCCCTCCCTAGAGATGATCTTGAAGAAAGCCAGGGAATTCTCCAAATAGATTTTTCAAAAGATCAGTTAAGATTGACAATAAAATGCAGAATGTGCAGTTATATTTGAATATGACATAAACAATACATTTTTAGCAATGTCCCAAATATTGCATGAACAAAATTGTTTGATATACGTAAATTTGATATGATGCAATATAAAATTCAAATTTGACTGGGCATCTTGTATTTTTATTTTCTTAACCTGGTAATGTCTCCACAGTTTAAGTAGAAAGCATATAAGCAAACCCTCGTAAGCAGAAGTATGTGCTTTTTAGAATATCCTCAATTATTATTATGATGCATACAATCTTTTTGCGAAAGTGGAAAAATGTTAGAGTTTGAACCCACTCATGTGTAAGAAAGGTGATATGCAAAGGCAGAATAAGAAGTTGCCTATGAAATGTTATTTTATGCTTAATATCTCTGTGGTGTACTATTCTGGTGCAAGCAAGCATCTAATACTAATTTAGTAATGATAATATAAGCATTTAGTACCTTAGGTTAAAAATATTTGCCATGCATTTTTATGAGTAACATGAAGGAACTTAAGTCAATTCAGTACATTTTATAACTGCTTTACATTTTCCAGATGAAGAAACTGAGCCTCCACATCATACATAACTTTCTCACAAAGTGAATGTGGTCTGCCCAACCAGTTCTCCATCAGAGTTTGGAGAAATCCTTCCCCTCAGCAGACAGTGATGTTTGTTACAAGACATCAGCCCCTAAATGGAACAAGGGGCCTTGCTAAAGGGTTCAGGTGAGAAGAGTGACTTTTCATGAGTATTGTTTATCTGGCAGGCAGGGTGAGAGAGTGAAAAATGGAGAGAGGAGAAGGAAGTACACCCACACAAATTATTGTACCAGTTTCATCGATTGCCAAGTCTATCTCTTTATTTTCAGCTTCTCATTTATCTTCTCTAGACAATTAACAAAGCTCTATTGAAGCTTTCTAGGTAGGAAATTGTGCTACATGGGCTATATGATGAATAAGACTTATACTAAAGAAAACTGTACTTTATTAGATACACTACTAAATAATACTTGGAAATGAAGGATATGCCAAAGGTAGTAAAAAATTTGATAGTGACAAATTAATTGGGGGGGAATTTATAGAGAGATGGAAGATATTGGCTTACAGAAGAATATAAGGTTTCATGGATGATATGGTATGGCTGTGTCCCCGCCCAAATTGCATCTTGAATTGTAGCTCCCATAACCCTCACATGTCCTGGGAGGGATTTGGTGGAAGGTAATTGAATCATGAGGGTGGGTTTTTCTTGTGCTGTTCTCATGATACTGAATAAAGCTCATAAGATCTTATGTTTTTATAAAGGGCCATTCCCTTGCACACGCTCTCTCACCTGCCACCATGTAAGACATGCCTTTGCTCATCCTTCACCTCTGCCATGATTGTGAGGCTTCCCCAGCCATGTAGAACTGTGAGGCCATTAAACCTTCCTTTCCTTTTTCTTTTCTTTCTTTCTTTCCTTTTTTTTTTTTTTTGTTTTTGAGACAGAGGTTCGCTCTTGTTGCCCAGGCTGGAGTGCAATGGCGTGATGTTGGCTCACCGCAGCCTCTGCCTCCCGGGTTCAAGCAAGTCTCCTGCTTCAGCCTCCTGAGGAGCTGGGATTACAGGCATGCACTACCACACCCGGCTAATTTTGTATTTTTAGTGGAGACGGGGTTTCTCCACGTTGGTCAGGCTGGTCTCGAATTCCTGACCTCAGGTGATCTGCCCACCTTGGCTATCCAAAATGTTGGGATTACAGGTGTGAGCCACCCGTGCCTGGCCCTTTTTTTTTTTTTTTTTACTTTTTTGGTGGACAGGGTATCGCTCTGTCACCAGGCTGGAGTGCAGTGGTATGATCTTGGCTCACTGCCACCTCCACCTCCCAGGTTCAAGCATTTCTCCTGCCTCAGCCTCCCAAGTAGCTGAGACTACAGGGATGCACAACCACACCCAGCTAGTTTTTGTATTTTTAGTGGAGACAGGGTTTTGCCATATTGGCCAGGCTGGTCTTGAACACCTAACCTCAGGTGATCCACCCACCTCGGCCTCCCAAAGTGCTGGGATTACAGGCATGAGCCACTGCACCCAGCCAAACCTCTTTTTCTTTATAAATTACCCAGTCTCAAGTATTTCTTTATAACAGTATGAAAATGGACTAATACAATGGAGATTAGACATTCACTTACACTAGGAGTGAAAATCTAAAAATGAGTAGTCACAATTCCTGGCAAATTCAGATGTGCCCCAAGTAAAAAGATATAGAAACAGTAAAAACAAGCCATTTACACTATCTTCAAGAAAACTGAAATATTGAATATCTCTCAAAAATGTACAATATTTCTTCAAAGAAAACTACAAATTATTGAAAATATTAAGATGGTCTAAATAAATGGAGTGGAATGTACATTGTAAACATCATGGAATAGAAGATTCAATGTAAAGATATTTCTCCATGAAGTGACCTATATATCCATTGTAAGTCCAATAAAAATCTCAGTCATTTTTCAAAAGAAATTGACAAGCTCAATAAAAATAAGTTTATGGAAATGCAAGGGCCAAGTACAATCTAGGCATTCTTAAGAAGAAACAAAAGCTAAAATATTTGGATAACTTAGATTATAATTATCACCCTATTCTAATTAAAATTTTCTGGACTTGTTACAAGGATAATCAGATATGCAACTAAAACAAAATAGAAAGGTCAGAAACTCACGTATATATGAGACCTGATGCATAATTTATAAACACTCTAATACAGTGGGAAAAAGATGGCTTTTTAAATAAGTCTGTGTCAATTTAATATTCATAAGGGAAAATGAATCTTAAATTCATAAGCACACATAAGTCAATTTGAGATAGATGGTAAATATAAATATATAATAAAAGGTAAGATAAAAAAGCAAAACTTCTACATGTCCATCCAATGATGAATGGATGGAGAAAAGGAGGTACACAGTTGATTCTTGAACTTGGGGATTATAGGGTCTGACCCCCCAGGCAGTCAAAAATTCACATGTAAATTTTGACTCCCCAAAATCCTAACTTCTAGTAGTGTACTGCCAACCTTACTGATAACATAAACAGTTGATTAACATATTTTTTCATGTTATATGTATTATACACTATATTCTTACAGCAAATTAGAGAAAATAAAATGTTAAAAAATCTTAAGGAGGAGAAAATATATTTATTATTTTTTAAGTGGAAGTGGATCATCATTAAAGTCTTCACCCTTGTTGTCATCTTCACATTGAGTAAGCTAAAGACAAGAAGGAGGAGGAGGGGTTGGTTTTGTTATATCAAGAGTGGCAGAGGCAGAAGAAAATTCATGCATAAATAGACCTGTGCAGTTCAAATCTATCTTTTTTAAATGGCCAAGTGTATTTATAATATTGAATATTATTCATCCATATAAAGAAATGAAATCTTGTTACATGCTATAAAACATAGACGAATTTTGACAATATTATGTTGAGTGAGAGAAACAAGGAATTACATGTTATATAAGCCCATTTGTAATAAATGTCTCGAATATGCAAACCTATAGAAGCAGACAGTAACTTAGTGGTTACTTAGGGCTTGGAGGTGCAGAGAGTTAGGAGAATGATAGCTAAAGGCTATGGGGTTTCTTTTGGAGATGATGAAAATGTTCTAAAATTGACTGTGATAATGATTTTTTCTATCTGTAAATACACGAAAAACTAGCAAGTTGTACCTTTAACTGTAAGTAAAAAAAAGAAAATTAATTGTACCTCAGACTATTAAATGGGTAGATTTTATGGTATGTGAATTATATCTCAGTAAAGCCGCCATTTTTTTAAAAAAGTGTAAACTTCTAAAGAGCAATAAACAAAGAGAAAAAATATGGCCTTCAGGCTATATGCAAGTATTTTATAAACTGGACAGAAAACACACTAATCATAAGAAAGATGATAAGTTGGACTACTTTAAACCCTTCATTAAATCAATATATGTTGTTAAGATTTAGAAATTCAAACCACAAAGTGAGAAAAGATATTTGTAATACACATACCCATAAAAGAATCATAATATAAAAAGAACTCTCCAAATTGTAACCAAAATGCCAACAGGTGAACAGTAAAAAGAGCAAAGAGTAAAACTTTACAAAAAATGGTTTTCCAAATAGTCAACAAAACAATGAAAAAACATTTATCATCTTTGGTCATTAAAAAAGGCAAATTAATAATATATTGCAGTAACACTACACACTTACTAGAATGGATAAAATTAAAAAAATCAAATGTTTATGGGTGAATGGAACATTCAGAACTCTTATTTATTGTACCTGTGTGGTCATATCTACTAGAATTGTTTATACACATACATATTACTCAACAAGTTCTCTCCTGGTTATATATCCAACAAAAATACATGCATATTTACCAAATAGCATTTAATAATATTCATAGCAGTGAGGCTATCCTCACTGGGTTTGCAAGAGTTCTGGACATAAATAGTTTTAATTAAGCATTAATCAAGGTTGCACTTTGACCCATTTCCTTGTAACTGAAAACCATACAACACTAGATACTGACCATTTGCATCCCCATTGTCCTTTTAGACAATGAAATTAGGATTATAAGATTTTCATTTAAGAATTGCTTAAGCAGATTCTGCATTTCAGTGGAAACGCTAATGCCAACTAGTTTAAAGATCCCCACCAAGGAATTGAATCAACATGAGAAAATTTCCCTCTCCCATGACTTCGCCCTGCATTCTTTGATTAATCAAGGATCTCCACACTTCAGTCCACTCCAATATCCTTAAAAACTTTAGCCCCAAACTCCTCAGAGAGATGGATTTGAGGTGTCCTTCTGTTTCCTTGTTCAGCAGTCCTAAAGGTAAACCTCTTTCTCTGTTGCAACCCAGTGTCTCGGTGTATTAACTCACCATGTACACTGGGCAATGGACCTGTTTTGATTACAGTAGCACCATTTCTGTTATTCCCAAACTGGAAACCATCTAATATTTATTAAGTGTAGATTTGATAAACAGGTTGTGGCATTTTTATAAAATAAACCACTATAAAGTCATGAAAATATATAATCTACAACTATTAACCTGGATGAACATCACAGACAATATAATGCAACATTCAGAGAATATTGCAAGCACAAAAGCATATATATTTTATTTTTTCATTTAATATATATTTCAAAGGGAGTTTAAAAAAAACAATGGTGATAGATGTCAAGCTAATGATTGCCCATTAGTGGGAGGCAGCTATGGTGGTTCTAGTAAGTGGAAAGTGGGAAATGGGATCAGAATATGCCAAGTTAGCAGAAGACTTATTTTCAGCTTAAGGTAATTGAAAAACAGCAAACACAGGAAGAACACTCTGACCTCTTCTTTTCTGCCTAAAATCAGGGCATAAATTTCCCTTTTTACATTCATAAAGGTGTTTCCTTCTCCTATATAAAAAAGAGAACAACTAATTGGCATAAAAATTGCACTAAATAAACCGTATTTTCCATGCATTCCCAAGTCACTTTCCTACAATTTATCATCCCTAGAAGCCAAACCACTTTTTCTTTGTTTAGCCACTTTTTAATAATTTATTACCCTATGTTAAGATATTTAAGCTCCAAAGTCTAATTATCTTATGAGTTACTCCTTGTGTTAATATATTCAAGCTGCAATAACAAAATACCCTAGATTTATAAACAATAAAAATGCATTTATTGCTTACAGTTCTGGAGGCTGTGAAATTTAAGATCGAGGAGCCAGCAGATTCGGTGTCTGGTGAGGGTCTATTTCTCACAGATGGCACCATTTGTGTGTCCTCTCATTACAGAAGAGGCAAGGAAGCTCTCTTCAACCTCTTTTTTAAGGGCACTAATCCTACTCATGAGGGTGGAGTTCTAATGACTTAATCAATTCTCAAAAAGCCCCAACTATTAATGCTATCATTTTGGGTATTAAGATCCAACACATAAATTTTGGGGGAACACCAACATTCAGACCACAGCACTCATCACTCAGTTTCCTCATGTGTATGCAAATTACACATGTAAATAAACTTGAAAAGAAATTCTGTTAATGTCTTTTGTCAGTTTAATTTGCATTACCCAGACACAGAAGAGAAGTGTTCTACAAGGGCACCAGAGAGGTTTCTAGGGTAATTTAATGATCTGTTTATTGATCCAGAAGGTGGTTGCAAAGGTGTGCTTATTTAGTAAAAATGTTTGGAGCTGTATACATATGACATTTTGTATGGTTTACTTCACTAAAAGTATATTTGAATCATGAAAGACAGAAAAAAAAGCATTGAGGGCTATTCATGTAGAAAATAGCATTAGTAAAGATAAGAGGGCAGAAAAGCACCAGCCCTATCCAGAAATAGTGAGGATAGTTTGAAGCCAAAGATTTAACTTCCATTATTACCTCAGATGAAAAAATGGAAAAGGCTATTTAGAAAAAATATTTCATTTCCCTGCTAAAAATTTCCCAGAGGAAGCTCTTTTGAGGAGGTTCTTAAACAAGTTGGGGTTTATTTTCTAAATATCAAGTACAGTATGGAAACAGGGAAGTAGAAATATACCAAAAATTTGCATTTTTATATGCTTTATTCACAAACCTCAGTTGTGTGAGTTCTTTCTTTGGGGCTTGAAATATAAATAAGGGGCAACATTTCTGTTTCCTCCTACTAGAAACATTTATATAACAGAGGTGAAAATGTATTACTGAATTTAAGCTAAAGCAATAATTTTCTAAGGGTGAAATTTCAGGCTTCACTAAGCTAAAAAAGGCAGACATGAAGGATGGGGTTTGGGAGAGAAGGTGGTAAAAGAACCTTCTTTGCCTAGAATGTGCCTAGAATCAGCAAACATTTTAATCACAGAACCAGATCTAGAAAGAGACTAACTCACCTTTGGGGCAGAATGCAATGGGGAGATGCTGCACCATGTTTGACTTATAAAGGCAAGGGCAGGGGTATGCATCCCAAGGACTCAAAGCCTGTGGTTGGCCTTCAGATTGTACCTTTAAACATTTCTGGGTGAATAGTTTGTAAATATGCATATGGATGGTATGGTTTTCTATTTTTTTTCTAATATATCTCAGGTCTATGAAATTATTTATAAGTCATTGACATAATTCCCAAACTATTTTTCAATATTATGTAAAGACTCATGAGAAATAGCCTCAGCATAGAACAAGAGCATTATAATGGTTAATTCTGTGTGTGAACTTGACTGGTCATGATGCCCAGAGAGCTGATTAAACATCGCTTTTAGGTATATTCATGTAGATGTTTCTGGAAGAGATTAGCAATGGAATTGGTGGGATGAGTAAAGTAGATAAACCTTCCCAATGTGAGTGGGCATTATACAATCTATTGAGGGCCTAAATAAAGCAAAAATAAAGAGGAGAGTTTATTAATTCTGACTCACTATGCCAAATGGGATGTCAAATTTTTGCCCTCAGTGCTCCTGGTTCTCAGGCCTCTGAACACAGAATGAAACCTACACCATTGGTCCTCCAGTTCTCAGGCCTTTGAATTACACCATTGACTTTCCTGGGTATCCAGTTTGTAGATGAAAGATCTTGGGATTTTTCAGCCTCCATTATCACATGTGGCAATACCTTATAAAAATATTTTACTACATGTATCTATATATCTACATCTATATCTACATATTTATATCTCCATGCCTATACCTATATATTTATATATAGATGCCTATATAAACTATAAATTTATATACCCTGTTGGTTCTGTTTCTCTGCAGAACCCTGACTAATAAAAACATTCAGGAGATTTTTATTTGGAGATTATGTTTAGGAGCCCTTGACATATGCTATTTAATGTCTTATATAAAAACCTGTCTTGGCCCGGCGTGGTGGCTCACACCTGTAATCCCCACACTTTGGGAGGCAAGGCAGGCAGATCATGAGATCAGGAGATCAAGACCATCTTGGCTAACACGGTGAAACTCCGTCTCTACTAAAAATACCAAAAATTAGCCGGGCATGGTGGCGGGCACCTGTAGTCCCAGCTACTCGGGAGGCTGAAGCAGGAGAATGGCGTGAACCTGGGAGACAGAGTTTGCGGTGAGCCGAGATCAGACCACTGCACTCCAGCCTGGACGACAGAGCGAGACTCCATCTCACAAAAAAACAAAACAAAACAAAACAAATCAACAACAACAACAACAAAATCCTGTCTCCCCAGGCTGGGAGTGGTGGCTCACGCCTGTAATCCCAGCACTTTGGGAGGCCGAGGTGGGCAGATCACCTGAGGTTAGGAGTTCAAGACTATCCTAGCCAAAATAGTGAATCCCTGTCTCTACTAAAAATACAAAAAATTAGCCAGGCATGGTGGTGCGCACCTGTAGTCCCAGCTACTTGGAAGGCTGAGGCATGAGAATTGCTTGAACCCAAGAGGCAGAGGTTGCAGTGAGCCAAGATCCCACCACTGTACTCCAGCCTGGGCAACAGTCAGACTCTGTCTCAAACAGACAAACAACAACAACAAAAAACCTGTCTCCCCAAAAGAACTCCCTTCGAAAGTAAACACTCATTCCACCTTCTCAAATCTAAATATTTATGTGCAATGATTTTCTGTGCAGTAATTCCATTCCTTTCTATGCCTAAGGTTTAGGAACCTCAAGTACATCTAACTTTCCTCATAATTGCCTGTAAATTTAATGTCTTTAAACTGAATTCTAGTTTAGGTGAATCAGGGAAGTTCACTATTTACAGAAAACATGAGGTGAACCCTTTGTAATTTGAACAAACATTTGGTAAGGAAATAATCATCTTTCATTACCTTGGCTTGTTATTACTCTATCCTTAAAGTGTGAGTATCACTGAATTGATTCTTTATGTTTACCTGGTTAAAACTTCTCTCCCGATTTTTTTATGCTTCTTTCCAACAGAGTTGTCTGTATTATGTGCACCAGTTTCTACCAGGAGTATTATTTTTTGAAGTACTTTGTCTACTTTTTGGCCTAGATATCTACCCAATTGAAGCATTCTTATGATGGTAATGATGAATGTCTCTGACCTATTCTAACTATTGTGCTCCTTGGACTCATTTTCTCCAGGTGCTTCATTCAAGGCTGTGGTACTCCAGGAATTTAACTGATGTCTTTAAAGATTTTTTAAACTTTACTTTTTTTTCTTTTCTAGTGAATCCCTCTATTAGAGACTGTCAGTCCCCAGGATGTATTTTCCACTACCTACTTAGTAATAGAACCCCCAGTTTTTAACTGGATACTAGCTTCCCAAGGGAAAAGTACTGCATTTTCCAGCCTATCTTGCAGCTAGGCCTGTCCTATAACTAAGTATTGACAATGGGATGTCAACAGAATCATGGTGTTCAAATGCTAGGAAATATACTTAAAATAAAGTATATTTTAAGTATACTTTAATACTAGGCATACTGTAGTTCCTTTTTTCATCTTTTCTGATAGTTGAAATACAGACATTATGGATTCTGAGAAGAAAACCACATGCTAAATATTTCAGAAAAAGAAATTAGAGTGAACTTGGGTCCCTCTAGACTTATTTGAAACAAAAAGGAAATAAATTACCTTTAGTTAATTTACTAGTATGTTGAATGATCTGTCCCTCACAGGAACCTAATAGTAATTGATGCATTTCCATTTTCTACTCATTATCTATGTGACTTCTATAGTTTGAATGTCCCCACCAAAATTCATGTTGAAGCTTAATCCTATGTGGCAGTATTAAAAGGTGGGGCCTTTAAGAGGTGATTGAGTCATGAGGGCTTTTTCTAATGACTAATGGATAAATGGATTAGTGAGTTATCACAGGACGGGAATTGGTAGCTTTATAAGAAGAGAAAAAATGACCTGAGGACAGCATGTTAGCACACTCAGCTCTCTTGCCATGTGATGCCCTGCACCACCTCAGGACTCTTCAGAGTCCCCACCAGCAAGAAGGCTCTCACCAGATGCAACTCCTCAACCTTGGGCTTCTTAGCCTTCATAGTTGTAAGAAATAAAATTATTATCTTTACGATTTACCCAGTTTCAGGTATTTGGTTATAAGCAACAGAAAATGGACTAAGACAGTGACTTTGGGCAATTACTTAAGCTTTTAAAAACATTTCCCTAATATGTGGAATGGGAACCATATAGTATCTGTCTCAGGGGTTGTTTTGTGTAACTTGTGGGATTATTCATACAAATATATTAGTAAATGTCCTGGCCTATAGTAATCACCAGTAAATTTTGATTTTATTATTTCAAACATTTTATGGCTTAAGTATACTTAAATTCAGGATTGCCATTTCTATTATTTCCAAATGCATGTTGAATAAGAATTCAACTCTTGAGATCTGTTTAGAGCTACCTGCTATGAGAGCCCATAAGTGCCTCAATGTCATCATGTCTAAAAACCAACTTACTATATTGTTTTCAACTTGCTGTTTTCCTGAATTTCTTATGTCAGTGAATATCCTCGCTGTCTACCTAGTTATGCAAGCAAAATATACCATTGTCTTATGCTATTTGTTATGCAATCTATTATCTCCAAATACTCTAAGTTATGTCTTTATAATATTCTCTATTCACACTCCTCCTTTACTTCCCCTGTCTCTAGTTCAAGTACTCATCTCATTTGCATTACTGCAGGACTCTCATAATTGTTCTTCCTATGTACATATAACCATCAAGGAATCTTATTTTTTTTTATTTTATTTTTTTTTTTTTTTTTGAGACGGAGTCTGGCTCTGTCGCCCAGGCTGGAGTGCAGTGGCGCAATCTCAGCTCACTGCAAGCTCCGCCTCCCGGGTTCACGCCATTCTCCTGCCTCAGCCTCCCGAGTAGGTGGGACTACAGGCACCCGCCACTATGCCCGGCTAATTTTTTGTATTTTTAGTAGAGACGGGGTTTCACCATGTTAGCCAGGATGGTCTCGATCTCCTGACCTCGTGATCCGCCCGCCTCGGCCTCCCAAAGTGCTGGGATTACAGGCGTGAGCCACCGCGCCCGGCCAAGGAATCTTATTATAGATGGATGTTTAATCAGGCCAGTATCCTGCTTAAGATCTTCTTCATGGCATACTTTTGGATAAAAATAACATTGAAACTTCATATTATGGTCTACAAAGTTTATGCTCTTTTTCTGCCTAACTTATATTTTCATTCCCTGTCTCTTTTCCAATCAAACCCTTAACATTAGCCATAAAAATAACTAGCATGTATGGAGTCATGTACTTTTCTAAACACTTGACCTGAGCAGTCTTCATTAATCTGTTGTACAATCTTTTGAGGAAGATACCATTATTATTACCAGACAGTATTGCCAGATGAGGAAAGTGAAGCATCGAGAGTTCAGAGGCTTCTTCAAGTTCTCATAGCAAGCAAGTGACAGAACCAGAGTTCTAGCTTGCATGGAGCCTGCAATTGTTTTTTCAATAGCAACTCCTCTGAGAAGACTTCCTGAGTTTTCCAGAAAGATAAGGCACCCCCCTAACCAAGTGCTCCAGTAGCACATGACCCATGCTTCTCTTACAGCCCTTACCCTCCATTGTTTGTATTCATTTGTCTCTCTGATCAGGTTGTAAGGACAGATGAGATTTGTGTCATTCAATTTGATATCCCAGAGTGTAAAATAGTGCATGGAACATAGTACTCTACAAACTTTTGTTGAACATATGAATAAAAATAAAAAGTAAATGTATAAGTGAAAGAAAAACATCATAATGGCCCAGACATACGTATGCACAGTAACACACATATGCACAGTAACACACCTACCCACACATGTGCACATGGGCACATACCAAACAAAAATTAAAATGTGCAGTGGGAAAAACAGTTCACTGGCAGTCAGGCAATCTAATGTCTAGATTTAGTATTGGAGCTACTGACCTGGATTGATTTTATAAATTTATCTTCTGTTTTGTGCGTTCTATTTTTGTTTTTGAAGCAGCTTATTTATAAAAAAAAAAAAAATCAGGTCCCATGAAGACATTAGGAACTCAGATCTGGCAAATTATGCCAAGATAGAAACACCCCATGTGCCCTCTCAGCTGCATGGAGCAGATGCTCTTCTTGTTGGACACAGACCCTGAATGATGCTGGGTGTGGAAAAAAAAAGTAGGGTTTTTTTTTTTGAATCAGCTTTTTAAAAAAAGGACAACCTTTTTTGTGAGGACATGAGCATAGGTCCATATCTTCACCACAGCAATGAGACAGCAGGGGACTATCAATTCTGCTGCTGTTAAAGGGTTCAGCTGGAACCTGCCTGCCCTCCTGAACTGTCTTTATTCCAGGCTTGGTCTATCACCAGAGCCCTCCCTCCAGATCTTTGATCGTCACTGCCCATCTGCACTTTGAATCATCATGCCTAAATAAAGCTCTATTCAGGAATTCTAATCCTCTAGACCACTCCACAGTAGACTTTCCAAACAGCATATATGCAAGTAGAGCATTTCTAAAGGCCCTTACGTATCTAAGTGATATGATTTATTTTGCCACCTTGGGATCTGGTCTCCAGGAATGTTTTGAATTCCATTAATAGATGAGTTCCAGAAAGATTCATTATTGCTTCTCATGGGACATATTTTTGCCTTTATTTTAACAAGAAAGGCAGCATTAGAATTACAGTATAATCTTCTCCAAAATAATGTATAGGAATGGGAGTTTAGGAAGCTGAAAAATGAAACACATGTGCTTTTGACCTCAGCTTACTGGTACTGCTAATGTTTGTGCTACTAACTGAATTGCTGCTGACTTTTAATCAAAGAAGAAAAAGATCAAATACATATAAATTGAACTGAACAAGGGAAATTATCAGACATGTTTAGAAGGCATCTGGGAGATGAGAAAACAGATAACAATCTGCAAGTAGCCACATCAAAACAAAAGGATGGGAAGGAAATAGAAGAAGAACAACTTCACGGCTAATAACCACAGACCCAAGTATAATAGCAACTGCCTGCTATATTTCACATGTTCCTAATTTGATTTTTTATGGCACACCTGAAGAATATTTGACAGAAATTTAGGAGATGAAGATAAAAATAGAGTAGCTCACTAGATAATTCCCTGGCTCAGTGGATCTCCTTTTGGTCAATACTGTATTAATTTTTTATTGTCTTCATAAAAAATGATCACCAGTAGTTGAGGAATGAAAGATAGAAGTGGAATTCTCAGCCCCTTTGTTTAGTTTCAAATGTTCTGCCTGTTATCTTCTAGAATTTTTACAATTTCAGGTCTTAGATTTGAGTCCTTGATCCATCTTGAGTTGATTTTTGTATAAGGTGAGAGATAAGGATCCAGTTTCATTCTGCTACACTGTGGCTTGCCAATTATCCCAGCACCATTTGTTGAAAAGGGTGTCTGTTCCCTACATTATGTTCGTGTTTGCTTTGTTGAAGATTAGTTGGCTGTAAGTATTTGGATTTATTTCTAGGTTCTCTCCAAAAGCAAATACAACAAAAACAAAGGTAAATATGTGGGACTTAATTAAACTGAAGAGCTTCTGGACAGCAAAAGGAACAGTCAGCAGAGTAAACAGACAACCCACAGAGTGGGAGAAAACCTTCAAAATCTATACATCTGACAAAGGACTAATATCCAGAATCTACAAAAAAACTCAAACAAATTAGCAAGATAAAAACAATGCCATAAAAAAGCAGGCTAAGGACATGAATAGACAACTCTCAAAAAAGATACACTAATGGCCAACAAACATACGAAAAAATGCTCAACATCACTAGTGATCAGGGAAATGCAAATGAAAACCACAATGCAATACCACCTTAGTCCTGCAACAATGCGTAATCAAAAAATAAAAAATAATAGATGTTGATGTGGATGCAATGAAAAAGGAACACTTATACACTGCTGGTGGGAATGTAAACTAGTACAACCATTGTGGAAAATAGTGTGGAGATTCCTTAAAAAATAAAAAGTAGAACTACCATTTGATCCAGCAATCTAACTAATGGGTATCTACCCAGAGGAAAAGAAGTCATTATACAAAAAAGATAATTGCACATGCATGTTTATAGCAGCACAATTTGCAATTGCAAAAATATAGAACCAGCCCAAATGCCCATCAGTCAACGAGTGGATAAAGAAATTTTGGTGTGTGTATATAGGTAGTATTCCATTGTGTGTGTCTATATATATATATATGGACAACCAGATATATATATATATATCCCATTATATATATGGACAACTAGATGTGTGTGTATGTGTGTGTGTATATATATATATATATACACACACACAATGAGATGTATATATAATATATACAGTTACATATATATATATATATATATATATATATACGCACATACAATGGAATACTACTCAACCATAAAAATGAACAAATTAATGGCATTCACAGCAACCTGGATGGAACTGGAGACTATTATTCTAAGTGAAGTACCTAAGGAATGGGAAACCAAACACCGTATGTTCTTACTCAAAAGTGGGAGCTAAGTGTTGAGGATGCAAAGGCATAAGAATGATATAATGGACTTTGGGCACTAAGGGGAAAGGGTGGGATGGGGGTGAGGGGCAAAAGACTACAAATTGAGTTCAGCGTATACTGCTCGGATGATGGGTGCACCAAAATCTCACAGATCATCATTAAAGAACCTACCCATGTAACAAAATACCACCTATTCCCCAAAAACCTATGGAAATAAAAAATTTTTTTAAATGCTCTGCCTGTTATTCTGTATCTCCTTATAGGACTTCATGACTAGTCAGGTGGAATTAGAGAAGGAAGTGCTCATAGAAGCTGCAGTTAGGCATAGGCTTTGAAGATCTCCAGCCTGATTCTGTAGTGTATTGATTCAAAAGAACAAAACCAAAGATCTCATGAAGCAGGTAAGCCTTTATTGTTCTAAAGAATTAGACATGGTTGTCCTTGCTAGAGTGAAGACTCAAGGTCTCATCAAGGGGAAAGCATGTCTAGTGTGTCTTCATAAACGCTATATCCTGGTGTATTAATATCCTAACATTTCTTCTGCTTAGTTTTTAGCTGTTGGAAACCGTTTAGATAGCATTAAGCTTTATCTTCTTTCATTGCATTAGGATTCTGGTTAACTATTTCTGTGTACCAAGCCACCCCAAAAGTTAATAGCTTAAAATAACAATTTATTATATGGTTGGTGCAAAAGTAATTGTTGTTTCTGCCATTACTTTTAACGGTGCAGTTGAAACTGCGATGAATTTTGCACCAACCAATAATACCTTCATGGTTCTGAGGGCTGACTGAGCTTACCTAGACAGTTCTTGCTGAAAGCCTCTCATGTGGTTGCAGTCAGACAATAGCTGGAGCTGGTATCGTCAGAAGGATGGAGTGGTCTAGATATCCAAGATAGCTCTCTAACAGGGCTAGAAGTTGATGCTCGCTATCAACTGGGATCTGAGGCTGTCTACAGGAACACCTATACATGGCTACTACATGAATGTTGGGCTCTTAGCGTGGGCATTAGATTCACAGTGTCACTTCTGCCATATTATATTGGACAACATAGTCACTGGCCCTGGATCACCCAGATTCAAAGGGGTAAAGAAATAGACTTGATGGAGGAGAAGCAACATCACACTATAAAGAGTGTGAAACAGGAAACATTGCTTTGCTCATGTTTTGAAAATGTATTCTTCCACAATTATTGGCATATAATCTCTGGGTTGCTAAACTTTTAGATAACATATGCCAAGAACTGGCCAAGTCCTCCATATTTTACAGCCTCTCTACTTGTCTTTTAGAGCCCTTTCTGATTATATGCTCTGCTCGTTAAATATTCTGGGCTCTCACGTTCCCTTAATTCTCATTTTTCAGCCTTTTCCCCTATCAAAACTCTCCTATTTTGTGCTCCACTTTTTCAGGATCAGTTTCTCTGCTGGGTAATTATGGGTAATGTGAGATGTTTAACCTTCATTTTCTGTATTGGCATCTCTGTGCAGGTGTCTGCTGATAAAATTAGGTTCCCAGGATATGTGGCACAACATGAACACATAATTTTCATTACTGGCTAATACTTTGGCTATGGAGGGCTATAAAGAACTTAGTTTTATAGTGTGAAAATGTCAAGAAAATGCCCTTAGTCATTCAGTTTTAATGGCTGGAACAAGGCCAGGCATAAGAAGCCAGGTTATTTTATTTCTCTTGATCTAGGTTGTGGCTTTGCTGGCCTTACATAGCCTTTCAGAGGTGTAGCTGCCCTTCCCAGGCAACTCCTATCCCCGGAGGGACACACATGTATACAACGAAAGATATTCACTATAAATACATCAGATCTACTTATATTTCCTTAATGTCTCCCAAAAAGTTACCATCATTAGTCTTGGAGAATGAAGTAGGTAACCATTTCAAAGGACAAGACAGTTTGTATAATGGTTAAGGACCAGACTTGGAGGCAGAGGTCCTGAGTTTAAATCCAAGACCTGTAACTTAATATATGAAAGTTAGGCAGCTCACTCTACTTCAGTTTCCTCAACTGTAAAATGAGGGCGGTGATAGCACCTACCTCAAAAAACTGCTGTGAGAATTGTACATACCTGGCATGCAGCAAGTAGTATAAGTATTTGCTATTATTCCTATTTTGTCATTGGCTACTTTTGAAGGATCTCCATACTATTAGAGAAGAGTAATAGACTGTGTGATCAATAAGAGATGAAATGATAGACATCCTTTTGGTGTGTTCACTGGTTAATGTGTTGCCCCTTCCAGGGAATATAATGCTGTAAAAACCATCATTGTATCAATATTCTCCTGCTGGGTCCATGGCTCCTTAAGGAGGAGAGCATATGGTAGAAATTCAGGCACCATAGGAGGTCAATGAGGGGAATATTTTTGTTGAAGGAGAAAACTCTTTTAAAGTTGCCAATTACGTCTACCCATTGAGTCAGCTATACTCCTTAAGTATAAAAATAAAATTATTTGTATGTTTCTATTTTTCATTGTAAAGTTTTATGTTTTTTTAATTTTTAAAAATGCCTCAATGTCAAACCATTCCAAAAGGTTATAACTCCCAAAATGTTAAAAATCACTGACCAGAGATAAATTGTAATTCAAAGCCCTTGATCCCATAATTAGGGAAAATTTGTAGGCTCCCAAAACTAGTAAGATGATAAGACTAGGTTCAAAAATATGTATTATTCTAAGGCATATTCTGACCTGGATAATTACTAAGAAGCTCAGAAGAAAAACAATTACATATCAATACAATTGCTATCCAAAAACAAACAAAAACCATAACTAATACCAAAAAAGAATAGCAAAATATATTTTTAGCACCTACTCCATTAAAAGACCTAGTCTCTTTTCATAAGAGACCTATAAGATTTTACTAATTCAATTTTATATTGGAAGAAGTGAAGGCTTGAAGAAATCAAGCAACTTGCCCAAGTCCTGCAGGTGGTAGCTTTATATGCCAAGAGTCAAATTCAGATATCTCTAGCTCCGTGCTCAAACTCTGAAACTGCAACCTCTTCATACATTCAGTGCTCACAACACAAGTCCTGGCTTTTCATCTTGGCAGGAGAGGAGCTCCATAGTTAATCCTAAAATGCTTTTCTGCCTCATCTTTGTTCGACACCCTAGACCAATCGTCTATTCCAGCTGGGGCAGTCTTCTCACTGACCTTGTTATCTGTTGTGCCTTACTGTGTCCTCTGGACCTTCAGGTTTCACACCTGTAATACTCTCCTGTTCTCCGCTCTGCTTATTTAGACCTTGATATTCCTCAGAACATTCTTAATGTAATCAGCTTCACACATCTTCCCCTGGGCTCCCAAATTCAGTGCAATTACCTGTCTGCTGGACTTCCTGTATCATTGCTGGAGTTTGGTATGCCCGACATCATAGGTTTCTTTTGTTTCTGTGCAGTATACAGCTTGCCTCCCTGAATAGGGCAGGGTCTTATGCCTCCTCTTACAACTTTTATCTAACATATGGTAAGCCCTCAATAAATGCTAGGTAATTGACTAATGATCTGTTTTGTGACCAAAAAAAAAAAAAAAAGCCTTTGGTTGAGTAGTCTGTCATTTGTTACAGAATTTCACAAGAGAGAATAAGTCCTTGAAAATAAAAGTGATTGAGAAGAGTTAATAGAAAAGTCTTCCTAGTTTGAGACCAGGCTGCTCAACATGGTGAAACCCTGTCTCTACTAAAAACAAAAAATTAGCTGGATGTGGTGGCACAAGCCTATAGTCCCAGCTACTCGAGAGGCTGAGGCAGGAGAATCACTTGAACCTGGGAAGAGGAGGTTGCAGTGAGCCGAGATTGCACCACTGCACTCCAACTTGGGCAACAGGATGAGACTCCATCTCAAAACAAAAACAAATAAAGGTCATCCTCAGAAGAGAAAATTTCTCCTTCTACTTGCAGAAAATGCCACTGTAGTACAAAAACTTTAAAAATGCAAACATTTTTAAAGAAAACAAAAACTTTATAAATGCAAAGTTCAGCATAAATACATGTGACCTACACATGTTGTTGCTGTTATATAGTGCTCAGATTAGGCAAAGAAGTTGAATCAATACTGGGGAGAAAAGAAGTACATTGACAGGTCTTTTCCAGATAGCCTTCAAGATTCCCATGATGAGAATAATAACTATGGCCAAGGAAATCGATAAAGAAAAAAAGTTACCCAAAGTCAGGTCTAATAATTTGAAGAATTTTACATGCTTCGGCTAGATTCTCAGAGACATCAAACAACTTGTCCAAGTTCTGCAGGTGGTGGCTTTATATGCCAAGAGTCACACAGATGAGTGTGTTACTCTTCATGCAGTGAGGCATGGGCTTGCATTTACTCTGTGACAAAAGTTCATTATCTAGGAAACAAAGAAACTGAACTGAACTGAACAATCTCAAACGTTAGTTTGAGCCATTTTAAATTCTTTGGCTTCAAACAGGGTTAATCCTAAAGGACTAAAGTAGGGAAACTTTGTAACTGGTGACCTCTTATTTTTCTAGAATTCACCTTCCTCACCCTGCCCCACTTCTAACCTTCCCAAGGCAGAAAATATTATCATGTTCCCCTCTGGTTTATCACTAACAAATCTATATCTTTATATTACAGCTTGCAACCTCTTTCTTGGGTATTATCTTATATGGCCTTCACAAGTTCATGTTATACAGAAACAAAGTCCTTTTGCAGATGTTCAGTTTCAGGGAGGTTAAGAAACTTACCATAGGCTTTGATGTGTTGGGGCAGGTAGTTGTACCTCCGGTACTTTTTTCTTTCCCTGGGCCATGCTCTCTCTCAGGGGCTAACAATGTAGGTGATTCTCCAAACTGATCTGATATTACTGAGCCTATGTCCCACAGCTTTGCTATCTGTTCTTCTTCATTACTTAAAGAAGAACTCTACTCAAGTTCCTCATTTAAACAGGATGCCTAGCTCTACTAAAATCTCGGCATAAACAATAATGTCTGTCTTAATCGTTGACTGAAAGAAAGTTCCTCCCATAAATATCAAATAGAATGTCAAAGTCAACCCACTAGGCCTAGGGAGGGTAACAGTGAAAATTTTAAGTTTCAGGGCCTGATTAAGAAGAAAAATAGGTAGGACTGAAAGACATATAGGTTTATATTTTCTTTAAAAACCTCCAAATATTGCTGTCTTCAATGAACACACAGTGGCAGGAGTTGAGGAAGGTTAGCAGTGGAAATTCAACAGACGTAAAAGGAAAAAGTTGTATCTTTAAGATTAGATAGACATATAGATAGAGTGGTAGATATATATGTACATGTAGATTTCTTTCAAGTTAGGCAAGTTATAAATTGAATGTCCAATTTATAATTCAGCAGCATGTAGTCAAGTTCTAAACTGCAGGGATGAAGTGCTGAGTGAGGAGCTGAAAGAAGGAGTAAAGATCACTAATAGAATGCAGGTTTAGGAAGGGGATTTGAGCCCAGCTCTGAAGGATGTCTAGGCTTTATATATGGGAAAGTGGAGGCAATGCTAGTGCTGGAGCTGACAGTTAAAGGCAATGCTAGTGCTGGAGCTGACAGTTAAAGTGCACGCAAAATTTCTGTCGAAAACTACACATGTGATCTTCACCTAATTTTCTTCCTCTTACCCGAAGATGGAAGAGTGAATCAAGGTGTAGAAAAAGGAAGAGAATAATACGACCCTGATATCATGAAGACTTTGTCTGAAAGCAATAGGGAAGAAATCTTAGTAGACAGGGAGAGACTGCTATCACATGTGTTAAACTACAATTTCCCAAGTAATACTGCTTTTCAATTTGTGTTTTATCTCTTCCCTTGAGTCCCACCACAGTGCCAGGCCCTGGGATGCTCTAGTCTTGAAACACTTCAGAGCAACAGTTTTAGTGCACCCCAGGGAGGCAGCTAAATGCTAGCACATCTGTGCATTTTATAGAAACCGAAGCATAGGCAAATTGGTTTTTTTGGGGAGAGGAGGAGGGATGTCCGACTTTCTTTTACCTTCACAAGACTCTTTGAATACAATCCACTTCATAGCCCATATGGCTTGTGTATATGGATGGACATAACAATTCAAACATTTTCAGAAATAGGTAGAAGTATCACTAAGGACTTGGACGAGTCCAATTTCCTTACTTTCCATCACTGACACTCTTCAGTTTCCATTTCTCTTTGCCAGTATTTGGACATATATATTTTTTCTTATCTCTTTTAACACTAATTAATAGACTATATTTTTCAGAGCAGTTTTACTTTTACAGAAAAATTGAGCAGAAAGTACAAGTCCACATGCCCCAACACCTCCCATCATATTTTTTTCTATAATTAATATCTTGCATTATTATTGCATACTTGATGAGCAAACATTAAGAAATTATATAAACTAAAGCTTGTAGTTTACACTGGAGTCTGTCTTGCGTTATATAGTTCTTTGGGCTTTGAGAGATGTATAATGCCAGGTATCAACCCATATATTGTCATACAAAAGAGTTTCAGTGCCTGAAAATCTCCCGTGCTCCATCTCTTCATCCCTCAATCCTCTCACGCTTCTTTTTTTTTTTTGAGGCAGATCCTCATTCTGTCGCCCAGGCTGGAGTGCAGGGGCATGATCTCAGCTCACTGCAACCTCTGCCTCCCAGGTTCAAGTGATTCTCCTGCCTCAGCCTCCCAGGTAGCTGGGACTACAGGTGCCCACCATCACGCCCGGCTAATTTTTTTTTTTTTATTTTTAGTAGAGACAGGGTTTCCCCATATTGGCCAGGCTGGTCTCGAATTCCTGACCTTGTGATCTGTCCACCTCGGCCTCCCAAAGTGCTGGGATTACAGGCGTGAGCCACCGCGCCGGAGCTTCTTTCTTAAAATGTAAAAATCTGTAGAACTGTAAAGTGAGAAAGAGCTTATAATCTGCCATAGCAAGTCTCTATAGAAGCGGCTGAAAGTGAAATATTGTTCAATTTAATAATGGAATCGTGGTGGCATGCTAGTCCTGAATTCTTTCCTCCTGCCCCACCATTACATGGTGTTTCTCAGGATAGGACAAAAAGTAACAGCCAAGTGCTTACAGCTCAAATGAGGATCAAGCACCACCCTTAAATTATTTTTTTTAAATAAATAGGATTATAATGCTCTTAGGATGGGAAGACACATTTGGAGGTATATTTAATTGGGGGAGGGCATGACTGAAATTCCCTAAGCAGATCTAGAGGCATATGGTGAGGATAAAAAGGGACGGTTCAGGGACTGATGTTTATGGCCAACTTTTGGTTCCAGCCTCTAAAGGGAAAAGGTAAATGAATCTTTGAGGTTTCCTTCTAAAATTCTCAGACTGGCTTAATCAGGAAAAGCAGGGAAACAAGTTCCACGGCCCAAAGTTTTGCTCAAGAACAAAGTGTTCTTGCTAAAACGTCTTTCGGTGTCATGATTAAGAACATGACCTCTGTGGTGAGACTGACATGAATTCAAATTGTGACTCCTGGATCTGTGTGATGTCTGTACATCCCAGTTTCTCCAGCTGATGTGTGACCAACAGTACCTATATTTTAACTGGGAGTTGTAAAGAAGAAAATGAGATGGCAGTTGCCAAGAGGCTTACTCAGCCACTGACCAACATGATGTAATTCGCAAACTAATTATAATGCAGGGTCATAATAATGAGCTGCTGAATGATATGTTAGCAAAAAGAAGACGAACCTCCCTAAGGAGTTAGAAAAGAAATCAGAGAAAAGCTGGAGTGTGTTTGTGTGTTTGCATGTGCGTATGAATAAATGATGTTTGAACAATTACAAAAGAAAAGGAGGACCCTAGGGATTGACAGGCAGGATGGGAAATGATAGATGAAGTTTCCAGAAACGGAAGTAGGAGATCAGTGGGTACAAACCAAATTTGAGAGAGTGGGCAGCATGCTGGGAATCCCAGTTAAGGCATCTTTCTTTGACCTTATGAAAGAAAAAATTCTGTTTTAAATTGAAAAACTATACTTTGTTTTATTAACTATTATTATTATTATTATTTTTATTACTGTTTAATTTCCGGGTTCTTTATCAAGAAGATACTTTTTGTTTTTTCCACCTTACGAAGGTAAATCAGAATAAATACCTGCCTCCAACCAATGAAATGTTAATTCATGTACTTAGCAGATAAATCACTTTAATGTTGGCCTAAACTCTTCACCCTAGCATCCCCAGACCCCCTCACTGGAGAACACGAATTAATGAGCTACATAAAACCCTGCAACATTGTATTCTCAGTGTGGGCTTATGAGACAAATACCCAAGTAAAAGGTGAAAACAAGAAAATATTTAGCAGGAAGTTTAATTCTGTCTGAGGGATTAAAAATTGCCGTGTTAAGGCTCAACTGTTCTGTAGAGCCACACACCTGAGGACCCTGAGACCTGAGAGCTAAGGTAAGTAAAGCCCTTTGGTTAGTGGTGAAAAGAATGAACAAGCAAGATTCTACTAGTTCTCAAGAGCTGTTATGAAATCCAAAAAAATGGTTCTTGGAATTTCAGGCTGTTGGCCCTCTGTTCTCTACTGAAAGATTTCCCGTTGCAGCTAGGCAGTCCACTTTCTTCCTGCATGTTTTGGTACCAAGAAATGGTCTCTAATTTGTGCACACTGTTGGCCATAAATAGCTGATGGTTTGGACACACCATTTCAATTTCATTATAATGCTTTTCAAATTTTCATTCTTTGAAATTTTTAAGTTTTCATTCTTAAGTGAGCCATCAAAGCCTTATAGTGCAGAAGAGTGAGGGGAAAAGATTTGGTGTTTTAATTTTAGACAGCAGTTGTCAGTTTGGAGAGAAAACATTTGAGGAGGT
Source organism: Gorilla gorilla gorilla (assembly GCF_029281585.2). Taxonomy (NCBI): domain Eukaryota; kingdom Metazoa; phylum Chordata; class Mammalia; order Primates; family Hominidae; genus Gorilla; species Gorilla gorilla. The sequence goes on from NC_073241.2 coordinate 73,055,336, forward strand.
AGGTGAGAGAGACAGGGAAAGAGAGCCAGGGAATGTGTTGGGCCACTTAAGCCAGGCCAACCACAAATACATTCACCATGGAGAAGTAAATCTGACCCTCAATTCCATCTATCTACATGACAACTGTTCTCCTTCAAATGGTGGTTCACGTTCATATAATAAAAACATTTAAGAAATGGGGCTGAATGTGTCTTACTTCAATGTTTATGAGAGTGTTCTGGAAGGAATTTTTTCTCCAATACATAAGAATTCAGCATGCCTAGCAGAGAGGATTTGGTAAGGGACAGAGAGAAGCATTTTTTGTCATTATGTTAACGTACCATCCCAGCTTCACTATTGATGCCAACAGCCCTCAGGATGGGAGGTTTTCTCTCACTCCCAGGTCAATTCCTCTGCGTGTGTTGCACAGAGAGTCCCCTTCAACAGGGAGCCTTGACTCGTGAACATAGACCTATATACGGGGCCATTCCCTCACACATAAGAAACAGTAATCTCAGGACTGTTTCCTATTTTTTATATTTCAAATCCAGGCTGTGGGTTTTTCAGTTGGAGCTATTTGATTTCATTCAGGGACAGCAGTGTAAGGGAAGCTGGAAAACTGTTCCACCAGGCTTCAAGCATATGCCTGGATTTGTTTACCATAAACAAAGTCTTCTCAGTGACTGTTACTGTCACCATAGCAACAAGATTGAGGTTACATCTATCAACAAAGCACCACATAAGGCGAAGGCGAGCAGTTAATAAAGAAGAGCAATGATAATTACACAGCAGCCGCCCGCCAGCTCAAACACGGAGGCCTTTTTTTTTCCCCCCCAAATTCTAGTTCCATTTTCAGTGTAGAAATGGAAAGTATAACTCAAAAGGCATTGGATGCCCATTTCTGGAGTTGTCTGGGAGATGAAAAAATAAACAGCTGGAACTTCTCCACAGATCTTAGCTCCATGGCATAACTCTATTAGTAGGTTTACTTACCTCAGTAGGGTAAAACTGCCTCATTAATGATTAAGAAAAAGAAATCAGAAATGTCTGTGGAAAAATCAATTTCTGATTTAAAATACAAATATTAAAACAAAAACCCAGAGATCAAGAATGGGCTTACAGAGGAAAGTGAAATTAAATGGACATAATTTCCTGTGCTCTTCACTGAGATGAGTAGGTTTAGGTGAACAGGCCTCCACCTATGCACATTTTGGGCAAGATTTCATTGGCTATTTGGGGTCTTTTGTGGTTCCGTGCAAATTTTAGGATTAAAATTTTTATTTTACTCTACATTCAAGGGGTACATGTGCAGGATTCTTCCATGGATATATTGCCTGATGCTGAGGTTTGGGCTTCTAATGATCCTAACATCCAAGCAGTGAACATAGTATCTGATAGGTAGTTTTCCTATCTTTCCGCCTTCTCTCCCTCTCCGCTGTTAGAATCCTTAGTGTTTATTGCTCCCATCTTTGTGTCTGTGTGTACCCAATATCTAGCTCCCATTTATAGTAAAAACATGCAGTTTTCTGTTTGCTGTTTCTGTGTTAATTCACTTAAGATAATGGCCTGCAGCTGTATTCATGTTACTGCAAAGGATATGATTGTGTTCTTTTTTATAGCTGCATAGAATTCCATGGTGTATATTTACTACATTTTTAAAAATCCAATCCACTGTTGATGGAAACCTGGGTAGATTTTATGTCTTTGCTATTGTGAATAGTATTACTATAAAAAAAGTGTGCAATGCTTTATGAATTTGCATATCATCCTTGCACAGGAGCCATGCTAATCTTTTCTATGTTGTTCCAATTTCAGTAGATGTGGTGCCCAAGCAAGCAAAATTTTAGAATTTTTTCCCTTTATCTATGAAGAATGACATTAGAATTTTAATAAGGATTGCACTGAATCTCTGGATCCCTTTGGGTAGTATGGACATTTAAATATTAATTCAATCCATGAAAACAAGATGTCTTTCCATTTATTAATATTTGTGTAATCCTTAATTTATTTCCTCAGTGTTTATTGTTTCTGGTATAAGGCTCTTTCTCTTCCTTGGTCACGTTTACTCCCAGTAGCTTATTGGTTTATTTATATTTGATGCAATTGTAAATTGAATAGTTCCCTTAATTTTTTTCACATAGTTCAATTTTGTGGCTAAATCATCCTTTCAGCTTAATATAATCCACTGTTGCTAACAAAGTAATTGTTTATACTCCAAAATATCTAGGGTATCTTCAGAGACCCTCTGCAAGCTGCTATGCACTCATCTATACTCAAATGTCTGGGAAATCCTGGTCAACCTTATTCCCCAACCCTAATGATCATATTGTAAAAATACATAGGCCAAGAACCTATATAAAACATAAAGGCCAGGGACCTAACTGGACAAAAGATGGTTTTTAGAGTTGCCTTGAGAACCTCTTACCTCACCTATCTTCCAGTGGTGCGTCTTCCCAGCTGCAGTCTTATCTGAACACTCCTGCTTACAAAAGATTAAGCCTTGAATATGCCTTTTAGATACACAATAGCCATACTTCCCAGCTTCCCAGAACTCTTCTCCAGACAAGGCGTAGAACATGCCATGAACAGGTAAACATGACAGTCATGAAAGAGATTGAAAGTAATTCTGGGTCTGAGATAAGGAGCACTTGGGAAAATTTTAACAGTCTGATTCCTAATCATATATATATAGAGAGAGAGACAGAGAGAGAGAGAGAGAGAGCCATCTTAGTTATTCCCAGGACTGCCTTTGATGTGGGGAACTCATCCCACTCACAGTCTTGGTTCTGTTACTTTCCCATTTCTCCAGCTGGCATGACTTCACTGTGTCTCCGGGGTGCTGTACCTACTGTAGCTCTTCTGAAAAAATGTAGGCGGATTTGTTTTCTTCTTCTCCCCAAAATTCCCACATTAATTATCAGCCAAATTTGATAAAAAAATTATTTTTCTTTTTGTTTTTAAGCAAAAGCACTTAAAATAAAACTTGCTAAGATGCTATGGAAAAATAAATAATAAAGGAAAACATCGAAGCAAATTGCAGTTTTCTGATTCTGTGATGACAAGTGACCTAAATAGTGAGGTATTCAGACTCGTGGTTCATATTCGACTCCTGATGAGTTGAGTCCTGGTACAGTCTATCTAGAAAAATCATTCTGTAGAAATATTTTTTGGTATGTGAGACTCTCTATTTCTTTACTCCTTGCCCTAAACAAGCTCTGGGGATTGACCACCTGTTACGTAAGTTGTTGCTGCAATGGGCATTTAGGGGCTTCTCTAATTCTCAGCCTCTGGGGGCAGAAATACTTTAACTGTCCCAACATCTCCCACCACTTCCAGTTTCAGGTCTGCACCCACTGACATCATCGTATATTACTTTTATCTGGAAATCTCTAGTTCGTGCCCTTAGAAGTACTAATGTAGGCCTTTACCATTCATTTATCTAAGCTAGAGTCCTGTTATATATCATGTTCCCTTTCATACGGCTCAGGTCACTAACATTCTTAAAATATACTAAGGTTACTTTTCAGCTAGGAGTAGCTGCTGCCCTTGGAAAATTCCTTCAGAATTATAGGTTAAAAGCATTATTAATATTTTTCCCTTTTTGTGGCTTCTCTTGTCCATCATTAAATCTTCTCTGATGAATATATGTATAAATATTCTTTATTCAGATAAAGTTAATTTTATGAGTTTTTCCTCTGTGATTATTTTAGTGCCCTGTATTCTCCCATATTATCTTCAAGAAATTTCATTATTTTTCTTTTTCACTTTAGATTGACAATAAATCTGTATTTGATATTTGTGAATGTATGAGTAGGGGTCAATTTTATTATTTTTTCATAGGAATAGTTGACTGTCCAATCATATTCATTAAAAGACTGTTCATTTTATACTTCGCTGCAGTGTTACGACTGTCATCATAGGTCCATATTATCATTGACCTGTTTCTAGACTCCATTTATTTGGCCTTTTGTTATTCTTAGCTTAACTGTATGATGATCTAATTTCTGTAGATGTAAAAGTATTGATATCTAATATAAAATGCATTCACTCAATTTTTCCTTTTTAAAGGCTTTTTCAACTCTTCTTGGCTCTTTCCATTATCACATACATTTTAGAATCAGTTCATTAAGTTATAAGATACACACACACACACACACACAACCCCCAGAAGACAAAGCAAACTTTCACAATATTGATTGATATTGAATCAAATTCATAGATTGGTTCAGAGATAATTCACATTTTTCATCCTTTTACTATGATTGTCTCCTTTTTATTAAAGTTTTTGTTTGTGTCAATAATATTTTTATAGTTTTCCGTTTAGAAGTCTTGTATATATTCTGTTAAATTTATTTCTAAGCATTTGATTTTTTCCTGATTATAAATGGCATTTTGAAGATCATGCTTTCTTATTTTTCATTGCTTGAATATAAAAATACAATTTTTTAAAAAAATATTGACTTTGTAACTACAAATCTTGCTATACTAATGTGTCAGTTCTGATAACTTATCTGTAGATTCTGGTGAATTTTCTTGTGGATTATATCTTCTACAAATAATGACTTTTTTTTTGAGAAAAAGTCTCACCATGTCGTCCAGGCTGGAGTGCTGTGGCATGATCTCGGCTCACTGCAGCCTCGATCTTTTGGACTCAAGCAATCCTCCCAGCTTAGCACCTCAAGTAGCTAGGACTTTGGTGTGCATCGCTATGCCTGGCTTACTTTTTTTTTCTTTTTGTTGAAATGAGGTATCCCTATGTTGCCCAGGCATGTCTCAAACTCTTTGGCTTTTATTTAGGTTTTTTCATCCTGACAAAGTTATTTATTGTTTTTTTGTTTTTTTTTTTTTAACTAAGATTTCCAGAACAATAGTGAGTGAAAGCATTTGTACTGGGGATTCTTGTCATTCAACATTTTATTATTACACATGATGGTTGTTGTAAATGATTTTTCTACATATATTTTATCAGATTAATGTAATGTTCTTCAGAATTTAGGATGCTAGCAGCATTTTTTTTATCATTACTGTGAGATGAAATTATTTAAAAAATACTTTAGGGGTGTTCCAAGATGGCTGAATAGGAACAGCTCCAGTCTGCAGCTCTCAGTGTGATTGATGCAGGAGATGGGTGATTTCTGACTTTCCAACTGAGGTACCTTGTTCATCTCACTGGGACTGATTGGACAGTGGGTGCAGCCCACAGAGGGTGAGCTGAAGCAGGGTGGGGCTTCGCCTCACCCAGGAAGCACAGGGGGTCAGGGGATTCCCTTTCCTAGCCAAGGGAAGCTGTGACAGACTACTTGGAAAAATGGGACAATCCCGCCAAAATACTGTGCTTTTCCCAAGGTCTTAGCAACTGGCAGACAAGGTGATTCTCTCTTGTGCCTGGTTCAGCAGGTCCCACGCCCATGGAGCCTTGCTCACTGCTAGCACAGCAGACTGAGATTGATCTGCAAGGCTACAGGGTGGCATCCTGGCTTGGGGAGGGGCGTCCACCATTGCTGAGGCTTGAGTAGGTAAACAAAGCAGTCAGGAACTGAACTGGGCAGAGCCCACCACAACTCAACAAGGCCTACTCCCTCTAGACTCCACCTCTGTGGGCAGGACATAGCTGAACAAAACGCAGCAAACAACTTCTGCAGACTTAAACGTCCCTGTCTGACAGCTCTGAAGAGAGCAGTCATTCTCCCAGCATGGCGTTTGAGTGCTGAGAACGGACAGACTGCCTCCTTAAGTGGGTCCCTGACACCCTTGTAGCCTAACTGGGAGACACCTCCCAGTAGGGGCTGACAGACACTTCATATAGGTGGCTGCCCCACTGGAATGAACTTCCAGAGGAAGGATTAGGTAGCAATATTTGCTGTTATGCAGCCTCTGCTGGTGATACCCAGGCAAACAGGGTCTGGAGTGGAACTTCAGCAAACTCCAACAGCCCTGCAGCTGAGGGACCTGATTGTTAGAAGGAAAACTAACAGAAAGGGATGGCATCTACATCAACAAAAAGGTCATCTACACCAAAACCCCATCTGTAGGTCACCAATATCAAAGACCAAAGGTAGATAAAACCACAAAGATGGGGAGAAACAAGAGCAGAAAAGCTGAAAATTCTAAAAATCAGAGTGCTTCTTCTCCTCCAAAGGATCACAGCTCCTCGCCAGCAACGGAACAAAGCTGGATGGAGAAGGAATTTGACAAGTTGACAGAAGTAGGCTTCAGAAAGTCAGTAATAACAAACTTCTGCGAGCTAAAGGAGGATGTTTGAACCCATGGCAAGGAAGCTAAAAACCTTGAAAAAAGATTAGACGAACGGCTAACTAGAATAAACAGTGTAGAGAAGACCTTAAATGACCTGATGGAGCTGAAAACCATGGCACAAGAACTTCGTGATGCATACATAAGTTTCAGTAGCCGATTCAATCAAGTGGAAGAAAGGATATCCGTGATTGGAGATCAAATTAATGAAATACAGTGACATGAGAAGTTTAGAGAAAAAAAGAGTAAAAAGAAATGAACAAAGCCTCCAAGAAATATGGGAATACATGAAAAGACCAAATCTATGTTTGATTGGTGTACCTGAAAGTGATGGGGAGAATGGAACCAAGTTAGAAAACACTCTTCGGGATATTATCCAGGAGAACTTCCCCAACCTAGCAAGGCAGGCAAACATTCAAATTCAGGAAATACAGAGAACACCACAAAGATACCCCTCGAGAAGAGCAACCCCAAGACACATGATTATCAGATTCACCAAGGTTGAAATGAAGGAAAAAGTGTTAACGGCAGCCAGAGAGAAAGATTGAGTTACCCACAAAGGGATTCCCATTAGACTAACAGCAGATCTCTCAGCAGAAACCCTACAAGCCAGAAAAGGGTGGGGGCCAATATTCAACATTCTTAAATGAAAGAATTTTCAAACCTGAATTTATGAAGAAACTAAGTTTATGAAGAAACTAAGCTTCATAAGTGAAGGAGAAATAAAATCCTTTACAGACAAGCAATTGATGAGAGATTTTGTCACCACCAGACCTGCCTTACAAGAACTCCTCAAGGAAGCACTAAACATGGAAAGAAACAACCAGTACCAGTCACTGCAAAAACATGCCAAATTGTAAAGACCAACGATGCTATGAAGAAACTGCATCAATTAATGGGCAAAATAGCAAAAATAATAATGATAGGATCAAATTCAGACATAACAATATTAACCTAAAATGTAAATGGGCTAAGTGCCCCAATTAAAGGACACAGAGTGGCAAATTGGATAAAGAGTCAGGACCCATCAGTGTGCTGTATTCAGGACACCCATCTCACGTGCAAAGACGCACATAGGTTCAAAATAAAGGGATGGAGGAAGATCTGCAAAGCAAATGGAAAGCAAAAAAAAAAAGCAGGGGTTGCAATCCTAGTCTCTGATAAAACAGACTTTAAACAAACAAAGATCAAAAGAGACAAAAAAGGCGATTACATAAGGTAAAGGGATCAATTCAACAAGAAGAACTAACTATCCTAAATATATATGCACCAAATAAAGCAGCATCCAGATTCATAAAGCAAGTTCTTAGGTCCTACAAAGAGACTTAGACTCCCACACAATAATAATGGGAGACTTCAACACCCCACTGTCAATATTAGACAGATCAATGAGACAGAAAGTTAACAAGGATAGCCAGGACCTGAACTCAGCTCTGCAACAAGCAGATCTGATAGACATCTACGGAACTCTTCACCCCAAATCAACAGAATATACATTCTTCTCAGCACCACGTCACACTTATTCCAAAATTGACCACATAGTTGGAAGTAAAGCACTCCTCAGCAAATGTAAAAGAACAGAAATCACAACAAACTGTCTCTCAGACCACAGTGCAATCATATTAGAATTCAGTATTAAGAAACCCACTCAAAACTGCACAACTACATGGAAACTCAACAACTGTTACTGAATGACTACTGGGTAAATAATGAAATGAAGGCAGAAATAAAGATGTTCTTTGAAACCAATGAGAGCAAAGACACAATGTACCAGAATCTCTGGGACACATTTAAAGCAGTGTGTAGAGGGAAATTTATAGCACTAAATACCCACAAGAGAAAGCAGGAAAGATCTAAAATCGACACGCTAACATCACTATTAAAAGAACTAGAGAAGCAAGAGCAAACAATTTCAAAAGTTAGCAGAAGGCAAGAAATAACTAAGATCAGAGCAGAACTAAAAGAGATAGAGACACAAAAAACCCTTCAAAAAATCAATGAATCCAGGAGCTGGTTTTTTGAAAAGACCAACAAGACTGATAGACCGCTAGCAAGACTAATAGAGAAGAGAAGAGAGAAGAATCAAATAGATGCAATAAAAAACGAAAAAGGGGATATCACCACTGATCCCACAGAAATACAAACTACCATCAGAGAATACTAGAAACACCTCTACTCAAATAAACTAGAAAATCTAGAAGAAATGGATAAATTCCTGGAAACATACACTCTCCCAAGACTAAACCAGGAAGAAATTGAATTTCTGAATAGACTAATAACAGGCTCTGAAATTGAGGCAGTAATTAATAGCCTACCAACCAAAAAAAAAAAATGCAAGACCAGAAGGATTCACAGCCGAATTCTACCAGAGGTACAAAGAGGAGCTGGTACCATTCCTTCTGAACCTATTCCAATCAATAGAAAAAGAGGGAATCCTCCCTAACTCATTTCATGAGGCCAACATCATCCTGATACCAAAGCCTGGCAGATACACAACCAAAAAAACAGAATTTTATACCAATATCCCTGATGAACGTTGATGCAAAAATCCTCAATAAAATACTGGCAAACTGAATCCAGCAGCACATCAAAAAGCTTATCCACCATAATCAAGTCGGTTTCATCCCTGGGATGCAAGGTTGGTTCAACATATGCAAATCAAACACAATCCATTTCATAAACAGAACCAACAACAAAAACCACATGATTATCTCAATAAATGCAGAAAAGGCCTTTGACAAAATTCAACAGCCTTCATGCTAAAAACTCTCAATAAACTAGGTATTGATGGAACATATCTCAAAATAATAAGAGCTATTTATGACAAACCCACAGCCAATATCATACTAAATGGGCAAAAACTGGAAGCATTCCCTTTGAAAACCAGCACAAGACAAGGATGCCCTCTCTCACCGCTCGTATTCAACATAGTGTTGGAAGTTCTGGCCAGGGCAATCAGGCAAGAGAAGAAATAAAGGGTATTCAATTAGGAAATGAGGAAGTCAAATTGTCCCTGTTTGCAGATGACATGATTGTATATTTAGAAAACCTCATCGTCTCAGCCCAAAATCTGCTTAAGCTGATAAGCAACTACAGCAAAGTCTCAGGATACAAAATCAATGTGAAAAATCACAAGCATTCCTATACACCATTAACAGACAAACAGAGCTAAATCATGAGTGAACTCCCATTCACAATTGCTTCAAAGAGAATAAAATACCTAGGAATCCAACTTACAAGGGATGTGAAGAACCTCTCCAAGGAGAACTACAAACCACTGGTCAACGAAATAAAAGAGGACACAAACAAATGGAAGAACATTCCATGCTCATGGATAGGAAGAATCAATATCATGAAAATGGCCATACTGCCCAAAGTAACTTATAGATTCAATGCCATCCCCATCAAGCTACCAATGACTTTCTTCACAGAATTGGAAAAAAAAACTACATTAAAGTTCATATGGAACCCAAAAAAGAGCCTGCATTGCCAAGATAATTCTAAGCAAAAAGAACAAAGCTGGTGGCAACACACTACCTGACTTCAAACTATACTACAAGGCTACAGCCACCAACACAGCATGGTACTGTTACCAAAACAGATATATAGACCAATGGAACAGAACAGAGGCCTCACAAATAACTCCACACATCTAGAACCATCTGATCTTTGACAAATCTGACAAAAACAAGAAATGGGGAAAGGATTCCCTATTTGATAAATGGTGTTGGGAAAACTGGCTAGCCATATGTAGAAAGCTCAACCTGGATCCCTTCCTTACACCTTATACAAAAATTAATTCAAGATGGATTAAAGACTTACATGTTAGACCTAAAACCATAAAAACCCTGGAAGAAAACCTAGGCAATACCATTCAGGACATAGGCAGGGGCAAGGACTTCATGACGAAAACACCTAAAACAATGGCAACAAAAGCCAAAATAGACAAACGGGTTCTAATTAAACTAAAGAGCTTCTGCACGGCAAAAGAAACTACCATCAGAGTGAACAGGCAACCTACAGAATGGGATAAAATTTTAGCAACCTACCCATCTGACAAAGGGCTCATATCCAGAATCTACAAAGAACTCAAACAAATTTACAAGAAAAAAACAACCCCATCAAAAAGTAAGCAAAGGATATGAACAGACACTTCTCAAAAGAAGGCATCTATGCAGCCAACAGACACATGAAAAAATGCTCATCATCACTGCTCATCAGAGAAAGGCAAATCAAAACCACAATGAGATACCATCTCACACCATTTAGAATGGCAATCATTAAAAAGTCAGGAAACAACAGATGCTGGAGAGGATGTGCAGAAATAGGAATGCTTTTACACTGTTGGTGGAAGTGCAAATTGGTTCAACCATTGTGGAAGACAGTGTGGTGATTCCTCAAGGATCTAGAACTAGAATTACCATTTGAACCAGCAATCCCATTACTGGGTATATACCCAAAGGATTATAAATCATGCTACTATAAAGACACATGCACACATATGTTTATTGCAGCACTATTCACAATAGCAAAGACTTGGAACCAACCCAAATGTCCATCAATGATAGGCTGGATTAAGAAAATGTGGCACATATACACCATGGAATACTATGCAGCCATAAGAAAGGATGAGTTCGTGTCCTTTGCAGGGACATGGATGAAGCTGGGAACCATCATTCTCAGCAAACTAACACAAGGACAGAAAACCAAACACCGCATGTTCTCACTTATAGGTGGGAATTGAACAATAAGATCACTTGGACACAGGAAGGGGAACATCACACACCAGGGCCTGTCATGGAGTGGGGAGCTGGGGGAGGGATAGCATTAGGAGAAATACCTAATGTAAATGAGGAGTTGATGGGTGCAGCAAACCAACATGGCACATGTATACCTATGTATCAAATCTGCACGTTGTGCACATGTACCCTAGAACTTAAAGTACATAAAAAGGTAAGGCTGGGCGCAGTGGCTCACACCTGAAATTCCAGCACTTCGGGAGGCTGAGGTGGGTGGATCACTTGGGGTCTGGAGTTCGAGACCAGCCTGACCAACATGGTGAAACCCTGTCTCTACTAAAAATACAAAAATTAGCCAGGTGTGGTGTGGTGGCAGGCACCTGTATTCTCAGCTAAACGGGAGGCTGAGGCAGGAGAATTGCTTGAACTGGGAAAGCAAAGGTTGCAGTGAGCTGAGGTCGCACCACTGCACTCTAGCCTGGGTGACAGAGGGAGACTGTCTCACAAACAAAAAAGGTTAAAAAAAAAGAAAATAGTATGTTTGAGATGATCAACATGTAAAAATTGAAGCGCCTAATAATAATTAAAATGAGAGCTACTAATTTAAAAAACTAAAAATAAAAAAGATACTTTAAGATGATCATATGATTGTCATCAATTTTTGTATTAATACAGTCAATTACATTGATTAATATTTTGAAATAGTCAAATATACAGACTAATTTTGAATTAGTCATGCTACCTTATACACACAAACACACACACTTATTTTTCTGTAGATTTTTATTTTGTCTATATTGGCTAAATTTTTTCTCTTTGCTACTATGCTTATCATGTTTATATATAAAGGATACTTCATAAAGTAGTTTGAAATTGTTTCTTTTTTAAAATTTTCTGAAAGAATTTGTGGCATATTAGCATTGTTTCTTTCCTAAATGTTTAATAGAATTCACCAGTGGTACCTATAGAACTACTTTGATTTTCTATTCCTTTTGGGATTAGATTTGAAATGTATACTTTTCTATAAATTTGATTATTTCAAATTTACTCCTCAAATATTTCAAATTATTTTGCATAAGGTTTTCCATATTATCATCATATCATCTATTAACTGTTTATAAAATTTATACTGAGGACCACTTTATTATTTCTAACTTTAATTTTTTTGGTCATGACTATTCTTGTATGAGGGTATGACTTTGAAGTGTCTTTCCAGTTTTAAACTTTGAAGATAATTTACCTAGTATGTATGTATTTTATTTTATTAATCTTTACCATTATTTTCATTTCCTTCTTCACACTTTATTAGGATTTATTTTTTTGTTCTATTTCTAATTTCTTTATGTCCAGTTGTTCTCTTAAAAAAATACATTGCTTAATTCTACACATTTTTCTCTAAATATGAATTTTTTATTAATACGTTTTAATATAATTAACTGAAAAATTCTTTTTTCCTCCTATTTTTTGATCAATGATTTATTTTTGAAACTCATTTTTTATTTTTTAAACAGTATATTCTGATTAATTTTTGTTACTTATTGCCAGCTGAATTGCATTGTGGTTAGAGTACCCGCTCAGTATTATTTTAGTGCTTTGACGTTTGCTGAGACTAATGTATGCACAATGTAAGGTTAAATTATTTCAAATCTTTCTATGTATTTTTGACAATTGTGCATTTTGACATTGTTGGTTATATACCAGTTAGGTCAAGTTTTGCAATTATAGCACTTGAATTTTGTATTAATATATGCTTGCTCTTTACTCATTTATTGATATTTACAAAAGTATCAATTAATTTATTAATATTTATTGATGCTATTTATTAATTTATTGACATTTATATCAGACTATCTTACACTATTCATTATGTCCCTTTTTCTATCTTCTGTATATTTAATCTATTTCTTTCTCATAGTCTTCACAATGTATATTTTCTTTGTCTTTTTCAGTTTATTAATTCAAGCTTTAGCTATAAACTCAGCTATAAACTCAGCCACTAAGTTCTAAATTATTGTTTTTACATTTTTTATTTTTAGAGTTTTCAATAGACTTTTTGGAATGTCCAGTTTCCTGCCAGTATTTTCACTTTTGTCTCTTATTTACTTGCACATATCATGCATAATTATTTTAAAGTATGAATCTGATAACTTCAATATTTAAAGTCCTTTTTTTTTCCTACTTTTTGTTATTTCTTTTGTAAGCATCTCTCCCCCAACTACCATGTTTTTTGTCTTTTAGTGGTCATGGTTTATTTTGGATAGTGTACTTGACATTTCGTTTGAAAAATTGTTTTAAGATATAATTTGAAGCCTAGAATGCTGTACTCTTACTCAAGGTAGTGTATTTCTTTGCTTCTTCCAGGTACTTGGGTGTAGTAGCATTCCTGGATCACTTCAATCCTAATTTCAGAGAGTGAGATTATTCAACATTGAACTAAAATTCCCATGAAGTTCTGTCTAATTCTAGTGCACCCTTACTCCTATGATAAAATAAATCAGAATCAGACTTACAACCTACAGGTTCACCATTGTCATCTCATTTTGGAGAGACCTGGACTGAGACACCTGCACATTTAGGCCATTCATACTATTGAAAGCACATCCTAGCCTCTTAGTTTCTTAGCTTTCCTCTTTCACCTAAAGGAAAAGTGTCCATAAATATTAGATTTATTTTCCTGGTTATCTTTCTTACCCTGAAATCTCACATGTTAATAGTTTGCTGACATATTAACTTGATGATACTCTCAATCATTTTCTTTCTTACATTTTGTGCAGTTTTCCTAGTTATACATTGTGTATGGACTAGTCTTAATTATTGAGTCCAGTATGCATGAAACAGCACCTGTACAATTTATTTACCTACTTATTTTTTTTCTGTCTCCTCCATTAGATTATAAGGTCCATGAACAGAGAAACTGCCTCAATCCTTTTCATTACTCGAATACTAATATCTAGCTAGCATAACTCTATTAATATAAAATGGTGTCCAATAAGTATTTTGGAATGAATAAGTCATAAATATATGACAATAGTTAAACATCAGAAAATCAGGATTGGCCTTATTTCAAATTGCTTTACTTTTAATTTAGCTTTTTTGGTTTCAATAAATGTATTGATTAGTATATTCAAACTTTAGTTGATATAAAATCAGAAATCCTCGGTTTATATTCCTGATTATCTATTTTGAAAAATCATTTACTTTTTCAAGTTGTCAGTTTCTTTATCAATATTAATACCCATTTCAGTAAAATCATTAATAAGATTTTACTGAAAATCAAAAGAAAATTTGGAAAAGCTCTTCACATGGTGACAGGAAGTGGTCATTCATTTATTTACTGATGAGTCTATGCTATGTGTAAAATATTGTGAAAGAACTAAGGTAAGTACCAGGATAGACAAGGTTTCTGTCCTCTTGTAGCTTATATGTTACCAATAGAGACAAACAGTAAATAATTAATCACATGAGATATTACCTATTTAGATTTGTTTTGGCAGACATAAAGTGGATAAGCACAGTACCACAAGAATAAATAACAAATAAAGCTGACCAAATCTGGGGAGTCTACCAAAATTTTCTCAAAGCAGTGATTGTTGCCAATAGCATATATAGCAAACATTTGTTAGGGGCTCATTATATCCTAGACACTATACTATTGACCTGCTATTTTTTGTTGTTGTGTGTTTTTTGTTGTTTTTTGTTTTGGTTTTGGTTTTGAGATGAAGTCTCTCTCTGTCACCAGGCTGGAGTGCAGTGGTGTGATCTCAGCTCACTGCAATCTTAGCCTCCCTGGTTCAAGCGATTCTCCTGCCTCAGCCTCCCGAGTAGCTGGGACTACAGGCACGCTCCACCATGCCCAGTTAATTTTTCTATTTTTAGTAGAGACAGGGTTTCACCATGTTGGCCAGGATGGTCTCAATCTCTTGACCTCGTGATCCGCCCACATCGGCCTCCCAAAGTGCTGGGATTATAGGCGTGATCCACCATGCCTGGCCTATTGACCTGTTAATAATTCATTTCAGTTAATCTTCACAATGACCCAATCAACAAATAACAGAAGCCAATAAATTTGGTGCCGATACCTGTGCCTATTAATTTTGACATGAGGAAACTAAGGCTTAGATAGTTCAATTTGCCCAATTCAGAGCCTGTGGATATTAAAGCATGTCATTAAGTTCCTGCAGATTGACTCTAAAGCCTGAGTTCATAAACAGTGTACAATATTATTGAGCCTTAGAAGAGGTGAAAGTGAAATACAGTAGTCAACAAGATGTATGGCATGGAAGAGGACTTACAATTAAGATGTAGACAGAGAGAACAACCTCTATTTCATGGTAGAAAGTAGAATGATATAAGAAATGGACAGGGAGCCATCCCAGCTGAAGCACAAACACAGAAGTCTGTGTTAGTGCACACAAGTCAGAAGAAATAGCACTCAAGTCTTTAGGGCTTGAACTCAGACTTTCTCTTATTAATGGCTTTTAAATGATTGTGAACTTCAAACATACCATTTTTGCTACTATGTAGATCATAAGTAATGAAACCAGCCTGCAAGGGAAAACCTAGATAGTATCAGGGGAGATGGAATATTCCAGTGGGAGAATTTGAAAGTATTTAGGGGGTAAATTCAATGGAACATGGTGATTGAATAGATGTGGAGGGTCACAGAGAAAAACAACAGTTATTTGTTTTTCCTTAAATATTTTCTATAAACATACTTATGTTTTTGAGCCAACATTGATTTTACTTTTATTATTATTATTTTGGTCATCTGTTCAAGCTTTTTCAAGTTGATTGTTTTGCTGTTGATTTTTCACCGTCCTCTTCTCCTTCTGTTTCTTCCCAGTATTATTTTGGAACATTACTACACCTTTTATTTATTAATTTAATGAAACTCCTCCCGTGGTCCAGACTCCATCACAACATCCTGCCAGGTTTCTCATTTATTTTTATTTTCTTAATCTTAAAACCCAGATATTCTCATGTCATCCCTCTTTTCCCTACTTCCCACTTCTGGCATCCCTTACAATTGCAAATGCTCCCAAGACTTTGAAGCTCTAGCCAGCTAATCCCTCAAAGAAAAGTTACCAAAGAGCTTTATTCTTCTGACATTTTAGATCCCTTTCACTGACTCTGAGTGGCTGCCATTTTCCCCTCCTCTCTAAACCGGAGATTTACTCAAATACTATTTTACCCAGCACCATAAGCCACAAGTTCAGAATAACCTCTCCAGTGAATCAGAAGAAAGTGATCAAGCATTCTTACTTATATCACAGTGATTAGGATATTTATCTTTAAATAAATTTTGCATTTGGGAAGAGAAAGTGTAGAAAGACAAACGATGAAATGCTAATGCCAGGTTTTCCAGTAACATGAGTTTTTTTGGAGGTGATAGTTTGGGAATACTTTCATCAACTTAACCCTGGTGATGATCCACTTAACCTAGAAATGGACAGTGATGAAATGATTGGCCCTCATTTTCTACACTGCTGGGTCATAGATAGGTTATAATCAAATTCTGACAGCTAATTTCCTAAACTCAGTGAACCTGAGGTTCTACAAAGTAGTTTAGAGCAGTCATTCTTAAAACCTTTTTAAAAATCTCAGTAATCAGAGTCAGTTAAATCAGAATCTCTACTGGTGGGACTCAGGCATTTGTACTTTTAAAACTTGCTTCTCGAACATTACTTTAGACATAAATTTGGGGATCTTTTTGAAACTGAAGATTCAGATTCAGTACTTTTGGGGTGGGGATTGAGATTTTACACTGAGTACCAAGAGAACCAGAGACTAATTCTTAAACTTGGCTGCACATTGTAATCACTTTGGAAAATGAAAAATAAATACATAAAATCAGAAAAAACATGCCCAAATTCCATCCCCAGAGAATGACAGCAAATTACACTCATTTTGCTCATATTTACCTCTCTGATGTAGCTGATTGCCCAACCCAGAGAAGAGAGAAGAAAACCTCTGATGGTTGCAATAAAATAGGGTTCAATCAGAAAGCATGCTTTCTCTTTTCCAGATATGCAGCCTCTCCTGATGGTGAAGAGGATTTCCCTAACAAGCTCTCAAACATTTGTGGGCTCAGAAACATCAGCTTTACTCAAAACAAAAGCTCTCCCTCCATAGACTTGACAGTCAGCTCTCTGGGAACAGGGAAGAGAAAACAAACCCACTTAAGTGTTCACAATGTAATTTTCCACAACCAAAATTGAACAAATAAAGGGTTGGGAGACATGTTTTTTCAAGTTAAATCCTGTGCTTCTTCTTTAGCCTCCGCATTTCAAATGGAATTTGAATCTTTGGAGGTTAGAGTTCATTTACTTTTTGGCAAAACAGCACTTCCTGTTTCTAAGAGAAAGGCCCCAGAATACTTCTTTAATGTCAAAGGCTGTTACAAAACAGCACTTGATGAATCGGATGCAAGTGAATGAGAAACACATGGATTAAGTTTCCATTAACATTCACATGGGTTTCATAATTAAGAGAAAATGCCTGACCAAAGGAAGTGTTTTGAGTTTTACCTTATTGAAATTTTGTTTTTAAAAAAGTGCTTAAATCTACTTATTCCGAACATGATAAGTGCCGGAGATTACTCATCCCTAACCAAAACCACCTAAGCTATATCAGACGCATAAACTGAGACCAAAGCTATAAACTGCATTCTCTCAAAAACCAACAACACTCATCAATTTTGGGAATTGTAGAGGGATGAGCCATCCTCTGATCATTGAAAGGAATTTATTTACTTTGTTAAATCAGGTAATTCACAGTTTCTGACTTTTTTTATGGATTGGACTTCTCTTCATTAAGCAGATTTTACTAGTGCACTTACCTGAGACCAAAGTAAAAATTGCCTCCACAATTACGTGATTGTAGAACCACCATTACCTTAGAAGTCAGTTAAACCTCATTCAGATCTCTCCTTGGTAGGTGAGTGAAAGGCAACATTCTGCTTCATTTTTCTCATATTTATAAACAAGAAGATAAGACTAGCGTTTTACCAACTTAAACACCATGGATTATTCAAATAGTAAAATTCTTTATGTTGTATCCCAATAATAAAAGAGAGAAAAAGGAAAATGACAGGGAGTAAAATGGACCAACAATTACTGCCAATAAGTTGAAGGCTGGGGAAGCAGCTTTGATGAGTACTATTTTATCTCATTTCTACATATAACAACTTCTGAAAAACGCTGAACTTAATGGTCAAAGAAAAACAATCTTGCTTCAATTTTCTATTATGCTTTTCACCTATTACTTAGAAAGTTCTACCTCTAGATACAAGTATCTCCAACCAGAGACATTCAAAATTGTCTCCTCATCTATTCACCAAATTCACTTGTTCTATGCCCTTAAAAAAAAATCTATCAATTGCCCTGTAAATTACCAAACTCAAAGTAGAAACCCGAGCTTTTTCTTGAAAGTTCCTTTACCACTTTCTCCACTCCCCACATCCATTCAGTTATCAAATGCTAAAATGTGACCCTCAAATTTTTTTAATCCTTTCATTTTTCCCTATGCTTATCCCTGTTTCTTAATTTGGACGTTTGCAAATCATATGCTGGATTATTTCAAAAGATTTCTAATGAGTTCTTTTTTTCTGTTCCTCTCCAACTTATTCTCATCATTAAGCCTGAAATTCTTCTCTTTAATTTTAGCATATAGTTATTAACATATTCCAAAATAAATCTAACTGAAAATAGAAAAGGGTATAGAATAATAGTAAGGTTTTAAAGTCTACATTATTAGTCAGCTTTCTCATTGGCATTAGGGTCAAAATTTCATACATATGTTTTCAGATTTTTTTTTCCATACACAAGTGTGCATACACATGTGCCTATATGTGTGAGTAGGTATTTCCAATATTTTTGCAGGAATGTAACCGTAATTGTATACATTATCGGTCTTTTTATTTTCTTTTTTTAAAATTTGACTTTAAGTTCTGGGCTACATGTGCTGAACGTGCAGGTTTGTTATATAGGTATACACGTGCCATGATAGTTTGCTGCACCTGTCAACCCATCATCTAGGTTTTAAGCCCCGTATGCTTTAGGTACTTGTACTAATACTCTCCCTTCCCTTCCCCCCACCCCCCTACAGGCCCTGATGTGTGATGTTCCCCTCCCTGTGTCCATGTGTTCTCACTGTTCAACTCCCACTTATGAGCGAGAACATGCAGTGTTTGGTTTTCTGTTCCTGTGTTAGTTCACTGAGGATGATGGTTTCCAGCTTCATCCATATCCCTGCAGAGGACATGAACTCATTCTCTTTTATGGCTGCATAGTATTCCATGGTGCCACATTTTATTTATCCAGTCTATCATTTATGGGCATTTGGGTTGGTTCCAAGTTTTTGCTATTGTAAATTGTGCTGCAATAAACATATGTGTGCATATGTCTTTATGGTAGATTGATTTATAATCCTTTGGGTATATACCCAGTAATGAGATTGCTGGCTCAAATGGTATTTCTGGCTCTAGATCCTTGAGGAATCATCACACTCTCTTCCACAACGGTTGAATTAATTTATACTCCCACCAACAGTGTAAAAACATTCCTATTGCTCCACATCCTCTCCAGCATCTGTTCTTTCCAGACTTTTTAATGGTTGCTATTCTAACTGGCGTGAGATTGTATCTCATTGTGGTTTTGATTTGCATTTATGTAATGACCAGTAATGATGAGCTTTTTTCCATGTTTGTTTGCTGCATAAATGTCTTCTTTTGAGAAATGTCTGTTCACATCCTTCACCCACTTTTTGATGGGTCTGTTTGTTTTTTTCTCATAAATTTGTTTAAGTTCCTTGTAGATTCTGGATATTAGATCTTTCTCAGATGGATAGACTGCAAAAATTTTCTCCCATTCTGTAGGTTTCCTGTTCACTACGATAGTTTCTTCTGTGTAAAACTAACCAGGTCTTGGAAATTTGCTATATTATTATCTAAATCATTTTTTCACAGCTTTACAATATTTCATTTTGTGAATATCCAATAATATTTATCAATGGGCAACATTTCCAATGCTATCTTTCCGCCTAACATATGCAATGCAAATTTTTAAGCACAGTGTGCCAGGACCACTCTAAAATATCCCTACCTTTTCTCTTTCATTATACTCTCTCAAGAATCCTTTTCTCTGGCCACTTTGAACTGCTTCCTAATATTTCACTGCTTCCTAAATCTCACAGTTTATAACCTAGAAAATCTGTTCATGCCTATCCTATAAGAACGAATACATGATTATGTGAGTTTTCATGCAAAACAAGGTTTTGCTTTTAAACACAATAAAAACCCATAGAATAGCTAGCTAGTATTAATTTTCTAATGGCCACATAACTGTTATTTGCCCAATAAATATTTGTTAAATAATATATGAAATAGATTATTATAGTGTGACCTTTCACCTTGAATGCATATGTAGTTTAAACAAGAGAATATCTATGAATTTTAGATTACCTACATATATATTAAGCATTTACATATGTTTTTCCATAATGAATTAAAACTAAAGGAATGGTATTTCTGTCATAGTTATAAAGCTCACTACCTAGAAATAGCATTTTTTTCCTGCTATTTTTTTTTCTTAATACAGATACAGAAAGACTTGTTAAATCTTAGCCAAAACCCAAAAGTCTTCATGCTTTCTGAATCTTTGGTGTAAAAGACAACATTAAAAAGTGTCAGACAAGCCAAAATACTTCTGATTATTCTTATTCTATAACTGTCTTCATTTAGTGGCATACTGGCATCTTCCTCTTCTTCCAGGAAATATTCTCTCCCTTTAAACTTAAATATGACGGTTTGTACAACTGAAAAGAACAAAATATATAATGAAAGACTTAGGGTAACCAATATCTTAGTGAAATAAGTTTAGCGGGTTTAATGATAGTTTCTAAAAAGCCATGTCCACACCCTATTCCTCAGAAGCTGTAAATGTGGTGTTATTTGGAAAATGAACCTTTGCAGATATAAATAAGGATTTTGAGATGAGGAGATAATCCTGCATTATCCAGATTAGCCCAAATCCAATAAAAACTAGTCTTATAAAACAAAGGCAAAGGAAGGTTTGACACAGAAGAGGAGGAGACATACAGAGGGTAAGGCCATATGAAGATGGAAACAGATTATAGTTGTTATAGGCTGAATTGTGACCCCCACAAATTCATACATGAAATTTCTAATCCCTAGTGTCTCACAATAGAACCGGTCTTGAAGTTTGGGCTTTGAAATGGATAAATGAAGTTAACTGAAGTTATTAAGATGAGTCCTAATCTGAAAGGACTGGTATCCTTGTATTAATAAGAAAAGGAAATTAGGACACAGACAAATCCAGTGGAAAGACCCTATAAGGAGAGGGAGAAAACAGCCATCTACAAGCCAAAGAGGGAGGCCTCAGAATAAAACCAACCCTGCCAATGCACTTCTAGCCCCAAGACTGTGAGGAAATACATTTCTGTTTTTATAGCTACCTATTCTATGGTCCTTTGTGATAGCAGCCCCAGCAAACATCTGGAGCCATCAGATACCAGAAGAGGCAAGGAAGGATGTTCCCCCAGGGTCATCAGAAAGAGAGTGATCCTGATGATGCCTTCATTTTGGACCTCTGGACTCGAGAAACATGAGAGAATAAATGTTTTTCTTAAGTCATCAATTTTTTTTTTGTAATTTGTTACTGTAGCCCTAAGAAACTTATATAATAATTTTATTTTTACCAGGAAAATCCAAGCTGCCTTTACGTGCCTGTGTTTATTATCTTGAGCCATGGTCCATGGAGGATGGTGAATGAAGGCCTCTGCGCTAAGTCAAGGCTAGAGAGGAATATTAGAAGTCTTGCTTAGGGCTCTTCATCCTCAGCTTTTTACCACCAGCTTCATGATGTTTGAAGAAAAATAAAGAATAACATTAAGTATCAATGTATTTCCCTTTGGGGATTTTTAATATTGCAATGAAAATGTCCTCAAGGGCAATTTCTTATTAGGTTTTGCATTACGTCCCATTCATGCTTTGCTAATGTTTACATTTTAAGCTTTCTTTTGTAGGAAAGACTTTACTGAATGGTAGAAAATGGATCAAATAGGAATGCTTGTGTGCGTGTGTGTGTGTGTGTGTATGTGTGTGTAGAAGAGAGTACTGAAAAAATTAAGATTATCAGGAGAGAAAAGGAGATTACCAAGTGTATATAAATAATGCCATTTTCATAGTTTTTCTAGACCATTTTCTGACAAATCATATAGTCCTGTGAGGTGGTCAAAACAACTCCTGTAAAGATTCTTTTCCCATACTCTAAATACTTATATCATCATACTTATTTTTTGTTGTTCACCACCCACTGTAATTTTCAAAGCAATTTGATTTCCCAAATAGTCTTGAGAAGGAAGGAGAGAAAAAGCCGCAAACCCTATTTACACTCAGTAAGACTGAAAAGAGGTGACAGAGTTGTTCATGACGTTGACCTCAGTTTTCTGATTCCCTGTCCATTTCCAAAGAGAGTGCTTGTCTTTTGACTGAGTTTTTTATAATGATGGTTATATGTTTTGTTTACATTACACATTTAGCTATACAAAACCCTTTCAGAAATATTGTATTTGGTCCCCTTTTCTTTCCCTTCAACACATCATTTTCAGAGCAGTTTTCCCAAAACAGTGTTTTGACACAGTCATCCTTATGTGTAATAGGTGTGATACAGTCCACCTCATTGTGGTTCTAGTCCTAGTTCAAATGACAACTTTCCCCATTGTCTTCCATGGAGATCCCATCCTTCCTTGAAATAGATTTGGCTCCACTACTTTCGTTCTTTACACATTTATGTCTACATTTTATCTTCTATAGAGCACAAAATATTTGAGAGCCGGAATCATATCTTACTCGTCAAAACTCCAACAATAGTGTTTTCTTGTTTGGTTGTGTGAGTGGTAGGAGTTCAGAAAATATCTTTGAGTGAATCAATTAATGGATGCATCTATTTTTCATAATATTTTCTTGAATTAGATGAGACAGAGATTTATATTTTAGAAAATAAGCCAGAAAAATTATAGGAGTAGCCCAGGGTAATTTAGTTAGTGTAATAGTTGGATTGAGACCATCAATTGCTCTATTCCTTTTTTTTTTTCAGACTGCTTATATATGGGTCATAGGTAGACCAGATGGATTTCACTGCAAAGAGGTAATAGCTTTACGAGCATTTAAGCTATTGGCCTGGTATGTTAGTGGCAGCCTCTGCTTTATGCCATCATGGAACTTTAAAAACGTTAAAGGAAAAGGCAAATTATAAGCAGATATAATAGATGTAACAGATGACAAGATAAACAAAGACAGCCTATGAAAGGTGAAAGGGGATTTTCTGGAGATAATAAAGTGTGATGTTGATCTTGGTTTTAAGAGCAACTCATAATTAGAAACTTTTGCTGGATGTAGCAATGGCAAGAAGAACTAATATAAACCAATATACTTTGTTCAATCCAAAACACCCCTGTTGTTTCATTATTTTGTCAGTGAAGAAATTGTAGTACTAGCAATTTCATTCTTAAGTAAATTCATATGATTTCAGTGTACAAAGATGAACCACACTCACTTATAAATTTACAAATGTGCAACACAGGCACATTTAGGATAATAATCTGTAGACTGATGCAATAGTAGATTAGCTCAGAGGAGCTTAGCCTCCCATGCTTCAGGTAAGAAGAATGAAGGCAAGGTAGTGAAGGCTTGGGCTATACAACTAAACTTCATCCACACATCATGGTTTTCTGGACAGTGATTTTACAAGATAATTCATAAGGCAGAAAGAGATGGGAACAATTAAAAAATCAAAGAAACAAAAACACTGGGATGGAAAGTGATTAGAAATAAGAGATGGGCCAGGTGCAGTGGCTCACACCTGTAATCCCAAAGAGGCCAAGGCAGGCGGATCAAGAAGTCAAGAGATTGAGACCATCCTGGCCAACATGGTGAAACCCCATCTCTACTAAAAATACACAAATTAGCTGGGCGTGGTGGTGCACACCTGTAGTCCCAGCTACTCAAGAGGCTGAGGCAGGAGAATCACTTGAACCAGGGAGGAAGAGGTTGCAGTGAGCCCAGATCGCACCACTGCACTCTAGCCTGGAGACAGAGTGAGACTCTGTCTCAAAAAAAAAAGAAAAGAAATAAGAGATCAAGCAGGTTTGAGACCCAGGACTTCCAGACCAACCTGGGCAACATGGTTAAAATAGGTCTCTACAAAAAATAAATAAGTAAATAAATAAATTATCTGGGTGTGGTTGCTCCTGCCTGTAGTCCCAGCTAGTTGACAGCTGAGGTGGGAGGATTGCTTAAACCTCAGAGACCAACACTGCAGTGATCCATGATCACACCACTGCACTGTAAGACAGAGCAAGACTCTGTCACTGTCACAAAATTAAAAGAAAGAAGAGATTGGTGAACCACTATTTGCATAGCAGTAGCCTAAGGCAAGATTAGGTCACAAGGGACAGTTTATTTCCTATCTAATCTTTCCCCCTTTAACCATGTTGTCATTTAACCATTTGGAGCATCAGTTTCTTCTGTAAGTCAAAGATGTTCAGCCTATCTGCCTCATTGAGATTTCAGGGTGTTTGAATTTTCGATGAAAAGGCAAGTATGGTTGTATGCATAGAGTAAGTATGTTTTATGAAGACACCTCTCTCTGCTTTCTCATTTGCAAACCTCCAGAGCAGCCTAGGGAGACTGCAGACAAGATGTAATGGTGCAAGCTCATTAACAAAGATCTAATAACAAAATCACACACAAAAAGTCTAATTAGCAAGGTTACCTCTGTTGCAGTAGTCCAGTGGAAATAAACACAGGCTTGCATTTGTTTTTTGCATAGAACCATATTTTTTTCATTTCCCTTAAAATTAAAAAAAAAGGTAATTTTCCTTCCAAGTTGTGTTCTCGCCTACATCATTGTTATTGGTGTTGCCTAGACCCTGGGTTTCTTCTAGTGCTTGGAGGGAGTGACCAGAGTCATTTTCATTGATAAGAAGTCTTTGATTTCCAAGCCACTCCCATTAAAGCATCCTCCTGGAATCCTTGTGCTGGAGCCCCACACAAGGGCCATCTCCCTGGCTGGCCTGGCAGTTGTTTCATGACACACATCAATAGATGCCAAAGGCTGAGGAAGGCAGGCAGTTAGGGTGTGAGAACCCCAAGCATTCCATCCCAACTAAAACCCTAGGGGAGATTGTGGGGGTTGCAGAAGGTAATTAAGTAATTGGAATTTGGCCAACACACCAGGGTGAAATGACACAACAAAGTCTGCATCCCTCTGTTTGCAAAGGCCGAAGGGGTTTACACATCACTCACAATATACGTGAGAAGCTTCCAGGGGCAGCTGTGACTGGCCAACAGGAGCCCACATTAAGAGAGACTGGGCTTTGCTTACTTGTAAAATTAGAGCTGCAGCAAATGGAGGCTTTCCATTCTAACCCCTCATTTAACAAGTGAGAAACTGAGACCCCAGAGGGTAAAGTTACTTACACAAGGTCACTCAACTCAGATACAGGAGCTTCGGAGTTAGATTCCAGGAATTTTAATTCTAAGTCCTATTTTGTTGCCACTGTTTTTACCCTAACTGTAATGCATTAGAAATTCAGATAGCCTGTCTGGCTTTACTGTGCACTTTTATCTCCTCTGCCTTAAAATGTCTTTTTCTGTAATTCTGAAATGGAGATAATAATGCCTATCTCACTAGATGTTTGGTTAAACAATTACACTTCTAACAGAAAACACAAAGAAAATCAGGATAATTTTGAGGTAAGCAAAGATCTCTTAGGCCACAAAAAGAACAAACCATAAAGGAAAAACAATAAATTGTACTTCATCAAAATTAAAATGCTTTGCTCTTAGAAAGACACTTTTAAGAAAATGAAAAAGCAAGTCACAGTCCAGGAGAAAATATTTGCGATGCATATATCTGACAAAGGACTTGCATTCATAATTTATAAATAACTCTTACAACTCAATTATAAGAAAACAAAGATCCTTTTAAAAATAAATGAACACAGGACTTTGTTAACAGATATTTCAGAAAAGAAGGTGTACTTCTGTCCAATAAGCACATGAAAAGATGCTTAACATGATTGGTCATGGGTAAATGAAAATTAAAAACACAATAAGATACCTATTTTATATCAATAACGGTGTATAAAATTAAAAATACCCAATGTTAGCAAGTATATAGAGTTATTCTCATATATTTCAGGTGGGAGTGAAATATATGAAAACAAAGCCAATTAAAAAAAACCAAACAGAAAAATCAAAAAAAAAAATTTTTGGAAACATGTGTTAGATTCTTACAAAGTTAAGTATGTATCTATTGTATATCCAGAACGTTGACTCCTAAGTATTAGCCTGAAATGAAACAAACCCACCATCTTATACATAAGTGTTTATAGCAGTTTTACTCATAATAGCCCTAACTAGAAGCAACCCAAGTGTCATCTGTTGTGGCATATTCTACATGGCACAGTCTCCTCAGCAATAAAAGTAGAAAAACTGTTGTCAGACATAATAATGGATGAACTTAAACATTGGGTTGAGGCAAAGAAGAGGCACAAAAATGATTACATTTGCATGAAGTTCTAAACTGGGTGAAATGAATGTTTGGAAATAGGTCAAATCAGTGGTTGCCTGGGATAAACTGGGGTAACTGGGATGACTGTAAATGAGCATGAGGAATCTTCTTAGGGTAATAGAGTTAATTTATGTATTTGTTAGGGTTGTGGTTACACACTTGTCCTACTTGGTATTGTCGTGGTATATGTATTCGTCAAAACTCGTGGAACTACACACTTAAGATGGCTGTATTTTGTTGCATGCAAATTAAAGCTCAATAGTTTTAAGTCAACATAATGGCTACCTCTGTGTAGGAGCTCACAGGGGACTTCAGGGACACAAGATCTGTTTTAGTTTTGAAGTTAGATGATCAGTTCACAAGTGCTTGGTTTATTATCCTACTTCGTAAAACGTATGGAGCACATATAATTTGCCATGTATCAAATATTACATAATAAAATTTTTAAAGGAACCAAACAAATGTGATGAGATACCATAGGTAAAGTGTTGATCAAAATTTCCAGCTTTTAGGAAGTGATTACTATGTGCTAAGCTTTAGTTCATTTACTCCTTGTACAAATTTATGGGGTAGTTTTCATGATCTTACTATAAATATGAAGGCACTGATGATCAAAAAAGTTAAATTAACTCATCAACATTGCACAGTCAGTACAGAGTGGAGCCAGGTCTAACATGTTCTTGCTCTTACTCCCATGTTCCTCCTGCCTCTAGCACTTTACTCAATATATGTTAGTTCAGCCCTCTCCGTAATTCATTCCCTGCTGATATGGGAACATCAGATTTGGATGTCCCCTCCAAATCTCATGTTGATATGTAATCCGCAGTGTTGGAGGTGGAACTTGGTGGGAGGTGTTTGTGTCATGGGGCGGATCCCTCACGTCTTGGTGCTGTCCTCATGATAGTGAGTGAGTTCTCAGAAGAACTGGTTGTTTTAAAGTGTGGCAGCTCCCTCCTCTCTCACTTGCTTTTTCTTTTGGCCATGTGAAGTGCCTGCTTCTGCTTCACCTTCTGCCATGAGTTAAAGCTTCCTGAGTCCTCTTCAGAAGCAAATGCCAGCACTATGCTTCCTATACAGCCTCTAAACATCTTTTCTTATAACCCACTACCCAGTCTAGGTATTACTTTATAACATGCAAGGATGGCCAAATATACCTGCTTCCTCAGGCCCAGGAGTATACAGCACTTCTCTCACTCTTTGTGTAGTGCCTATTCTAGTGTGATTCTGCTCATTTACATCCGTGTATTCCCTCTATCACTGCCACCCCTTGCACTTGTCACTTCCATGTCATGCCCAGACTATTCTCATTGCTCATCCCTCTATTTTCAACTTTTCCTTCCTCAAATTTATTCTGATTCTACAAATTAGAAACAGTTTCTTCATGTGAGCAGCAAGCTGATCATAAATATAAGCTGACTTTCAGATTCCTAAAATATAAAACACTCTTCTTTTCAAGCTTTAAAGGACCTCGTAGTCAGTTGAGCTCAAGCTAATATTGTCCTATAGGATTTGCACATCACACTCCAATTCAAATGTCTGCAAGGATACTCTGAACAGATCTTATGCTTTTTCTCCTGTGCTGCCTTTCTGGAGAACTCTGGCTTTCCCTTCTTTTCTCTGAATCCACACATCTTTCAATTGTTCAATTTAAGCACCTTGTCAGTGAAACTTCTCTGACCACCTCCAAGTAAACTTAAGCCACTTTATCCTTTTTAGTTGTGTGTGTTTTACTACAGCTAAAACACTTTCATTCATTCATCTTTTACACCATGTTTGTTGAGTTTCCACTAGGGGCCATTCTCAATGTGTGGTACATTCATATAACTGTGAATGAAGAACAAAATCCTTCCTATCAGGAAGGTTGCTTATATTCTTGCATTCTTGTTGTTCTTGTTCCTCAAAATCACTTTAAAGCTTCTTGAAGTCTGGGATCTTGTTTTATACCTGCATCACCTAGCAGGTATAATTCACTTTTAAATAACGTATAGTTAAAGAAGAAGGCAATCTAAAACTAGTTATTCATGCCATTATCTAATAGTCAAGTTTTGCATCTCTCTTTCTGGTCTGCTATGAATGAAAAGAAGAACTTCTTGAAAGCTACATGTAAAACTTTAAATAATGGTTTTTCCTGGATGTTGGCATCATAAGTAACTTAATCTACTGTCTACATTTATTACCCATGTAATTTAAAATAATGAAATAACAAAGAAGAATGTTATGTTAGTTGGAATTTTTATATTGTTCTTTTGAGTTCTCCTTAACTTAGAAAATATCTCCTTATCTAAAGAAAAACGTAGTCTACCAAATAGCGTAGGACTTGTCACTGGCTCTGTTATTCAGTTTTCCTTATTGTGATTTCATGAGGCTAAGATAATACCTTACTTTTGCTACCCTTTGAAGCTACAGTTAGTGATTAATAATATACCATGACTGAATAAAGTATGAAATGACATTGGGCAGAGAACATGGCTATAAAGAATATATGATAAATCTTATTGTCATTCATGAGCAAAGTCATTGTAGTATAATGTCATATGATGTATAAAATGATACATATTGATCAACTTTTTAAAAGTTGTTTCTATATGCCCCTGTTGTCACTTTTTTTTTTTTTTGATGGAGGATAAAATAATCCTCAGGCTTTATTCTACATGTAATGTGACAAATAGCTGGTGACAAAGAATCATTATTATCATGATCAGTAATGAAGTCTATGGTGAAGTAATATTGCTGCAGAGACGATAATGCTCCATTATAATGACAGGATATTGTATTCATTTAAAGTATAAAATAAATTATGATATCATTACTATTCATTGTAGGCAATATTAATTAATAATTTATTATTATTAAATACAATTATGTGGAGAAAACTAATGGAGAGTTTTCTGATGGCCCTGGGGCATTTTGATCCATTGACAGCAGCAGGGCCCCAGCCATATTGGCCCCTGCTCCACCCCCAGCCTGGTGGGTGGTTTGTTCTACTGACAGTCGTAGCACTGATAGCAATGGCAGCAACAGAGTCCCTGGCCTTCCCTGCTCCCATTTCATAGAACACCCTCATTTGGTCCCATCTTGCCACAGTAGTGTCAGCATCAAAGCCTCAAGCCTTCTAGGACACTGGTCCACAAGCAGGGCACTGCCAGGTGGTCCTGTCTACCTGTAGCAATAATAGGAGCTGAGATGATAAGGATCATGTATTGTATTAAATATTTACCCATATTTTTTACTGATTCTGTTATTCTTCTTTCTTTCCTCCTGATGATTCAAGATTCCTTCTTTTATCATTTCCCTTTTATTTAGAGCAATCTCTCAAGCCATTTATTTTATGATAGGTTGGCTGATGACAAATTATCTTTTCTTTCACTAAAAATGTCCTGATTTCTGCTTTATTCAAAAAGAATACTTTCACTGGATTTGGAGTTCAGGATTTGCATTTTTTTTTTCATTTTAGCATTGAAAAATGTTGTGCCACTTCTTCCCAGGCTCTGTAGCTTCTGATGAAAAATCTACTATCATTTAAATTGTTTTTCTCCTGTAAGTAAGGTGTCATTGTTCTCTATCTGCTTTCCAGATTTTCCTTTGTCTTTAGTTTTAAAGTTTGTCTATGATGTGTCTTGTCATGGGTTTCTTTGAGTTTATCTTGTGTGAAGTCACTCAGCCTCTTGAATCTGTAGGCTTATATATTTTGCCAAATTTAACAACCTTTCTATTGTTATTTCCTTAAGTAATTTCTGTAGTCCTGCTCTTTTTCCTCTCTCCTGAGACTCTGATAACATAAGTGGTTGATATTTTGAGTCATATAAGCAAATTTCTGTTCTTTTTATTTTTTACTGAGTCTATTTACTCTCTCTTGTTCAGATTGAGTATTTTCTATTGCTTTGTCTTCAAACTGATTGATTCTTTTCTCTGTCATAGCTATTCTACTATGGAGTTTACATATCAAGTATTCTGTTTTAGTTATTATATTTTTAAGTTCTAAAATTACTATTTTTCTTTTCTTCATATCTTCTATTTTTTGGTGAAACTTTCTGCTTTTCACTATTTGTCTCAAGTGTGACAAAAGGACTGGAAGTATTGTGTCAGTACTGCCAGGAGAAGGTAAGGAGGAAGGACCTCCTAGCTGCTGATGGGTAGGAGTCCCAACTCAGCCTCCACTGATGTCTCTCTGGCTTGGAGGAGCAGTGGTATCTTGTTTTTTTCTCTCTGTGTGATTTCCAGGTAGTAGATGGGTACAGTGGTGGGGCGGGGTGGGGGTGCATCACCACCTTATAGGGATGGAAATTCTGCCTCTCTGCTTCCCTACTGGCCCTTTCTGAGAGTATTCCAGTACAGTGGGAGGTTAACCTGCCTCCTTACAGCCTGGAGAGCGTGGAATTCTAGGTTTCTTACTAGGCTTTTGTTGGAGTACATGAGCAGGGGCCAGAATTTTCTATGATACTTGACTCAAATAGAGTGATTATTGTCTACTAGGTTGGTACAAAAGTTATTGAGGTTTCTGCTATTACTTTTACTGGCAAAAACCGGAATTACTTCTGCACCAATGTAATAACATTTTGTCTGCACTTTTTCTGGTCTTTGGGCTGAGTGTGCAGGCTCTTGTCAAGGCTTTTTGTTTTGGTTTGGTTTTGGTCTACATTTCTTGGTGTTTCTGAGCTGCTGCCTTGCTCAGCTCCTATTTTGAGATATATGAAACCAAAAAAGAATAATAAATAAATGGCAGAAATTCACTACCACATTGATCATTAGGTCCTGAGGTCCCTAGCTGGTGTTGTTTTCTTCTCTACCTTTTAGTCTTCTTATATATAACATCCAAATGCAACTAAGATATTTAATTGTACTTAGTGAGAAATAGAGAAAAGTACATCCACTCCATCTTCCCTGAAAGCTCTGTTCACCCACACATAGTTTTAAATGCACCATCCATTCAATGATCTGAAAGAATTTAAATAAAACAAAATTTATGTAAAAATATTTTAAATAACCATCTACTTAAAAACACATTACAATTTTATTAGATTAAAAACCATGAAATTGTTAATATTCAAATTTTTAACCCATAAATACAGTGTTTAAAAAATGCAATATGCTAGGATGTCACTAGTAATGTCATAGCAACTCAAATCAGAGGAAAAAGGAGTGGGGAAGATAATCGCAAATGACTTCAATGATAGAGCATAGTAATCTTGCTAGCAACTCACACATTAAGATATCCTTGGCTATTTTTGTGTTTTAATGAATTACAACTACTTAAGAGGTTTGTGTTGCAAATGTCAGATATAGCTGTCAAGAACAGTTAGGCAGAGTGTGTTTTGCACACATCTAGGGACCATTCTTACAATGTAGACATCATAGCATTTTTTACTATTAAGAATTTTTTTTGGTATATAACAGTAATATGCCCTGCCCTAATAACATTATTGTAATAGGTTTCCAAAACATGAAAATAAAGTGTCTTGAAAAGGGAGCACATTTTTGTAACACATACATAGAGATTTTCTTAAATCACCTAGGCTTTTGAGGCACTAAGATAACTAAACACTAAAGATATTTTAATTTGGTACAAGTGAAGTTTTAGGTAATGTTTAAAAGCAGCAGCTATATAGAAGCAGGGGGAAGGGCACTCATTCTGTTTTCTCCTCTACATAGACTGTGCCTCTAAGCCAGGGGATAGCCCAGGAGCCAGGTATAAACCAGAGTGCAACCTTCTCCCTCATGGAAGGGGTTGCATTCTTCTCACAAGGAGAAGCATTATTTGTTTATAATACTCCATATCCATCGGGCTCCTCATACAAGTTAATACTTTCCAGATTTTGGAAATAAATTTTCAGTCTTTAGGGAATACTTTTACTCATTTATGAGTTTCTAACCTTTCTATATTTTCACAGATATTTTAAATAAAACTGTGTAAGGCTACATCAGTGGCCAGTTGCCATTTTAAATAAATAGTTGCATACTCACACATTTTGTTTTCAAAATAAATACATAAATTATCCAGCCAATATTTCAAGGGCCAATAAATACTTTCTGAATTTTTGGTTAAAACAAAGCTCACTTAAGAAAACTGCCAGGGTCAAGAGCTAAATGTTATTGGAGTCAGGGAGGAGGTTAGGGGATGGATTTTGGACACATTCGCACTTTAGACTGGCACTCTTCCTAGAGTGGGACAAATTGTTCCTAACTCTTGCCTGGTGGTTGCTGTTAGCAATACAAAGCCATTAAATTCAATAGTGACCTCAGCATCAAACCTCACCCAAATAGCTTCCTGTTTCGCAGCTTGAATCTCCAATTGCATTGATTCATCTCCATTCCCTGTCTAGATAGTCTTCATGATGAGAGCTTTTTCCCCATGGGCTGTACTTGATTTTGACAGTCCCACTCTTGGTAATCACAGTGCTTTGAACTCATTCCCAGACAAGAGTTTCCACTGACTATTGTCAGTCAAACTGTTCATTTCCAGCTGTTAAAGTTCAGAGTCATTGGACACTATTAAGAACTCAAGAAAAATATCTTCTTCCATCATATAAATGGTGATGATGTAATTGGAAAAAATCACTCATTTGATTATATACAGCTCTCTAGTTTCATTTATAAAACTCTGTCTCTCCAACTACTTTATAAAAGCTACAAGAGGCACAATCTGTGTTTTTCTTCTACATTACTCTTTGAACATAGTGTTAATAGTTAATTAATGTTTCTTCGATTGACTTAATCAGCCTTAGGATGTCAGTTATTTTCCTGAGTTTATTTAAAAAGAAAATTAGGATCACCCATATGTGGATTATTTTTATTGTGTGCCTA
Organism: Gorilla gorilla gorilla; assembly: GCF_029281585.2. NCBI lineage: Eukaryota > Metazoa > Chordata > Mammalia > Primates > Hominidae > Gorilla > Gorilla gorilla. Next base: position 73,088,703 of record NC_073241.2, read on the forward strand.
CTATGAGAAAAACTGTGCAAGGCACAAGCATATTAACAAGGAGTAAGAAAGAGAAACTTATCCTCAAGCATCTTACAGACCAGTAGAAGATCATAGACGCAAAAAATAAAGGGAGACATCATGAGAGAGATAAACCCAGAGCTACAATAATTATTTTTTTTCAACTGGATGTTATTGGTAAGATTACTGGAAAAGATGACCTTTGAACTGAGGTTTGTGAAAGCTAGGTAGAAATTGGATATGCAGAAATGAAAGAGAAGCATTTTAAGAAAGAATATTGACAATAATTTATTTACATCATGCACTTGTTCAATGTATACATTATCATTTAGATAATGTTTGTTACCTTCATCAGATAACATCTGACATGGCAGAAATAATGTGGGGCAGAGTTCAGACATCATAGCAGTATGTCCTAGGGGCTTAGATTAGCTATTGACACCAGCCAGAGATACAAAATGATCATATGGAAATTCTAGAATTGTTATTTTTAAAATGTAATTTGAGAGGTAATCATTCATTTTTCTCACTCAAGAAATGACTACTGAGGTCATACTATGTGCAAAGTATATTGATTTCTACCCTATGTAAAAAGGCAATCATAAAGTAATGTGCTTTACCATATATTTATTGAAAAAGATATTTTGTGGCAAGCAAAACAACTGCAATGGTATGTGGTTAAGTATTATAATGGAGCTATATTCATTAAATTTGTTATGCCATGCAGATGTCCGAGAAATTAATTTTGCATGTGAAAGTCAGGGGAAGCAAGAAAACATATTTGAGTTAGACAGACCTTTAAAAATGAAGAATCATTTAGTTTACCTTGTGGACCACATATACAGATTAGGGCATTCTATAGCAAAGCAGGAACAAGGTAGGGAGTCATGAACATCACGTTACCAACACGATTTGACCAGACCTTTGTATGGCCAAAGATGAGTTCAGAAATTCTGATGGGACTCAAGATCTATAAGGCATGTAGAAACACAGATCTGGGGGTATAGGCAAAATCAAGTTTGGAGATACAGATCTTAGAACCAGAAATATAAAGATAATACTTAGCATCATTAACGTAGATAAAATTTTCCATGAAAAGCTTTTGCCCAGTCTGAAGAACTGGCATGCTTAGACACTAACACCAGCTCTGCTACTTATTAGCTCTGTGGTCAAGTTACCTACCTTCCTAAATTTTAGATTTTATTTTTATAAACAAGCACGAGAGAACTACTTACTTCTACTAGTTTACTGTGCTGACTTCCTGTGATATAATTCTTTCAAAAACCGTAGAACAGGCACTGACATAGAGAAGAACTCAAAGATCTCAGTTACTATTAATGTCATTGAAGATGGCTATAATAGGACCCTAGAAAACACTAACACTAATGCAATAACCAGTAAAGGAGTAAAAGAGAGAAAGTAATTAGAGGTAGAAAAAGCCAATGGGTGAGTTATTTCATAAAACCTCATGGGAAAAAAGTTACAGAATGTATAAGGACAAAAGAGTCAAACTCTCAATCAAAATTCTCACAGGTCCAGAAAGATGGGGCCTGGAAATAAAATCGTGAGATTTGACTGGTGGCAGGCCTTTGGTGACCTTTTGTTATAGTAGTTTCAGCTGGACTATGGGGGTAAAAATTTGATTTATGTAGACTTGAAGGCATAAGAGGATGGAGTGAAAATTATGGTACACTGTTCGTTACTGAAAGGAAATAAACTGTAGCTTAAGTGGGGAGTAGAGTGGAGGCGTAGTTTAATTAAGCTGTTGATGTCTTAAACACATTGTCAGACAAAATAAATAACATCTATGGAGAAGGAGAAATTAATGAAAGATGAGGTATTTGGTAGAAAATGCCCCAAAAAGATTTAAAGAAATAGAACCAAAGGCACAGGTAGAGAGATGCTCTGATAATTTTTTACAAAGGTAGAGAAACTTCCTTGATTCAGATAGGGAAAAAATGAATAGAAGTATAGATTGGAGATAATGCAGGAGATGTGAAAGCCATACTCCTAACAGCTCCTGTTTCCTGAGAAATTGAAGCTTAAGTGACTAAAATTGAGAGGGTTATTGATAGAGATATTTGAAAGAAAATAGAAAGAACTGGAACTGCTTGGAAAGGAAAAATTATGAGTTAGGAATAAGTCAACATTTTGTATAGCATTTCTGGAAGACCACATGATACTGGAACAAATTAATTTTTAAAAAATGGTCTCTCGGAATGGGTAAGTGGTTTCCTCTGGGTATGTTAGAAGATCCTCTGACTTGACCCAAATGAAACAAAAACTAAGGGCCTTTCTGAGAATGTTTTTAAAAGTATTTGGCCATAAGTTTTAGCCTAGAGATAGGAGGCATTGATAGCTTGAGAGAATGAAAGATTGTAAGATGCAGCTCTGCCCTCAAGAAGGTTTTACTCTAGGAGAAAACACTGGGACACCAGTGAAGACGATATTAAAAAAATACATGACAAGTACTATAAGAATGATAAAAGCAAGTGTTATACAGTTAGGGGAAAAAATGAAAGTAATTCAACTAGGGGGATTAGGAAAGGTTATTTGATAAAAGTGACATTGGTCAAATTTAAGAAGGCTTAAGAGGAGAGCCACCCTCTTGTTCTTGCTCTCAGCTGAGAATGTTACTTGTTCTTTCAAATTTACACTATTTTTCTATTCTTCATGTGTACTCTTAGGATTTGAAAACATTGTGGTTTTTTTCTTTAATAAAATCAGGTCACAAAATAAGTCTCCAGAATAAATGCCTTCGTATAAGGCAATATGCTGCATCTTCTGGAGAATGATCGGCCTTAGGTCCAGAGTAAGGCTGAAACCTGTTTTGATGACAGCTGAAAGTTAACATCAACCTGAGACTGGAAATATACATTGTCTTAGTGATTCAATAAGAACTAAGTTTTCACATGGAAAGAGGTCACCTAAACTTGCATACCAGAAAGGAATAATAGAATTTGAGCAGGGTGCCAGAAAGATGCCACCTGTTCTCCAAGCTACATGGTCTTCAACATGACTAAGCAGTGGTTTTTGAAGCCAGCTTTTCACCAGTCAATCTTCATAGCTGGACTATGCTGCAGATAAAAGTCAAGCCATGTGGAAATAAGAGCAGGGAAGACAGTTTTTAGGAGTCAGTGACAGAGAGACCTTAGCAGGAGGAGTAACTGCAGGTCAGTGCAGCATAGAAAGAAACCAATGGGGAGGAAGAAATGGGCCTTTTCATTTATTAATTAAAGGAACAGAGCAGGACTGACAAATATATTGCTGACCGTAAAAAAGAAGTAGTAAAAAACTCAGAGACAGAGGGATTGAACTAAGATGTAAAAACCAGACTAAGTCTTGAAGACACTTGAAGGTAATAAGAATCTTACCAGTCTTAGTGTTGGTGCCAAGTAAAAGCTGCCTTGGGTTACCATCTGGGTAACTTAACCTAGTATTCTATGCAGATAAGTTGAATAAATACTAACCTTAGGATGTTTACATGGGAATATCTAAGAAATGGACTAGAGAAAACAGGTAATACTAGTTATATTTTGGTAAATATGAATTACTTAAAATTTTTAGCAATTTCCATTAGATTTTATTTCTTTATGTATTAGACATGATTTTAGCAGTATGACAAAAATATGTCAAAATCAGGGAGGTTTATCTTTCCACAATATATGCACAGGAGTGGACACAGTGAGATTGTGGTCGTGGGTTGGGGGGTTGTAAACACATAGAAACATAAATCAGGGAGACTAGATGCAGTGGATGATGCCTGTTATCTCAGTGATTTGATTCCTTGAGTGCTTGAGGCCAGGAGTTTGATATCAGCCTGGGCAACATAGTGAGACCTCATCTCTACAATTTTTGTTTTAATAAATAGCTGGATGTGGTGGCATGTGCCTTTAATCCTGGCTGCTCAGAAGACTGAGGCAGGAGAGTAGCTTGAGCCCAAGAGGTTGAGACTGAAATAATAAGCCATGATTGCACCATTGCACTCCAGCCTGGGCAAAAGAGCAAGACCCTGTCTCTAAAAAAATAAGACGATGCATAAATCAGTAGAAAAAAACTAAACCAGTCTTATTAAATCAAGGAATGGGAGAGGGAATGTACAGAACAATTATGCAAGAGTCATCAGATCCATATGAACAAATGTTGATTTGTGTTATTTCTCAAGGCAATCAGAAATGATGCATGAAAAACTCTATTCACTCAGGTAGAATAGGTGGAATTTAAAACATGGCTCAGTCCCTCCATGTAGCATTATAAAATGTTAAGCTAATTCTAAACCACTGGGAGTAAGAGCCACAAAAATAAATCCTTCCTAATTCCCTTTGGTCTGCTTGTAAAGACACTAAATGTCAAGAAAGTTCAACTAAGATGTGTGGAAAATTTTCTCAATCACAGCTCCTCAATATTTCCAGTTGCCCAAATCCAGGCCATGTTGTGCCCCCAGGGGCACTCAATTCACCTTTTCACCATAATAACACTGTAGAAGAACACAACATCGAGGTCAGCTTCTTTATGCTTTTTAGATCTTCCCTGTGCTTGCCCCATATAAGAAAAGCAATGGGGAAACCTTCTGAAAGGTAGAATATAAAGTGTAATGTTCTATTAGTAATAGGAAATACTTGGTAAACTACCCACTCAGACTGCATCCCGTGGATCTGAATGACATTCAGATCTTCTGAAGTCCAAATGCTATTGATATAACAGCGTTCTGACAGATCCTCCCATGAGTACTCATCATTTTCATCCTGAAGGATTGCTGATCCCCACATATTCTATATTCTCTCTTAACAATGACTCTTTGGTCCTGTGGAGTAAAATTTAGCAGTTAAAGTCATAGGCTTTGGAATCTAGCCAGTCTGTGTTCAAATCCAGGCAGTATCATTCACTAAAGCCTCAGCTTTTTCCCTTATGAGTTGGGGCTATTGTGTTAGCATCTAAGACAGTTGAGAAGATGCCAGCAAAGTGCGTGAGAGGTAGTAGATTGTGGTGACTGTTGTTATAATAATTATTATTATTATTTACTTTTCACCAAGTGGAATTTTCCTTTCATTCTAACCTATCTATATATCATTAGTCCTGTAAGGTACAGCTTAAGTCCCACCTTTGCCAACAATGTTACCATTCACTATATTCATTCACACTCTAACTTAGGCATTGTATGGAACTAAATAATTGTAACAATCTGTTAATATACTCTCATTTATCAGCTAGTTCATTAAACATATTGTATTCTTGTAACTAGATAATTAATGAATTGCAGGCAAGGAATACAGCTTTGCATTATACATATTTGGTTTCCACTCACAGCTTGGCATGAGTAAGGCACATCGTAGCTATTTAATAAATATGGGCTGATGGAGGACATTATTATTTCATCTATGAAGTGATTACTGTCCAGGCATTGCTAAGAATAATGAGGCCTTATTGTCAAACCTCATAAATTCAGAGTATTTCAGAGCAACATCCAGTTGGAATTATTGAAAAGTTTGATGTTTGTTTTCTCTTAAGAAATGTAGTTCTCTAACTCTCAGTAGATTGCAGACTTCTGTTTATTCTGGCATTTAAAAAGGCAACTAAGTCATTATTCCTATAATTTCCATTGAGGGGACCTGAAATATGAGGAGAAAACCTGCAACAGCCCTGGAAGGTGATGTCATTCATATACAAAAACTATTAAGGAATTTCTGCTTGAAAAACTGCCAAAGGGCTTCACATTTCTCCTTATTAAAGAGCAGTTTACTTAGGAAGTAATTAGAGAAACCATGTCAAAACTTCACTGACACTCCTAATTTGAAAAGTAGAAAGCAGATACTAGGGTTATTCTGGTCAGCTGGCAGCAGACCAGATAGTGAAACAATCTGTTTGCACCATTTTAAAGTCCTACCTTTGCGGCAGAACCTTTTCCCAGAGGGAATAGCTATCATGCAGATGACAGAGAGAAAACCAACTCAACAAAGCAAGGCCTCTTCTGCCAAGAGCTGATGTTTGCATTGGCTAAGAAGCTAGGGCTGGAATGCATATTTTTCAGGAATCCAATCCATTGAGCAGACAGCTTCTGTCTGGATCCTGTGGTTACAGCAGGAATAGAGTGACTTCTGTAGAATGAACCCTCAGAACATATGAGTGCACCAAAAAGTTGGCTGGCATGGTGGCAGGGCTGTGTTAGAACAGGTAATCACACCTCTCAAAAAAATAGAGAAAGATAAAAACGTTTACAAAAAGGTGGTACAATCCATACAGGTACTCCTGTAATGATTTGGAAAAATGGTCACTCTGATTTCCTAAAGAAAGCAGAAGAAATTTTAGAAAATGGCTATGGTTTATATAAAGATTCAAGAAGGCAGAGAAAACAATCACAAAGAAGGAAAAATCTGAGATTACAAACAGTTGCATGGGAATAAAATCTTTTCTGCAAAATTAAGAAGTAATGAAGAACAGAAAGATAATGAAGAACTTATAGTTCAGTTAAATGATAACCACGAACATGATTGGAGAAGAAATGAGATACATGCTTACACAGAGTTGAAATAGTGTTTAAAGAATTACACAGAGTTGAAATAGTGTTTAAAGAATTGCATAAGCAAGCTTGTTTAGGTAGAAGACATCCTTGTGTCTAGCCTGTGTATGGTAATTTTACCATCCACCAAGAAATATATTTTTAAAAAATTTTTATTTGTTTTTGTAGTATTCCAAAACCAAGAAATATTTTCAAAAGAGAGAAATATCAAGGGGCAAGCTTAATTTAATTTTAAAATGAAAATAAAATCATATGAAGCCAAAAATGAGCTAGTTAAAGCAAATGATACTAATAACAACAACAGTTAATGAAGGCTGACTTCAGATTATTTCTTGCACCACTAAATACCAAAGATTAAGCAATATATGTCCACAGATTTTGAAGATAAAGCATTCTATCCAAAACATTCCATACTCAGTCACATTGTTCATATCTGAGAAGAAACAAGATGTTCTTAAGCCTTGAATATTACCAAATATATATTATACATGCACTCTACTGAAAATAATTATGGGAAGACATACTTTAGCACCCTGTGAAATGAGAAAACATAGAGAACTCATGAATGGAGAATTATTATAAATCAAATGCAGAGTTGATAATGAATTGTACTTTAAAGTAAACATGCCAAAGTTAATTCGAGAAATCCAATACATACTATATCAAAATTGAATAATTTTATTTTAGCTCTTCAATTCTAGATAATATACACAAGAAGTGGAAGTGGTATGATAAGAAAAAGAGGTAAAATTATAATAATTAACCCTGAGCCGCCTAAAGGTAGCCCATCAGAATAGATATAGTCTGTGGGGACACATATTGGGAATATGTCAGTTCTCCCTCAATTGATATAGAATATCAAAGCAATTCAGCAAAGTCTCAGCATACAAATTCAATGTACAAAAATCACAAGCATTCTTATACACCAATAACAGACAAACAGAGAGCCAAATCATGAGTGAACTCCCATTCACAATTGCTTCAAAGAGAATAAAATACCTAGGAATCCAACTTACAAGGGATGTGAAGGACCACTTCAAGGAGAACTACAAACCACTGCTCAATGAAATAAAAGAGGATACAAAGAAATGGAAGAACATTCCATGCTCATGGGTAGGAAGAATCAATATCATGAAAATGGTCATACTGCCCAAGTTAATTTATAGATTCAATGCCATCCCCATCAAGCTACCAATGACTTTCTTCACAGAATTGGAAAAAACTACTTTAAAGTTCATATGGAACCAAAAAAAAGCCCGCATTGCCAAGTCTATCCTAAGCTAAAAGGACAAAGCTGGAGGCATCACGCTACCTGACTTCAAACTATACTACAAGGCTGCAGTAACCAAAACAGCATGGTACTGGTACCAAAACAGAGATATAGATCAATGGAACAGAACAGAGCCCTCAGAAGTAACGCCGCATATCTACAACTATCTGATCTTTGACAAACCTGAGAAAAACAAGCAATGGGGAAAGGATTCCCTATTTAATAAATGGTGCTGGGAAAACTGGCTAGCCATATGTAGAAAGCTGAAACTGGATCCCTTCCTTACACCTTATACAAAAATTAATTCAAGATGGATTAAAGACTTGAACATTAGACCTAAAACCATAAAAACCCTAGAAGAAAACCTAGGCATTACCATTCAGGACATAGGCATGGGCAAGGACTTCATGTCTAAAACACCAAAAGCGATGGCAACAAAAGCCAAAATTGACAAATGGGATCTAATTAAACTAAAGAGCTTCTGCACAGCAAAAGAAACTACCATCAGGGTGAACAGGCAACCTACAAAATGGGAGAAAATTTTCACAACCTACTCATCTGACAAAGGGCTAATATCCAGAATCTACAATGAACTCAAACAAATTTACAAGAAAAAAACAACCCCATCAAAAAGTGGGAGAAGGACATGAACAGACACTTCTCAAAAGAAGACATTTATGCAGCCAAAAAACACATGAAAAACTGCTCATCATCACTGGCCATCAGAGAAATGCAAATCAAAACCACAATGAGATACCATCTCACACCAGTTAGAAGGGCAATCATTAAAAAGTCAGGAAACAACAGGTGCTGGAGAGGATGTGGAGATATAGGAACACTTTTACACTGTTGGTGGGACTGTAAACTAGTTCAACCATTGTGGAAGTCAGTGTGGCGATTCCTCAGGGATCTAGAACTAGAAATACCATTTGACCCAGCCATCCCATTACTGGGTATATACCCAAAGGACTATAAATCATGCTGCTATAAAGACACATGCACACGTATGTTTATTGGGGCACTATTCACAATAGCAAAGACTTGGAACGAAGCCAAATGTCCAACAAAGATAGACTGGATTAAGAAAATGTGGCACATATACACCATGGTGTACTATGCAGCCATAAAAAATGATGAGTTCATGTCCTTTGTAGGGACATGGATGAAATTGGAAATCATCATTCTCAGTAAACTATCTCAAGATCAAAAAACCAAACACCGCATATTTTCACTCATAGGTGGGAATTGAACAATGAGAACACATGGACACAGGAAGGGGAACATCACACTCTGGGGACTGTTGTGGAGTAGGGGGAGGGGGGAGGGATAGCATTAGGAGACATACCTAATGCTAAATGACGAGTTAATGGGTGCAGCACACCAGCGTGGCACATGTATACATATGTAACTAACCTGCACATTGTGCACGTGTACCCTAAAACTTAAAGTATAATAATAATAAAATAAAATAAAAGTTAGCATAAAAAAACAAAAACAAAGACAAAAAAAGAAAAGTTAGCATAAAAAAACAAAAACATAAACAAACAAAAGAATACCTACATTGATAATATGCAAGCGGTTATTGAAACACAATTGTATTGATGAAGGTCTTATAAAAGATCAGAAGAATATATAAAACTATAATTACTAAAACTAATTGGTCTGGCACATATAAATTAAAAAAATTTTAAGTTTAGAAAGCATAGTAATAATTTTGTATATTATAAACTTATATTAGCTAATTAAATTAAAAAATGATGGATCGACCGGGCACAGTAGCTCATGCCTGTAATCCCAGCACTTTGGGAGGCCGAGGCAGGTGGATCACGAGGTCAGGAGATCGAGACCATCCTGGCTAACATGGTGAAACCCCGTCTCTACTAAAAATACAAAAAATTAGCCGGGTGTGGTGGCGGGTGCCTGTAGTCCCAGTTACTCAGGAGGCTGAGGCAGGAGAATGGTGTGAACCTGGGAGGCGGAGCTTGCAGTGAGCCGAGATCACGCCACTGCACTCCAAAAAAAAAAAAAAAAAAAGATGGATCATTAAAAAATAAATATTGGGTCAATTGTTATCATTTGAAGTTAAAAAAAATCTTTAAAGCCAAATCAAAAAAACCCAGAAAACATTATATTGTCTCAATCCATATTATAAAATACATTTGATGTAAAAACTAAAATTTAACAAAACACAAACACGATTGGAGAAAATTTTGGTAGAGATTTCTAAGTATGACCTACAGAAGAACTGTATGATAGTTAATTGCTAAATTTGACAAGAGAAAAATTCATAACAAAATTAAAAGACACGTAACAGCGAATTAGGAATATTTTCTACATAAGTCCGTGGGGAAGTAATGATTTTTAAATAAACAACATTTAAAAATCAAAAGTAACAAAGAGACAAAAAAAGAAATTGACCACTCTTCATTAATGGGGCCTTTCCAGTCTCTCTAGATCAGAATAAATCTCTTGAAGCATTACAGCATTTCAAATCCTTTCACACCCATGAGATGACATGTTCACATCTTCTGTCCTCACTAAATTGTAAGCTTCTTGTAGACATGGTTCTTGTTTGTTTTGTTCACCTCTACATTCCAAATTCTCAGCGTAGAACCTGATGCAGATATAAATAAATATATTTTGGCACGACTATTGAAGAATAAGAATAAGAATTCTCAAATCAGTACATAGAGATTATGATCAAATAAATGAACATCATTTCATTAGCAATCAAAATGCATATTAAAATAAGATTAAAATTATAAGTAACAATGTTCACAGTTGGCAGATATACAGTAAATAAGTGAGCACTTTTCTGCCATTAATGGGTATAAATACTGGTGAACTTTTCAAGGTGTTGGCAGGAAATATGTATAGAGAGGCTTATGTGCATAGTCTTTGACCCAGTAATTGTATTTTTATGAATGTTTCTAAAGGAATGAATCTTGACAATACTTTGAGATTTTCCTACTAGGGTGCTAACATCATCACAGCAGTGTTTATAATGAAGACAAAAATGAAAATAATTTAAAATTTCAACCTTAGGTTATTGGCTAAATAAAATGAGATCTATTAATGTTACAGAATATTTAGCTTTCAACATGAGCTTGTAGAAGATTTAATGGCATGTAATGTTTTCATAAATTTTAAAAAATGTGAGTGATAGTATATAATGGACAGAACTTCACTCCTAACAGAAATGCATAAGAAACAACTTTACTGTAATGATGAAAAGATTCGCAAACTCTCTGGTGTGATAGCAAAACTAAGGTACAGAGGAGATATTTAGGCCCTGAATTTAAATAAATGGCAATGAACTGACATGTCATTTGTATTATTTTAAAAGGCATATTTTATGGCCTTCAGGATACTTATTTCTCTTAGGTAAGTTAAGCATTCCCCTTGAATTTTTAATTGGAAGAATTGATTTGCTTAGTAGGAAAAAAAAACAAAAAACAACTCATGTTTAAATAATGAGTTCAGGGTAAATCTTGTCCAAGAGATGGTACTTCACAAAATCCAAGGCTGAAAAGCTGTTTCTTTTTCAGCTGATGAGCAAGGGTGTATTTCACAATGCCTGGCTTGGGAGATCCAGCGTTAATACAACCTAAGTCCCCTGCAAGAGAAAAACTTCTGGAAAGCCCAGGGAGAAAGAACAGGACTTATTTTATTTATTCATTTATCTATTTACCTAGCTATTTACTTACTTACAGGCATCAGTATTTTTGTTTGTGGTTTCTAGCTACTGGTTGAGTGCTTTGTTCTGTTTTCCCGAAAGGGACAGAGTCTGTGTTCTTTAGCAAGGATATGGGGAAGTAATTTATATCCTTTTTTGTTAAAATGCACAGATTTTCTCAACACGTCTTCTTCCTCCCCTGGCAAATTTCATCCCCTACCACCCAGTAAATCATCTTTCAAAGCTTGGGGTCGATATTTTCTCCTTTGAAACATACATATCAGAGAAAAATCACTGGAGATTTGCATTATTCTAAACAATTTATGAGAAATCTGCCTGACTGTATTTCCCAGTAGAAAGGATGGGGCCATTTTTATAAATGATTTATTATTGTTTTCTTCTGTAGGCACCAATAGATGAGACAGAAAAATCAAAGTTAATTAAGTAAAAAGCAATCAATTTTTTCTTTAAAGCATATATGTGTATATATTTTATATGTGGTTGCACTTTATAAGTGTGTTTATAAGTTTTTGTATTCTCTATGGGTAGATATGAATATGGATGTATGACATTCATTTTAAAAACTCTATTCTCACTCATCTCATATTTGAAGATATGACTGTAAAAGGTACTAAATGGAAAACAGGAAAGCATGCCAACAACCAGCTGATGGGAGACATCTGAAAGAAATTAGACACATTTTCAGGAGTACTTTTCCATTCCCTTCCTATGCCCCTAGCTAGCGTGTTCTTTGTACATTAGATTCCAGCTCTGGAGAAGCTGCCAGGCATGCAGGACCAACGCCTGGCCCTGGTGTCTCCTTCATTGATCAGATACAGCCGGGAAGAAATTTGAGCCAAGCCCCCTGCCATGACTGCATGAGATACTGATTTTGATGCGTTTGTATGTATACACATACATACTCACACACACACATTTATTCACATGCTTTCTGAAAGGGGGTACGGGGTGGGGAGAGATTATTAGGATTGTCAAAAGATAAACAAACTTGAATCAATGGTACAGAACATAAATACAGAGCTTGCTAGACAGCAACAACAACAAATACCAATGGTTGCAAAGTTTGCTTTCAGACAGGCTATATATCATCTTTCAGAGTCTCTTCTTCACCCCGGCCCCCACCTCCAACAGTTACTCCTTCCACTGTGTCAGGCTAACCTGACTCCCATGAAAACCAGGCATTGCTCTCAGTTAAGAAATACCTTCAAAACTTGCTTCTCTGAAATGTTTGCAGTCTAGGAGGGGTCTGTGTTGGCTGTTTGCCTACACAATCTCAGCTCTTGGATTCCTGACTTTTTTCTGTTCTGCTTTGCTCTGTGTAGCAGAGCACAGGCCCTTGAAAATTATGTTTCTTAGACTCTCTTGCCGCTTATTTAGCTTTGGCCCTGGGAAGCACTGCTAGGAAACTATAGAACAGGAAGAGGGGAAAAGCAAAGGTGTTTTGTCCCTCATTTTGGTTGCTGGTGGCCTGTCAGAGAGTTGCTGTATCTCCTTTCTGGCCCTTGTTCTGTCAGGGCAATTCCTCCTTCCTAGCTCCCACCTCTTGCAGGTGGCTCCAGCGTGAGATTTGGAGCAGTCCATTTCCTAGCTGCATGGCCTAAACAATTTCTCCTGGCCTCAGTTTTCTCCCCTTGAAATGGTGCAATGCTATCTGTCCTGATGAATTAACCTGAGATCATAGATGTGGAATCACTTCTTAGATTGCACAAATCTGTTTGCTAATTAGGTACATGAGGTGCTTTTACAAATCTTTCTATATGTACATATTCAAACATTTCATACATTTATCTGGGATGTTTTAAGAAGCAATATTTTTTCTAAGGGGACTGACTCTTCAAGGGTACTAAAAGTGGGGATTATAATTAGGTTACCGAAATAAGATTTTAAAACCATATAAGCTACTTTAAGAATAATTTGGAGGAGATGTGGTGCCTGGCTTAGTTCTCAAGTAACTCAGAGTAAAGAAGTGAGCTACTCAGCATATACACAGGCTGCTCTTGCCTAAAAAGATACAGAAAGAAAAATATTTTTAGTTCAACATAGGATTCTTGGTTATTCCCAGTACACTTTGTGCTTGGCAGGTTTTATTTGCCTGGATAGTATATCAAAATCCCTAAAATAAAGTAAATGAGATTACATTTTGTGAGGGATTTCATGCCTTTTTAGAAAACATTACATAGAGCTAAACCAAATTCATAAAGATGAATATATTTGCAATCATAAGATCCATGGAATGGAAGACGGAAAATAGATGGCTTAGTGTACCAGTCAACTATTGTTACAATAATGCTTTGCAAGAAAGTACTGCAAAATTCAGCATGTTTTTTGTTTGTTTTGCCTAATTCTTAGGTTGGCAATTTGGCGCTTGACTGGAGCTCCACTAGGCTTAACTCCAGACTGGAGGCTGGGTTGAGATCTTTTCCACAGGACTTTTTCTGGTTTTCTTTTCTTTTCTTTTCTTTTCTTTTCTTTTCTTCTCTTCTCTTTTCTGTTCTTTTCTTTCTTTCTTTCTTTCTTTCTTTCTTTCTTTCTTTCTCTCTTTTTCTTTCTCTTTCTTTCTCTATTTCTTTCTTTCTTTCTCTCTTTTTCTTTCTCTTTCTTTCTCTTTCTATTTCTTTCTTTCTCTTTTTCTTTCTCTTTCTTTCTCTTTCTATTTCTTTCTTTCTTTCTTTCCTTCCTTCCTTCCTTCTTTCTTTCTTTCCTTCTTTCTTTCTTTCCTTCCTTCCTTCCTTCCTTCCTTCTTTCTGTCTTTCTCTTTCTTTCATTCATTCATCTGTCTTTTTATTTATTTGTTTATTTTTGTAATGGGATCTTGCTCTTTTACCCAGGCTAAAGTGCTGTGGCACGATTGTAGCTAGCTACAGTGGCACTATCATAGCTCACTACAGCCTGGAACTTGTGGGCTCAAGTGACCTCCTCCCCTTCAGCCCCTCAAGTAGCTGAGGCTGCAGCCACATATTACCATCTCAGGCTTCTCACCATCCTACTCGAGCCAGTTGCTAGTCCTGGTGTATTTTCTTATTGAGTAACAGGAGTACAAGAGGGTGCACAGAAATACATGATGCATATGGAGATTTCAGCACAGAATGAACAGACTGACTCTTCTTCCCACATTACATTGGTCAGTGAAGGTCATATATTCAACCTCAACGTTAATGGAGCAGGATACTATGCTTTGCCTACTCCAGTGGATGGTATCACAGAGTCTCATGCTAGAGAATAGAAAAGTATAATTGTAACACAGAGAGGGCATGATGGCTTATGAACAATGATTCAAACCGCCATAGCTTGTTTTGAATCCATCACTTATTGGCAAATAGAATTTCAGAAAAATAAGGCCCTCTTTTTACGTAAAAATAAGAAAAAATGGATTTGATTATATCTAGTGTACAATCCAACTCTTCTCATTAATTTACAATGTGATGAATTCACTTTTACTATTTGTACACCTTTGTATTATATAACAATAAAGGTTTTACTAACAAAATAAATCAAACTAATAGCATCACACTGACAGAATTTAACTATTTCAGAGAACAAGCATTTTTAAGGATTTTTAAAATCAAGAAATTATATGTCTCAGTGATGTTAGTAACCTGTGAATCATTCTATTCACTAATAAATTCCTGAAAAATACATTTACTTGGAAACATTTGTTATCCAATTAATTTGATTTATTACATTTAGTTCATATTTTGATTAATTAGACATACCACTATTTCAGATGGCCCCACACTCCAATTTGCTCCCATTTTCAAGGGCCGATAGTACAAAAATCTCTGTTTGCTGTGTCTCCTCAGGAGACAGCCAGGCGGGGCACAATACCCAGAGCCTTGTATGAGATCAGGACATCTGCTTTCCATTTCTGGCTCTACCATCTAATAGCCACATGACTCTGGACAAATTAATGGTTTTGTTCCTTTCTTCCTCTGCAAATAGGGAGGTGTCATAGCTGAACCACTTCACTCAGAGGATTAGAAACATGATCAAAGGAGATTCCATATGTTAAAGCATTCTGACAAACTAAGCTCTGAACACATTTAATAGTTTCATGGTGAGGGCATGTTTTAATTAGTTTTGTTATTATTTAGGTGTGGTTAGGCCAATAGATCAGGAGATGACTGCTGTTGAAAAGATAGTTTATTATAGTTATAGATCTCAAGAGAGGGAGAATATACATCATGCCTTGGGGGACCAGGGAATGAGCAAGAGCAGTCATGAAGCAGAGGGAGAGTGGGGAGTTGTGGGCAAGAGCCTTTATTGTGTTTTCCATGGAAAGTAATGGGGGAAATGGGGAAAGCTGTTTTAGAAATAGCTGGTTTGAGTAATGTCAGCATCTCAGATGTGTACGGAATATCCCTAGTTTTTCTGTACCTAGACCTAGGGTGACTAGGGTAGATGTATAGTGGCCTGGTTTGTGAGAGTCTGATTGGTCAGGAGAGTAACTCGGAACTGGTTGGTTTGTGTTTGAAAAGTGCAGTCTCAGCAGGAGGACTCCACCTGAAGAGGGGGGGATGATGAGGAAGGCCAAAGGCCAAGGTGAGGTTACTCAGGCAGATTATCAGGTTGTCCAGAACAAAGTGTTTCTGGCATATGCAGGCAGGGAAGATGTTGAAACATCAAGTTTACAGAAGCTAGAAACATGGTTAATACAGAGCATCATTGTTTTATTCTTTCTAGAGCAACCTCTCACAGCATATAATTTGTTCAGCTATTTGGGAATGTGAAAATTATGTCACCCCAACCCATATCTTCAGAGGGTTTTTGCAACTCTCTAATAATGTTCTTAAAGGTTATTTACTCACTAAACATCTGATAACTGTCACAGAGGAATTATCTGGACACAAGTTCTAAAATGGAGTGAGATATTCTGTTTTAGATGTACAAGAAAAATAATAATGAAAGCTGGAGAGAAAAACCTTCATAATCGTACATTTTCCCCAAAGAAGCCCTTCTGTGAAGGTGGCTCGAAGAGCGCACCACTGACAAAGAAAGTTGGGATAGTGAGTTCAAAGCATAATCTTGGGGAAAACCTGGGGCCTAGATTCTAGCTCAAGTTTTGCCACAATAGGTGAGAGTAATCTAAAACATAATGATCGTGGTACTCGTCTCTTAAAAACCTTTCTATAGCTGTCTTTATCCTCAGGATACAGTCTAAGCATCTTGAACTAATGTACAAATTATTTTGTAGTCTGCCCAACCACTATAGCAGTTTACCAGTTCAGCCTATGGATTGCCTTACATTTCAGATTTCAGCTGTGAAGAATTCTAATAGGACTTTGCAGTTCCCTGAAAATGCCATGTTCTTTCATGGCACTTGCCTACTGAGACTGCAATGAACTTCCCTTCTGTTATTCTGTTCACTCTTCCAACTCAACCTAGAGTCCTACTGATTCTTCAGGCCTGAGTTTGGTGCCTTCTTTGGTAGGCATTCTTGATCTTCCACTTTAAAGTTGGGTTTGATGTATTCTATAATGGGCTACATGTACACCACCTTAGAACTGGGGTTTAATTGCTTGATTACTAGTATATTTCTGTAAATCGTCTGCATGGTCCATGAGAACAAGGTCAGCTTTTAATCACTGTGTCATCTCAAATATTAAAACCTTGAATTTGGCACTGCGGAAGTTACTAAATAGAGTCTCCCAACTCCAGAAAACCTTGCCAGATCCTGGGGCTGGGTTAAATGCCTCTGCTCTGTGTTCCCATATTTCTGAGTTATTTCTCTTTTATTAAACACATTTTAGTACTATTGTTTATGCAGGTGTCTTTTCCATTAGACTTCAAATTTCTTAAGGACAGAAACTGTGAATCACTCATCTTTGTGTTTCTAATTTCAAATACAGTGCAACAATTTAGCTACTCAGAAATTGTACCTATTATGGTTATTATTATCCTGTTTATAATAAATGTTTTTGAAAGATGGATGAATAAATAAATGCAAAACAGGACATGATAATGGGTGACAGATACTGAAATATATGCTATGCCTTCCTCACAGATTTGTTTTCCAAGTACCAAGATAAAATGAAATTATTCAGAAAAATCACCAAAACAAGCAAGATAAATAAGGTGTTATTTTGAAAAACACTAGGAAAAGTAGAAATAAGATAGTGTAATTTAACATTCTGTGGACTTCACTATTTAGTTCACTCCTGTTCATGAACTTATGGAAGGTTAATCACTTTTGTTTTTGAAAAGACAGTTAGTTCACTGATTATCTATTTCTTTCAATGACCAGAAATTCAAGGTATTGCTGTCAAGGTAATGGTGTCTAGAGCTATCCCGGAAACTAGATGCCTGATGTCTGGAAGGAATGATACATATCACTGTGTGATTGAAGCCTGGTTTTTGCAATGAAATAAAAAACACTTATGTTGAAAGTACTACATCACCCCAGTGTTCAACTTTCTCCAATGGCCCCATGGAAAATAATTGATGAGATTCCAGGAGGAATGTTTTCTACTCCTTCTCTGAAGGGGTAACCATGACCAACTGACCTGAAGTCTAAGATTCCTTTTTAAGGAGGGAAAAAGCCATGTGCCATATATTAAATAGCCAGCTCAAAGTACAAAAATGTGGAAAAGTAACTCACAGGCTAAGAATTATAGTGAGGAAAATATGGCTACTTTCAAAATGACTCTCAAAGCAAATTTTGATAAAAGAGAGAGAGAGACCTTAACTCTTGCCCAAGGCTCTTCCGGAACTTAGAGATTCACTTTTTGGTACTTGAACTTCCTTGCATGACAAGAGTATACCCAATAGGACCACCTTGCCATCAGCCTTCCTCTTCTCACTGCTAACTCCTCCCACCTCCCTGTCCTCTGCGGGGCCCACTGGCAGCACTTCACTCTCTTCCAGTCACAGCTGAGGCCAGGGCTGTGGTATGTGCAAACTGTTATGCGTTTTTTTCAGGCAGGGTGAGTGGTGAGGTGACAGCAGGACAGCATGTGGAAGAATGAAGAAAAAACAAGTTACCAAATCCAAGTATAACAACATTCACATTCTACTTTTTAACACAGCTCTTTTGGCCACCTCAAATTTCGAGGCAGAAAAAAAGAGAAAGCACGTTACTGTTTTTCCTTTCCTCATTACCTCAGGGCATTAACCTACTTTGAACTCAGTCTATCGGATGCGCTGATTCCACACCCAAGAGGCGTTATTATCACCGAGTTCAAAAGTGTTCAACATATGGACATCATCAAAACCCAAACTGACTTTATGTTCCTCATTTCTAGTAAATGATTAGAGAAATCTAATCAAGACACGTGCCTATGTCAGGGGCTAGGCAATGCACCGTTAAATGTGTCATTGAGTTGTGTGCAGAGCTTGCAAGATGCCACAAACTCATTTTAATTTTACACAGACAAATTGAAAGACCCAATGTCTTCATTAGGGTGCAGCTTGCATTGAAACACAACAACAACAACAACAACAACAACAGGAAGTCAGCATGGAAAACAGAAGCTGCATGTTCAAATCACATCCATATTGGCATTTCACAACTGTAGCCTGATTGCATTGTTAATTAATTCTTGAAATGCACAGTAAGCCAAAGGGACAATTTGAGAAGAGTACTTGTCATTTAATTAGTAAATTAAGGTTTTTTAAATATAAAATCTCAAATGCTTCTCTATTTAATTAGTATGTACTGTAGACCCAAATCTCACACCAGCTGGATATTTTCAGGATAAATGGCTTTGCTTATTTCTTTCATGTATCAAGTCAGTAACTTTTCAGAAAGAGGTTGAGCTTGGATGACAGGAAGGAGAGGAATAAGACTACCAGAACAGAGTGCTTGTTGTATATAATCATATATTTCATGGAGGAAAAGGGAGAAAATTCCTATTTCAAGGTGTTACTCTGACATCTACACTGTGGAACATTACAGCTTGCAGAGTTTCAGGGCTCATCTTGCCCAATATCTTTTTTCTTGGAATAAAATGTTGAGGCTGAGAGACGTAAAGCAACACATCGGAAGTCACACACTTAGTTAAGTAGGGTGATGTAAACTACTATCTACGTCTTCTATCTAGATTTTTTAGATGTCTGTATTCTAATGAAAAGATGTGCAAAGCATAATTATAAGCGTGCATTGAAGGCATGTGAAGTGCATGTGAGAAAGACTTTGTGATCTGTACTCTGATTTTAAAATTTTGGAATACGGAGATTTCACTGGAGTATGTTTGTCTTTAATGCATTACCAATTAATAATTAATATCTCTAAATGAAGAAGGAGCTTGTTTTATTTCACATTCGGGGAGCAGTTTTGTCATGTTTGAGTAAGTTTCCATGAATGTTTCTTAATATAATACCAGGATATGTCAGCTCTGTCTTATATTTGTAATGACTCTATTTTCTTCTTAATTAAACACAGAAGCTGCTGATCTGAGGGCAAAAATAGAATCTGATGAAGTCTGAATTTTTTCCCAGAAAATATTCTGTCTTTGCCTCCAGATGTCAAAAGTTACACATGAGTACAGCTCACACAGGGGAAGGGGCAAACAGCAACCTCTTGGGCTGGAGCCTTGGGCTAGAAAAGATCACTGATTACCCACCTGTTCCCCCTGGATACTAGGGCTTCAATCCAGAAGGTGCTGTGATGAAGTGGCTTCAGCAAAAGATTACCTGAGACATCCTGATCCATTATGAGAACGGTAAGAAGCAATAAAGAAATTGAATATAAAGGAATCAATAAACAAATAACAATGAGTACAAACTACTCAAAAAGCTAAGTGAAATATATTTTCTTCTAAGACACTATAATGAACAATTAATTTGTAAGTAATTCATATATGCATAAAACATTCAATAAAATAATTTTTAAAAGTATGTGTGTTAAATGGCTAATGAGAGGTATATAATACTATAAGGGCTCAAAAATGGAGAACATTGACAGGTTGTGTAAATAGAAGATCACATGGAGACAAGCAAAACAAGCCTCACAAACTGGTTCACTCTGACCACCAGTAGAAATGTAGGTCTTGTTTCTCCTGCTCATGCTGCCTGGTATCTGAATATTGACCTATTGATTTCTTATCACCTGTACAAGCTTATCATCTGTGTCCTCACTACTTTCTGTGGCCTCCAATTTCTTCTTTTGGATTCACTTGAAGATGACTATGTAGCCGGCTAGAGTCATCTGTGTCCTAGGTTGTATCTTTCCTAACTGCATGTCCTGGTCTTGATCCTATGGCTCTACCTGGTTTCCAAGTCATCTCCAGTCTGAAGATGCCAAGCCAATAGTACCCACGTAGACACTAGTACTGACTATGAATGGGTTGCAAAGAATGCTGCTTTTGTTCCTACAGAAGCTATAGCTAGGCTCACAATGAATTGTCTAATATATTTTCTTTGTTAACTTGAGTATCAGTTGCCTCAATTTTTCAGGCAAGATAATTAAGTTAAATAATATCTAAGAATCTGTTTCATCTCTAAGTTGCTATGGTCATGGTGAGATCATTGATCATTCATATGTAAATAGATTTTTCCTAATTATTGTGTAGTATTTGAAAACAGATTGCGCTCATGATTATTTTAAACATGCCCCCTGTGAGCTTCTTTATTCAACTAGTCTTATTTTTTAATAAAACAATTTTAACCAAAGTAAACTTTTGATTAAAATGTCAGAGATTCCAAAGCAATTCAATCCAAATCAATGAGGTTACTAAATGGAAAGTTTTGCAAAACTGAATTCTGCTTTCAAAGTTTCTTGCCTTTTATTGTTAACTTAGGGAATCTAGGGTCACTTTATTCGCTGTTGTTGTTTTAAGCAAAATATAGACTAAATTTTGAATCAAAGACAAGCCTTGATTTTTTATAACTATGACTAAGTCATCACAGATAAGCTCTTTATAATCTTCAAGCTTCATTGTTTTTATCTATAAAATGAGAGTAATGATACTTGCTTTACATATCTTTCAGGATTATTGGGAATGTGAAATGCAGCAATGTAAATAGGGCTATGTGTGGACAGGAAGGTCCTGCTTAGATGTCACACTCTCAGCTCTTTTTGGATTGTTCTTCTATGAGCCATGATATGCTGTTTTTCCTTTTTTGTTTGTTTGTTTGTTTGTTTTTAAAGGATTCTCTCTACTCTCTATCGCCCAGGCTGGAGTGCAATGTTGCTATCTCGGCTCACCACAACCTTCGCCTCCCAGGTTCAAGAGATTCTTCTGCCTCAGCTTCCTGAGAACCTAGGACTACAGGAGTGGGCCACCACACTCAGCTAATTTTTATTTTTTCGCCGTGTTAGCCAGGCTGGTCTCAAATTCCTGACCTCGTGATCCGCCTGCCTCGGCCTCCCGAAGTGCTAGGATTACAGGTGTGAGCCACCACGCTCGGCCTGTTTTTCCTTCTTATACAACACCTACCACATTATATTATGATTAATAATGCATGCTTTTCTTTTTTAGTTTTTGAGTTTCTGGCAGGTTGCGGGGGAGATGAAGTGTTTATTCCTGTAGTCATATAACAGCTGACGCAGTACTTGGCACATGCTAGGTACTCAGTAAATGCTTGTTGAAGATGTTCCATAACAAGTGGGATTTAAGTTGGATATTGAAATTCAAGTGGAGGAAAACCAATGATAGTAGGCATTCATATTAGTCAGGAGAGGCTAATATATGTTTCAGGAACAAGAAACCCCAATATTTTGGTTTGTTTACCATCAATTAAAAATAAAAATAAAGCTTTTTCTCCCTTTTGACAAAGTTCGATGCAGGTCTAGCTGACTCTCCAGGGCAGCTGTTCTATACATGTTGGCTCAGTTTGAATGTCTGGTTAGAGCTCATGCCACCCACTTACAGACATGTGCTTCCATTGTTGTGTGGCAGGGAGAAGTGTGCTGGAGAGTTGCTCAACTGCAATTCTGTAAAAGTGCCAGTGATTACTTTGACTCAGATTTAGTCTCTTATATTTTTTACCTAAAGCAAGTCAAATGGCTGAGTCTAATTGAAAGGTGGTGAGGACATACAATGTCTCATTTGCCTAAAAGGAGCAGAGAATCATGTATTGGTAAACAGCACAGTGCTGGTCACAGTGTGGGTGTATATTTCTACTGTCTAACGACAAATCCGTTGGCTTTCCTTTATAATTATATCTCCTCATATATAAATCAGACCACACCATTTCTCTACTAATGTTCTCAAACATTTTCCAAATGCACTAAAATATTTAATATTATCTCAACTTGACGGTTAACAAAGTTCAATCTTCTCTGTCTCCAGCCCCCTTTTTTTAACTTCGATTCTTGACTTGTAAACTTCACTTGCTTTCTTCAAGTTCCTTGAACATTCCAAGCTTATTTCTACACAAAGCTTTTGCACTTTCAGTTCTACAAGAAACATTCTAATCTCAATCTACACACAGTTGATCCTTCATATGTCTCAGGTTCCCATTCATGAAACACCTGATTAGCCAAACCATTCATAAAAGTGAAAAGTATCACCCACACACACCAGCCTCATTCCATCCCATCACTTGAACTCATTCCCTTCACAGCATTTTTGCTAATATTTAATAGTATCCTATGCATTTACATGTTTGCTTATCTTTCTCATTCTTTCTCCTCTCTCCTCAGCATTTTAAGATATGAGCTCCACAAAGAAGCAGCTATACCTGTTTTGTTCTGGTTTTGTCCTAGCACCTAGAAGAGTACCTGGCATCTAATAATATTTAACCAGTATTTTCTTTTAAATGGAACAATTGTTTGCAATAACGAGAAGATATACTAGATAATTTCGAAACTACAAAATATCAGGGTGCTTCACGGGGGTACAAACTCTTTCTGTCAAGGGCCAGATAGTAAATAATTTTCAGCTCTGGGGGCCAGATGGTTTCTGCTGCAACCACTCAACTCTGCACCAATTCTGTCATTGTAACACAAAAGCACCCATAAACAATATGTCAACATAAGGATGTAAATGTGTTAAAACAAATTTTATTTACAATAACAGGCAGCAGCAGGATTTGGCCTGGGGATGGAACAAAGGGACCCCCTGCTGTAGAGCAAGGTGAGTGAGTCACTTACGCCCTTGACAACACATTCTTAGAAGTCATGCTAGTTGGAGGCAAGTTCTGTTTCTTCCACCAACATCTTCAAGCCTCAGAATCCTTTTCTATCAAATGGGGCTAATAATAGAATACACCATACCTCAGAATTAAGTGAGGCTGTGCAAAAGGTGCTTAATTCTGTGCCTGAAATATAGCAACAGACAATAAATCCATCTAACAACAAATTCTTATGAAGAAGTTATTACAATAAATTCAGTGACAAGCAATGATGGCAATGGAAATAAAAATGGAGAAGCAGATGTAATTGAGAGATTTCAGAAGTAAAATTGGCAGTTCCTGGTGACTAAAGCATGTGTTAATGATAGTGATACCCTTGAACCATTAGTTGTTCAGCTTTGAATACCCTACCCAATTTCTCTGCTTATTCTTTTCCTGTGTTTCTTCCCCCTCTCTTCTCTACTTTTCATTCTTTAAGAACAAGCTCCAATTCACACTTTTGAGCTGCCTTTCAAGTTCCTCAGAAAAATTTATCATTTCATTAAACATTATTTAAAGCTTGGGCTCTTTTTGTTTCTACTCTTCAGTATAGTTAGTTGCTTACACTTTTGTCTTTCTCAGTGCATTGTAACATCTCTGAGAGCAGGCATTGTTTTGTTGCTTATCTGTGTCTTTCATTTGTCTTTTTTTGTCACTATATTCTACATCACACTTGGCATGTGACTTATGCATATTTCATACATTATTATGGAATGATCAAATGAAACAGAGATTGAATGATTTTTTCAAACACAGAAGTTCAACTTCCACTTGCTAGAGTCCCCCATCAATAAAATATGCACAGAACAACACTGGGTCATACACAATGGTTCCATAATTTGACCTGTGTTTTGTCCTCAACATCTGCTTGCAGGGATGCAGCATCCTCGTGGCTGTTCACATGCCATTGCACTGGGATATGTCTCTCTTCACTCTCCATTCCCCACCCCACAAAAACCCCATCGCCTGCCTTATGTGAGAATTGGAACCATAAAAATAAAACAAAGATGTCTTCTTATGTATGATAATTAATGGGAACAAAATGTCTTGGATGAAATATTACTGGCAAAACAAGTCATAACCAGATGTTGTGCAATGCAAGACCCAACATAAAGTAATGAAGAACTCCACTGAGTCAGACGTGTCTCCTTGAAAAATGTTTATTTTGAAAATCACATGAAAAAGTAAAAAATATATAGACGCAAAGACTGCTTTTCAGGAAAACAGTGGGTTCTTTCCCCAGTGCTCTAAAAAGTTTAGATATTGTAGCCAAAACGTCGTAAAATATGATTTTGTTTTCTGCTTTTTTCCCCCAGGGAGAAGGGAATTTTAAAGAAGAGATTGCATCAATAAAGATTCTTTTAGCATTATTTTTATCATTATAAAAATTACACATACTTGTTTTAGATTATTTGAAAACTTCAGAGCTGTAAAGATGAAAATAAAAATTGCTCATTACCTTAATTGGCAAAATTAACCATCCTTAACATTTTTATATGTCTTTTAGTTATTTTGTATGCCTATGTTTATAATGAAACAGTTTTGAATTTTTTAACGTATTAAAATCATGGGATTTTTGTCTTTAATTCACGTTTCCTTTTAGCCATCCACCTCCAAAGCTGAACCATGAGTTTTACTGTACTAGGGAAAAACAAGTTTGAGTCTGCTATGAAAAAGTAATTAGCAGTTTCAATGCTGGTTTCTGGGGTCCATAAAACAAATTGTCTTAAAAACCTGACATTTGGTTTGGACTTGCCATGGATTCTAGAAAGTATAGTTCATAGGAAAGAAAGAGATTTGTCAAATTTCTCTGGGTACTAATTATTTGTGATCTAGTCCTGGTAAAGTAGATCAAATGCTTCCCATATATTCCAGGAGAACTCAGGATATGAATTGGAGTCACAGTCAGATCATCTCTTCTGGGTCTACTGTCTATGAGAAGAAGGGAGAAGGAGATAGAACTAGAAAGCCAAAAACAAACATTCTAGTCATTCTCCACCCCTGCCTCAGGGCCAACGATAAGGTATTGGGAAAAGAGGGATTTGAAACATCTAAAGAGGTATGAAGGAACCACAGAATATTAGCGTAAGTAGCACACTTATCATGAGTTACATGGGAAAGCTAAACAAGAGCAAAGATTTTTGTCTCGAAGCACATCTAACATAGCATGGAATATGGAGTGGTGGCAGTGGGCATTTAGGTAATGAAGCTGAATCAGATCCCATCATCTTTGACTTTGCCTTATACAATATTTATGGAATCGAGAAGTTTGATCTGTTCTTTTGAAAAGGTATAGAGGAGCTGGAGAGAGAGGGGATAGATGAGCATCCATCCAAAGTAAGAACAAGGTGATTGCCATGGCTGGTGAACTTATAATTGAAGCAATGGTTGGGACCACAAGCATTAATGACATGACCAGCAGGTTCCCCTGAAAAGCAAAAAACAGCAGTTGGACCTCATGGGGTTCCTTCTAGGAGACCAGTTATTCCACAGGATGGACCGTGAAGGTCAGAAGGTCATGTCTACAAAGACATGAAGCCTCTCATCCTCCTACTTCTCCTTATTTACCCAGCACTATCTTGGATAAGAGCACATATGGGAGTGAAAGAGCTTTCATGTCCAACAGACAACTGAGATACTGACTTCCTCCAAGTTTGAAGTAATTTATCTTTATTAATTTCCAGTGCAGTAATAGGCCTTAGGTAAGATACAGGGCTAATATCCAGAATCTACAATGAACTTAAACAAATTTACAGGAAAAAAATCAAACAACCCCATCAAAAAGTGGGCGAAGGATATGAACAGACACTTCTCAAAAGAAGACATTTATGCAGCCAACAGACACATGAACAAATGCTCATCATCACTGGCCATCAGAGAAATGCAAATCAAAACCACAATGAGATACCATCTCACACCAGTTAGAATGGCGATCATTAAAAAGTCAGGAAACAACAGGTATTGGACAGGATGTGGAGAAGCAGGAACACTTTTACACTGTTGGTGGGACTGTAAACTAGTTCAACCATTGTGGAAGACAGTGTGGCGATTCCTCAAGGATCTAGAACTAGAAATACCATTTGACCCAGCCATCCCATTACTGGGTATATACCCAAAGGATTATAAATCATGCTGCTGTAAAGACACATGCACACGTATGTTTATTGTGGCACTATTCACAATAGCAAAGACTTGGAACCAACCCAAATGTCCAACAACGATAGACTGGATTAAGAAAACGTGGCACATATACACCATGGAATACTATGCAGCCACAAAAAAGGATGGGTTCATGTCTTTTGTAGGGACATGAATGAAGCTGGAAACCATCATTCTGAGCAAACTATCACAAGGACAGAAAACCAAACACCACGCGTTCTCACTCATAGGTGGGAATTAAACAATGAGAACGCTTGGACACAGGATGGGGAACATCACACACCAGGGCCTGTCGTGGGGTGGGGGGAGTGGGGAGGGATAGCATTAGGAGATATACCTAATGTAAATGACGAGTTAATGGGTACAGCACACCAACATGGCAGATGTATACATATGTTACAAACCTGCACATTGTGCACATGCACCCTAGAACTTAAAGTATAATAATAATAAAAAAAAATTAAGTAAGGAGGGAATGGAAAGAGGCTGATTAACGGGTTCAAAGTTATAATTATTTAGGAGGAATAGGTGCTGATGTCCTTATTGCACAGTAGGGTGATTATAGTTAACAATAATGTATTGAATATTTCAAAACAGCTAGAAGAAAGGATTTTGAGTGTTTTCACTAAAAAAAGGTAAATGTTGAGGTGATGGATATACTAATTATACTGATTTGATCATTACATGCATATATTGAAACATCGCATTGTACCCATAAATATGTAGAATTTTTATGTGTCAGTTAAAATTTTTAATTAAATTTTTTTCAGAGAAAAAAGTAATAGAAAAAAACCACCTGTGTTTTCATATTGCAGTGTGAATAAATTAATTATGCTATATGCATATGAAATGTATATATGCATATAGCAGAATTATATAACTGTGCAATTTATGAAATCAAAGACATTGGATACTGATTTTTTCTGTATCACTATATCATCAGCATTTTCTGTCTTGTAGTTACATATGGGCATCAAAATAGCATTTTAATAGCTTTATTATACTCAATAACATAATTATATTTTGATTTGCTAATTAACTGTCCTATACCCTAGGTTATATTTATGTTTTGTCATAATAACGTTGTTACAAACATCCTAGTGTATAAATATTTTTCTAGTTTTTGATCTTTTTATTAGGAATAGAGTCCTATGAAGAAGGTCAGGATGACTCCTTGGTAAGAGTATAAACAACTTAAATGGCTATTGAAGTATGTCACCAAATTGCTTCCTAGAAAATGTTAAGGATGAGCATGGTGGCTCACGCCTGTAATCCCAACATTTTGGGAGGCCTAGGTGAGAGAACTGCTTGAGTCCACAAGTTCAAGGCTAGACAGTGATTGACATTTTACACCCCAATGATAAAATATTACCAATATAATCTCCCAAATTAAAAATTATAAATGTCTTATTTTTCTACAGCTGGCACATAATAAGCTTTCTTGAATATTGGTTAAATTATTTTAAAAAGCAAGCAATCTCATCACTACTTTAGTTTGCATGACTTTATTATCAGCAAATTTACATATTTTTATTCTTTATTGGCCATTATCTTTTTTCTTTTTCTTATGAACTCTGAAATTTTATTATTCTCTCTCATGTATTCAGCTGAGTCTCTTCCTTCTCAAGCTCATTTCCATTTATGAGTCAGGTAAAACTTCTTGTCATCTCTTTTCTACAAGTTCAAAATCCTCTTGGACTGATTATGAATTTTCACATTATATTATTTTTCCTACATTATATTTTGGTTTCACTAGACAATTGGGCAATGTGCTGACTTTGGATTCAGAAAATCTTCGCTGAATCTTGGTTCTGGTGCTTTCCAGCTGTGTGACTGGGCAAAACACACATTGTCTTCATGGCTTGGTTGACCCACCTATAACATAGATAGTGGCAATGGTCCAAATTTGTGTGTTATACATTCAGAAAATATCTATTGAGTGTATACTGCAGGTGAGGCTTTATTCCCAGTAACAGAGATAAATGGTCATTCACCTAACACAGAGCATGTATATAAAAAGCTTTGCATGTTGTAGGTACACAGATGATGCTTAGTAATTGCCAGATGTACAGGACAAAATAGAGTTATTCATAGAATCTTTTAGAAACCATATGTTTTACACATCACACACACTTATACACCATCGTGGCACTTCTGACCACATTAACAAGATGTGTCATCTTCTTGTTTTTATAGTAACCCAGATATGCTCTGCCGAAGCTCCAAACACTCTGTTACTGTAAGACTCCCCAATGTGTGAGTCATTCGGCTTCTGAGTCCACTTTCAGGGAAGGAGAATAATTAACGGATCCAGAGAAAGATCCAACCTCTGACCCTGACTTTATTAACTTTGTGTGCTGACTAATCACGCTGATTAAGAACAGAAATTCAACCCATTCAGCTGATGTGTCCCTGGAATGTCTCTTTCCAGGCACCCTGATATCTATTTCCTAGAATCTCCCAGCCCCTGAGGAGAATAATTTGGAAATCCCAGTCAAGCTTAATGCATTTCTATTTAGGGATCTAATGCCTGGAAAAAAATAATATCTTTATCATTTATTTAATACATAAGTGGTTCTTTTTCTTGTCTGGTCCGTCAAAGCTTGGCAAAGTAAAGGTCATCCATTAATCACTTTGCCCTTCAGTGAAGTGCAGCCATCCAGTCTGTGAGGGTTGCAGTCTGATCAGCCAGGCGTGCGGCCTGACTCAGTAAAAACTTGGAACTGAAGTCCTGTTAAGGGCACTGTAATTGGTCTTTGTTGCAGCTACAGATGTTGGGACAGAAGCAAAAAGAGACCACTTTTTCCTTAGATGCAGGGATCTAATTAAAGTAGGAATAGCCTTGAAGGGGGACATATAGGTTGATGATGGAAGTGACAAATCCCAGAATGAGACCCCTTTGGGGCTTCTCATTTAGTGCTGACATACCTGAGGTTCTAACAAATGGATCCTGTCTTACCTCAGTCTTAGTATATCTAAAAAAGAACTTCCTCAAACCCAAATTTTCTTGCTTCTACTTCCCATCAACTACAGTATTCTCCAGGCTACATACTGTGAAGGCTGGGTGGTCTCTGATGTACATTTCTCTTTGATATTCAGTAGTCAGCACATACCCAATCACAACACCGCTGCTTTCTTTGCACCCTCCTGACGGTGTCTCCAGCACAAGTACTTACTCAATTTTTGTTAAGATTACTTCTAACAGCCTTGCTAACTGGTCCTTCAGGCCACAATCAGTCCACATACGCTTCCCTTTATAAATAAATATCCTCAAATATCCTTGCCCTTCTACCATACTTTCACTTGAGAAATAAGACAGTATTTCTAACATTTATAGCATTATTGTTATTTAGCTCCCAAGGGCAAACGAAGTGTGGCACCAACTCTCCTATGTCTTATCTCCAACTATTCCTCAATATTTTCCTTTTCCTACAATCAGCTGTGTCCCCCCTCTCCCAGCCCCTCGCCAATTATTATTTGAATATGCTCTTCCCACCGGAAGTTCAAATTCCTGTTTCCACATTAATTCAAAAGACACATATTTAATTGACTCTTTCAGGCCATGTTAGGCATGTGAGATATATCATTTATCCCTCACCTTGTTGTGGGAGGGTCACAGGTGTTATATTTTGAGCGCTAATGATGTGATAAATGCATGTACACAGCCCAAATCCCAACCCACAAGGCTTCAGTGCTCATTTCCCCAGCTGCTGGGATTAGTGACAGCTGAGAGTTCTCAAGGCCTTGTCTTTCTCCAGGACAGCCCTGGTTGAGGAGAACAAGCTCATCCAAGGTCATGGGGGAAGCCTACATCCAATGACTAGTTGACATAGGTATAAAATTTAGCCTCCTTTTCTCTCTTCAAAATTATGAAAATCAAAAAATTAACATTGATAAAGTGTGACCTAATCTATAAAATTTACGTACGTTTTTGTCAATTGTCCCATTAATGTCTTTTACATGGCAACTAAACTAATAAAAATATTTCTGGTCCAGAACCCATTCCAGAAACACGTATTACATTTAATTGTCATGAGTAAATATCGTTTAATTTGGAGCAGCTCTTTAGACTTCCTTTGTCTTTCTTGACCTTGGCAACTCCGAGTGGCTACCTCAGCTTAAGAACATTATCCCAACTGCTCCTTTATTGTGACTTACAATTCATCTGTTTCCTCTGCCCAATCTAGCTTATTTCTTTCCCCATAGGTGTTGATTTTGGTGGCACTCCCTAGTATAAACTCCATATGTGCAAATATGTCTCTGAGTCTGTGTCTTGGGAACCCATTCTGCAGCATGTACTTTGACATAATTTCTACTTATTTTAGCAGTTTAAATAGATTGTAGTAGTCTTGAAATAAGAAAATCATGAAGGTAGTCAGGCTTTGGTAGTCAGGGGTGGGAGGATAATAATAAATACTGCATAACACATATTTAATAAATTCATAATATCTGTCATTTGTGATACATAGGGTATAATAAGCCCATCTCAATTAACTTATATTTCACTGGATATTGACAATTACAACTACTGTGTCTCTTAATTCCCTTACAGTTCATATACATAAAGGCATGGCATACAGAATTTCTAGGTGCCCAATACTATATTGAAATATTTTTTTCCTTATTTTAAATAAAATAAATGTTTCAATGATTTTGAAATAAGTTCAAATTTACAAAAGTTACAAAAACAGTATAAGGATTTCCCACATAATATTTACTCAGATTCTCTTAATGTTAAAATTTTCCATGCCCTCTCTTGCTTTATTATTTCTTTTCTCTCTCTCTCTCTCTATACATACACATAAATAGATAATAGGCTGAGAGGCAGGAGGAAGAGAGAAAAGAGAGAGATGTCAGTTTTTTTCCTAAATAATTTTAGAAGATATTGTATATAATTTTTTTATCCCTAATCCATTCTATGTACATTTTCAAAAAACAGTTATAATCTATAGCTAACCATGGCAAAATTATGAAAATCAAAAAATTAACATTGATAAAGTATGACCTAATCTATAAAATTTATGTACGTTTTTGTCAATTGTCCCATTAACGTCTTTTACGTGGCAACTAAACTAATAAAAATGTTTCTGGTCCAAAACCCATTCCAAAAACACGTATTACATTCAATTGTCATCACTAAATATCCTTTAATTTGGAGCAGCTCTTTAGACTTCTTTTGTCTTTCTTGACCTTGGCATCTTTGAAGAGTATGATTTTGTATTTCTTTTTCCAGAGTTTCCCTGAATTTGGGCTTGTTCGATGTTTTCTCATGATGAGTTCAACTTATAATATTTGGCAAGAATCTCATAGCAGTAATGTTATGCCCTTCTCAGTTTATCAAATCAAAAAGACACAAGAAATCTATTTGCTTCATTACTAGTGATGTTAACTTCGATTTCTCGGTTAAGGTGGTGTCTGCCTGGTTTCTTTACTGAAAAGTAATTATTTTTCTCTTTTTGGACAAGTAGTTAATTTGGAGTCCCTTACCAGAAACGATTTATTACTGTGGAGGCTGCCAAATGGTAATGTTCTAACTCAATTATTTCTTTTACATGAATTGTTTGATTATTGTGTTGTAGGAAAGAATTTTACCTTTTCCCCCATTAATTTTTTTATTCACTTATTTATATCAACATAGGCTCATGAATTCTTATTTTATTCTTTGGATTATATTTCTTTTAATATTACTGTTAATTTTGATGGTTGTATTACCTCATATTTCACAAGTGGAAGTCCCACCAAGCTCCAAGGGGACTCCAGAGTCCCTCTGACATGCCCCATCTTTTAAAAATATTTGTTTACTTTTAGTATTTCTTTTTTTCCTGAGACTGCAAGATATTTTAAGTATTTCTCCTACTCCAGCTCTGAAATCAGCCATTTTTCAAAGGAGTTCTGGCTCCTTTTAGTGGATAATGGTATTTAGACTAAGTCAAGATCTGGCTATCAGATGTTATTGGTATCCCATTGTTTCTTGTCTGTTTCAGCAGACAGAGCTAGTATGTATTGACAGAACATATGTATTGTTTACATATACACATGCCACACACATACATATCTATTTCTAATCTTATCTACTTATATATTAAAGCTATGAATTTATACTAATATCTGGATTATAACTCAGGACCATAGTGCTCATTCTAGTCTTCCCCTTTCCGTATTTTAACTCCCACATTAGTTGGCTTGGGATGCCATAACAAAATACCATGGACTGGTGGCTTAAACAACTAAAATTTGCTTTTCACAGTTCTGGAGGCTGAGAAGTCCAAATCAAGGTGCTGGCTACTTTGGTTTCTGCTGAGTGTTCTCTCCCTGGCTTGAAATGGCAGCCTATGGCAGGAAAAGAGAAAGAAAGATTTTTCTCTCTTCCTCTATGGTCACCATTCTTATTGGATTAGGAACCCAGGCTTATGACCTCAAAGAGGACTCACTTTCCCACTGGAGCCTGTTATCCACAGTAAATTTACTTATTTGCTCAATCATTGAATACAGATTAAGCAGTTTTAACATTGCCAACAGATACCACTATGACAGCAAAACTGCTAACTAGAGTTCAATATTTGTTATTTGTTTTTGTCTTTGGACTATGTTTATAATCCAACTAATTTGTTCAAGAATTTTTTGAATAAGCTTTTTTCTCTTCTTTGAGTTAGATTCTTTTGTTTTTATTTTGTTTCCTTCTCAGCACAGTTAAATTTATTTGATTTTGTTTGTATTCCCTTTTGCCCCATCCTTGTTGATTTCTTTTTCTAATTGAGAATATGAAATATGATGTCATTCTAAAAGTTGAAATTAAACTCAAAGAAATATCACTCCTCTTCTCACCGCTTCTCCTTGTTCCCATTGCTCCAGCCTTGTTACCCCATACTTTTTGCCCCGACGTAACAATCCAATCTTATTTCTTTTTTATTTCTCCTTCTTCTGTTCCTTTTTTTCCTGTAGGGTGGGAGATAACATAAGTGTTTTTTCTTATTTTCCCATTTTTCTTTTCCAAAAGGTAGCATTTTATAGATATATTTTTGCACTTTGTTTTTTGTCCATTTAACCACGTGTCCTGGAAATCACATGATATGGTTCACAGATATAGTCTTCATTCTAGTTTTTGCACAATGGTACTTTACTGGGCAGACATTCCACTGTTTTTCAACAACTTATCTCTATCCTGGCATTTAGACTATTTCCATTATTTTCCAATTATATCAATGCTGAAATCCATTGTTTGAAATGTATGCTTTACAGTTAGATCCCTGATCCATTGGAATCCATTCTTATGTTTGGTGTGAAGAACAGGGACCTAACTCTATCTTTTTTTTTCAAATGTTTAAGCAGTTATTGTATCACCATTTATTTAAAAACAAGAACACAAAATTCTCTTTATTCCAGTTATTTGAAATTCCCTCTTCATCATAAAGTTCTCATTATATTTCTATTATATTTCACTGGTATGTTTATCAGTCAGTCCTGCTATCACAGCTTTAGTTATAGAAACTTTACAGTCTGTTTTAATTTCTGGAATGGCTATGCCACATTGCATTTTTTTTCCATCATTTGTCTGGATATTCTGGTATGCTTCCATATAAACTTGAGTACCAAATTCTATGACTCCATAAGAAAGATTATTGGTATTTTTATTAAAGTTGCATTGCATTCGTAAGTTATTTCAGGGATAACTGAACATATATAATGTTGCGTTATTCTGTTTAGGAGCAAGAGTTGTCTTTCCATTAATTCAAGCATACTTTCAAAAATGTGTTATGGTTTGTATTACGTATGTGTTGTACATTTTTTCTTAAGTTTATTTGGAAGAATTTTATCCTGTTTTTTGTCATTTAATGATGTTTTCTCTATGATTATATCTCCTAATTGGTTTTTGATTATATGACAGCTGTTAATTTCTGCATGTTAAATTTTATGTTCTACTAATCTACTGAATTATTTTATCATTTGAGCTATTTTTATTATTGATTAGGAACTCTAGCTATACTATTATGTCAAGTGCAAAAGAACATAATTTGACTTAGGTCTTTCTTTGTCATATTTAATGCTTTTTGGTTAGAATTTTCTTATGATGTAAGAGGATCCCCACTCTTGATATCTTATTATTTCCATCTTCTTATACCTTTCTTATTCCCTTTAGTTTTAATCATTCTATATCATTTAGTTTGGGTGTGCCACTTGTATATATCGTATAATTATGTGTGTATAGTTAAGCAAAGTCCATTTATGATTTTTAATATGACTGATACGTTTAGTCTCAACTACATAATATTTTATGTTGCAATTTCAATTTGTATTAGATGAAATTTGCTCTATTTATGTCATGTGTCTTCTTTCCTCTTTTTAAAAAATGTGTTTATATTTTGGAAGGTCTGTAGTTTTGTTCTTGTAGTCACGTTTTCTGTTATATTTAAATTATATTTTTATTATTTTAAATTTCCTTAGTCCACTATTTCCTTACTTAAACTTTTACTGTCCAGTATTAGCTGTTCTTGGTGTCTTTAAGTTTTACCAAGGACTTTACACCAATCAGTAAGTTTATTCTTATTTTCTCTTTTCTACCTTTTGTCTTTCCTTTTCTATAACACATAATATAGAACATATTTTTCCACCCTTATTCCCACTATTGTTTTAGACTTTCATCAACAGTTTTATGCATATTCACTGTTAACCATTTTTCTAAATTTTCCCTGACTACCTTTTGGTTGAATGAAGTGCTTCCTTTAGTCCAGAAGCAGGTTTTTTTTCTGTTTTTTTTTTTGTTTTTGTTTTTTCTACAAAGAGACAAATAGTAAATATTCTAGGCTTTGCAAGTCATATGTTGTAGCTATGGTGAAGCAAAAGCAGCCATAGACAATACATAAACTCAGTAGAAGTGTGTTCCAATAAAACTTTGCTTACAAAACCATACCGACATAGTTTACTAACTGTTGCTCTAGTACTTGCTTGAGAATGAACCAAGGACACAAAATCATCTGAGCTCTTGCATGTTGGAAAGCTATTTTTCTATAGTCTTGAGAGTTAAATGCAGTTTGGCTAGATACAATGTTACTGTCTGATATTTGTTTTCCTGAAATTTTTTGAAATTGCTGCTGAAGGGTGGCCATTCCAAGATAGTATTCTCTGATCACCTGAATACGTTTATCTCCCTCCCTGGTAGTATACTCTGGTCTACCAGGACATTGTGGTGACATTTCACATAGATGGTGGACTTCATATTTCTGGCTGTGATTTCAGGCCACTCTTACTTAGTCTTGCCAATAGTTTTCCTCTTCTGTCCTGTCTGCAGTCTTTCTCAGATTGTGTTTGTACTCTGCAAAGGCTTGTGGCAGGAACACAAGCAAGAGCCTGCTGAATTTGATGAGTGTTTTGTTTTTATTTTTTAAGGTAATCTGAAGTTTGGCTCTTCACTACTCTTCTAGTTATTCATTTCTCTAGAGAGTCCTTAGAGGCCTTTGTAGCACATACACCATGTTTTATAATGACTAAAATATTGCATTGAATTACCTCATTTTATGGTATTGTAGTGTATGTCTTTACACTTATTCCTCATTTTTCAAGGATAAAAATCATAAAAAAAAAAAAAGTTAAGAATACATTCTGAATTCTCTTTCCAGAGGCTTCCCCCTTGTCTTGGGATTATGGATGAGTGAGGAAAGTTTTCCAAGATTCAAAATAGGATGTGACTTTGCGGTTCTGTAACTAGTGGAAACAGTATCACTTCAATGTAGGAGATGTCTAAGGGGAATGGCAGAATAGAACATGAGGGAGGCAGTCCTGAAGATGCCAGGACTCCATCTGAGTGTTCCTGCGCCCAAGTGCAGCACGGATGGCAATGGCATAAAAGAAGCAGATACACAGGACTTCAAAGGCTCACGTAGACTGACTATGAGTGATAGTATTTATATAAAATCAAGATGAGTTGGCCCTCTTTAAATACAAATAGTTCTATGCTTTAAAAAGACCTCAACCCTTACCCAATTTAGAAATAGGGAGGTATAGAAAGTGCTAATAGTGAATGAAAATGAATTTCTCCAACCAGGAAGGAGAAAGCAATAAATAAGATTTAAGTTTTAAAAATATTAAACTTAAGAAATTTTATTAACAAGAAATATCATGCAAGCAAAGTCAAATTTCGGGGTTTGGAACGACTGCTTTACAAATGGGAAGATGGTATATCCTGAGTGGCCAGGAATAGTACACTTGACCTTTGAACAGCATAGTCTGAACTTCAGAGGTACACTTATATGTACACTGATATGCAGATATTTTGCCTTTGCCATCCCAGAGACAGCAAAGCAACCCCTCCCCTTCCTCCTCTTCCTTAGCCTTCTCAATGCGAAGACAATAAGGATGAAGACCTGTATGATGATCCACTTCCATTTAATAAATAGTAAATATATTTCTCTTCCTTAAGCTTTTCTTATAACATTTTCTTTTTTTAGCTTAATTTATTGTAAGAATACAATAAATACATATAACATGAAATAGATGTTAAATGTTTATGTTATGGGTAAGGCTTCTGTTAAACAGTAGGATATTAGCAGTTAAGTTTTGAGAGAGTTAAAATTTATAAGCAGATATTTCCACTGCATGGAGGTTGGTGCACCTAACCCCCATATTGTTCAAAGATAAACTGTACTGGTTTTTACTTGCTGTTCCAGAGTAATTTTTGGAAGCATTCTTTTTTATTTTCATATTTCCATTATTTGGAAGATCAGGTATATGGTCACCTTATTCATAATTGAATGTTGCCATAAGATTTCAGTGTCCAAGTCTCTGGTTTTTGCAAATATGCCTATATGATAGACCATTTGATAGTATGCTATACTCTACAAATGAAGCTTCCCCAATGCTTTAAAAGAAAACAACAAAGAGTTGGAACATCGAGTCATCTCAGTGTGCGCAGTGGTAGCAGAATGCTCCATACAATAGAACCTGTGCCGTCATATTAAATACCCCGTTCACATTGGGAGAAACAATCTAGTTGCAGCACAAGATTATCTGTCACATTAAATTATGTGGCTAATTTGTATTCTATTAGTTTTTTTAGAGCTTCTTAGTACTTCATTTGTAAATTTATTTTGGTTTTATAGTTGCATAGAAGTTATATGCATAAAGAGTTTTATGCTTGTAGCTAATTAAGTAAAATTATAATAAAATGAGTCAACAGGAGTGTATGTCTCTGGCTGAACATGTCTTTTAAAAGGTTATATATTATTCGTTTAAAAAACTGAATTGAAATCTATATAACACAAAATTAACCATTTCAAAATGTACAATTTAATGGTGTGTAGGATAGTCACAACATTGTGCAACCATCACCACTATCCGGTTTCAAAACCTTTTCATCTCCCTGAAGGAAATGTCTTACCCATTGATCAGTTAGTCCTCATTCTTCTCTCCCCTTAGTTGCTGGCAACCATTAATCTGCTTTCTGTCTCTGTGAATTTACTTATTCTGGATACATTATATAAATGAACTTATACAATACATGGTCTTTTGTGTCTGGCTTCTTTCAATTAGCATAATGTTTCTGAGGCTCATCCACATTGTAGCACATATCAGCGCTCCCTTCCTTTTCATTGATGAATAATATTCTATTTTAAGGCTATACAGGCTGAGCACTCCTTATCCAGAAATTCAAAATCCAAAATGCTCCAAAATCTGAAATTCTTTGAGTGCTGACAGGACAATGAAGATGACATTGTTAACATTACAGACAAAGTGCCTGTAGAAGACATGGTGAAAATGTGTGACAGGCTTATTGAAGGACTAGATAAGCGTGCGTTCATAACAGAAAAAGGAATTATGTCAGTTTATAAAATCAAAGACAGGCTTCTAAGACAAAAATGATTGTTAACAAGGCAGATGACTCTGGAAGAAACATTTTAAAATGTCGTCCAGCGGAATGTCTCCGTATCCCTAGATGACCCACTTCCTGGGCCCCCAGCCTCTTCTGATATATCTCCT
This sequence comes from Gorilla gorilla gorilla, assembly GCF_029281585.2. Taxonomy (NCBI): domain Eukaryota; kingdom Metazoa; phylum Chordata; class Mammalia; order Primates; family Hominidae; genus Gorilla; species Gorilla gorilla. The sequence continues at coordinate 73,127,367 of NC_073241.2, forward strand.
CACCTAAATCAAATATAGTATAGAGGAAACGTTTAATCAAAATGCATTATAGGTGGAGACTGAAAGTCTGCCCTTGTTGGTTGTTGCTATTGTTTGATAGCTGATACAGGTGTTCTAGTGGTACTACTTTGCTGCTTGGTTATCCTGAACACATTAATTTTTCACAGTATTAATGGTTTGACATTTTTTTACTATTAACTACTTATGGGTGAATAAGTGAAAGATAATCATTGCTTATTGGGAGCAAATACATGAGTCAGAAATGATAGTGATGCCAAACAACTACAGATTGTCCTCATGGGGGTCTGCTTTCTAATGGTGCAATGCACACAAATTCTCTTCAATGCAAAGAATTATTTAAAAATATGTAAGGCAGGCAAGTCCCAAAATTTGGGCTTAGCCCAGGAGGGTTTTTGACTTCACCCAGGAAAGAGTTCATGGAAAAGCCGGTGGTGTGATTTTTATTAAAATGACAGTGAATAGCAGCAGCAGAGATACTGTTCCTTGCAGAGCAGGGCTAACTCATAGGCAGTGTATCCATAGTAGCAGCTTAGAGATAGTTCGTAGTCATATTTTATATTTAATTTTAATTATATGCAAACTAAGGGGCAGTTTATTTAGAATTTTATTTTTAAACAGTGGTCTTTTTGCATTGTTGTCCTGGAAAGGGGTGGTAATATTTGGGTGTTGCCATGACAATAGTAAATCACATGGCATTGGTGGGCATGCCTTATGGAGAGGTGCTTTGGAACTACCCTGTTTTAACTAGTCTTTAATCTTGTCTGTAGTTGAAATCTCCACCTCTGGAGTTGAGTCTTGCCTCCCACCTCAAAAATGTACAAAATTTTCTTCATATATGTGTAAAAGACATATAGGAAACAAAAAAATTTCATGTTCAAACTTGAGTCTCATCCCCAAGATATCTCATTATGTACGTGCAAATATTCCAAATTTCAAAAAAAAATCTGAAGTTGAAAATACTTCTCCTCCCAAGCATTTTGAATAAGGAATACTCAACCGATATACCATATTGTTTGTTCATGTACCCATTTATGAACATTTTGGTTGTTTCAAATTCTTTGGTTATATTCTAATCAGTTCTGCTATGAACGTTCATGTGGAAATATTTGATTTACTCTTTTTGTAAAAGAAAGTCTACGTTATAATTTGACACAGATTGAAATGTTTGAGAACTATCATATTTGTCATTGATGTGAATGATTAATTTTGTTCTTAGCATGAAAGTAAAATATAATGCTCAGATTCATCTATTAATCTATTCATCTTCTCTTAGAAAGAGGCAATATTTTGCACTTATGAATCTTAGGTTGCTATGGAAAAAATAGAATACTTTAAACACTCTGACCATGGGACCTTTCTTTCATGTTTAATATATATCCTTTTCTCCCTTTAGTCAATTTTCTAAAGCTTGTTAAGCTTGTTTGGAACTTTTCAAACATCGTCTGCAGGTGAAGGATACAGACAATGTTCAAATTAAGGACGGTGCTCCTTTCTTTTCCATGGAAAACAGAGTATATGTCAAGGAAATAGAGCATATTTTTTCTGACTTTTGTCTACTTGACCCATCAAGACATTTTCTGAGACCTCTTTGATGTTCAAAAAGTTTTAAAAGATTACATACTCTAGAAGGCCTTTTTCCTACTTCAGAGAAGCATTGAAGTTTTAATTTGGTTGAGAACAGCATCACCTTTACCTTCTTCTATTGGGATTCCCTCTGACTACACAGGCTTGTATGAAAATTTCAGTGCTAAGGACCAATAATTCTCTATGAATTTTGACATTGTGGTGCATCCTTAAGCTTAAACTACATCAACTATGTAAAGAATTAAGGCAATCAATAAAACACAGAGCAAAATTGGTATTTAAACAAGTGGGAAAAAAAAATGGTAAGATTTCCGGCCTCAGTGGCTCTGTCTGGTAATCAGCCATTATAAATAATGTAACAGTTGTTCAATCTCCCTGGCTCATGTTGACACAAGATTAGAGTTATCAAAAGCACACTATGATTAATAAAACTATGAAAGCACTATAAAAACACAGCTCTCTATAGTCAAGTAGAGATGAGGGAGGCAATATATTTTCCCTTATTTCTTCTTTTTTGGTTGTCCCAGGAGGAACTTTAAGAAGATAATTTGCATGTAGCAAGTGTTTAATAAATACATTTCTAATTGAAATGTTTTTACTATATTCCATCTCTATTCATGTGTAATTTAAATTTCACGATATAAACTAGAATACAAATACTGAGAGTATATGAAGAAAAAAAATCTTTGAGTAGGATGCAGATTTTGAAAATCTCCCCACCCTTACCCATTTGAAATGTTCTACTCTTACTATATCTATTGAAAGAAGAGGGTGGAAGAGAATCAACTTGGTAGTTATTCATTCTGAGTTCTAACTTATGGCCTGTATTTTACAAGCTGCTTGACAAAGCATTTCTCCTTCTGTGTCTCAATTGCATCTTCTACCAAATGGGAGAAAGAACACGTGCGGCTTTCTCCCTCACAGGGCCATTGTGCGGCTACAGTGTTATCCTATCGCCAAAATTACCGAGCACACCATATAATGTAACATTAGCCTTAATAAATATTGTTTGCCTTTTATTTTCTGACCACTTGCATTGGGGTAGGGATGCGGGAATATCAAATAATTCCTCTTCATTCTCCTGTTCTTAAAATATTAAAAACTAATGCCCAGGGGAAAATGTAAATGTAAATGTTTACATCCTATGGGAAAATATTTTAAGAGTGCTAAATTCTGCTCACAGAAAATTCTGCCCATGGAAACTTACTTCTCTTGCACAATTCCTCATATTGTAGTTGTGGATCTTCATCTCCTCTCGTTCACTTTAAAATTAAGTGAGTATTGAGTAATTCAAATTTTTTTTTGATAGTTTGCCAAGTGACTCATCAATTTTAAATAATGAGACTCAGAAAATATGATTAAGTATGGAGTTTATTTGCGCAAAGATTGAGGATGACCACTTGGAAAACAGCAACTCCAAATGTGTGGGGTCAGTGTTAGAAAGTTAAGGTTTCTTTTATACAGGCAGAGAAAGAGAAATTGTAGCAGGATTACAACATTTTTCTGTATGAGACCAGTGTATAGGTTATAATGATTTGATTGGTTACTGAATGTTACATTCCAAGGAAGATATTGTTACTCTGTGAGGAGGAGGAGTGGTCTGACAGGGTCTTTTCTCTGGCCCCATTTGGTCTTCCTAATTATTTATAGCGAGAAAAAATAACAGAAGTTGCATCTGCATGCAACATAACTCAGACAGCATAGCCACATTCCTCTTAAGGCTCAGAATAATTTAAAGTTCCAATAGCTTTGATTCTGAATTATTTAATTTTATGCCCATAACCAGGGTCAGCAATTAAACTTACATATTTTATTGACATGTACCTTAGGATGAATAAAGAAGTTTTTTAGCTGTCTAGACCCTGCTGAACTAAGAAGTAGGGAAGATTGTTTCATTTTACACCATTCTGAAATTGTATTATACTTTCTTGTGAAGCTAGATTTCTGTCATCATAAAGTATATATATAATTATCGTATTTTCATAAGGAAAAGGAAACACAATTTTCTCTCTAAGCTTCATAGTTCTTAGTTGGGACAGACCCCTGTAACAAAAGAAATTAACAAAAGAAAAACAAACAGACATTTAATAACATGTATACCTCATGTATACGTGGGAATATCTACAGAAAAATGAGAAAAGGTGGCTTTGAATAAGCTTAAATGTCATCATTTGATGAAACAAAGATAGATTAGGCAGGTTGGTTATAGAGAGATATCCAGAGAAAGTGGAGTAAACAAGAATAAGATTTATTATACAGATTTAAATTGATGCCTTCTCCATTCATAGTAGTTTGTAGTGATTTAGAATATCCTTATTTTCCTGAAAGAGAAAGAGAGAGAGAGAGAGAAACTTACAAATGGAGATTATTCCTTTATAAACATAAATTTCCCTTATAAAAAAAAGGTACATTCTACTCTGTTTTTAGAGCTTCTCCTGTGGCTGGTGTTTCTCAATCAGCTCAAAATAATCCTTATGCTTATGAAGCATATTTTGGAATAGGACATTCTGGTCTTTCACAGTAACCATGACCAAAACTGTAATACAGTAGGCACCCCCTTATGTTTGGGGGATATGTTTCACGACCTGGGTGGATGTCAAAACCATGGATAGTAGCTAACCCTATACGCATAATGTTTGCTTTTATACATATGTACCTATGATAAAGTTTAACTTATATATTAGATACAGTAAGATTAACAACAAAAATAATAAAACAAAACAATTATAACAATATACTATAATAGGAGTTTTGTAAATGTGGTCTCTTTTACTCTCTCTCAAAATATATTATTGTACTGTACCCACTCATCTCTTTGTGATGATGTGGGATGATAAAATCCCTACATAATGAGATGAAGTGATGTGAATGCAGTAGGTATTGTGACGTAACATTAGGTTCCTATTGACCTTGAATGCAGGCACTGTGATATTGCGACAGTTGATCTGATAACTGAGATGGCTACTGAGTAACTAAGAGTGGTAGTGTATACAGCATGGATGTGCTGGTCAAAGGGATGATCCTTGTCTTGCTCGGGGTGGAGCTGTACAGCATGAGATTTCATCACACTACTCAGACAACATGCAATCAAAAATTTATAAGTTGTTTATTTCTGAAATTTTCCATTGGATATTTTCTGACTGTGGTTAACTATATGCAACTGAAACCACAGAAAGCAAAACTGTGAATAAGAGGAGACGACCATAGTACAAACTACTTGTTGAACATTTTATCCTCAGATATTTGATTTTGTGTATGCGTCAAGAGTAGACCCCACTCCCAAGGGTGAATGATCATTTTCTAAGCTCACCAAAGATGATACAGAAATTAGGAAGTAAATTTCCAATTTCTATGAGACTAAATCTGCGATGTAAACTGAACGCTGAGATGGGGCATCACTTTCTTCTCACTATGTAAGTATGCAACACAATATGCTGAATTTTAGTTGGAAGTTTTTTTGGAGGACATGGAATCAGAACATTTTGAGTATTCTAAGACAAGTCTTCTCTGGCCACGGAGATAATAGTCTCCGGGTCTGGGATGTAGGGCACCTTTCTCTGGACGGTGCTTTACATGGTCTTTGACCACTTTGGATTCTTTTGGATTCTCTGTCTATTCTCTGTTTCCTTCTACATTGAGTACAATATATTAGATTATTAGGTATCTACCTAATAAATCACAATTTACTTTCTCAAGATAACAAACAACACGAATAGGATGGAGATATGCATCTATCCAAACTAATCATATATTTAGAGTTTCTTGATTTATACTCAGGTATACATAATAAAATATAATGTGTATAAATATTATCAATTCAGCTTTCATAAAGCAAACGTATTTTAAATGCTCTTCAATACTGAAGAGAGAAACATTTTCCTTATCTCAATTATTTCCCTTTAATACAACTAAAACTGCTCAATTGAGTTGTATACACATAAAAGATATCATGTCTTGTAACTCAATATCCCCACATGTAAATTTTAAAACCATGTATTATGTGCATTTTAGATGGTAACATTCTTTAGAGAAAATTAGATATCTGGGAAAAAATATATAAAGTGAAGTATTAATTCCTTTGTTATAAATTCAGCTTCTGTTTAAAACAAAAGTTTATGCTCACTCTATTTCAGACTTCTTTAGGAATTAGGCCTTTTACACAGCTCTAGGTCCCTTCATTTCCAGGTTAAACTTTAAATACATAAATATAAATTAAATCCTCCTCTCTTAAAAACTCTCTGTCACTTTGAGCACTTAATTAGTTATGTAAATATATTTGAGTGACTGCTATGCAAACTCACTGTTAGCTAGACTGAAAAATAAATAAGTAATAATTTCTATCACTACCATGCTTTTAATTTATTATTTCTTTTTTTTATATATATACTTTAAGTTTTAGGGTACATGTGCACAACGTGCAGGTTAGTTACATATGTATACACGTGCCATGTTGGTTTGCTGCACCCATTAACTCGTCATTTAACATTGGGGTATATCTCCTAATGCTATCCCTCCCCCCTCCCCCAACCCCACAACAGGCCCTTGTGTGTGATGTTCCCCTTCCTGTGTCCATGTGTTCTCATTGTTCAATTCCCACCTATGAGTGAGAACATACAGTGTTTGATTTTTTGTCCTTGTGATAGTTTGCTAAGAATGATGGTTTCCACCTTCATCCATGTCCCTACAAAGGACATGAGCTCATCATTTTTTATGGCTGCACAGTATTCCATGGTGTATATGTGCCACATTTTATTAATCCAGTCTATGGTTGTTGGACATTTGGGTTGGTTCCAAGTCTTTGCTATTGTGAATAGTGCCGCAATAAACATACGTGTGCATGTATCTTTATAGCAGCATGATTTATAATCCTTTGGGTGTATACCCAGTAATGGGATGGCTGTGTCAAATGGTATTTCTAGGTCTAGATCCCTGAGGAATCGCCACACTGACTTCCACAATGGTTGAACTAGTTTACAGTCCCACCAACAGTGTGAAAGCGTTCCTATTTCTCCATATCCTCTCCAGCACCTGTTGTTTCCTGACTTTTTAATGATCGCCATTCTAACTGGTGTGAGATGGTATCTCATTGTGGTTTTGATTTGCATTTCTCTGATGGCCAGTGATGATGAGCATTTTTTCATGTGTCTTTTGCCTGCATAAATGTCTTCTTTTGAGAAGTGTCTGTTCATGTCCTTCACCCACTTTTAGATGGGGTTGTTTTTTTCTTGTAAATTTGTTTGAGTTCATTGTGGATTCTGGATATCAGCCCTTTGTCAGATAAGTAGATTGCAAAAATTTTCTCCCATTCTGTAGGTTGCCTGTTCACTCTGATGGTAGTTTGTTTTGCTGTGCAGAAGCTCTTTAGTTTAATTAGATCCCATTTGTCAATTTTGGCTTTTGTTGCCATTGCTTTTGGTGTTTTAGACACGAAGTCCTTGCCCATGCCTATGTCCTGAATGGTAATGCCTAGGTTTTCTTCTAGGGTTTTTATGGTTTTAGGTCTAACATTTAAGTCTTTAATCCATCCTGAATTAATTTTTGTATAAGGTGTAAGGAAGGGATCCAGTTTCACCTTTCTACACATGGCTAGCCAGTTTTCCCAGCATCATTTATTAAATAGGGAATCATTTCCCCATTTCTTGTTTTTGTCAGGTTTTTCAAAGATCAGATAGTTGTAGATATGCAGCATTATTTCTGAGGGCTCTGTTCTGTTCCATTGATCTATATCTCTGTTTTGGTACCAGTACCATGCTGTTTTGGTTACTGTAGCCTTGTAGTATAGTTTGAAGTCAGGTAGCATGATGACTCAAGCTTTGTTCTTTTGGCTTAGGATTGACTTTGCAATGTGGGCTCTTTTTTGGTTCCATATGAACTTTAAAATAGTGTTTTCCAATTCTGTGAAGAAAGTCATTGCTAGCTTGATGGGGATGGCATTGAATCTATAAATTACCTTGGGCAGTATGACCATTGTCACGATATTGATTCTTCCTACCCATGAGCATGGAATGTTCTTCAAGTATCCTCTTTTATTTCATTGAGCAGTGGTTAGAATTTCTCCTTGAAGAGGACCTTCACATCCCTTGTAAGTTGGATTCCTAGGTATTTTACACTCTTTGAAGCAATTGTGAATGGGAGTTCACTCATGATTTGGCTCTCTGTTTGTCTGTTATTGGTGTTTAAGAATGCTTGTGATTTTTGCACATTGATTTTGTATCCTGAGACTTTGCTGAAGTTGCCTGTCAGCTTGAGGAGATTTTGGGCTGAGCGATGGGGTTTTCTAGATATACAATCATGTCATCTGCAAAAAGGGATAATTTGACTTCCTCTTTTCCTAATTGAATACCCTTTATTTCCTTCTCCTGCCTGATTGCCCTGGCCAGAACTTCCAACACTATGTTGAATAGGAGTGGTGAGAGAGGGCATCCCTGTCTTATGCCAGTTTTCAAAGGGAATGCTTCCAGTTTTTGCCCATTCAGTATGATATTGGCTGTGGGTTTGTCCATAGATAGCTCTTATTATTTTGAAATACGTCTCATCAGTACCTAATTTGTTGAGATTTTTTGGCATGAAGCGTTGTTGAATTTTGTCAAAGGCCCTTCCTGCATCTATTGAGATAATCATATGGTTTTTGTCTTTGGTTCTGTTTATATGCTGGATTATGTTTATTGATTTGTGTCTGTTGAACCAGCTTTGCATCCCAGGGATGAAGCCCACTTGATCATAGCGGATAAGGTTTTTGATGTGCTGCTGGATTCGGTTTGCCAGTATTTTATTGAGGATTTTTGCATCAATGTTCATCAGGGATATTGGTCTAAAATTCTCTTTTTTGTTGTGTCTCTGCCAGGCTTTGGCATCAGGATGATACTGGCCTCATAAATTTATTATTTCTAATCAAATATTTGTTTGTTCTCATCTTGGATCCTAAAATGCAGAGACTGGATTATTAAATCTTTACTTTTTCTTTTTACTTTCTCTCTCTTGTTTCTTCTTTTGTGCGTTTTTCATTTCTTGCTCTCTCTTTTTTTTTTGCTCTCTCTTCGTTCTCTTTTCCCTCGTTCTCTCTACTTTTTCCTCTTGCTTTACCTAATAAAAATTGTTTAAGATTAAGCAGCAAAAGAAAAGAATGTGACACATGAGTAGAGTTCAGGAATACAAATTGTACAAATATAGATCAATGGCAGAAAGGAATATGATTTCTAGCGTGAATTTGTAGGACTTGCTAACATGCTGAAGCTTATTTTCTCTCCACACCTGCACCCAGATACTCTGTCTTCCCAACTGCTACTAGGGATAAGCCCCCGTTTGCTCCCAAGGCTAATCTCTTCACTTATCCACTAAATCCCATCTGTTTTCTCCTAATTTATTGCTTCCATTGTTTACTCCTTTTTCTTCATTATCTATCATCATTTTCTCTGCAATGCATCTATTCCACTATTTAAAAAATAAAACGGATCTTTTGCACTGGAAGCTCATCCAGCTATTTCTCCAGTATTTGCTCTAAACTCCCAATTTGCTTCCACCCTGTATCTAATTTGTCAGCAAATTTTTATTTTTGTCATAATGATATATTTAAAATTTTACTACTTATCCCTTATTCCACTTCTATCAGTCTACAATCAGCTATCCTATTAAAATTTCCTGTCAAGTTAAAAATCAGATTTTACCCGGACTATTGGAATAGCCTGCTACCAAATCTCCTACTTCCTTATTATCTATTATCACCAGAGTAGAAAACATTATTCTTTGAAACTCAAATCAAATCATGTCCCTGTTCTGAAGAAAACCCATATGGCTCTCTAACCCATGCAGAATAAAAAACAGTCCTTGCAGCATCCAAGGTGACTCTGCCTACTGCTCCTTTCTTCTTCTGCTTCTTCCCATCTTGCTCAACAAACCTTATAACACTCTTTCAGCTATTCTTCAAACACTCCAGATGCACTTCTCCACCAGGGTGTTTGTACTTGTTTTTCCCTGTCATATCTTCCTGGCTCTCTCTCTCTCACTTCCACAAGCCCTTTGCTCCAAGATCACCCCCATCTGAAATTGCAAACCCATAGACAAACCTGTCATCTGAACTTCTTGATTTTTCTCAATTGCTCCTCTTATTATTAGCATCACTACTTGACATGGTATATATTTAACCTAACATTTTCCTCTTTTTTTTCCTACTAGAGTGTAAGATCTGTGAAAACTGGTATTTTTGTCTGTTGGTTTATATTGTTGTTGTTGTTTCATGGTTTTGTTTCTTCTGTAATCATTGCCCTCCAGAGTTCAAAACATTTGGTAAGCACTCAATAAATATTTTTTGAATAAAAATTATTTTAAATATTATTTTTAAATGTTATTGTTTTATTTGGGGAGAGAAGATCCCCAAAGGGAAAAAAATTCATCATGGTTATATAGTAAAAGAAAGTTGACTTTATTTTTTTAGTTGAGCTGATAATGTTTAAACACAGCAGGCTAGACAACTCAGAGATGTGCATTATCTAATGAACCTCTTTAGTCTGAAATACATCCTACACGATATTGTTCATTTTAAGTTATTTTATACAAGATTGTTTTAAGCTTTATTTTCTTAGTCTGTAAGAGGAGGAACTCTACCCTTTGATTCTTCTCTGTTTTTCTTGCCTAATAGAGTTGCTGCAGCCATGGTAGATTCTTATTGAATGTGTGCTGAGTAACAGATGACTTGATTAATATAAAATATATAATATTTTCCCCTGATTCTTGACAAGCCATATCACATAACTGCCTCAACAGGTTTAATTTATGAAATCTTTGAGACCCATACCTGATGGAAATTGGATGTTAATAGCTAAAAGAATGACAGATGCATAACAATTTGAAATACATACAAAATCTTTCTTCATCACTGCTTGCAACCAACTCTCTACTCCATTAAGATTTAGGTTTGACTGAAATTTCTAGTGTGGCATTTGAGAGAGAATGTTCAATGTTCACTATACTCAATTCTCAATAATAATTGAGACTATACTCAATAATTGAAACTATACTCAATAATTTCAACCATATAATCTTTGATAGTTTCTCCTACGCTCCCTGGATCTTCCACTGTGCGTAAAAGAGAGATTGAAACCCTAAGAATCTTGTGAAACACATTAATTTATAACTAAAACTAAAAAAAAAAAACCCCAGTTTCAAATATAAGCTAGTGCCAAATACAAACGGACAAACGTAAGCTTGTGAATAGATAGCAGAATGTAGAGAGAAAATAATTTACTTCCAAATCGAGGAGAAAAATACACAAAGGAAATTGTTTATCTTTGTGAAATGTAAAATTCCCAGGGTCACATTAATTCCTCAATACTTGCCAGTCCCATCACCGAGCCTTCATTTGCCATAAAGTGTGTGAAAATAGCATTATCCTGATTGTGTTTGTGTTTAGTCTTATGAATAGAAACTGTGCATTTACATATAATAAAAGGCTGATACAACTAATTTCTTAAGCCCCCAAAAATATATTTACATTAGGGTTTTATATCTCTGCCTGCTTCTTAAAGATTATTAAAATAATAACTCTGATAAAATCTAAAGCAAGATTCTTGTTTGGAAATGAAATTCTATCACAAATGTTGTATTATAATAATTAGATTACTGTTATAGTTTTGTTTTACTGAGTATATGCTTCCATTTAACATAATGTTACAGATAGAGAATTCACAAGAAAAGAGTCTAAAGGTAAATGATGTAATTGTGAAAGCAGAATTAATTTTATAATACAGCTAAAACAAAATTTGATAGTGATTGAAAATATCAAAATGGAAGCATGGTAAAGTTAATAAAAGGTAGCATGCATAGTTGTGTAGTTTATTTTCTTAGGTAGCATTAAAATGAAATGCAAAGCAAACGAAATAAAAAATCCATTCATGTGCCTTATGGAATCATAAATTCCAATGACATTACAATGAAAACAACATGATTTGCCCAGTCAAAGCCAATTATGTTAATGGAAAGAGAATGAGAGAGAAAGCTATGGACATCATAAACACTGTCAGTCCAAATCTTCATCTCTTTGGCAGTTAAGTCAAGTTAATCTACTCTTTTACGTAATTCTTCATAAAAATGTTTGAGGCTAACTGTGAGTCTGAAACCATAAAATGATCCATGATCAGACAGTTTTTTAGGGGGTTTCTCTTTTATATTTTTATTTGTCTGTTAGTTTTTATTACCATGTACAGTTTTAGTATAGACACGCTATTGTATCTGACAATTACTAAGTTATTTTCTCCAACTTAGCCTCGACTATACTAATAGTAAATATGATTTAACCCTACCACTAGATTTATTACTTAATAAATATTCTAAAACCCATATTAAATAGGAATAATAATCATAGTATCAAGGGCATTGAGCTAGAAATTATGAGACCTAGATTCTAATTGTATGTAGTTTAACAATAATAGGCTGTGTGACCTTGTTCAAGTAGCTTCAATTTTGACTATTGCATAAATAATTTCAACCATATAATCTTCAAGAACACTACCAGTTGCAGCATCCCATGATGCTATCTGTAAATAGTGTTTACAGTGATCAAAAATACTTTATCTCTGTGATTCACTTTGATCCTCAAAACTTCATTTATAGACAAAGAGTGGATTAAATGACTGTTTAAAGTAGAAGACACATGGTTAATATGGTTGATTAAAAAAGAGATAACATTGTAGTCAGAAAATACATATTGAATGTCTCCAGTGCTTGCCAAAGGGAATGCGGTGATGAACAAGGGAGATATGGTATTTTCATCACAGAGCTTTCAGTTTAGTGTTAAGGATTATCTTTTCTCTAGAGGTGCCCTTTCCAGACAGCAAGATGCTAAGAGGTGCCCACCAGTCTTCCATCACACAATCTCAAAAAGCTAACTTAAAATAAATAATAAATATAAATTGTAAAATGTTAAATTAGCATAACAAAATCCCTTAAACATCCTGTAAAGAAAGAAACCTATTTAACTTTAATTAGCCTAGAGTTTCACAAGCATATTTAATTGTAAACTACCCGCCTGCTCCCCTCCCCCTTCTCACCCAGTAACTGCTAACACCCAGTGAAGCTTTCCCACAGCACAGTTTTGGAAACACTGGTTTGAACTAAGGTCTTCAGTAGCTAAGGGTTGTTGACATAAAGAACACTAAGAGATATCAGAGCTAGCTTTGAGTCAGTGTTGAGCAGAGCTAATGAGCTATTTTATGCATATGCTGTTCTTTCAGAAAGAAATATTATGCAGAGAATCATTTTTAAATCCCTACCAAAACTAGAGTTCTCTCTCTCCTTCTTCTCTCCTTTCTATGCTATTCAAAGAGGAAAATAAACTTGATGGAATATTTCTACCCAGGGAGTAAAAAGCTTTGTTTACTTTTCTGCAAAGCTCTCAGTCTCTGACAGAGAAACAGTAGTCTAATTAGACACATCTTTTCATTCATGTGCTGTTCTTAAACTACATATCCTCTTCTCTCTTAACTTTTCTTTAAAAAGCAAACATGCTATTTTTTGAAAAAAAAAAAAAAGAAAAATTCTGTGGTTCTTTGACATGTCCACCATTGTTTTAAGTGGAAACATCTTTCAGTCCAGAAGGAAAACATTATGCCTAAACTGGCATAATGAAAAGAAAAAGAAAAAATAATGGCCAGAAGGTTGCAAATATGGTAATCCTGTACACACAAGCAACACAATTAAATACAATTAAAAAATAAATAACCCTTAACATCCCTTCATACTTAAATAACCATTGTTTACTGAAGGCTGTAGCAATTTAGTGACTAGAAACAAACTAAAATGTTGTTTGCATGTTTCTATTCACTAACGTGTGGCTGTCCCTGCTTGTCTTGTAGTTCCTCATCTTACGACTGTTGAAAATAAAAATAATGAAGAAATTCAATGAAATAGACTGTTTTGGCAATGTTTCTTGGATTTCATAATACTTTCAGTCTCTGTTATTTGGATTGTGTGAGTGCACGTGTATGTTGATGGGAGTAGGTAATCAGAAGTAAAAACAGAATTGTAGAGAAGTAAAAGTCAAAAATATAAGCTGAAGTTTTAGGATATACCACGAATTAAGCATTAGTAGGCAGAATAAAAAGGAAAAATTGGACTCTGGTCTGAGATTTGCTTGTAGTCAGCTAATCAAATTCAGCCACTATTTTACCATGCAGAATCGTATTTGCTTCACTTATAAATTGAATTAGTGGCAACACTGAAGTATAACTTGTCAAAAAGTTAAAAACATTACTCATGTAAATATATAATCAGATGTCAATTTCATTTAACTCATTAATTGAATAAGGTAATCAGTAAAAGGTGAATTTGAAAACTGTACACATATCTAGATAAGCAGTAATGCCAAAATAAATTTGCTAATAGAAGCAAACTAATTAACATCCTATGGGGAAATAAAATGTATTATTTGAGATAATCTTTTCTTTAGGATGAAAATCAATTATACCTTTACTGGACAAAATTAATATGCATTATTGAATAAAAGAATTATTTGCCTGTCAATTATAGTCTATACAACTTCTACCCCTACAGAGTTGGCAACATTCAATTTTTTCAACATTTTTACGCTTTCTAGCTAAAAAATGACAAGCTTGGAACTCGTGATCACTAAACTTTCAAAAACCTGTAACTTAAAACATGCTATATGATCTTTGAAAAGAATGAGATAAAGCAAATGACATAATAGAAGTTTAGAACTGAAGATGTAAAATATAATATCAGGAATGTAACTATTTCCCTTAACATCCCAATATCATTACTATCCACGATTGACATTGTATACAAGATGTCATATTTGAATTCTCAGGAAGAGAAAGAACAAGAGAGAAAAAAAGTTGCCCGAATCAAGAAAACAAAAAAAGTAACCAGAAGTTCTCATTGCACTTTTGGTCTCATCTTGCTAATCATTACTGTATAACTTAGTCACGCATTGCTGCAAGGTAGCTGAAACTTGTTTCTTACAGGTATCCATTTCCTCTTTGAGTAAACTGGAAATATGTTAATCAGAAAAAGGTTATAGTATGTATACCTTCAGCCACATAATCCAGAATTAAGATGAGAGAGCATAATCTTCAAATATGAAAGATCATAGGATTATAGGGGAGGGAAATTCTTTCTACTCTCTGAGAGTTTGATAACGGAGTCTATGAAATAAAGTAACAGTAGACGGATTAATAGGAAAAAAAGGTATACCCATTTATTACATACACAGGAGCCTCACATGAAAGAAACGTGAGTATACGAAACTCAATGAGATCTAGAAGCTTACATGCCCTGTTCATTAGGGAGAGTGGAAGGGAGAGGTAGGCAATTTAGATGAGAGTAAATGATTTTTGAGAAAGATGAATGAGCCCTCAAAAGAAGAGGTGACAGCCTGTGACAAATTCTGTCTAGGCATGAAGTCACCTCCAGTTTCTTCTCCTCTTGAGTTAACCTTTCCAACCATCTGAGTTGATGAGGTTCCTGGGGAGGGGTTTCATGACAATTGTGCTCGTTTTGGGCAATCTGTCTTTAGGCAGATTAAGGAAGTTCAGAGAAAGTCCCTTCCTGCGTTTGCTGTTCCCCAAGTTCCCTCAGTTTCCATTAGTCAGCATGCCCAAGCAGCATATTTTGTGGAGGCATTTCCTGATCTCCTTTAGTAGAAATATTTTTCACAGTAATATTTGGAGATTCTATCATTTATTGATAAAAAAATTGCAACGTTGTTAATGTCTTTTTAAAAATTTATTATTAAGGGTTTTTTTTTTTTCTTTTTAAATTTCTTATGGTTGCTGCCCTGTGTAAGTCATGGGAGCTACTGGAAAAAGGAGGAGTATAAGAAAGACTTACTAGTCATTAAATTCCAGCTTTTTTTTTTTTCTTTTTGAGACAAAGTCTCTCTTGTTGCCTAGGCTGGGGTGCAATGACTCAATCTCAGCTCACTGCAACCTCCACCTCCTGGGTTCAAGTGATTCTCCTGCCTCAGCCTCCAGAGTAGCTGGGATTACAGGTACTTGCCATCACGCTTGGCTAATTTTTGTATTTTTAGTAGAGATGGGGTTTCACCATGTTGGCCAGGCTGGTCTCCAACTCCTGAACTCAGGTGATCTGCCCACCTCAGCCTCCCAAAGTGCTGGGATTACAGGCATGAGCCACCGTGCCTGGACAAATTCCAGCAATTTTGTGGGCATTTTATATACTTTGTCGTATTGTGTTTTTACAACAAATGTACAAAGTAAAAAGTAGAATAAAATATGAGACTCAGAAGATGGTATTATTTGCCTTTCAAAGTCTATCTGACTTTGTGACTTAGGATCCTTATACGATCCTTCCATATCAAATATGGTGCTTATTGAGTTAAAAAAAAAAAAAAGTAGAGAGGAAACTTGCGCTGATGTGTTTACTTCCAAGAATAATGATTGATACTTTGTCACTCTTCGGCATGTTAAGACCTTCATTGTGGACAATTTTACAAAAGGTGGAGAAGAGAAGTGTCAGGATAGGCACAATTAGCTAAAGTACTGATTAGAAACAAGCTTCTGGAAATTTATGTGTTTCAGCTGTTCATATAATCTTAAGCATCTCAGTAGTTCAGAACATTGGAATACATGCTTGCTCTACCATTGATACTCTAGTGAGACAATAGCATTTTTAGCTGTGTTGTCATTGATTTGTATTCGAGCAAGTACATTACTCTGTCAAATCAGTAGTCTCAATAGTTTATTCCTATAACTTAGTATTGTAATGAGTAGAAAATGGTGCCTATTCAGCGTAATTCTCTTATCTTATCACTCTTGGAAGCCATAAGCCTGTTATGTAGAAATACAACACAAAGCAACTGCCAAAAAATCTGGGTGCATGTGTGTGTGTCTGTGTGTGTGTGAGAGAGAGAGTGTGTGCATGTGTGTGTGGGCATGGGAGTGATACATTGTGTACATAACCCACATATGTTTGTGCAGCTGTGATGTTTGAGTAACATACCACTTGGCATGTGGAATGTGTACAGAAGAGGGTGAGTACCTTTCTTTAGAATACTAATTACTGATGAAACATGATTATCATTTCCTGGAAGCCATGTTGAAGTTGAGAGTGCCAGATTTAAAACAAAAAAAGCAAACAAGCAAGCAAAAACAGATTATCTGTTTCCTCTCATTGCACTGCTACCAAGCAGACCTTAAAATTCCAGTAAAACATTGTAAGATGATTTGAGTGAAATGCTGTGAAAATGCTGACACATAACAAAGGGATGGAGTTATTATAATAATTAAATTAGTTAATACTTTCAAGGAATTTAGCACCTGGTGTTTGATAAACTAAATGAAATTATTCAGTTTACTGTATTTCATGATAATTACTTTTTTAATTAGAACTCTCAGAGCTTTCTGTGTATTGGACTTATGGGCTTAGCCAGAACCCTTGAGAGACAACTTCTAACTTCATGCTCTTGGGCTTCATAGTCATGATGAACTATGTGTTCCCTTTAGGCATCTTCACTATAAAACTGTTTCTTTTTTTGAAATCTCACTCTTAGACCTAAAGAAAACGGAGCTTAGTACTCTCAAGAGCTCTGTAGCGTTCAATATTTTACTTAGCTTGAAAGAGTCTGCCATATTTTCATGGATATTTTTAGAAGACACAAAACTCCTAGGTCAGAGATGAAAGACAGTTTATTACTTATAGCACTAATTACAGAGTACCGGCAATTTTCAGCCAATTCACAAAGATTTAATTTTCACACGTGACACAAATAGGACCAGAAGATACCAGAACACAAAATGAGTTAAATTACCAAAAATGATTATTAAGTTTAGAGAATCATAATTCTTTAAAATGGATGGTAAGTATGACTGTGCTATACTCTAACAGGAAGCATTGTCTTTATTATAAAAACTCTCAGCAAACTAAGAAAAAAAAAGAAACTTTCTTCACCTGATAAATGAAAAATTACAGAAACTTTTACTTAATGTGATATTTAATAATTAAAAACTAAATGTCTTTCCCCTAGAATCAGAGGTTCTGGAATATGTACTGGACATTCTAGCTAAGCAATAAAGCAAAACAAAGAAATTAAAGCTGTCCTAATTGTAAAGGAAGAAGTGAAACTGTCTTTATTGATACATGACATGATTTCCTATATACAAAGCTACAAGAAGTATTAAGTGTTTTTAGCAAGACTGTAGGATTACAGATTAATATAAAAATAATTGTAATCCTGTTTATTAGCAACAAACAATTGCAAATTAAAATTCTGAAAAATATATGTACCATAAAAAACTATATTCATTAACCTGACAGAAGATGTACAAGACCAGTACACTGTAAGCTGTAAAATATTACTGAGATGAAGACAAATCAATGGAGAGACATACCTCTTAACAGGTAAACATTTTCAATATTGTAAGAAGCAAATTGTTAACAAGTTGATATAAGGAAACAATGCAATTCCTCAAAATTCCAGCTAACATTTTGTGGAATTTGACAAACTTATTCTGGAGTTCATATAGAAATGCAAGGCAGTAAGAATAGCCAAAACAAAGTTAAAGAAGAACAAAGTGAGGGAGGGATATTACCAGATTTCAAGATTCATAATAAAGAAACAATAATCAATATAAAATGATACTAAACATTAAGACAGAAGAATAAGCCAATGGAACAGATCAGAAAGTCCGGAAATAGACACATGCATATATAGGCAGCAGATATTTGACAAAGGCAAGTTCAATGGAGAAAGGATAGTCTTCCCAGCAAATGGTATAATACCAAATGAATATTCAAAAGCAAAAATATTTTTTGAGTGTGTTTTGATCCATACCTCATGCTATATACATAAATTAACTTAAGATGTATCATAGAAGAAAATTTTAAATCTAAAACTACAACATTTCTAGAAGAAAACATAGGAGATAATCTATGGTATTGGCATAAGCAAAGACTTTTCAGATACAACACTAAAAGCAGAATACATAGAAGAAATAAATTGATAAATTAGTCTTCATCAAAATTAAGAAACAATCTGTTAGGACAGTGTTAAGTGCATTAAAAGGTAAGCTGCAAACTAGGAGAAAGAACTTGCAAAACATTGATTTGATAATGGGTTTGCATTCAGATTATATAAAGAATTCTCAAAACTCAAAAATAGGCCAGGTGCCGTGGCTGGCCAGGGGTAGTGGCTAATGTCTGTAATCCCAGCAATTTTTGAGGCCTAGGCGGGAGGATCACTTGAGGTTGGGAGTTTGAGACCAGCTTAGCCAACATGGCGAAACCCATCTCTACCAAAATACAAAAAGTTAGCCAGGTGTGGTGGCATGAGCCTGTAATCCCAGCTACTCAGGAGGCTGAGGCAGGAGAATAATTTGAACCCAGGAGGGAGAGGTTGCAGTGAGCCAAGATTGCATCACTGCACTCCAGCCTGGGTGATAGGGTGAAACTCTGTCTCAAAAAAAATCAAATATTCAAATAAAAAATGGACAAAATGGTTAGTTGAACAGTCACTTCACCAAAAATATATGGGAGACAAATAAGCATATAAAAAGATATTCAACATCATTAGTCATTAGGAAAACATAGTTAAATCCACAATAAAATACCACTACACATTGATCACAATTACTAAAATTAAAAAGACTGACCATACCAAATTTTGACAGAATTTGGAAAAACTGGAATTCTCCTACATGGATAGGAGGAATGTGAAATGGTACAGCCACTTCGGAAAAAAATACCTTAGAAGACTGATAAATTTAAACATACAACTGCTATATTAACTGGACATCCAACTCCTAGGTATTTATCCAAGAGAAGAGAATGCATATGTCCATAATAAAACTTGCATAGGGATGTTCGTTTTTGCCTTATTTGCAATAACCAAAAAATGCAAAAATTTCTATTAATATGTGAATGGATAAATTTTGGTAGGCCTGTACAATGGAATATTACTAAGCAATAGAATGCAATGAACTACTGATACCCGCAACAACATGAGTGAATCACAAAAAGTCAGGATGAGTAAAAAAACCAAACATAGAATAATCCAAACTATATGATTACATTTATATAAAATTCTCAAAAATGCAAACTAAGTTACAGGGACTGAATGCTCATTAGTGGTTGTCTGGAGACAGGGTGGGAGGAGTGAGAGAAAGGGATTACAAGGAACAGCAGGAAACTTCTGGAGGTGATAGATATATTCAGTATCTTGATCATGGTTACATTTTCTTGGATGTATACACAGGCCAAACTTAGCCAATTGCATATTTTAAATATGTGCAGTTTGTTGTATGTTAATTATACCTTAATAAGTTCATTTAAAATAAACAAGAAGACTTTTTTTCTGTTTTCTGCCTTTTTATTTCACTGTAGTTACTCCCCTTGGCAGTATTTAACATAGATCCAGGTAGCAAAGAATCTTGGCAATGTCATTTGCCCCGTTTCATTCAGCCTTAGTATCACAGAGGAGAATTAGAAGTTTAGATTTGCTGCCAAAAGCAATATGTAAAAATGGACACACACAAATCATCTCTTTGCTTACTCACACTCTTTGTACATATTTGAATTGCCATACAAAAAATACATTCAGGTTGCCACTTAACAAAATGGAACTCTGGGCCGGGCACAGTGGCTCACACCTGTAATCCCAGCACTTTGGGAGGCCAAGGTGGGCATATCACCTAAAGTCAGGAGTTCGAGACCAGCCTTGCCAACATGGCAAAACCCCATCTCTACTAAAAATACAAAAATTAGCCATGTGTGGTGGCGGGTACCTGTAATCCCAGCTACTCAGGAGGCTGAGGTAGGAGAGTCACTTGAACTGGGAGGCCGGATGTCGCAGTGAGCCGAGATCACACCACTGCATTCCAGCCTGGGCGACAAGAGTGAAACTCCGTCAAAAAAAAAAAAACACAAAAAAATGGAACTCTGACAGAGATGCCCTCATCCTGCCTATAAAAATAAAAGACATAAGTCTTAGCAGTTACAGTGTACATTATTGTGCAGTGTTAATTTCCATCTTGCTTTAGTCATTAGACCACCTGAATATTCTGATAGAAAAATAGACATTTAACTAGTAGGACTACCAATGCAGGATCTTAATATTATTAGGTTTTTTTAGAGGCCTTCCTAGATTCATGCCTGTAGTAATTCTATTTTCTGATTCCTACCTTATGTCTCCAACGTGGTTAACTCTTCTTCAAAACCTGGTTAGATTTTTGTTTGCATTCTGTCTGAAATGGTTTCAAAACGGCAATTATGTACATTGTTATGGAAGCCTGCTCATGTCTTCAGCTGAGGCTGTGATAGCTTTTATCATTTTGTTCATTTTATCAAAATAAAACAAACACTAAAACTGCCTTACAAATTCTATTTTATTTAGAATAATTGAGGAAATTCTAATTGATTAACTTAGGGAAGAATTTGAAAAGCATCTCATATGTGTTTAGGGCTATCAGGTAAACATGGGCTTAAATTTACTCTGGACTACCCCAAAGCTAGAACTGAGAATGGCAAGGAGAAGCTCTTTCTAGTGCCAGGCATCCCCACGTATGCAGCTTCTTTTTGAAGTAATGATCTACCCATCACTAAAATTGTTTCAGGAGAGGCCAAATGATTTTCAGTCAGATAGAAAAGATTCTTACATGAAGGGAAGGTTGAAGTGTTGGATATATGTTCTGTGAAGTCGCATCTAACTTTTGAAGCTATCTGCACAAGTCAGTTAAAGTAAGTGGTTTTTATTTTATGTTGTTGTATAAATACAATTGATTCTTAGCTAAATGCCTAATTTTATTTTCACCATTCAAGGCAGAATGCATGCTGTCTCTTGATTTAGACTTCTTCCCCTCCCAAACTGATGTGTCTTAGACTCTGAACCACAAGGCTTGTTTTCTGTTAAAACAATCTCACAAATGAATTCAAGCTAAATCAATACTGGGAAATCACGGATTAATTTGTTCACCTTATGCCAACATTCTATAAGGTCTTAGATTCTTAGCGACCTATTGATGTAGTCAATGTGAGAATTTGGGCTCTTTAACATGACCAGTTTTAGGTATATTCCTTTGAGTTCCTTTGCTGTTAATTCTGAATTCATACCATTAAATAGGTAGAGACTATTTTACTCCGGATATATAACCTTAAAATTCATCTTGTCTTCAGCTCAAATAAATGGTGGGAAATTCGGCTAAGTAGGAGCAATGCATCTGAAAAAGCTGATGTTTAATAGAAATACACATATGCATGTATATGTGTGTATTTCTAATGACATATTTTTGCTGATATTGGTGAAAAAAATCAGTGTGGCAAGAGAAATGTTTAAGCATAAACAACATCCTTGGCCTGAGTGACTACAACAAAGCTATCAGAAACAAAATAGAAACATGGAAATTATTTTCAAATCTCATCTTAATTTCTTCCCTTTTAGCTCTATTTCTTTATTTCTCTCAGTTAAATGAAAAGAACATTTCACTGTTTTATGTTCACTTTAGGAGTACTTTTATCCTTCTGATCCTCATGAATCCTATGCCATTTTTAGCTTTACAGCATAGAATAATTAATAACTATTTTTAATGTAATGTTTTTATGATTTTTAAGGTTCACTCGTGGATATGCCTAAGGGTAAGGGAAGAAAATAAGTTTATTTGAGGAAGAATCTCTATATTTAGTGATTTTTGTAATTCCACTTAACTACAGGGTCTCACTCAGTCATCCAGGCTGAAGTGTTGTGGCACAATTATGGTCCACGGCAACCTCCACCTCCTGGGCTCAAGCAATCCTCTCACTTCAGCCTCCCAAGTAGTTGGGACTACCGGCACATGCCACCACACCCGACTGATTTTTGTACTTTTTGTCAAGAAGGAGTTTTGCCGTATTGCCCGGACTGGTCTTGAACTTCTGAGCTCAAGTGATCTACCCACCTCAGCCTCCCAAAGTTTTAGCATTATAGGAGTGAGCCAAGGTGCCAGCCTGTATGCTGACGTTTTAAGTAAAAAACATGATTGCTTATTGGTTTTGCTAAATTCCTTTTGTTTCACTCAGGAGAACATTGTTACAGTAACGATATCTCCATGAGCAAAGCTCAGTTGGATAGGCCTGAATGGAATGGATTTGTCATAATTATAGAATTTCAAGTGAATATTTATTCATGTTTTATAAATGTTTCCCCCAAATACATAGACACTGACGTAAAAGCAAGTGATGTAATTCTGGCCTGTAGATCATGAAAACAACTGGTTGAACTTTCTTATTCCACTATTTCCAAAATAGCAGTTTATTAGAAAATATTTAACATTATGTTTTAATTCTAGTTAGAGTGTGGAGATGTAAGTCAAATAGTGGGTTGAATAAATGAGATTAAAAGTTATGAATGAGAAAAGTCCAAATATTAAATAAGCAGTCCCTAAGGGTTGTAAATGTTAGTAATATTTCCCTTGTCATCATTTCTGCATCTCTGCCTTTTCCTGTCTGGTTCCTCAGACATCCTCTCCCTCAACACTATGCTACCCAAAGTCACATTATCATAAGACAACTCAATCACATTCAGGTCAAAGGCTTTGAGACTGAGGTGTTTGTCTTTCCATGTATCAGTATGAAAGAAACAGGGAGAGAGAGAAAAAAAGATAACTCACATAAGCATATGTCACATACTTCCCCATAGTTATACCTTACAATGAAGTGGGAATGAGGAACCAGTACTTAAGCAGATATAGTGCTTGACTATGAGGCAAGAGATAAATTCTCTTGTTCTGTTTTCTGGTGTGTAAAATGAGAGATACATCCTATCCTAGTGAAAAGAGCAAACTGCCTCAGCCTCCCGAGTAGCTGGGATTACAGGCGCCTGCCACCATGCCTGGCTAATTTTTTGTATTTTTAGTAGAGACGGGGTTTCACCGTATTAGCCAGGATGGTCTCGATCTCCTGGCTTCGTGTGGCAAGCACCTCTCCCTGCTCTTGCTACTTCTCTCTCCACGTGACATGCCTGCTCCCCCTTTGCCTTTCACCATGAATAAAAGCTCCCCGAGGTCCCGTTAGATGCTGAGCAAATGCCAGTGCCATGCTTTCTCTACAGCCTGCAGAACTCTGAGCCAACTAAACCTCTTTTCTTTATCAATTACCGAGTCTCAGGTATTCCTTTATAGTAACGCAAAACAGACTAATACACTGACCAACATGCTGTGGTTTATGTAAAGAACAACTGTAAAATTAGAATAGTTAAGGCCGTGTTGGCTTGCAAACTATAGTTGCCTGGCAAACTATAGTTATTAGTATTTATTATAATAACTGATTTTATATAGATATATAATATAGATATATAATAACTAACTTTATATAGGTATATTATATATCTATTATATCTCTATATATTAAATCTCTATATATTCTATCTCTATATATCTCTATATATTATATATCTATATAAAGTTTTATGTATATATCATATATAATAGTTATACATATATAACTTACATAACATATATAGCTATATAATAACTTTATATATATTCCATTTAATAACTATTATATATAATAGTTATACACACAGAACTATTATACAAATGTGTAACTATTATATATAACTATATGTATATTTATATAATAACTATTATATATAATAGTTATTATGCATATATTTTGTATTTTTGGAAAGAGAGTAGGTATTTAGTATTTTTTTAAAAACTTATTACGATGTTTTTTAGTAATAGACAAAGATTTAATGAATAATTAAAGAAATACTGGTATGCTTGTCAATAAAAAAGTAAAATATGATTGAAGACTTCTGAAGGGTTATTCTCAACCTCATACATTTTTCTTTTTCCCACCACATCCTCCATTGTTAAGGTGGCATTTATTATTTTACAAATTTTCTTTGATTCGTCATATATAAATATTCTATTGTTGTAAATAATTTTAAACTATGTATAAGTTGTTTCAAACTGCAAGTTTCTTTCTGCAACTCGATTTTTCTATTCAACAGAAAAATAGAAAACACTTTTTAAAATTTTATTGCCTAATACTCTATTTTACGAAATTCATCTCAATTTGAATATTGGAGGTCCCCAGAACTTGGCTTTTGTGATAACACATGTAGTACTCCAAAAATATTGCAGGAAACTATGTAGTACCAATGTATAAAATGTTGATATTTTAGGTTCTATAATAAATATAATTTGCCTTTTAAATTGTAAAGGCAATAATTAAACTAGCTATATTCAAACTGAATCTATGATATTATAGACAAGACACTAATCAAGTTTTATTTACCTGGATTTTAGAGATTTCAAAAATTATCTAAATTTCATATTAATACATAATTGTGAAATAAATTCTAAGGTCATATAAATTAGAAAAATAATAATTATATATCAATGTCTTTTAAAATCTTTCTCTTAACTGATCTCTTTAATTATTAATCTATAAATATACTATGTCAAATATGATAGTGAAAATTGAAATCCTAATATCATTGTTCAATAGATTCTTCCAATTCAAACCGTTTGATAAAATATATGAACTAGCTTTCATAGCCTGAGCTACTCCTAGGGTATGTGGGGCTCTGGGCAAATATTTTGGTGTGTGTATGGGATTCCCATGTATATACATAATTTGATTTAAAAGGGACTTATAAAATTCATGGGCCCATGTAAGGTATAGTGATTTATTGATTATTATTTATAATAATAAAAAAGAAAGCTTACATTATTCATTATTGACCAGTAAACAACGACTCTTCACAGTGTCCAGGGACCATCTCTGTCTGTAATTTATTGTCAAATGCACTGTTCCTAGCTAATTTCATATCTCACTGCAATAATAGGCAGGGCAGCAATGCTGTTATTAATCACAATGCCATAACTCTGGATGTTTTTGCCTCTGCATTTCTCTAGTACCATTTATTTAATGCTGGTTGCCTCATGGCTCATGATACTGCACCATCCACTGAGCCACCCATGAGCACTGGTTTCTAATGACTGTCTCAAATATTGTGACTGTTCTTTGTCGATAATGACTTCAAATGCAAGTTTTATCCAGGGTATGCAGAAAAATATAAATGATGCACCCCTGTCTTCCACACATTGCTACTAGCAGGGAGGAAAGATGAGAAGTCCATGGTCAGAGTGAAAGCAGTTACATTTGTGTAAGGAATGTCTATTCCATTTATAACATCTGGGAGAGTACATTAGTACATTAGTTAGGGACAATAAAGTGCAAGAATCAAAAGACCTGTTCAGATTGGAGTAGAGTTTGCCAAAGCTCTTGGAGAGAAAGGCATGGCCATCCCTGGAGGACTCCCTGATCCAGAACATGACATTAGCAGAAGAGTGGAATGACCATCTATATGTCAGAAGTAGGGGACACACAGTGTAAATAATATTGTCCACAAAAATTGCTGCCTTCGAGGGCTGTAGACTAGATGTGCTATCACAGATTAATGAAAGCTGATACATGGGTCCATACTACATGAAGAGTGGACCATGATAGCTCAGAACCTTGAAATTTTCTTATTATGGAGAGGTTTTATTGCATAACATATATGAGTGACACAAAATCATCTTCTTTACACCATTTTGGTGGATGGATATCACATGATCTTTTAAAGAAAATACTGCACTGGCCATCTGGGAGGTTCCAGACTTTCCTCTTAGAACTGAGACCTGGCCACAGTCCTGGGATGACTCTATGGATATAAGTTTCTGATAGGGACATCTAGTGGAACCCAAGAATGAGATCTCAAAAGGTCTGAAACCAGGCTTACTGGCCCTGTTCCTATAACACTGTCAGCTCAGGCCACTCCTGGCCATCAAAGTGGGACTTCAAAAATTTAAGGAAGGCATTCCCCATGTATGGGCTCCTAAAACTTGAATCCTGGGGTAGGTCTTCTCTTGTCAAGGCCTAATGGCAGTGCTGTTCATAGCAATATGGAGCGGAAAAATCTGCAAGCTGAAGGGGTTTTGTATCAATGAGGGGTAGTAAATTACTAAAAATTAAGACAAAATAAAGATTTTCTTAAACAAATTCTTTAAACTTGAGAAACATTAACTGTGGAACAACAAAAGGAAATCCAAGAAAATGATATATGTTCAAATATTGTAAAAATAGTAATATTTAAAGATCAATAATAATGTTAAATTTAGATCAGCAAACATAATTGTAGTTGCAGGACAAACATTTTTAAAGCATTATAAGATTGCAGAGGTGAAGAGGAATTAAGTACCACTAGTGTAATCCCTTTCAGGCATAGCAAAAAACCACTGAACACTTTGGTGATGCTAAGGGTATGTTTATAAGTCTGTTTCCCAGTCCAGCTCACATTGTGTTTTATATAACCTTATCAGAAGTGAATTGGTTTTAATAACTGAGTATCCCATCTTGTGTACATTGCTTCAGTGTTTATTTTGCTGCTCAAATTCCTACTTTTAGGTATAGAGTCTTAACACTATGGTTTACATTTTCCTTTTCAAACTTTGCTCTCAGTAAAAAATCTAAAGTCTATGTTTTAAATATGAGTCTGAATTATGCCAACATTTCATAGACATTTACCCGTTCACTGTTGTCTCTACTGATGGAATTAAAGCGTTTATTTAATGGAACAAGGATTTCATGTGTGAAGAAGCAGGTAAACCAGAGATTGTGGGGGAAGAGACATCTTGTGACTGCTGAAATCATACCATGTAGACAGCCTAACATCCTGCTCAGGGATTATGTCTACAGATCATTTTGTAAAATAGTTAATAAGATGTTTATAATTGGGCTTTAACAGAGGTTTCCATCGTCTGTCTGTTTCAAGACCTTGTTAACACAATAGTAAAACTAATAAAAATGTATAAATCTACAGTATTAAAGAAAACAGAAGAAGCAGAAAAGTAGCCACAATGATAAAAGATTTCAACATAATTTTTGAAAATTAAAAGCAGATGGGGTAGGTGATAATTGATGAAGCAGGGCTAAGAGACCCTTAGGCCTTGTGTGCCAACAGAGCAGGATGTCAGTGGTAAGGCAGCCAATGTGCCCTCAAAAACACAGCAGACTGGGGCCTTAGAGCAAGTAAAGGTTTGAACTGAGGCATAGAGCTAAAAAATGTCGGTAAGGTAGTATACACTATGACCACTATTACCACTCCAAACATGGAGGAAAGCAGTAGGAAGTCTTTGTCTTCTGGGAAATAAACATGAGAAATATTCTCATGTTAAATATTTCCAGGAAAAAAAAAGATATCTGAAGTTTTATATTCAGGAATCTCCAATATAATTGTTGGCTTACTTACTGGTCACTCTTAAGCAAAGACTCCCACCAATACAAACAAAACTGCCAATCTATGTTAGAGGCATTGCTTTTAAATATCAATTAATAATCAACTATGTCTGCCCAGTTGAGGAAATTTTCCAATATAAGCAATAGAAGATAAAATAAAAAGAAAACATAGAAATAATGGAAATAAGGCAAGAAGGCAATTATCAATTATATTTTTATCTGACAAATTTATGCCACATATATGTGCCAATTAGATAGATAGATAGATAGATAGACAGATAGATATGTCTGTGTGTGTGTCTGTGTGTATATATATACATTTATGTGTGGGGTGTGCATCAGTGTTCCCCAAAACAATTCCCAGTTTTAATGATTCGCTAGGATAACTCACGGTACTCTGAATACAGTCTTCCTCATGGTTATGACTTATTAGAGTGAAAGGATACACAACAAAATCAGCAAGGCAAAGTACACAAAGTCCGGATGAAACCAGATGCAGGCTTGCAAGAGACTCTCCCAGTGGAATCATACAGGATGTACTTAATTCCCCAACCAATAAGTTGTAAAAGCATGTAATAAATGCTACTCATCATTTCTGGGTATGGTGGGGGCCTTTCTGAAATCCAGTTTCCTGGATTCCAGTCAAGGGCCAATCTGGCAAAAAAGAGCTTTCTAAACATAGCAGTCTGTTACATTAACACTTTTCTACAAAACATACAGAAAATTTAAAAAAATAAATTTTCAAAGAAAAAAATTAAAAAATTCTTAAAGCACATTCATTTATTCCACAAATATTGGCTGAAGGCTTCTAGGCTTACCACTATCTTAGGCATGTGGAATAAAAGACCATTGACATCATGGTTATTACATTTTAGTACAGTCAAGAAATGAATAAAATAAACTACTGAATTGTCTAAAATATGAGAAGATGAAAGTGCTATGAAAAAAATGTAAAGCAAGGCACAGAAAAGCTGAGGTGTATAAGAGAAGTTTATAGCATTAAATAAAGTAGTTAGAATTAACCTCCCTGAGAAGGTGAAATTTGATTAAAGGCTTAAATTTTAACAAAGTTGAAGACAAAGATTAAACACTGGATTTAGAACCATGGAGAATCCTGATGACCTCATGGGAGCATTTTCAGAGGAGTGTAGGAGGCAAAAACTTCACTGAATTTAAAAGAGAGTATAGTTTCAGTTCTGGTTAAGATAGAGTAAGCACAGATACCCTGTTTATCCCACTGAATGTAGCTAGGAAACCTGGTAATGCACAAAGCAGCCAATCTGCTCTTACTGCTGAAAAGTAAATAGTAGCAGGCAGGTTGGTGTTCCAGTAGTGAG
The DNA here is from genome assembly GCF_029281585.2 of Gorilla gorilla gorilla. Taxonomy (NCBI): domain Eukaryota; kingdom Metazoa; phylum Chordata; class Mammalia; order Primates; family Hominidae; genus Gorilla; species Gorilla gorilla. Next base: position 73,156,535 of record NC_073241.2, read on the forward strand.
TTTACTTTTTTCCTTCATTATCCTCCAGCCTACACTCAGTACATAATAAATACATGTTGATTGAGTAAATGAATGAATGATTGAAATAAATAACTACCACTTATGATTATACAACCAATGTGCCATTAATGCTTTTGTTTAAATTTCTTCCATTAAAAGATGATTTTTCTCTTCTATTTTTCACATTAAAATCAATTCATCTGTTGAAAATATCTGTCTTGTAAATACCAGAATGAAGTTCAAAATATCCACATTCATTCTTTCAGGCATTTTCCATCATGTATCATGAGTTCTGCCAAAGTTCACAGCCTCTGAAATTTTTTTTTTTTTTTTGAGACAGAGTCTGGCTCTGTCACCCAGGTGGGAGTGCATCTTGACTCACTGCAACCTCCCCTCCCAGTTTCAAGTGATTCTCCTGCCTCAGCCTCCCCAGTAACTGGGATTACAGGCGCAAGCCACCGTGCCTGGCTAATTTTGTATTTTTAGTAAAGATGGGGTTTCACCATGTTGGCCAGGCTGGTCTTGAACTCCTGACTTCAACTGATCCACCCACCTCGGCCTCCCAAAGTGCTGGGATTACAGGCATGCACCATCGTGGGCCCTCTTAACCTTTTAATAGGAATTATTTTAATTCTAATTTGCTCTCATTTCATCCACTTATTTTTTCTTTGTATTAAATTCATTCCACACTGCTATAACGAACTACTTGAGACTGGGTAATTTATGAAGAAAAGAGCTTTAATCGACTCACAGTTCTGCAGGCTATACAGGAAGCGTGGCTCGGAGGCCTCATGAAACTTACAATAATGACAGAAGGGCAAAGGAGAAGCCAGCACATCTTGACTTGGAAGCAGGAGAGAGAGAAAGCACACAAGGCAGAAGAGCTACACACTTTCAAACTACCAGCTCTTGTGAGAACTCTATCACAAGACAGCACTAGGGGGATGGTGCTAAATCATTAGAAACCACCCCCATGATTCAATCACTTTGCTCCAGGCTCCACCTTCAACACTCAAGATCACAATTCAACGTGAGATTTGGGTGGGAACACAGAGCCAAACCATATGATTATTTTATTCCTTTCTATCTCTAATTTCAATGAAAATGTTGTAGTTTCTCTCAAATCACAGTCTTTTCAACAGGACATGAAAGAAAAGCAAAAGCAGATAAAAGTCAGTTTGAAAGAGAGAGAAATCTGTTCTCGTCTTCTTTTTTTCAGGTCCTTGTGAGGCATTAATAGTAGGGAACCTCTCAAAGCTGAAGAGCTGCTATCTCCTTAAACCCCAGTGCAGAAGTCACAACACAACAGAAATCCTCTGCAGGGGAACATAAATCCAGGTTCTCTATTTCATGTGGCACCTAATAAATGGAATATACTACATATATATTGTTTCTAACTCCTCCAATGACTCTGATGAGTAATTTTTCACAGTTTATAGATGAAGAACTAAAACTCAGAGGGATTAAGTAATTCATCTAGAGTCATGCACCTAGAAAGTAACAGAGCTAAAATTTGAATCCAGACCTTTTTGATTATTCAGTTATTTCATTCTGACTAATCATCTACAATATTCAAGCAATATCACTGTCATTGTTTTTCCCTCAAGATTCTCTGAACTGGTATGCCAGAAGATAAAAACTGGGGATACTTTAATTTTATTGAATGTTTTACTGTGCCATACTCTGGTTTCCCCAGCCCAGGACAATGCCTTTTCAATAGAGAGGTTAAGAGAGACAGTAGTGTCTCTCTATGATGTCAAAACACCAGGAAAGAGCAGAAATAGTGTAAAATGAGAAACAAATAAACAAACAAACTATTGTATGCCTATTATGTATACTTTACATTCATTATTGACTTGATATCAAGAAAATTGTGATGTGGTTATTTTAATTTATTACTAGGGAAACAGCTTATCAAAGTGAGTAAATACATCTTTATTTATGTCAAAATATTCCCAAATCTAGCCAAGACAAAATCCAGGCTAACCCCTGTGTAAGATGAGAACAGGGCATGGACTTACTTATTTTCCTTTTGTTTATGGTTCAACTCCTGTGCTAAATGTTAAATTTTCAAGTATGGCTGATGCCTTGGTCACAGGTTATCACAACATCACTGTTTTAGTGGTTTTAACTTTCATTTGTGAAAATCAGTACTTTGAATAATCAAGCATAGTTTCATTATAAATAACTTTCTATGGCCTATAATCAATAAATAATATTTTAGCTACAGAAACAAATAGCTTTCAATAATAAAGTATAAATATGAATATAACTGATGACTTTCCTAATTGTTCTTCCCTGCTGATATATTAACTGATGTTGTAGCTAGAGACAGAATATCTATTCATGATGCTTATCCGATTGTCTGTATTTGATTAATGTACTCGAATCGTGCCAGCTATTTTCGGTCTTACAGACAGCTCTGCCACATCTATCTAAATGTAATCACTTATCTATTTGTAAAAAGTTTAGATGACTTGTAAAAACTTTATTGTCTACATAAGCCAAAGAATTTTTGTGTTAGTTATGCAAAACCATTAAATAATTGCATCATTTCTAGTATATTCCAAATCAAACCATACTGAAAAACCTCTGCCATATGCCTGTTTTCACAGGGCAAGGTTTTTAGTTAGTTTTTTTTCTTTTTAAACATCTGTGTTTGTTTATTGGAAGTATAAATATTTAAAGACAGGGGAAGAAACCTCAAACTATAAGTGAAATCAGCTTTCTCAGCCCCCTGTTGCTTGAAATAAACCTCATGGAACTTTTTAGTGTGAACATGTAAGAACACTGGGCTGAAGTCAACAAAAGAATGAGTAATCTTTTGAATGTGTTGTTTATTTCAAAAGTTAATGAAGAAGCAGTTCTCTTCAGAAGGAAATAATATTAAGGTTTTATTGGGTAACTAATGTTCTATGGTCCATGCTGTTAACTTTAAACTCTGCCCTAGTGTTTTTTAACCAGAGTTTCCAGGAACAAGCTTCATACTTTTCAAAAGTAAATAAATCATAAAAACTATTTAAAAACATTTCTGAAATAAGTTTTTGGTTAATTTGTTATAAACAAGGATTTCTTCAAAATTATTTGGTACCAAATTATCACTTATGTTTTTCTTCATATTTGTACTGTTTTTCCATTCTAATGATTATTGTTTCGTCGTATTAATTGGTGAATTCATGGCAAGATTTGGGTGGGAATTTCAATAAATCTTGTTTTGTAGGGCTGCCAGCTAAGTTTTGTGACTTTGAACAAATAACTGCATTCTAACTAGATAGGGAATAATGCTGTTGAAAGTGGTGCTTTCTCTGTGATAAGTCCATGTGTAAGTGGTATCGTGTGTGTGTGTGTGTGTGTGTGTGTGTGTGCATGCAGTGGCATACACAGGTCAGCCAGATAATTTGAATGTGGAGATCAGACTTTTTGATACTCTATATCTTATTTATCTTGCTTACTTTAAATCAGAATCTTTATATGCCAAAATAGACAGAATAAAGATTTAGCGTTTTTCTAGTATATATAATGATGTTGATGGATGTCATAGATGTTTCAAATCTGCAGAGGAAAATCAACTACAGTTAACAAAGGGGAGAAAAAAAGTTTCCTTCAGGCAGAAGATATCAAAACAAAGCATTTTCTGCCTTTGGTACTTAGAGGAGACTTTGTCTTACTCTGTACCATCTTCGATGTACTTATTTGTTATGAATTTGCATTTTGTGCTTATGTTCATATACCTTAAGAAGGTAATTCAACCTTAATATTTTCTATTTGAGAAAATGGGGCTTGAAATTTTCAATATTTGTCTGTGCAAAGCCATGAAGGGGATTAGTGGCTAAGTTGTCTATATTGGGCACATGTTTTTATTTACTTGTTCTTTTGATCATCAAACGAGTGTACTCAGGTGATGCAATAATCTGTACGAAGAAAACTCACGACACAAGTTTACCTATATAAACAAACCTGCACATGTACCCTTGAACTTAAAAGTTAAAAAAAAAAAGTTTGTAATGTTAGTAGACATATAGAAGAAAGCATCTCTGAATTAATGGTTGAATCTGAAGTTGTTTGAAAATTACACGTGTTTATTTTCATACACAAAATAACAATTTAAAATGTTAAGTAGGCCAAGGTAGCTGACACCAGAAGACAAACTTGAATTTCAAATCTATCCCTCACTGACAAAGTGATTTAGGGTAAGTTACTTCTGCTGTCTGTGCCTCTGTTGCCACCTATGTAAACGGAAGTGTTTGCAGGGGTTAATTTGTAGGTTTCCCTCCATATCTACAGGTTTATGCTATATATTTAAATTGTGTGTTTGGTAGAATTATGCTTGTTGGCTTCCTCTGTCAAACCGCATTAGTACATGTGAAGCTGGTATCTGCAAAAGCAGCGTCAGCAGCAGTTGATCTGTCCCATTACAGTTATAGTTAATGTTGCATCTGTGATTCCCCTAAGTCCCATGACCAAGATGTGCTCGGTCACTAATTGGTCCACTTTAGATCTGATGAACATTTACGGTGATATTTCTGTATCATCCATCCTGAAGGACTTCAAAGATGTAGATTTCCTCAAAGAAAAATTTTGACCATAACTGCATTATGTCCATGATACGCTTTACAAATTTACTTGAATATATATGTATTCATTGAAGCTGAATGATTTCTTAGGTCACATATTATATATGAAAATGTATAAAAAGAAACCCAACTTTTATTATGGTAAACATTTGGGTGAATTACCACACAAACTCAGGGTCTGGGATGCATTGCCTATCACCTTTCTAAGAGGTTCTTTTTAGTAATCGGGATTCATCCTTTTAATAGAATGGCCACAGTAAAAAGCAATCACTTTTGTTAAGCTATTTCAAATATATTCAAATCAGGATTAGACTAATTGCCTTAACACTTGTGTTATACTCCAAACTGATACCAAATCACTACTGAAACACTGCAAAGGGTACAATGTCTCTGTGCCCTAGAAATCTTGTGTATTACATGGGCATGTGAAACCTGACATACTTACCTAAAAATTTTGGTGAGGATTAAATAACAATATTAATACTCTTAGGGAAATTTTGAAGTGGCACATGATGGCACGTGACTATCCTTAAGAAGCAACTTGTTCTTTGGGAGGCCAAGGCAGACAGATCACCTGAGGTCAGGAGTTCAAGACCAGCCTGGCCAACATGGCGACACCCCCGTCTCCACTAAAAATACAAAAATTAGCCAGGCGTGGTAGCGGGTGCCTGTAATCCCAGCTACTTGGGAGGCTGAGGCAGGAGAATAGCTTGAACCCAGGAGGCGGAGGTTGCAGTGAGCCAAGATCTCACCATTGCACTCCAGCCTGGGTGACAAGAGCGAAACTCCGTCTCAAAAAAAAAAAAAAAAAAGAACCAACTTGTTAAACTCCCTTCTTTCATTTTGGGAATTAGTCTTTCCTCTTTCAGCAATTTTCATTACTCTTTGGGGGTAAAAGCTGAATAAAAACTAGGGCCCTATGTATTACTACAACAACATAACTGGCAATATGTCTATCAGCATGTTTTGAGGTGGAAAAAAAATAACTGATTTTCACAATAACAACAAAACAAAAAAAACACAAACAAAACTTTTGCAAACTGTACAATCTTTCATTGCAGAAAGCCAAATCCAGGCTGACTTATATATTTTTGAGGTAAATATAGGCATCTGGGCAACTTCCTATTAATTCTAGGCCTTTTTATTTACATGAATGGAAGAAGAGTCTTTTCCCTTTGCAATGATTTTGCTCTGCTGTGGAACGTTTATTTCTCTCCATCCATAGTCCTATCACCCAAACTATTTGCTAATAATTGCAGCTACAGGCTCAGATTTGTTTAATTCTTCATTTTCCAAATCATTAAAAATAGGTTCCTTTCCTGAAGGTTTCCCAACAAACAGAAACTCAGTTCTCTTTAATTAAATCCAGTGGCTTGAAACACCAAAGAGAAGAAGTAAACTCAGGGGATTCCAACGGAAGGGACTGCTTAGATCAAAGGAAGTGTTCATGTGGTACCAAGTTCAGAATGTGAATTAGAAAAATCCATGGAGAAAACAAAAAGTGTAGTGTCCCACAGACTTTCATGCTAAATTTGGCTACACCATTTATTAGATACATGACTTAGTGCAAGTCATGCTTCACCTCTCTAAGCCAGAACGTTCTCGCCTATAATATAATGATAGTACACAACTTCTGGGTTGTTCTTAAAATTAAATATAATATGTGGGATGAGAAAACAGCTAACCTTTGGTCAGTGTTTATCATATGCTCCACCTTCTTCTAGGTTCTTAAATATGCCTCTCAATCCTTACATAAGCCCTTGAAATAGATGTTACTGTATGTATTTTGCAAATGAAGATGGTAAAATATAAGAAAGTTGAAAATAATTATCACATGTCCAAGGCTACATAGCTAATAACTGGAACTGAAAACCACAATCTAAATAGGAATCTACTATACTCCAAAATGCATGCTTGTCACTTGAACCCGTGATTTCTTGTGTGTTAATACTATTTCCAATAAATGTTACTCTTATTTATTTAGACATCGCTAGAATAAACTAGACAGAAAAGAGCTTCAGGAAGTCCCACCTCTGCCAACAAGTATAAATACATCAAAGCAAGAGTACCTAGATCATACATCAATTTCTTAAGACATTACATTACATTGAAGTGAAAGTAAAAAAAATGACTTTGAGGTCAACACTTCTGATTTCACACCCAGATTCCCCATTGGTATGTGTCTGTTTGCACAAGTTATTTAAATTCTCTGAGTCTCAGTTTTCTCATCTGTATAATGGGAATTCTACAAGCTTTATCACAGATTTGTTGTAAAAATTAAGTGATACTAGTTGGGTCAAGAAGGCAGGCTAAGCTGATATTTCTATTTCACCTGCCATCTAAATTCCCATCAAATGGCAAAATAAACACATTTTACGTAACGAAAGAGTAGCAAGGGAAGAAAAAAGAGTACCATCAGAAAATCACACATTTTAAGGAATTCCTGAAAATCAGACGGCAGATTGCGTTAGCTATACAGAGATGTAAGACATAAGAAAATATAATTTCCCCAAAATCATGCAAAAGACTACTGGGGATAAGACAAAGGAATCAGCCAGGCACAGTGGCTCACGCCTGTAATCCCAGCACTTTGGGAGGCCGAGGCAGGTGGATCACAAGGTCAGAAGTTCGAGACAAGCCTGGCTAACATAGTGAAACCCCATCTCTACTAAAAATACAAAAAATAAAAAAATTAGCCAGGCATGGTGGTGGGCACCTGTAGTCCCAGCTACTTGGGAGGCTGAGGCAGGAGAATTGCTTGAACCAGGGAGGCGGAGGTTGCAGTGAGCCGAGATCGCGCCACGGCACTCCAGCCTGGGTGACAGAGAGTGAGACTGCATCTCAAAAAAAAAAACAAGAAGGAGAAACAAGAAGGATTGTAATTATGAACAAGAAATGTACATAAGAAGAAATATAAATGGCCAATCATGTATAAAAACGTATGTTTACATTCTCTAATAGAAAAATGTTAATTAATATTAAATATTATTTTGTAACTATCTGTATTAATTTTCTATGGCTGCCATAAAAACTTACCAAAAACTCAGTGGCTTAAAATAACACATTGATTATCTCACAGTTATACAAGTTAGAAGTAGAACTGGTCCTACTGGGCTGACACAGTCCCACTGGGCTAAAATCAAGCTGTTAGCAGGGCTGTGTTCCCTTCTGGAGGTTCTAGGGGAGAATCTGTTTTCTTGCCTTTTTCAGCTTCTAGAGGCTGCCTGCTGTGCTTCTGTGACTCAACTTAGATTATTCTAGGTTGTTTCCCCTCTGAGGACCCAGTAGGTGGAGTGTTTTGGAATAGGTGGGCCATAAAATACATCTCAGCATACTACAACTACTTATGAGATTGTCTCAAGGACTTAATATAACATTCATCATTTTAGATACTTACTTCATGTTCTATGGAAAATGGTGTCTTAATATGTTTTCTGATTTTTTGTGACCGATTTGATCTAACTTTTAATGCACATTGAATGCACTCTTGAATTTCCTTATTAGAACAGACAAAATACCCACAGATATTTCTCAGTTTATCTTTCCAAATGAATAATTAAGAAGACTGAGTAAGGTGAGTAAACTTACCCAAACCAAATGTATGATGAATGCAGAGAAAGATAAAACACAATATTTTTTTACTCCTTCTCCTATGTCCTTTCTGTTATTCAATTTTATAGGCTTATGTTCAAAATACTACCTTTACACAGTCAAATAAATTTTTATCATCTTTTTTCCAATATAATTGATCAACTCACATTCCATTAGCTTCTTAATTTTTTTATTATTATGAATTTGGTTAACATTAGAGCACATATATGTAATAATGTAAAAATCAATCTTAGTAGAGAAAATCATGTTTCACTCTTCTCTATTTTAATAATAATTTTTAATTGATAAAGACAGGTGTATACTGGTCAATCTGCTTAATTTTGATATAAAAGTAAGAATTTCAAATAAATTGAAGTGGATTGCTTCTCAGCTTGATGAGAAAATTATCATGAAACTTACCCTTTACTAATAAAAATTATCATCTGAAGGAAGAAATTAAGTTGTTTTACAATGACACGAAGTGTGTGTGTGTGTGTGTGTGTATACACACACACTAAAATTTGAGCTACAAAAGTGTGTCTTGCCAACATAATGGCGAACTTCTAGATTCTTTCCAGATTTGAGTAGATGAGAGGATCGCACATATCATATAAATAATAGGATTCTAACATTTGAAATATTTATATTGTATAAAGACCTAAAAGATATTAATAGTAATTCCAATCATTGATTACTCAATGGGCAACTGAAAATCTAAAATATAAATTAAAAACACTAAGTGCTTTCTGAGAAGGAACCTATGGGTATGTTCAAGAAAAGAAAAAAGAAAAAAAAAAGCCTGATAGGAAGCTGAAAGGACAAAGCAAAACACAAGACTATCAAAGGCCGAGGGATAGGCAGAGAGAAATTTGATTACATCAGCCAGTGAAAGAAATCCTATAGGAAATATCAGACAGTATTTCAGCCTTGTTTAATTCAGTTGAGGTGTAGTTTAGAAAGGAGTAAGGACTACAAGGTCTATAGATTGGAGGAACCAAGATCTGAGCCACTTACAGTAAAGAGAAAATATGGTGCTCAGTTGAAGTTGCTACAAGAAGATTTCTAAGTGGCTACCAGATATTGATGTCTAGTGTATGTTAATGAGAGCATTAAAAAATAAATTAATTTTGTATCTTAGTGACTATGAAGACTCATGTGCCTTTTTAGGACACAGAAGCCAACAAATGCAAAAGAATCACTAGAAATTTAGCAAGACTGAACAAAGAAGCAAAGCCACTCAATGGAGATTATTTTGACAAACTAGCAATGGAACAAAGGGGCCACAATTGCCGGTTTGTTCAAAGGGTTACATAGATCAAGTAGTTGTCGGTGTCTAGATGCAGTCTAACCACTTAATGATTAATATCAGTGTAATATTTTATTTCCTACTAATTAAACTTCTTAATATAATTGGTTGTAAGAATTCTCATCTAATATCTCAGCCACTGCCAGAAAGTGCAGAGGGAAAAGGAAATATGCCTTCTGGCAAAAGTCCATGAGACTAATTATCCAAGGAAATTCATGTCACAAATGCAACTAATTGAGGTGTTATCTGCATAGGTAAAAACAAAGCTCTTAATTGGCCTTTGTTCAATTTTCATTCAAAAGTTACTGAACACAAGGTTGTGTATTTGAGATGGTTTAGTTCTAAGAATATTTTATTTAAGGTTAGGGCAAGAATGCACACCAAAGATATCAGCAGGAAAGGAGCACTGATTCCCATAAAATATTGGCCTGTAGAAGTGTTTAAGTGCTAAATCCTCCTTTCAACCACCCCCAAAAGGTAGACTTTCTTTTCTTTGAGGTTGTGGTCCTGTGGCTATGACACCATTAGCCATAGTTGCCAAATGGTCTTCCTATGCCTTATGAGCCCTTCATCATAGCAGACCAGGAATTTCAACAGATGCTGGCTTCTCTTAACTCTTTCTCTGCAGAAGAGACATATATTTAAAAAGAGTATTTATTTCCCCATTTTTCAAAGAACACAAAGTTATTAAAACAACATGGACCTGGGCGCAGTGGCTCATGCCTGTAATCCCAGCACTTTGTGAGCTTGAGGTGGGCGGATCACTTGAGGTAAGGAGCTCAAGACCAGCCTGGCCAATATGGTGAAACCTCATCTCTACTAAAAATACAAAAATTAGCCAGGCGTGGTGGCACACACCTGTAATCCCATGTACTTGGGAGGCTGAGGCAGGACAATCACTTGAACCCAGAAGGCAGAGGTTGCAGTGAGCCAAGATCGTACCACTGCACCCCAGCCTGGGTGACAGAGTTAGACTCTGTCTCAAAAAATACAAATAAATAAATAAATAAAATAAATAAATACAAATAAAATAAAACAACGTGGAGCTATTAAAGATGGAATAAGTATGTTCAGCACTGACACCACAGAGAGGGTTGTGTTTTGCCCATCCATTTTGCACTTGTATTTACACAAGTTCCTTTACTTTGATGGCCTGGTGAGGGCCCTCCCACATTAGAGCTTTCTGTAATTATGATCTAATACATAATTGATATTTGTTAGCTACTTATCATATGCTAGGCACTCTAAAATGTGTGATCTTATTTACTAATTAGAAGAAACTTTGTAATATATTATCCCATTTTTGTAAGTGAAGAAACTAAAGCTGAAAGATAAATAGCTTCCTAAAAAATCACAGAACTATTAAGGGGCAGATAATACCCTCAAATTCAGGTTTTAGGACCCAAAATCTGAAAGGGATGCTTTGTTATAGAAAACATTTGAGTGTTATAGACAACATTTGCTACATCTCAAAGCTTTTTTTCTTCAGTAATAATAAAGGCACACTAAAAATAGATAGATGTTAAAAGTACCTACACATATTTGTTTGTTCTAACACTGCTATGAAGATACTATCTCTACTCTAGACTAGGTAATTTTTAAACAAAGGAAGTTAAATTGACTCACAGTTCCACATGGCTGAGAGACCTCAAGAAACTTACAATCGTGGCAGAAGGGGAAGAAGCACATCTTACACGGCGGTAGGCAAGAGACAGCAAGCATGAGCAGGAAAAACTGATTTATGTAACCATAAGATCTCATGAGAACTCACTATCAGGAGACCAGCATGGGGGGAAGCTGCCCCCATGATACAATCATCTCCCACCTGGTTCCTCTCTCAAAGTATGGGCATTATGGGGAATACTATTTGAGATGAGATTTGGGTGGGAACACACAGCCAAACCATAAGACTACATTATAGCTTTGGTAGCATTATTAAACTAGATATTTTATGTAAAAATGTGCAAAGTATTTCACGTACAAATAGTAAATATTCAATAAATGTGAACTATTATCTTTGTAATTACAACATGAAAGTAATTTACCTTCTGCTCCTCTTTATGATTTAGTAAATTCCAGTTTATACCAAGTACTGATCAAGATGATCGATAAATAGATTCCATCTGTAAGAAGTGCACAGACCTGATGAAAATATCCATGAAAGAAAAAAGAATATTAGAAATGTATATGCTACAGTGGACAGAGATGTACTAAGCTTGATGAATTATAAACGAATATTAGTACTTAAGTCCTGTCTGTAGAAGGTCGACTAAAGAGGGTTTTGTAAAGGAGTAAAGGAATCTTTCTTTCTTTTTTTTTTTTTTTTTTTTTTTTTTTTGAGATAGAGTCTTGTTCTGTCACCCAGGCTGGAGTGCAGTGGTGCAATCTTGGCTCACTGCAACCTCTGCCTCCCGGGTTCAAGCGATTCTCCAGCCTCAGCCTCCCAAATAGCTGGGATTACAGGCATGTGCCATCACGCCGAGCTAATTTTTGTATTTTTTAGTAGAGACAGGGTTTCACTATGTTAGCCAGGGTGGCCTCGAACTCCTGACCTTGTGATCCACTCGCCTTGGCCTCCCAAAGTGCTGAGATTACAGGCATGAGCCACCGTGCCCAGCAGGAATCTTAATATTCACTGAAAATTAGATAATTTTTCCCCTAGTAAATTATCTATACTACTTTCTTGATTTTTTCACTTCTATTATTTCCAATGGGAAGTCTGCTGTCATTATCTGTTCCTCTCTGAATATGTGTTTTTCCCCTCTCTGACTACTTTTAAGGTATTTTTCTTTATCATTGTTTTAAGCAATTTGATTAGGATGTGCCTTGGTATAGATTTTTTCCACTTTTTTGTGCTCTGGTTTTGTTGAGCTTCTTGACTTTGTAGGTTTAGACTACTTATTAAATTTTAAAACTATTGCCTTATTTCCTAATTTTTTCTCTTATTTTTACAGCCTTCTTTGGAAACTTCATTTATACATATATTAGGCCGCTTGATGCTATATTACTGCTCACTAATACTTTGGGGTTTCCTTGGTTGTCACTCGAGGTTTTATTGTTGTTTTGCAGTTTCTATTGCTATGCCTTCAAGTTTGATTTTTTTCTTCAAACTCTAATTCGTTGTGTTTTTTTAACTTAGACCAGTAGTTTTCCTCTTTAGAAATCAATTTGCATCTTTATTTCTTCTCTCCACTTTTTTAATATGCTTAATCTTTTCTTTCTTAAACATGTGGAATGCAGCTTATGATAACTATTTTTAAACCCTTGTCTACTAATTCTATTATCTAAATTATTTATAAACTTATTTCCATTGATTGATTTTTCATCTTTCTTCATGCTGATAATTTATGAATGGATGTCATGCATTGTGACTTTCATTTTTTGTGTGTTCTGGATTTTTTGACATTACTATAAATATTCTTGAGCATTGTTCTAAGGTGCAATTATGTTATTTAGAAATGTTTTGATCTTCATAATGCTTCCTTTTGTGCTTTGTGAGGCTGATTCAGGACAATGTTTCTTCAGGACTCATTTTGTTCCACTATTAAGTCCACACTATTCTGAGTACTCTATCCAATATTTGATGAATTATGAAGTTTTTCTACTCTGTCTTGTGAAAACACAAACCATTACTGGTCTTATGAAAATGACAAAGATTGTTCTTTTTGCTCCTTTTGGGTGCTTCCCACACTCCTGGGCCTAAAGTAGTTTGCATACACAAATACACTGATCAATACTCAGTTGGAAACTTGAGGAGACCCTCTTCAAATCTCTAGAATACCTCTATGTGTGGCTGTCTTCTGTCTGGCACTCTGCACTGTGAACTCAGTTTACCTTAACCCTTCTGGATTTCTGTCTCCTCAACACAGGGAAACTTAGATTCCACTTAGATACCTCCTGTATGTGCTTAATCCTGGAACGACCCCTATACAGTAAGTTGGAGCAACATAAGACTCAACTCATTGGTTCACTTTTCTCACAAATCTCTGTCCTGTACTACAGAAGGTTCAATATTTAAAAATCACTGCTTATATATATTTTTGTATTGTTTGTTAATTTTATCATTGAGTGAATAAATCTAGTTCCTTTTGCTTGTGAAAGCTCCTGAATATATTAATTTTAGGATGCCTTTTAGTCATCCAAGTGAAGATGCCAGTAAGCATTTGGATATTTGACTCGGTAGTCTAAGGGAGTCATCTACTTGATAATATCAATAGTGAGTATAAATATAAGTACAAAAACAGAGTCTTAGGCCACTCTGCAATTTAGAGTTCAGGAAAATGAAAAGAAACTTTAAGAGATAAAGAGAAAGAAGCCAGAAAGTAACAGTGAAACTAGGCCCATAGAGGGTCCTTTGAGTCAAGTGGAATAAGTTTTTTAGGGAGAACAAAGTTTGAAAATGACTGGCCAGGTACTGTGGCTCACGCCTGTAATCCCAGCACTTTGGGAGGGCAAGGCAGGTGGATCTTGAGGTCAGGAGTTAGAGACCAGCCTGACCAACGTGGCGAAACCCTGTCTCTACTAAAAATACAAAAAATTAGCCTGGCGTGGTGGCATGTGCCTATAATCCCAGCTATTTGGAAGGCTGAGGTAGGAGAATTGCTTGAACCTGGGAGGTGGAGGTTTCAGTGAGCCGAGATCACTCCATTGCACTCCAGCCTGGGCAACAGAGTGACACTCCATCTCAAAAAAAAAAAAAAAAGAAAAAGAAAATGACCAAAAAATTACTATTGGATCTAGCAACATACATGTAATTTGTAATGTTAAGCATAGTTTTTGTAAGGTATTAGGAGCTGGGGGGAGGTCTCATCAGAGTGGATCCAAGTTACATGAAAGAGAACCATTATACACAACTCTTTTAAGAACTTTGAGGTATACACACTCTTTTCAGAAGTTTGAGGTAAAGAGAGAGAAAGACAAAAAGAAATAAAGAGGGAAGGTGAGATGAATACAGTTTTTTTTTTAAGATGGGAAAAACAATGGCTTGTTTGTATAGTGATGAGAATGATTCACTAAAGAGGGAAAATTTACTGTTTCTGGAGAGGTTGGAGATGGGAGTATTATTGAAGCAATGTCTTTAGTAGGTCAGAAGGGATGGGATCTAACACCAACAGAGAGGTGGCCCTAGGTGAGATCATGGATAGTCCATCCATAATGCTAATAGAGCATACTGAATACTGCAGTAGATGGGATAAGTAGATGAGGTAGGATTTTCCGGAAATTCCTCTGATTGCTTGAATTATCTCAGTGAAATACAGTTATCAGATTTGATTGGCAATAGTGGAAGAAATGTTAGAAATTTGAAAGATGAACTTTTATGAAGTATCTAGCCAGAGGAGTGGGAGACAAGGGGATTCAGAAATAACAGTTTGATTATTGGGCTCAGATTATGTCCCATTTGAGTTTAGTGATCATGAATTTTGAGTGAGACCAGTCACCTGGCTGTCTCTTCTCCCATTTAGCTACACAGATACCTATTCAGAGCACTTGGAGAATTGTATTCAAAGCTTTGTCAAGCTAGTATAATGAAGTAAGAAAGTGCCAAGAGAGTTGAACAAGTAGCAAAATAATGTTTGTAAAGATTGACCATGGAGTTAAAGCTAGATAAGGAGGTATGTAAGAACAAGAGAAAAATAGGACAAAAATTATAACAGAGTTGGATACACATAGTCCAGGCATTCTTCTATGTGTTTCACATATATTAACTTTCACTTAGTGGAAGGGTCAGTGGATGGAAAACCATGGCCTAGTCACAAGATTTTTGGAGTTGGTTTACTAAAGACAGTGAGTTGAGAAAAGAAAAGGAGCCTGCCTAATTAGCCTCTTGGAGAGTGGTTCTCAAACTTTAACATTAGAATCACCTGCAGGACTTTATAAAACTCAGATTTCTAGATTGACCTACTACAGAGTTTCTGATTCAATAGACCTAATAAGTTTCTAGGTGATGTTTCATGATGCTGGTTACAGTTTAAGAACCACTGTTGTGTATCTATGAGAACTCTATACTCTAGTTTACTCCCAGTTGAGAAGGCAAGAGAAAATTTAATTCACATTGGAATGTGAATGATTGAAAACAACACAAACTGTTAGTTTTATAGAAATTAACTTACAAATATACATATGAGAATATATGTATGTGCATGTTACTGCCATATTTCCACTATAAAAAAATGAAGTTTGAGTTATTAAATTTAATGTACTCTAAGTAATGAAATTTTAAGCCTGGTACCAACCTTAGATCAAAAAAATCTTCTCCCTGTGGAAGTGAATTTAAGAAAAAAATCCTTCTACCATAACAATCTATTTCAGCTGTTCATTGGTATCTGTTTTTTCACTATATGGATTAATACATTCACCTTAATTTTTTTAAATTTATCTCTAAACAAGAATTGGGATATTTTTGCCAGTCATTGAAAATTTGTTTAAAATAAGTAGTCTGGGAAAAAGACTTACTAAATATTAATTAAATGAATTAATAAAATAGAGGATGGTATGGTGAATCTAACTGGATGAAAGAGAAGACATGGAGAAACAAAACAGGAATTTCTAGAAAAGGGCAATAGTACATCCTCGGAAATTTCAGTCACTTGCTTCAGTCACTTGATGGAGCTACTTGACTGATATGTCATGTATATTCTATTCAGTTCCATCAAATAAGGTATATAGTATAGGGTTAGGCATGTAACAGGACATTCATTATTAATTATGGAAAATCCTTCTATCCAATTGAACTAATTAATGAGTGGCAAACTATGGACCCTGGGCCAAATATGGCAACAATATGAATGTTATTAAGGTTAATTGGAACACAGCCATGACCATTATTTTACATTTTGTCTATGGCTGTGTTCATTCTACAATCACAAGGTTTCGTAGTTGAAACAGAGATAAGAATATGTCCTGCAAAGCTGAAAATATTTACAGTCACTTTACAGAAAAAGTTTGCTGTACCACTGGAAAAGATTCTGGACAGCATAAAGCAGGTATTTTGGATTCCTGTCTTTTTATCCATATCAAAAAAAATCACCCTATTCTAATGTTTAAATCAATCTAAAGTCCAATAAAGCCAGGAAAAACACGAAATAAAAACACATCTCATCTACCTTTGCATACAACTACATCTCAAAATCAAGTTGATACAACCTCTTAGAGCATATATTCTAGATGATATGTATATATTACTTTTCTTCCACTCTGCATACCCAAATTTTTATTTTAGTTAACATATTACAATTTCTTATAACCCACCTATAAAGGAGAGATTTATTCTTTAAATATAGCAATGAAACTTTTTATTTTCTCATTTGTTTAACTCTGTCTCTTCCTCATTGAATATAGGAAATTATAGCATGGAGGAAAATGGAATACATGTTTATTTAATGCCTGTTATGAACTAGGCACAGTATTAGCTAATTTATAAACCAATCTAACTTAACTCCCTAATAATCATTCAAGGAAATTTCTGTCTCTGAGTATTTAAGAGAGGTTAAGATGTAAGAATTTAACCAGAACCGTGAGACACAAAGCCTACACTTTATCCACTAAATCTGTGAATATATTTTATATTAACTGACTTAAGAGAAGATGTGCCATGAAAGGATTCCTAAAGATTCCTGTTTTTATTTACTAGGATGTCAAAGATCGGGATCCATCTATAATACATGATGAAGATTAGCACTGAATGCAATGGATATGCAACCTGATAAAAGCAATTTGAAACATTATAGGAAGGCCCTGTGATGCAAAAGTAAGTCAACTACCTGTTTGTTTATTCAATCATAAATATAGTTACTGAGCACTTATTCTGAGCCAGACACTGTGCTATATGCTGAGAATCAAATGATGAACTCAATAGACATCATCCCTGCCCTCACAGAATTTTTGTGTTAAAGGTCTGAGAGTCCCTGTAAAGGCCTGTGAGTGTCTTTTATAGTCGTGCCATTTCATAAGTTGTAAAGTCCTTTCAGATGGCTTTATTTAATGCTTATCTCATCTGTGTAAAATAGGCCAGGTTACTTCAACCATCTAATAATATATTGAGCCTCACATGTAACAGATTTACGTAGCCTATTCATAGCTTGTGTGTGAAAGTATTGGGATAAAAACCTGAGTCTATGACTCCAAAGGGAATTTTTCTTTCACTCTACCACCACAAACTCTTTTGTAAATGAAAATAATCCTACAGTCCCCAAGAAACAATGTAATACATATTATTTAAAGTTGTTTTCATTGGTAAATTTTGGCACCCAAGTGAACTCTCTCTGTTTTAATTCAAATCTAAATAACAGAATGCTAGGACTAGAAAGAATCCTAGAGATTATTTCAGTCTAAATTAGTCATTTTACGAATGAAGAAACTGAGATCCAGGGAAATTATGTGAATTACAGCCAGTCAGTGAAAGAACCATTGAGCCTCCTGATTGTACTCAGCCCTCTTTTCAGTGTCCTGTGAGGACTTTTCCTAGCATTAGTATTCCTGCTATTATATCTTCCCTTTACTGTGTTTAATGGGGTTGTATGATCAGCTTTTATATTTTAATAATCCAGATCCATTTGCCTGGATGAAAAATTTTGTTCTCGTCTTTTCTTTTATTCATCAAAATGCCAAAGAAAGCACATACTGAAGTATTACATATCCTAAAATGTTATTGCTTACATTTATGTTCTCTTGTTCCAAGAGGGAAAAAACACTATTAAATTATAACAAATCTGTTTGTAATGTATTCTGCAGCTTTACGATGGCCTGAAATGTGAGCTTGATGATAGGCATCTCCAAATAAACTCACATCATTTCCTCTGCTTTCTGTGTATTTGGACAGTTGGTCAGTGCCTTTGCTCATCTGTAAATACTATGTGGCCTGTGTTATACAGCATGATTTGTTTCAAAATCTACAAGGACACAAGTCAGTAACACTGCCCACCATTTTTAATGCAAGCTTTAAAAAGTACTGAAGCACATTGTATGGATTTGCTTTATTAGCACCATAATTTGGTATATGTGTAATGTACATTTATATATACATAAGTTGTCATTCACCTTTTCTCATATTCTCAAATATTTCAAAAATATTACCACTTTTATTCATTTTTATACTAGTTAAACAAAATATAGTTTTGTTATTGTAGAAAAATCTTAACCCTAATTTCACTATATTGACAAAAATAAATAGCTGGAGACATCTTCAAGAAATATATTCAGAGTCAGATGTTATGGATTCAAATCCCAGCTTCATTAGTTACAATTAATTCACTTTCAGTAAATAAACTATCCTTTCTTTACTTCAGTTCCATCATCTAAAATAATAGAGTTAATACTAATAATTGCTTCTTAGGATAGTTGTGAAGATTAAATGAGATGACCCATATACTATTCTTGGCTCTAACCCTAATACACAGCAAGTATTCAGTATTCATTAACTATAATAATTATGGTGATGTCGGTGATTATACTGCTGGTGAGGATTATAATTGTGTTGCTCTGTTTCCAAATGTCCAAGTCAAAGACAAAATACCCAGAACAGGTTTCATAGTGCCTACTGAATGTCCAGCAAGGAACCTAGGTAGATTTTCAGTGACTACCAAAGGTCATCTATTATGAATCCATCATGTTAGTCAAGACTAACATTACCAGTCGAGGGCCTGAAGAGGCAAAAATTAATACAGTGTATTTGGAAAAGTCACCATAGGTGTGGATTTGTTAGTATAGAATGTTAGCCGTGTACAAAATTATACAGATCCATCCCTGTTTTGACAGGCAAGCCAAGTGGGAGTACACCAAAGAGAACTCCTGAATCATGGGAGGAAGAGTATTGAATGGAGTCCAGGGAGAAAGGTGGGAGATGGAGATGGGGAGCTAAAATAATACTTTACACAAGTAAAGTATGTACTTTACAAAGCAAGTAAAGTATGGGCACTGGAGGTGACTATGAAACATAGCCGCAGTTAAATAATCACGGGAGATTAGAGTGAAAAACACAAAATAGGAAAAGGAGTATAGAGTGATCTGGCTCAGTACTGGAGGAACTGCACTTGAGGGAGTTCCCTGCTTACATTTTAAAGGGTCCAAAGTAGGAATAACATAAGATGGGCAGGGTAGAAATTGTTGGCTGAGGTCTGTATAAATTAACTGTTTACCTGCAACTGTAGCGCTAGTTAGTTGTTCATCTGGCTTTAAAATCTGTATCAGCTCACTTGCAATCTTAAGCTTGTTCACTAATTCACATAGAAATGCTGAACCAAACTAAGTTACTAAAGAACAGAAAGTACTTTCATAAAGATATATTATTTTATTAACATTACTCCCATAGATCTGAAGATTTTACACTCTTTCAACAAATTGTACCAATTTAATTTAAAAACAGTTGTTACATAGGAATTTCAAAACTTAACTTTAGGTGATATTAATATGTTTTGGTTGTTAGTCTTTTAGAAGTATTAATACAGTTTGGATATTTGTGTCTGCTCAAATCTCATGTTGAAATGTGATCCCCAATGTTGGAGGTGAGTCCGGTTGGGAGGTATTTGGATCATGGGGGCGGATCCCTCATGAATGGCTTGGGCCATCCCCTTGGTGATAAGTGGACTCTTGCTCTGACTTCATATGAGATCTGGTCATTTAAAAGTGTGTGGCACTTTACCCCACACTCTCTCTCTCTCTCTCTTGCTTCTACTCATGCCATGTGAAATGCCCGCTCTCGCTTTACCTGCCCTGATTAAATGCTTCTTGAGGCCTCCCCAGAAACAGATGTT
Source organism: Gorilla gorilla gorilla (assembly GCF_029281585.2). NCBI lineage: Eukaryota > Metazoa > Chordata > Mammalia > Primates > Hominidae > Gorilla > Gorilla gorilla. The sequence goes on from NC_073241.2 coordinate 73,176,754, forward strand.
GGCACTATGTTACCTGTACAGCCTGTAGAATTATGAACCAATTAAAACTCTTTTCTTACAAATTACTCAGTCTCAAGTAGTTCTTTATAGCAATGCAAGAACTGCCTAACTCATCAAATCAGTACCAGTGAGTGGGGTATTGATATAAAGATGCCTGAAAATGTGGAAGCAACTTTGGAACTGGATAACCGGCAGAGAGGTTAGAAAAGCTTGAAGGACTGAGAAGAAGACAGGAAGATGAGGGAAAATTTGGAACTCATTAGAGACCGATTAAATGGTTGTAAGCAAAATGCTGATAGTGATGTGGACAAGGAATTCCAGGCCAAGGAGGTTTCAGATGGAAATGCGGAACTTATTGGGAAATGGAGCAGAGGTTACACATGTTATGCCTTAGCAAAAAACTTGGCTGCATTCTGTTTATGTCCTAGAAATCTGTGGAAGTTTGAACTTCAAAATGATGATTTAGGGTATCTATTAGAATAAATTTCTAAGCAGCAAAGCGTTCAAGATGTGACGAGGCTGCTTCTAACAGCCTAATTCAGATGCAGGAGGAAATAAAGGACCTAACATTGGAACTTGTGTTTAAAAAGGAAGCAGAGCCTAAAAGTGTGGAAAATTTGCAGTCTGGCCATATGCCAGAGAAAGAAAAAGCTTTTTGCAGGGAGGAGTTCAAGGAGATTTGCTAGAAAAATTTGCCTAACTGAAAGGGTGCCAAGTGCTGACAGCCAAGACGTTGGGAAAAAGGCCTTGAAGGCGTCTCAGAGATCTCCCAGGCAACCCCTTCCATCACAGGCCCAGAGGCCTAGGAGGGAAGAATGGTTTTGTGGGCCAGGTACAGGGCCTCCGCCTCCACTGCTCTGCACAGCTTCAGGACACTGCTCCTTGATTCCTGTCCACTCTGGCTCCAGCCTTGGCTCAAAGGAACCCTGATATAGCTCAGACTGTAGCTTCATAGGGTGTAGGCTGTAAGCCTTAGTGATATCCACATGGTGTTAAGCCTGTGAGTACACAGAATACAAGAGTGAAAGAGGCTTGGAATTCTCTACCTAGATTTCATAGGATGTATGAGAAAGCCTGGGTGTCTAAGCAAAAGCCTGCTGCTGGGTCAGAGCCCTCACAGAGGATGTACACAAGATCAGTGCCAAGGTGAAATGTGGGTTTAGATTCCCCACATGGATTCCCACCAGTGCACAGCCCAGTGAAACTGTGGTAAAGGAATCACTCAGCAACCTGTGAGAGTAGCCATAGAAGCTGCACTCTGCAAAGCCACAGAGGCAGAGCTGCCCAAAGTCTTGGAAGACCACCGCTTGTACCAGTGTGCCCTGGATGTGGGACATGGAATCAAAGAAGATGATTTTGGAGCTTTAAGATTTAATTACCTCCCTGCTAGGTTTCAAACTTGCATGGGCCCTGTAGCACCTTTCCTTTGGCCAGTTTCTTCTTTTTGGAATGGCAATGTTTAACCAATTCCTATACCTCCATTGCATCTTGGAAGTAAATAACTGGTTTTTAATTTTGCAGACTCATCAATGGAAGGGATTTGCCATGTCTCAGATGAGACTGGATTTTTGAGTTAATGCAGAAATGAGTTAAGACTTTGAGGGACTCTTGGAAAGGCATGATTATATTTTGTAATGTGCAAAGGACATGAGCTTCAGGAGGGGCCAGGGTGGAATGATATAGTTTGGATATTTGTCCCCAACAAAATCTTGTTTTGAATTGTAATCCCCGATGATGGAGGTAGGGCCTGGTGGGAGGTGTTTGGATCATGGAGGTGGATTCCTCATGGCTCGGTGCTGTCTTTATAATAGTGAGTTCTTGCAAGATCTCATCATTTAAAAGTGTATAGCTCCTCCCTACCCCACTCTCTCTTTTTCTTGCTCGTGTTCTAGCCATGTGATGTGCCTTCTCCCCCTTCATCTTTTGCTATGATTGCAAGCTCCTGAGGTCTCCCCAGAAGGCAAGTAGATGTTAGCATCGTGCCTCCTTGAAAAGCTTACAGAGCTATGAGCCAATTATACCTCTTTTCTTTGTAAAATTCCCAGTCTTGGGTGTTTCACTATAGCAATGCAAGAGTGGACTAACACAAATACACACATAGTTGAATACTTTTTTCAACTTCTGTACTTTTAACTTTGTAAGTCAACAGTAGCAATTTTGAAACCTCATTTATCTGTAAATATATTCAATGGTAATATTAACATCAACTGCATAACGTATTATAAGTCAGATCACATCAAACTTCCACTCATGGTCCTTTAGTAGTTTCACAGTTCTGAGTAAAAGCCAATGTCCTCGGGAGGGCTGCAATCTCCTCCATGAGCTGATCCTTATTCTCTCTGACTTCATCTTCACCACTCTTGTTTTTGCTTATGCTGTTCTAATCCCTCTGGACTGTTCCTTCTCTTGGGCCTTGTACATACTCCTTCCCCTGATTGCCATGTTCTTCCTGCCCCCAGATATCCACATGGAAGACTCTCACTCCTGTTGGTCTTTACTCAGAAGTCACCTTCTCAGAGAGGCATTTGCTGAACCTTCAAACACTTCAATGCACCATCCCAAACACTTCATATTTTTTCTTTTGACTTTATTTTTATATACTTAGCTATATCTAAAATGTAAAGTGCTTTACGTATATATTTTATTGATTATGTGTTAACTACAACCAGAATATTCATTCTGTGAGTCCATGCTTTTTTCTTCTGTTCTTTTCAGTGCTAGATTCTCTATAATCAAAACACTGCTTAAATTTGAAAAGTAAATTCAAGAATATATAAATAAATAAATATATGAATACATTTTAGTCCCTTTAAAATTAAATTTAAAATTACATGTCATCCCTGCCAGAGGGGCAACACAAAACAAATAAATTTCAAACTATATAAAATAGAATACAGAAAAACAGTCTGCCTTTAAATTCCTTAACTCTGGACTTTTATGCTTACTCTACTTAATTTTCATCAGTGTTAGTACAAACAATTCTCTCCTACAAAATGCTATGTTTAGTGTCTTCCAGAAGGACTTTAAAATTTTTAACATCCCTATTGTCTTGGTCCATTCGGGCTGCTAAAAGAAAAACACCATAGACTGGATGGTTTTTAAACAACAGAGATTTATTTCTCACAGTACTGGAGACTGGGAAGTCCAAGATCAAGGTGCCAGGAGATTCGTGTCTAGTGAGGGCATGCTTCCTGGTATACAGATGGCCTTCTTTTCTCTCTGTGTCCTCCCATGGTGGACTGAATAAGGAATCTCTCTGGAGTTTCTTACAAGGGCAGTAATATCATTCATTAGGGCTCCACCCTTATGACCTAATTGCCTCCCACAAAATCCTGTCTCTCAATACCATCAATTTGGGGGTCAGAATTCAACATATAAATTTTGGGGTAGAGGAAGATTCAGACCATACACATATCATCATTTTCACTTTGTGAAAGTTCACACCCCCTTCTCTTCTCTATTTCAAAACCTACCTCTTTTTATAATATGTAGGTCCAGCCCAAATTCCTTCTTTTCTTTACAATTTAAGTATATGTGCTACTAAAGCAAGCACCAATTTTTTTTTTCTTTTCTAAGAACATTTTTTTCTGTCCTCCAGCTTCTGGACCAGTTAGTGGGTAACTCTCACTTTGTAATCTTACTTTATTCATCTGAGATGAGACATTTGTTTCTGGACCACTTAGTGCATAAAGTACTCACTTTGTAATCCTATTTTATTCATCTAAAATGAGACATTTCTTGGAGCATTGTCTTGTTCTGAAGTAACATTTTGTTCATATTTTAAATCACCATTATTTATCCCTTGATGTAGTTGTGAGTCTATTGAAGTCTCATTGATGCTTTACAGTTGTTTGAAACCTTCTTCATGCCTAACATAGTGTCTAACACATGGTAAATGCTTAGCAGGTATCTGTTGATGGATTTATTCCCACTGTAGTTGTAGCAATGCAGTGCCTTTGGCTTAAAAGAATATTTAAATACAATAGGATGAGTGAATTGTTGGAAAGTCTGATTGTAGCAATCAGAAGCTATAGCCTCTGCCAAGAAACATGTCACTGAAAAATAAATATCCAGTTTGCCCTCAATCCCATTAGTGTTTATAAAGGACAGAGTGGATTCTTCTTACAGCAACAAAAACTGCGAAATGAGAAGCTTTACTATTAAGTCAAAAAGGCAAACTTCTACTGTTTCCCAATTTACATAGGGAAACTAAACCTAATTCTAATGCTTTGTGAATAGAAAGAGCAGACAAAATTATTGGGTAGAGTACTATTTTTCTTATGTATCAGACTTTAAAAAGGATACTCTATCCCAGAGTCAGGAAGGGATGGAATCCTTCAGAAAAGCAAATGAAACAAGCTCACAAATAATACTATACACAGCTGGGTACTCACTCTCCTGAGCTGTTTGTCTTAATTTTATATCTTGCTTGTCATTTTGAAAGGCATTTTTCCTCTTAAAATCTTATCTGTTTCTGAAGATAGTAAGCTATATCCTAATATGACAACAATTGCTGTAAATTTTTGTTATTTATTGAAATCATACTATTGTGTCTATTGTTCCTACTTCATTTTCAAGAATAAATTGCTTGAAATGTGGGGTTGGTACATAAATATTCCACTGCAAATTAAATGGTTGTCAAAAACGTTTTTGGGAAATTGCAATGAAGAATAAACCAAAACACTGCATGATTTATCATTGAACCTGCTCAACTCTCTAGCAGTATGCCGAAAGTCAGAAAGGAGGAGCCCTTTCCCAAGCAACCTTCTGTGTGTGTGTGTGTGTGTGTGTGTGTGTGTCTGTGTGTGTGTGTGTGTCCAATCTACACTGCAGGCCAGTTTGGGGAAAAACTGTTAGGGTTGGAGTTAATGAATGTTTAAAAAGAGAGTCATTTAATCTGAAGGAGAAAAAAAAATGTCATGGTTGTGAATGTGCTCTCAAGCTTAAGAAAAAAGAATTGCCATTGACCTTGTTAGTTTAATTAAGTGATTCCCAATTAAGATACTAACAGAATGTTGGCAGTTAATGACATGCACACTAATATTGGCTCAAAGTATATGCTATATTTCCTGATGATGATGATGATGATGATAATACTTTATTAGTATCTACTATTAAGCAAAGAATCAAAGGACAGAACATTCTATAATGTATATATTTGATATTACACACAGAAGAGAAAGCAGCATCAGCTTATAGCACATATCCTTTGCAGGAAGCCATATGTCCACTTAAGAAAGAAAGTGATAAATGGAGCAGTAGAAAGATAGAATATGAAAGTAACCTATCTTTTATTAAAAAACAATAGCAGGGGGCCAGGCACGATGGCTCATGCCTGTAATCTTAGGATTTGGAGAGGGCAAGACTGGAGCATTGCTTGAAGCCAGGAGTTCAATACCGGCCTGAGCAACATAGTGAAACCCCGTCTTTACAAAAATAAAATAAAATAAAAATTAGTCTGATGTAGTGGTGCACACCTGTGGTCCCAGCTACTCAGGAGGCTGAAGCAAGAGGATCACTTGAATCCAAGAGATCATGGCTGCAGTGTACCATGATTCCACCATTGCACTCCAGCCTAGGCAACAGAGACTTTATTTCTTTAAAAAAAAGCTCAGCATTAATGAAAATGCATTGAACCTTTATGAATTAAATATATTTATTTATTTATTGCTTGGGTCAGTACATATTTATTGTGTGTCTATTTGATTAGCCTATGGGACAATAGAAATAAACTGTGCTTGCTATTGTTTCTTTTTGCTGTTGCTTCCAACCCAACTCAGACTTAGATGAACAGTTTCCTAGAACAGAGATATCCAAAGAGTAAGCCAGACATATCCAAAGATGATCAGTGTCACAATAAATTCTAGAGAATTGTTGACAACCTCTTCTCTAAGGATACTGGGTTTACATTGGCTGTTGAGTAAGTTTCTCATTGTTTCCTGAAGGTAACTCATTTTCATGCATGTGTGCACTCAATACACTGTCTATGTGATGTGGTTCAGACACCCTAAGAGAACCTGTGCCTAGAGATCTTCCTCAGAGGTGGGGTTTTTCAGTGCCCTGTTGCTGTATATGTTTGCTGCAAAGCATTGCACTTTCTTCTGGACATTTTTAACTAGAACCTAGATATATTCCAGCAGGGTTATGAGATTTAGACCAAACTTTTTGTTATATCTGCATTCCCCCAGGTATCCTCAAATAGTCCTCTCTGAAACAGCTGGAATTTCTGGTGGAGAGTGAGGTGTTTTATTTTCACTAGCATAACTTTACCTTGCCTTTGATGATTACAAGTTTACCCCTTAATGAAGAAGGAAAATTGCTTCATAAAACCCTAGAAATTCAGACGTGCCCCTCTCAATAAGATATACCAAAGGATGAGGAGTAAGGGCAAGACCCAGAGATGAGAGCCCTACCTGAAAGCAGGGACAGGACGCCATGGGTGGTCAGAAGCAATACACAAACCCTGAGTCCCAGGGGCACAGAGAATTGGTAGAGAAGGAGAGATCATTGGTGCAGAGGAACTAGAGAGACAGATTAATAACCTAGCCATAGCCTGCCATAATCTGCCACTATTTTCGCTCACCCAAATTTCACCATTTGCCAACACCTGATCTAAACAAGATCCAGATACTTATATGGTATTAATCTGATATCTACTATAGTGATACTGACTGCCCTTAGTAACATTTGTTACCACAAGTATGCACAACCACATATTATGGTCTAATTATGTCATGTTATGCTTACACTAGTGTCTACTTCTCAACATTAAGCATCTTAAGGACAAAGACTGCTTCTTTTTCTTTATTACTAGGTTGGTGCAGAAGTAATTGCAGTTTTGCCATTACTTTCCATCTTGTACCTTGAGAAAAATACATTTATATTCTCACTCGAAATCTTATCTAAATGAATAAATAAATAAATAAATAAAGGAATTAATGAAGGCATGAACAAATTTATTTTAATTCACCAAATTTGGAAGTCTTTCTTGGTCTTGCTATTGAAAAATAAATACTCTTTCTAACAAATCTATGCAGGCAAGGTGATATATAGAGATATGTAGATATGTACATAACAACCATGTAGAAGATATAAAAAGGTATTTCTCTCTTCCACAGACATGGTAGACATTGTTAAACATACATAATATGTTCTTTCTTAGAACCTAGCTGTGGTATAGCCATTCTTCTCAACTTACCAATACATTTGCTTCTGATAGTTAATCCAATTTGAATAAACTATTTCCACTTTCACTTACAGAATGCTTCATAAAACATATAATGTAACGGGAAATCATTATATAACTGGAAAGTGATATTTTATGCACATGAAGGAATTAGAAGATAGGGAAAGGTGAACTTGCAATTATCTAGCCCTTCTATTGTGTAATTATTCCTTTATCTTTAGTGCCACACATGGACAACTTCGTGGAAATCATGATAACCATATACAAATGGTCCAAGATGTGTCACTTCTTCTACTTTCATAATATTTTTGGAACCTGTTACCATCTTCATTCTCAATTTTCTTAATTCTGGCTCTAATAATGTCTCTTCCAAATTACTTAAATTATCTTCCATATTTTTGTCTCCAATATCTTCCCTTAACTTATCTTCTATACAGTTTCCAGGATGATATTTCTAAAATGTAAGCCTAATCAAATTACTCATTCTTCATTCTTGCAAAATAATATTTAAATTATTTCCTTTAGAATACAAGTCCCTGAAGAAGGAGGCTGCTTTTTTTATTTTTTATTTTTAGACGGAGTCTTGCTCAGTTGCCAGGCTGTAGTGCGGTGGCACAATCTCGGCTCACTGCAACCTCCGTCCGCCTCCCAGTTTCAAGCAATTCTCCTGCCTCAGGCTCCCGAGTAGCTGGGACTACAGCAAGCACCTCTGCGCCCAGTTAATTTTTGTACTTTTTAGTAGAGACGGGGTTTCACCATGTTGGCCAGGATGGTCTCGATCTCTTGACCTCTTCATCCACCTGCCTCAGCCTCCCGAAGTGCTGGGATTAGAGGCGTGATCCACCATGCCCACCCACAGGCTCTTATTTTAAAGTCTGTTATCAATTCTCTATTTACCTCCAATATAATTTTAAGGCAATATTTAACTACCATCTTTTTCTTTGTTACTTTTGTGAGTGCCATTGATTCTATCTGAAATACCCTTTCTCTTTCTTCACTATATCCTAGGCTCATTTATTGTTTCAGACCCCCGAGTGATCTAAAGAGCTCTATTAGCAGATGGAATAGACAGGTGAGAAAAGGATTTATCAGTAGTACTCATACATGGCCTCACCAAATTGCACTTCAACTAACCAACTAAACTTTTCATCTGTTTTACATATTGGGTTTCCTTGTAGGAGTTCATTCAAAAAAAGAGTTTTCTACACTTAAAAAAATTCAATACCACTGAGCTTCTCTGACATCTGTTAGATTTCTGATTATCTTGGATAGTCCACTTGCATAATGAAAATCTAGGGCATGTAAAATATTTTTGGAGATTTTTTTCAACTCATGTATTGGTGAACTTGGAAAACTCAGGAAGAAGGATACATCAATAATTATAATGTCCTATTTAAGCATGTTTTCTAAACCATGATTGGGCAACATTTCTATAATCACTTCCATTATGTTTGTACATTTGGTAAATGAACTCCGAACCTCTAGGGGTTCTATGGAAATTCAATGAAGCACATAAAGTGGGATAGAAAATTTTAATTTTAAAAGATTTCTCTGGGAAGGGGGTCCATGAGTTTATTACAGTCTCAAAATATTCAAGATAACAAAATGTTTAAGTATTGACCCTGTTCAGGGAAAAATAAAAGGCAAATGAGTAAGAGGAAATTTATCTGCCTTTAAAAATATAAATTCAATATGATAAAAGGCAAGAAAACTACCACAGTAAATTACCACAGAAAATTACCACATAAGGAACTTGAATGCCATTTAATTGTCCCCCAACAATTTACAATTTCTTTCATCCCATTCTATCCAGTCTTGTTTCATATAAAAGAAGGAATTAAAAACATGAACATATGGTCTATTCTTGCATAAGTTAGTTTAAGATATGGACAAAACTTACTTTGTTAAGCAGTACCTTGGAAGTCAGAGCAAAAAACTTTCTTGATCACTAGCAGGAGGAGATGAGAAAGTATCTGGACGTTTACACTGAGTAAGAGATTCATTGTCTGATATCCCCCAAAATGGATAGATTTCCTATAGATGGATTGCAGATATTTTACAAGTATCAGTAAATATGGAGTTATTTTTAACAAAGACACATAATTGTTAGTTTCATTTGAATGATATCAAAAACAATTAATTTTTATTATGGAAAAGACATCTAAAGCTTTGATTCATCACCAGTAGTCTGTTGTGGAAGAAACTACTCTCCATAAAGGGCTAACTCTGTGTGCAATACATTTCTGTCCCCTCTCCCAACTGAGTACTATCTACAGCCCATAACTTATGAAACCATTGGTGAACCCCAATTTTCAAAGGGTCTATTATGTTTCCTTTCCAAGGAAATTGGGGTTTTGAAACCTTAAGAATCAATCAATCAACTAATGGTAAGCTCTAAAAATAAAAAGTCACGTTAAGTTTGTGTGTGACTAAGCTCCAGGGCAAACAAAATGCATGAGCAAGTCCCAGAAAGCCCAGAGACTATGAGGAAGTACATGAGAAAATGACCAGAAATGCAAAATACACTTCAATGAGAGACTAAGGAAATACGCGTTGTTCCTACTTTCAATTTCTATATGCCTGGTGATACTTGATTTTTCACAGGATTACCTCCTGAAATCTTTAATTAAGCAACTTTGTACTTGAGTCTTTTTGAATATGTCCAGTTCCTTGCAACCTGTTATGGTCTGAATGTTTGTATGCATCCAAGTTAATGTTGAAATCCTAACCTCTGAAGTGGTGGTGTTAGGAAAAGTGGATTTTTTGAGAAGTTATGAAGGCAGAGCCCTCATGAATGGGATTAGTGCCCTTATAAAAGAGACCCCAGAGGGACCCTTCCCTTTCCTCTTCCACATATGAATATGTAGTCAGAAAGCACCATCTATAAGGGATGGGTCCTCACTAGACACCCAATCTGTCCACCCATGGTTTAGAATTTCCCAGCCTGAAGGACTGTGAGAATAAATTTCTCTTGTTTATGAGATACATTGTCTGTGATATTTTGGTATAGCATCCTGAGTGGACTATGATACAGCTGAAGACATCAAGACAACTCATGCTTCTTTCCAGCCTTGAGCACTTAATTTGCATGTTGTGAAAAATATATATATAAAATATATGTGTATATTATATATAATATATGTGTGTGTATATATATGTATGTATATATAATCTAGGGAATTGAGTTATAAGGAACAGTTGTAATAGCTTAGAAAGGAGAATATATATGTACCTTTGATTTCAAATACAAATATACATATACAGATATACACATACATGCTGTATATATGTGTAAACACAAACACATGCATGCACACACATACAAGATATACAAATACAAATTAGGTATTGGATGTGGTGGTCCTGAGAATGCTTCCTACCCCTGTGGACCAAAAGAATCCTAAATAATGATACTGCAATCACTACTAAAATTACTACTACTGTTGCTACTACCCATAATACTCCTGCTAGTAAAACACAAAATCATCTTATCTCACAACATTCTGCAATATTTGAGTGCTTTCACGTGCAGCTCCTCATCTGGGTCCCTTGAAAAGCCAGTGAGGTTAGTGTACATGACATGTGTATATCCTTTAGACTGGTGAGGAGACTAAGACTAGTAAAATCAAATATTCTGACTTCCTCTCACCTTTTCATCACATCACAGAAATATTTCCATCCAACTTTTCAGCTGAAGTTAACTCTAAATTGAAAAATACTAAAATCCTTTGAAAATTCAGTCTTTGATGTGAAGAGACTCAGATGAGAAGATAAAGATGGAATAACCAAAATCCATCTCAGTCTTAGAAGTTTCAAAACCCAGTCCCTAGTGCAATGAGGAAGGATAGTAAAGTATTTTAAAAATGGTATCTATTATCTATTTCAGCAGTGATTATCTACTACACACCAGCTGTATGTTCATTATTGTGCTAAGAACTGAAGGTAATACAAGGAATGATAAGCCTGCTTTTGAGGGATTTTCTATAAGTGAACAACAACTAAGAAGCATATTTAAGCTTAGGTTTTGGAGGACTGTGGATAGGAGAGAAATTGATATGGGCATAAAGAGCCAATAAAGGATGTAACAAAGGTGCAAATGGAATATAACATAAAATACACTATGAGGTATATTTAGACAGAAATGATTTTATTCTCTAAACGTTACTGATTATTGGCTGATTTTGAATACTTATGTCTTAGAAACATGAGTCTAATTATTGAATAGAATATGACTGGGAAAGAAAGATTAGCAAATGTGCAATTAGTGAGAAGATAATTATCAAAAATAATTGAAGCAAACATTTTAAGCCTGTGTTGGAAAACAATGGTAGTGAATAAATAAATAGGGAAAAGCACTAAAATCATATAATTTTTTAGTTAATCACACCTAACAGTTTATGACATACTAGTTCAATAATTTTATAGACAGGAATGGTATCGAATATATCATAGAATGACAGAATTTTGACTTAAATTTTTGGAGACTATGTCACCCACTTCCCTAATTTTAGAAATGTAAAACTGAGGCCACAAATTATAAAGTTATTTGCACAATATAGCAGAGTTTACCAGCTATTTTGGGACCAGAACCCAGCTATAGTGCCTTCTCTTATGTTTACACTTCTTTTTAAAATTTATGTGGTTCTACATGCATCAGATTTATTACAGTATATCAAAAGATAAGTTTGGAAAGCTTTGTGTTATGCAAAACTCAAATAGCATTATTCTATCTTTCTCTGATTCATCTGCTGAATGATTCCACCTATCCAATCATTATTATAATAGAGACTCTACTACCAGACAAATATTGTGTTGTAATACATTTCTTTCTTTTTCTAACATTTAGCTGATTAAGAAATCATTCTTTCTAGAAAGATGCTCAGTGACATTTGAATATATTAGTTTCCTTGACATTATAATTTGGAAAGCAAATAATAGGATCATTAAAAAATGAGTTCAACACTTAAAAGCACCTGCTTTCAAATTTAAGATTATAGAGCTTTGGAATATAGGAGGAAATAAATAGTGCTGCATATATATATATAAATAAATAGTGCTAAATAAATAAATAGTGCTGCATATATATGCTGCATTTTATATATACATATATGAAGCACTGTTTATTTACATATATATATGAAGCACTGTTTATTTACATATATATAAATATCTTTCACTCCAAATCAGTGGAAACTGAGGACTTCAGGGATATGGCTTAAGATACAGCATTATGGAGGCTATTTGGAGGTTAACACAAGGGGAATTTCAGTGCTTAATGAGATGAGATTAAGAAAGCTAATGTGATATTTTTCATATTTCAATATATCGCAGAGTCATATGGACTATTACAACTGCTGCCTGAGGCAACCTGTGAGATATACATCTCATCAGGCTAAAACCATTCTATTGAGGTCACCATGTAAACAGTTAATGATGCAGAAACTCTCTAGGGATTCATTGACTGAGCACATTTAGATGAGTTCTATAGAAGTGTACAATCAGCAGTGGGGGAATTATGTCAATGAAACTTTAAAGGAAGCTGTAGACATTCAAGATTCCCTATATTCAATGAGATGTTCATAATTAATTTCCTTTTTTCTTAGGACATGTAATAGTTTGACTATAACTTTTTATTATATGCATTAAAAGTAAACTGAAAGGTCACGCAACATATTAACTTCCCAGTCTGGTTGAATGGAAGAGATTTGAGTTGCCAACTTCTTTTAGATCGGCTGGGCACTTTCAGGGAATTGGTTCCTGTTTAATTCTACAATACACACATAATGAACAATCATTGGTGTTTTATTTCCAACGTAATTGCCATGATTGTACTTTCAATGAATGTGTATTGTGTGCCTGCACCATTAGGAGTACAGGTTACCTCTATAAATAAATTTGGAGATCATGTTATTTACATATTGTACTATGTTTATATTTAATACATTCTTATTCAGCAGTTGGTATATGTCATGCACTATGTACACTCTTCACAAATCTTAATTCAGCTTAATAAAATCTTCTTATTATACACTCTCAAATCCCTCATCACCATTGTCGCCAGAATACTTTTGTCCGCATGACACACTTGTACTTTCTTTCCATTTACTTATTTACTTTTTGAGACAGGGTCTTTTGCTGTATTGCCCAGGCTGGAGTGCAGTGGCACAGTAATAGCTCACTGCATCCTTGAACTTACAGGCTCAAGTGATCTTCCCACTTCAGCCTCTCAGGTAAGTAGGATTACAGGTGCATGCCACCTTGCCTGGCTAATTTTTTTTTTCATTTTTAATAGAGACAAAGTCTTGCTACATTGCCCATGCTGGTCTTGAACTCCTGGACTCAAGTCATCCTTCCATGTTGGCCTCCCAAAGTGCTGGGGATTACAGGCATTAGCCACCACAACTGACTGCACTATTTTTCTTGAGGATTTCAACAACTAGCCCAATTATTTTTTTTCTCACTCCATCTACTGCATGTTTCTCTTTCAAGTTAAGAGACATGTTGATGATTCATCTGGTGAACTGATATAAATATTTCTTAACTACCAAAGATTAGATGATGTTCAGCTATAATCCATGAGCACAGCCATAATTGGTTCCCATCCCAACTGGAAACTTTCACTTTTGAAATTTGAATTAGGAATACCCCCTTACAATGACATCTTTTTCAACTTTCACCTTTTCTCTTTTGTATCTCATGTATGAAATCTGTAATTTACTCCTATTTGGCCTCTTTCAGTTGAATTTCTCCCTATTTTACCTAGTTGAACTGCCTCATACTGGCTTCATTTGCTCCCCACAAATATTAATTTTCCAAAAGCCACTAATCACATCTCAAGTTAAATATGTTACAGAATCTCAACTTTTGTTTTTGAGATGGAGTCTCAGTCTGTCGCCCAGGCTGGAGTGCAGTGGCGCGATCTCCATTCACTGCGACTTCTGCCTCCTGGGTTCGGGCATCATCTTCTTTACTATCACTGGGTTGTGTTTCTGAAATAATAACTTTACATAGGAACTTGGATGTGTAAATTACATGATCGCAAATCAAACTACTACTGTGATTATCAGTACTATGCTACTACTTCTGTCTTTCTACCACTATCATCATTATTATTTATTTTGCTTTTAATATGTGTTAGTATGTATACTAACAGTTTTGTGTCTGTTATGTCATTTAATTCTCACAACAAGCCTGTGAGGCTTATATTATAATATTAATTTTAAATAAGATAAAATAGAGGCTTAAAAATGTTTAAATAACTTCCTCCAGTTCAGAAATGTAGTCATGACTAATGCAGGGTTTGAAACCCAGGTCTGGCTACATTATACCACCTTACAATGCCATTCAAAATTGAAAGGGTCCAATTGAAGCCATAAATGTCATCAGTACAGAAAAGGTACTGATAAATGCTGTTAACATTTATTAAGCTATTTCTTCACAGAGGTGAGGTTTATCTAACACTTGAATCAATTGTGTTAAAATCAAATGTCAGTTCAGGCAATTGGAAGTCACATTTATTGAGACATATCTAATAAAACTCAGCAAGTAAAATATAGACATATAAAACAAATTCCTTACTTGACATTAGAATTTGTGCTGGGATAATTTTCTAATTAAAAACTCTTCTGGTTTACAGATTATTAGCAAATCTATTTAAAGTGGTAGACAGTGTAAAAGAATAAGGGATAGAAAAGCACTTAAACCTAATGATTCATCAGTCAGACTGCCTAGATATTCTAAGCTATATATCAATTATAATTTCACAAGGTCAAAAACCATAGGCGGCTCAGACCCTATCTTTGAGAAGTCTATACCTTAGTGGGTAGAACATGTAAGCACACATTCACACACACACACACACACACACACACACACACACACACACACACACCCCACAGACACCTTGAGAATATTTAAAAGTAATTTATAAGTTGTTTGCATTATCAAGATATTGAGAAGACTGGCAAAATGAAGACAAGCACCTATTACTTTAAAATCATGGTTTTTCAAACTTTTTAAAGATCCTCAATGCCAAGGAGATTTTTAATACTTTTTTTCTTAAAAGAACCTTCCCCTATGAAATTTTTATACCAGAGATATGTTGTATGTTTGTGTTTAAACTATGAGCACTTTGGAGGACCATAAACCATTGTAATATCTAAAAATTGTTTCTCTCCACATGTATAAATTTCACCCCCCAGAAGATGGTGTCACTCCTGTTGAAAATGCATGATTTAGCATTATAAAAATATGTGCTGGTATTTAATGTGAAGTGTATTATCAAGCTCCATTTAATAATCACATAATTCTATTTTATCATCAACCAGAAAATTACCACATTTTAAAATATTTTTGTGAATTTGAATATGCTAATTCATGCACTTAATGTCTGTGTTTTATTAAATTTTTTTTGATATGGTAACAATGTGTACCAGTAAGTGCATATTAAATTAAATACAAAATGTTTAAATAGGCTAAAAATATGAAACATACCCTTCAGTGTCCTGGGAGTTGAGCTAAATTTCTAAAGTACTAAAAATTACCATTGACTCCTGCTGAGGACAAGTCACAATTTGAAGAAGTAGCAAAAAATGTTGATTGTGTTTATCTGACTATAATTTGTATCAATTCAGCAGTATAATAAACGTCAAAGTAACCTCCACATAATGGCAAAAACAAGGGATAAAATCCAAACTCGATATCCTCTAAATGTGTCCCGGCTGGAGCCCTGGAGATTGTCTCCAGACTTGTAATACAATCAGGTCTGGGGAAATACCATGAAAATGTTTTCTTTCAATCACTTGTAATTGGTATTCTTAAAGTGAAGGGTGGAAAATAAAGGGGATGGGATATTTCGATTTGCTGCTTTTGTTTGGAATTGCTCAAATCACAAGTAACTACAGGGCAAATTGACATCTTCTCGGTTGAGTTGTAACCTTTTCAGCCTCCATTTCTTTCCAAGGTTTGTAAACAAACAGATTTGAGTGAGGACATTCAAAAGTTGGTCTCAAACCAAAGTTCCATCCTGGCATTTTAGGTTACACATAACTTGGCCTCATTTATATGTTTTTCAATTGTATTTATCTTTCTTCCCCACCTTAAAAGTTTAACTATTTCTCTAGGTTTCTTCCTCATTATTCCCTGAAGGAACCATGCTAATTGCCACCTTGGCAACCGGAGCTTGCTCTTATTTTCCTGGAGATTTTTGGCACCCCTGTGGGTTGGCATACTCATCCACCAAGATTCTTTTATTAAGGCATTCTCAAAAAGCTCACATACCGATCAACCTCTTCTCTCCCTGATAATTCTTGTTTCATTCAACTGTTCTGCATAGTATGTTATTAATGTGGCAAATATTCATTTAACCAGCAAATGCTTAGTAAGCCTTTCAATGTGCCATATATTGTTACTGGACACTAGGAATTACTAAAGAACAAAACAAAGACATAGAGTCCTATCATCAAATAGTTTATAAGTAGTGAGGGGAATTAGACAATAAAAATACAATATATAAAATATCATATGTAAAAATGAAATTAAAATACGATGTTAAAACAGGCATCAGTAAACTTTTTACTGTAAAGGACCAGATAGTACAACTACCCAATTTTGCCCTTGAGTAAGAAAGCAGCCATATACACAAAATGAGTTCTGTTCCAAAAAACTTGCTTTATGGTCACTAGGATTTAAATTTAATAAAACTTTCTTGTGTTATAAAATATTGTGCTTTTGACTTAAAAATCATTTAAAATATTAAAAATTTTTTTTTAGTTTTTGGATTATATAAAAGCCAGAGATGGTCCTAATTTGACCTATGGGCTAGTTGCTGAGCCTGGGTTTAGATAATAGCAAATGTTAAGGAGAAAACTAAATTAGAGAAGTGGTTCAGGCACTATTGGCAGGTTAGAGAGTATTGCCAGGTTTGTTATTGTTGTTTGTTTTTTTTGAGACAGGATCTCACTCTATCACCCAGGCTGGAGTGCAATGGCATAATCATGCCTCCCTGCAGCCTCGACTGCCTCCCAGGCCTAGGTAATTCTCCCACCTCAGCCTCCAAGTAGCTGGAACTGCAGTCGTGCACCACCACACCCAGCTAATTTTTGTATTTTTTTGTAGAGACGGGGTCTCGCCATGTTACCCAGGCTGGTCTCGAACTCCTGGGGTCAAGTGATTCCCCTGCCAAATTGTTAGGATTACAGGTGTGAGCCACCATGCCCAGCCAAATATTGCAGTTTTAGAGAAAGTAGCCAGACAAGACCTTACTGAAAGGTGGCATTCAAATAAAGAACTGCAGGAATATGTATAAATTTCACTTGATAAGATATTTAAGAAATAAAATGTTTTCTTATTTTTTCTAATTTATTCAGTATCAGTCTCTAACTTCTTATTTTTACAGATTCTTTACCTATGATCAGTGGGCACAATCCCTTACCCCAATCCCCTCAGAGAGGCCTGCATATAAAACAGTATTTCACAAAAAGTGGTTTTAACCCATTCTGAGGTTGTCTTTTCACTCTGTTGTTTTCTTTGCTGTGCAGAAGCTTTTTAGTTTGGTATAATCTCATTTGTTTATTTTTGCTTTTGTTGCCTGTTTTGAGTTCTTATTCATAAAATCTTTTTGCACACTAATGCCCTGAAGTGCTTCCCCTATGTTTTCTTTTAGTAGTTTTATCATTTTGGGCCTTACATTTAGGTTTTTGATTCACTTTGAGTTGATTTGTGTATAGGATGACAGTTGGGGGGTTTAGTTTCATTCTTCTGCATTTGGATATTCAGTTTTCTCAGCACCATTTATTGAAGAGACTATCCTTTCCCCAAGGTGTGTTCTTGAAGCCTTTGTCAAAAATTAGTTGGCTGGTTTCTCTACTTTGTTCTATTAGTCTATGTGTCTGTTTTTATGCCAGTTCCATGTTTTTTCGGTAGTTGTTTTTTTGTTTGTTTTGTTTGTTTGTTTGTTTGTTTGTTTTTTGCTTGCTATAGCTATGTAGTATATTTTGAAGTCTGGTAGTTTAATGCATGCAGCTCTGTCCTTTTTGCTCAGGATTGCTCCACCTATTTGGGGTCTTTTGTGCTTTCACACAAATTTTAACAATTTAGGCGGGGCACGGTGGCTCACGCCTGTAATCCCAGCACTTTGGTAGGCTGATGGTAGAAGTGAGGAGTTTGAGACCATCCTGGCTAACACAGTGAAACCCTGTCTCTACTAAAAATGGAGACAAAAAATTAGCTGGCGTGGTAGCAGGCTCCTGTAGCGCCCGCTACTCGGAAGTCTGAGGCAGGAGAATCGCTTGAACCCGGAAGGCGGAGGTTGCAATGAGCCGAGATCATGCCACTGCACTCCAGCCTGGGTGGCAGAACGAGACTTCAACACACACACACACAAATTTCTATTTCAGTGAAGAATGTCATTGGTATTTTGGTAAGTATTGCATTGGTTATGTAGATTGCTTTGGATAGTATTGTCATTTTCACAATATCAGTTCTTCTGATTCATGAGCATGGAATGTCTTTTGTTTATATTGTCTTTAGTTTATTCACCAGTGCTTTGTAGTTGTGCTTGTAGAGGTGTTCCATCTCCTTGGTTAAATTTATTCCTAGGATTTTTTTATTATTATAGGTAATATAAATGGGATTGCCTTCTTGGTAGCTTTTTCAGCTAGTTTGTCACTTGTGTATAGAAATGCTACTGATTTTTTATGTTGATTTTGTATCCTGCGTTTACTAAATTTATCAGTTCTAAGCGTTTTTGGTTGACTCTTTAAGTTTTTCTATATACAAGATCATGTTATTTGCAAACAGGCACAATTTGACTTCCTCCTTTCCAGTCTGGATACCTTTTATTTCTTTCTCTTGCCGAACTGCCCTGGCTAGGGCTTCCAAGACTACGTTGAATAAGAGTTTTGAGAGTGGACATCTTTGTCATGTTCCAGTTCTTACAGGAAAAGATCTCAGCTTTTCTCCATTTAGTATTATGTTTGCTGTGGGTTTGTCATATATGACCTTTATTGTGTTGAGGTACATTCCTTCTATAACCAATTTATTGAGAGTTTTTATCATAAAGGGATGCTGACTTTTATCTAATGCTTTTTCTGCATCTATTCAGATGATTATATAGTTTTTGTCATTAATTCTGTTGATGTAATATATCACATTTATTGATTTCATATGTGGAAACATCCTTGCATTCCTGGAATAAATCTCATGTGATAATGGTATATTATCTTTTTTAATGCATTTTTGGATTCAGTTACTAATATTTTGTTAAGTATTTTTGTGTTTATGTTAGATATACTGGCCTGTAGTTTTCCTTTTTTCTTTCTTTCTTTTTTTTTTTTTTTTTTGTCTGTCTGGTTTTGGTATCAGAGTTATGCTGGTCTTGTAGAATGAGTTAGAAAGAGTTTCTTCTACTTCAAGAGTCCAGGGAATAAAATTATTTGAAGCTCTTTAAGAGTTAGGGATTGTTAAAAACTGCATCCTAAAAGAGTAGATGGAGGTTTTGGAATTGGAATCCTGACCTTGGTATTATTAACTTCCTCTAAGTATCTAGCTGGCCCTTTGATAGCTTTTCCATAAAAGTCCCTTTATATGTACCTAGACAGATATACTCTAAGACACTCAACTTTTCACCTCTAGAATGTCTAGAACCTTTCCCTTTTACCAACTTCAAACCAGCATGTCTATCTTTAACGCAACCTCTCATTGTCTCTTACTGGCTTTTAGAAATTCCTCCAACTGTCTCAATAACTCACTCTCATAATTATTTCAAAACCCTTTCCCCTCATATTTTCCCACCACTGATGACTTGCCGCACATTAATGGTCTGGACTTACTACAGCCACTGAAAATATATTAATGCTATTTAACCATGTCTAGCATGTGCTATGTGCCAGGTATTATACTACAATCCCAAATGCATTACTTTATTTTGTACCAGAAACTCCCTGTGAAATAGCTAAGCTGTTGTTCTTGCTGACATTTGACAGTTAAGCAAACTGAAAGATAAAAGATAGAAAGAAAGCTCAAGTAACTTAACCAAGGCTGGTATTCTGACCAAATCCACTTAAGCCCATGCTCTTAATAAATGCTTGTGACTACATCCAAAGTATATAATTATTGAATATTTGTAAGAAATATATTATTGCTAAATAAAGCAACAATATATTAAAAGGATAATACATCATGACCAAGTAGGATTTATGTCAAAAATGAAAGATTAGTTTAACATTTGGAAATTAATCAAGGTAGCAAATATAGCAAGCTGTAAAAGAAAAACTCATGATCATCTCAATCAATGCAGCAAAAGCATTTAACAAAGTTTGACATTCATTCCTGATAAAAATTCTCAGCAAATTAGTAACACAAAGAAACCTTACCTGATAAAGGACATCTATGACAACTTACAGCTAGATAACATAATACTTAATGGTGAAATTCTAAATGACTTATCCCAGGATCAGAAACAAGATAAGGATGTCTGCTCTTACTAGTTCTATTCAACATTGTACTAGATGTCCAGCCAGTGCAATCAGGCAATAAAAGAAAAGAAATACTTGCAGATTATGAATGAAGAAGTAAAATGATCTTTATTCTCAGATGATGATATTTTCTTTTCTTTTTCTTTCTTTCTTTTTTTTTTTCTTTTTTGTTTTGTTTTGGGATAGGGGCTTGCTCTTTCTCCCTGGCTGGAGTGCAGTGGTATGATATCGACTCACTGCAATGTCTGCCTCTGGGGTTCAAGCAATTTTCCTGACTCAGCCATCCGAGTAGCTGGGATTACAGGCACCTGCCACCAAGCCTGGCTATTTTTTATATTTTTAGTAGATACTAGGTTTCGTCATGTTGGCCAGGCTGGTCTCAAACTCCTGGCCTCAAGCAATCCACCCTCCTCAGACTCCCAAAGTGCTGGGATTAGTTATGAGCCACCACACCTGGCCACGATGATGATATTTTCTATATAGAAAACCTGACAGAATCTACAAAAAAATTATTAGAACTGATAATTCACTTGAGAATTTACAGTTATTTAACCAACCAAGAGAAAAGAAAATACATATATGTGTGTTTGTGTTTGTGTGTGTGTATAATGTGCAAAGACTTATATGCAGATGTTCATAGGAGCTCTATTTCTAATAGCCAAAAACTGGAAATAACACAAATATTCATGAACAGAGAAATGGATAAACAAATTGTAGTATATTCATACAATAAAATACTACTCAACAGTGAAAAGAAGTGAACTTGCTACACACAATAACACCAGTGAATCTCAAAATAATTATGCTGAGTGAAAAAAATTCACAAACAAGTACATACTATACAATTTAATTTATATAAAATAATAGAAAGTACAAACTGTGGTGACATACAACATCTCAGTATTGGCTAGGGAAAGAGATTGGGAGGTACAAGAGGAAGTGATTCAAAAAGGGCATAAGGAAACTTTGGGAGCTAACAATAAGTTCAGGATCTGAATTGTGGTAATAGTTTCATGGGTGCATACATCTGCCAAAATTGTTAAATTGTACGTATGCAGTTTATTATATGTCCATTTTACCTCAGTAAAGCTGTTAAAATATTTATTACTTTCCATGTGAAATTAAATAAATGTTATTCATAAGAGTTGGTGACTTGCCATACTCTACGCAAAGTGTAGTCCGGTGGTATATCTACATATATGTCATTGTTATTACTTAAAAATTGTCGTAATGCAACAGATAGACTTAAAAGGAAGCTCACTATCATATCCATATAACTTTATACCATGTACATTGCCTGTCCATCAGGATGTCAACAGGATAATTGCTAAGATAAGTAAAAGTGAAATCACAGGTCTAGTCTCTAAGGGATGTTGACTTTAGCTTAAATGAGCAATGACCATTAGCTAAGCCATTAGCCCAATCTTCAGAATTAACTTAAAAATTGACTGTAGTATATTTTAAGGAGCCAGCTTCTCCAGAGACATAAAAGGCATTTCAGGAAGCCATATTAACCAGGATACTCAGTAAATTTCTGCTTTAGGGCACCGAAATGTAACCTGATGGTTGGAAAAAACTACAGTAACTTTCTGAGCTGCATAACTTATTTCCAGGGATTCATTCCAAAACGTTTTTATGTATCACATGTCACTGGCATAGCCAAGAAAATTGTTTTCAAACTTTTCAAGGAACAGAAATTATAGAATTTTAAAAGTTATGTAATTTCCTTCTCTCTATAGTACACACATATAATAAAGCAAAAATTAGAATTTCTCCCAGAAATCTATTTTAAAGAAAAATGAGTCTGTATTTGATAAAAATTTCCATAATCACCATCAAAGCCTAGACTTTTAAAACTAGAGGAGTCTTAGAAATCAGCTCTTTCAATTATCCATCTTAAAGATGAAAAGTTGAAACCTGCAGTGATGTGCAAAATTGATATACTGAGATAACAGAGAATAGAAACTAAAACCCAGATAATACTTGCTTCATTCTCTCTCTTGATAATTACAAGCAAATAGAGAAGACAGATTTTTAGATTTAAGAACAAAATTTCTTGTGTCTCTGAGTTCTTCATACTATTATTTTAAAAAATTTGAGCTATCTATTCCATAAATGAACTGGCTTCAGTATCCTTTAATACTACAGGCTTCTTGCACAGTTCATTTGTTTAAAATGTCATGAATATTAAATAATTGACAGCTGCCTGTTTTGACCCATGCCTGAAGCAAGCACCAGGTATATTAGGAATAGCACAGTTCTACAAAGAATGAAGGAGAGAGCTAATTAAATCCTGGAGAACTCATCTACAGAGATTGAGATGCCCTCTGGCATTTGTTAACACCAGGCAAAAGTCACTAATTATAGCTATACTGTTCATGCCACTGAAGTACTTAGGACCAGCATTGTGTGCCTTTCTGTAATTGTATCAGGAAATGTGAAACCATCAAGGAACTTGACAGGTGTCATTTTACCTAAATGGAGTTGCTTTCAACAAATCCAAAAAGGAAGGGTGTTTTACCCATTGGATTAAATTAAACAATGAGAATGCTTTCCTTGCCCTCATCTTGTTAGTTGATAAGAAAAGGACTAGAAGAAATGACTCCTGCCTTGAAGGATTAACAACTCAGATGATGAGACCAGGCTGCTACCCCTGAAGCATAATGCATGATCATTAATTGATGGACATTGTAGAATGGAAAACAATAATATTTAATTCAATTCTGAAAATATTTATTGAACCCTTATTTGGGACTGATCTCTGTGCTTGATCCTGTGGATGCAAACCTTTCCAGATCAAAGGCCTATAATTCTGACTTCAAATTATACATTTTTATGATGACTTTCCAGGACAAACTCTATATCTACATCAAAAAGAATGACTAATTAGTAGCTGTGGTTCAAAAAGTGCTTGGAGGGATGTGTTTGTCCTTAGAATATTATAGTCACCTCTCTAGGATGATGCTAAACTGAGATTCTAAAAGATTATCACGATTGTAAAGAACCTGAGAAACCAAATTCTCATCTCTCACTGCAAAAAGGAGACTCCCGAGCTCAAACAACTTGTCCAAGTTTACTCATCACTCACACTTCCGATGGCAGAGTCCGAGCAGAATTATTTCCTGATTTCTTCCAGTTGTTTTTTTTCATTACCCTGTTTGATTTTTTTAAATTATTTTTCTTCATTTTTACACACATATTTTCCTAATCATGGGCCAATAGATAAATGTGTGAATTAATACTTCTAGGACAAAAATTGACCTTAGTCCTTAATTTGATTCAAAAACCTGAAAGTTAAATAATTTCATATGAACATTAACCAGTTTGTATGCAACTCATTTGTGAGAAGGTTATGACTAGAGGCTACTATGGAGTAAGTTAGCTTGGATTTTAACCCCTGATTCAATTTCTTATTGCTTGGGTGATTTTGGTCAAGGTAATTTGACATTTCTAAACCCTAGTTTCTACATAATTTAAATGAAGATGAGGTATGTTAAAATACAGAATGATATTAGATTTCATATTTAAAATATTTGTTCCTATCCCTGACTCACAGTATAGACTCCATAAATATTTAAAATTAAAAAAAAACAAGAAAGCAAAAACTGTTTTTGAATATACTGAGGAAAGCAGTCTTCCAATTCCAGCCTTCACTTAGAACTCAATTTCATTCTAAATAAAAACCACATAAGCCCTGGAATATAAACAGTGTCATGCCAAATTCTTACCGCCAACTTTATGAAATCATATTGCCAAAATTGGGATCTTCTAAAACAATCTTCTGTCATTGTGGTCCTAAAAACTGCTGAACAACTACAATACTGCTGGGCAGGGGTAATTTGAAAGATTTATCTTTCCCTCCGCATGCTGTATTTTCAGAAATCAGTTAACTTTTGCTAACTTAGAACCTATGCCAAAAATCAGTTGTGTCATTATTTCATAAGACACAATGAATAAATATTTTTGATAGAAAAAGTCACTGCTTATAGACTTATGCTTACACTGTAGAAGAGCTTGAGTACTTTGTGGGGGAAGGTTTTAATGGAAACTAGAAAATTTTAATGGAAACTAAAAAATATTTGAAAATGACTGTCATGTAAATGCAGCACATCGAAACTTGTGAAGATTTATATTTGAGAAAAAAAAGAATACCGAAATTTAATGAGTTAAATATTCTATATTGGACAGCGCTGCTACATCTGAAGCATAATACAGGATCATTAATTGATGAACAATGTAGAATGGAAAACAATAATATTTAATTCAACTCAAAAAATATTTATTGAGCCCTTATGTGGGGCTGATCTCTGTGCTTGTTTCTGTGGATTTAAACTTTCCCAGATCAAAAGCCTATAATTCTGTGACTTCAAATTATACATATATTTATTTATTGTTTTTATAAAAAAGAATGATAGAAGAAATTAAAACAAAATAATAAATAAAGCATCATAAAAATGCAAAAAAAAAAAAAGAAGAAGAAGAAATGTCAACAATTTGGCCAGGCATGGTGGCTCATGCCTGTAATTCAAACACTTTGAGAGCCTGAGGTTGGAGGATCACTTGAGCCCAGGAGTTCAAGACTAGCACTCCAGGCTGGGTGACAGAGCAAGTCCCTGTCTAAATAAATAAATAAATACAGTCAACAATGTAAAATAAGTGTTTTTTATAAAAAGCTATTGAAATAGATGGACTTCTTGCAAAACTAAACAATGAATATAATATGCAGAAATAAATAATACTGGTATTTAAAAACCAGCTAATATATAAATTTCTTTAAACACATAGAGAAAATATTATGAATTTGAAAATTTAAAGTAGAAAATTTCCTATTAAAGTTTTGACTCAGTGATGAAAAATCAATCTGTCAGCATCAGTAAATAAAAGATTCAGAGTAGTTTAGAGAAGCTCCTACTTTCTAATCAACGAATAGATAATCTCAATATTATCCAAAATCTTATAGAAACTAAAAAAAAACTCTCCCATATCCCATTATCTGAATAATTAGATGCTCGACTAAATAAACTTACCAGAATCTTCTGTGGGACTAAATATGCAATACTGTCCATCTTCCAAGTTATTTGTATGGAAGAATTTTAGGCTGGAAGACATATTTCACAGGAGAAGACTTTTTCCCTATGCCTTTCGACTCAGAGCCTGAGCGTACCACTAACTCTTCCACCTTTGACTAATATAGTCATTTATCATTGTTGCCCTAAAGACCTCTAGGCAGCCACAAAACTGCTGGGCAGAGGTAACTCAAAAGAATTGATTTTCATTCTGCATGCTGTGATTTGAGAAATCAGTGTGCTTTCGCTAACTTAGAAATTATGCACGAATTGGTGGCTTAAAACAAGCCTGCACGTAGGCTGCGGTAACCCTTGGAATGAGTCAGCTGAGCTAGCATGAATGGTCTATGATGGCCTTCCTCCCTTGTCAGTTGGCAGAATGGTTAAGCTTAGCTGGGTTGGCTTATCTATGCTCCACGTGGTCTCTCACCTTTCAGGAGGCTTGTCTTTGATTCTGCACATGTTAGTCCCCAGGTTCCAAAGAGCAGCAAGAGACAGATAAAGACCAACGTGCAGCACATTACAACTCTTACTAACCAAAGAAAGTTGTCAGGCCAGTCTGGAGTCAGTGTGTGGCGGGGGACACTGCCAAAGGGCACAGATAGGTGAAAGGAAACCCATTTATGTCAAATAAATACCAAATATATATAGCAAAGAGCAAAACGGATAATATTTATTAAATATTTTACTAGGACTGATAAATGAAAAAATATCCCATCTCCAGACAAGAGCACTGTGTACAGTCACTGTTGGGTGTGTTGATATCACACCATCTATTTCAGTTTAAGTCAAGCAATTCACCGATAATTTGTGCTCTTAAATGTATACAAGAAATGGTTAGATGTATTTATGGTCTTTGATGAGCCTGAAATTAAATTGAAACAAGATACCACCACTTAAAAAGTTAAAAAATCCTCAGAAAGCATTAAGTGTTCACAAGCTGTTGGGGGAAAGGACAGAAAATTCTTGATTGAAGAGGTGGTACTTGGGCCAGGCCTTGAAGAATAAGTAGAAATTTTCTAGACAACAGGAAAATTGGAGTCCTTCCTGGTGAGAAGAACAATAAAGTAAAAGTTGTGAAAGTGGAAGTGATCTTGTTATAAGTGGCAGATTTGTAGTAAACTGCCCTGACATGTAGCATGGTGGGGAATGGGAGTGCAGTGGGTTCTGTGTCAGATTATAGAAAACCAGGCTCTCTATTTTCTCCTGTCACTTAGACTGGAGCTGATGATAAAGGCCGGAACCTCACTTCTCTTCCCTAGGTTTTTTTTTTTTTTTTCCCCAATTGCTTTAACCACAGCGTCAAACAACTAAGCAGGTTGAAATGATGGGTAGTAACAAAACTGCTTAAATGAGTTTATTTCATATTAGGTGATATTTGACAGCATCCAGGATACATGAATCCTTTTCTATTTATCTCACTGAGTGCCAGATTGTGTGATAATATATGCGGAGGAGATGTTCTATGCAAATCACGTTCCATATTGCTATAAGGCTTCTGCTCCCACATGCTATACAGGGCGCCCTTCCACACAACCACTCTGGCTGAACTGAGCTGGCCCATGTGGAACTAATAGACTCCTTCTTTCCATCCTTCAAAGCAACAAAACCTTACACTACAAGGGCGGAAAGGCTTATTTAACTTTGTTCTTCTAGACTTTCTAGATCTCACCAAATGTCAGCCAATTCTAAACTGGATGGAAAGGGTCTTCCAAGGATAAAAGCACCCCTGACTTCTTCTTCATTCCCTATGCCTTCTAAGGACAGGTTCCCACCCAGTTCCCTACCATATTCACAAAAACAGAGTAGAAATTCCTGTGAAGAAGTAATCTAAAATTATGCCCAATCCCAAGGGTATAAATTCTTTTTTTTTTTTTTTTGAGACAGAGTCTCGCTCTTGTTGCCCAGGCTGGAGTGCAATGGTGCGATCTCTGCTCACCACAACCTCCGCTTCTGGGGTTCAAGTGATTCTCCTACCTCAGCCTCCCAAGTAGCTGGGATTACAGGCATGTGCCACCATGCCCGGCTAATTTTTTTTTTTTTTTTTTGTATTTTTAGTAGAGATGGGGTTTCTCCATGTTGGTCAGGTTGGTCTCGAACTCCAGACCTCAGGTGATCCACCTGCCTCGGCCTCCCAAGGGTTTAAAATCTTAGGAGGACCCACCAGACAAAAATCCAAGCTTTTGATCTTGTATCCTATTTTCTAGTATTAAGATATACATGCACTTGGGCACAGTTCACATACAGCAATGTTTCTCCTCCATAGGAGAGGAGTGAAATGAATGTGATCCTTAGAGTCACCTAATAGCTAAATGGGGCAGTTAAGACAAATGTTAAAGACTAGATGGTTTATAGTGTTGACTCAAATCCCTCTTTAGCGAATCTTCCCTGACTCTCCAAAGTATGAAGAGAGAAAATTATGACTTGTCTTCTGAAAACACATTCCTTGTAATCTCTGCCTTCTGTGTCTCTTGAGAACATGAGGCTAAAAGTTCCTATGAAAATAGAGATCCTCTTCTTCATTCTATTTTTTCCCCTAAACCAGTAAATTTATGCTTATCTGTAGAACAATAAGCAAGGGCCCAATTCTCTGGTACTTCTACAACATAATGCAGCTATCTTACATTTTAAATTTGGTAGAAAGGAAATAGAAAATGAATGCATTCCTCAACAGTGAAACAGAAAGGACCACAACACTTCCACAATGAGAAAAACACTGGATTAGGTTCTTGTAAGCAGGACTATCACATGGGGTCTGTTTTAGAACGCTATGGCTTCCTAACAACTCATCCTTGCTCCCAATACTTATAAGCTCTTTTTGTACTTAGAAACAAGCTGATCATTATGCTCTGTCAGTATCTGTGCAGCATGAGCATAATCAAGTTTCTAGCCTATTTACCCAACTTGTCAAGTCAATATGTAACCTTAAAGGACATCATTCAGTTACTTATCTCTAATCCTCAGTTCTTCTGTGACTTTCATGTCTCTGGCTATGTGCTGCAGACTTAGAACTTGCTCCATATTGGATCTGAAAGGCAGGTTGAAAAGGGGAAGACAATTTAAGTCACTGGGGTGTTTGATCATTCATTCCATTCATAAATGGGAAAACTCAAAAAAAAAAAACCTAAAAATACACAATTTTTGTCTTCATCTTGAAAGTTGTGTATTTTCAAAAATTCAGTCATTTTTCAGTGCTGTTGGACAAGAATAGGAGAACAAAGTCCACTAAATTATTGTCAACATAGCTCTTTTCTATTTTGACAAAGCAGATTAAGGATAAATTGAGAAGGTTTGATGATTTTAAGGAAACAAAATATAAAATATTGTGATTCCAGATTGTGTGGATCACATAATGTTATCTGATAGTTTCAAAGATGAGAAAAGAAGAAAATCTCACAATACTGTTTAGAGCCTTCTTTCTCAGCAGGTTAAATTGTGTTCCTCCAAAAAGACAGAGGGATTAATGTAATGATGTCATCAAATACTAGGATTTTAAATTGCTTCCATGACAAGAGGTTTGACAGCTCCAAATGAGACTATAATTTTGTAATTTATGGTGTTTCTTACAAAAGCTAAGTAATAACAAGTAACAACAGGCTGGACTAATTGTAAATGGCATTTGTCTTCTAAATACTCAATTAGAATCATGAGATATGAGGGCAGTGATGTGAAAGTAAATGCCTATATAAGAAAGTAACATTTTATTAAGGTTTAACATACTTGGTCATTTTAGCTCACTTTCTTACATTTTTAAATAGAGTATGTTTCTTAGAAGACATATTCTAATATGCTAACTCTTTACTAAAGCCTTATTAATATTAACTAACCAATTGCAATATTTGAATTTATTTTCCCTTCTACAATTCCTTTTATCTTCTCCATGTATTCAGTATTTCTAATCTCTTTCTCTGGATTTTGCCTATGCTGCTTCTCAATCAAAAATGTTCTAACTCATGGCCGGGCATGATGGCTCCATCGTATAATCCCAGCACTTTGGAAGGCAGAGGTGGGTGCATCATTTGAAGTCAATAGTTTGAGACCAGCCTGGCCAACATACTGAAACCCTGTCTCTACTAAAAATACAAAATTTGCCAGGAGTGGTGGCACATGCCTATAGTCCCTGTAGTCCCAGCTATTCAGGAGGCTGAGGCAAGAAAATTGCTTAAACCTGGGAGGTGGAGATTGCA
The DNA here is from genome assembly GCF_029281585.2 of Gorilla gorilla gorilla. Lineage (NCBI taxonomy): Eukaryota > Metazoa > Chordata > Mammalia > Primates > Hominidae > Gorilla > Gorilla gorilla. The sequence goes on from NC_073241.2 coordinate 73,206,668, forward strand.
GTGAGTTGAGATTGCACCACTGCACTCCAGCCTCCCAGTCAGAGTGATTGTCTCAAAAAAAAAAAAAGTTTTCACTTCTTTCTAACGATGACTTAACCACTTTGTATATTTCTTTCCAATCTTCATTATTCTGCAAATTTTCCTTTCTATGGTGAATCATCACAAATTCATGCTGCTTTCTTAAGGGTCAAGTCTAAAGACTTTTTTTATTCCTCATTCTGTTTGCACTATCTACATTTTAAGGTGGTTGTCACCTCTTCAATTTTAAAATTATCTTTCCCAGTGACTTTGGTTATAGGCATGTTATATAGTGTCTATCTGCTTTCACCTTAGAGTCCATTTTAAGTGCCAACCCCAAGGGCTCTGTTGAGTAAGCATCTGTGTTTTATATCCTTTGATGTTAACCCCTCAGGTACCCCTGATTAGCTCTAAGATAGATATTTCTCCAAACAGTAGCCAATAAACTAGCTGACAAGTGACTTACGGCATATAATTTGCTATAAAAAAAAGTTGAGGGAGGGATATTCATTTGAGTTATAGCCTCTTAAACCAAGAACATAAACAGACTGAACTAGTTAGTAGAGGTTGAAACTGAAAAACCATAATGAAGACATTTGAGGCAGCCTTGATAGTCAACTGGCAAACAAGATTATGAGAAATTAGAAAATATGAGTGAACAGAAGCAGCCCACTGAAAGGGTGAAAGAGAATAACAGAGCATGTGTACAGAGAGAAGATGTAATAAAAAAGGAGATAGTATATTTCATTACAAGAGCTGATCTTTTTACTGTTTTTTTCCTCCCTTTTTAGTTTCAGTTTATTCATGAACTTACTCTATGTTTTTGGAGGATTTTTTTTAGATAAACAGTAGGTCTGTGTCCTTTGGAATGAAAGGCAGATTCTGTGATAACTCATAATTGTGGTTATTCTCTCTTCTTTCTCTGCTTCTTCCTGTCCATTTTCTTTTGTTTTTTTTCAAAGCCACAAAATCTGTAAAAAGTCTGAACAAACATCTCACAAATGAAGATGTACAAATATCCAATAAGTACATGAAAATACGTTCAACATTATATGTCATTATAGAACTGCAAATTACAAGAAGAATGAGATGTCACTATACACCTACTAGAATGGCTAAAATTTAAATACTGACAAGACGGAATGCTTGCAAGAATGTGGAGCAACAGAAACTTCCATTCCTTGCTGATGGGCATAGAAAATGGCACACCACTTTGTAAAGCAGTTGCTTAAAAAACTAAACATACTCTTACCATGTGATCCAGCAATTGCACTCTTAGGTATTTATCCAAATGAGTTGAAAACTCATGTCCACATAAAAACCTGCATGCAAATGATTATAGTAGCTTTATTCATACTCTCCCACCAAGCCACCAAGATGTGCTTTGACAGGAGAATAAGTGAATTGTGGTTCATCCATACAATAGAATATTATTCAGTGATAAAAATAAATGAGCTATCAATGCACAGAAACACATGGAGAAATTTAAAATGCATATTGCTTAATAAAATAAGAAAGGCTAAAAATAATGTATACATTATGATTTCAACAGTATGATATACTGGAATAAGCAAAACTGTAAAGACAGCTAAAAATAAATAAATAAATAAATAAAGCAGTAATTGCCAGGGGTTTGAAAAGGAAGAAATGAATAAAGAGGTGGGGCCCAGAGGATTTTTAGGGTAGTAAAACTATTCTGTCTGATCCTATAATGGTGAATACTTGGCTTTACATATTTGTTAAAACTCAGAACAGTAGAGTGAACCCTAATGTAAACTATGGGCTTGGAGGTCTGTTCCAAGATGGCCAAATAGGAACAGGTCTAGTCTGCAGCTCCCAGCGTGATCAATGCAGAAGATGGGTGATTTCTGCATTTCCAACTGAGGTACCTGGTTCATCTGACTGGGAGTGGTTGGACAGTGGGTGCAGCCCACGGAGGGTGAGCCGAAGCAGGACTGGGCATTGCCTCACTCAGGAAGTGCAAGGGGTCGGGGGATTTCCCTTTCCTAGCCAAGGGAAGCCATGACAGACTGTACTAGGAAAGTCGGGAGACTGCCACCCAAATACTATGCTTTTCCAATGTTCTTAACAAACAGCACACCAGGAAGTTATATCCCACACCTGGCTCAGCAGGTTCCACGCCTACAGAGGCTTGCTCACTGCTAGTGTAGCAGTCTGAGATCAAACTGCAAGGCAGCAGCCCAGCTGAGGGAGGGGCGTCCGCCATTGCTGAGGCTTGAGTAGGTAAACAAAGTGGCTGGGAAGCTTGAATTGGGTGGAGCCCACGCAGCACAATGAGGCTTGCTCTGTAGACTCCACCTCTGGGGGCAGGGCATAGCTGAATAAAAGGCAGCAGAAACTTCTGCAGACTTAAACATCCCTGTCTGACAGCTCTGAAGAGAGCAGTGGTTCTCCCAGCACTGTGTTTGAGCCCTGAGAATGGACAGACTGCCCACTCAAGTGGGTCCCTGACCCCCATGTAGCCTAATTGGGAGACACCTCCCAGTAGGGGCAGAATGACACCTCATATGGCTGGGCACCCCTCTGAGACGAAGCTTCCAGAGGAAGTATCAGGAAGCAATATTTGCTGTTCAGCAATATTTGCTGTTCTGCAATATTTGCTGTTCTGCAGCCTCCAGGCAAATAGGGTCTGGAGTGGACCTCCAGCAAACTCCAACAGAACTGCAGCTGAGGGTCCTGACTGTTAGAAGAAAAACTAATGAACAGAAAGGAATAGCTTCAACACCAACAAAAAGGAGATCCACACCAAAACCCAAACCCCATCTGTGGGTCACCATCATCAAAGACCAAAGGTAGATAAAACCACAAAAATGGGGAGAAACCAGAGCAGAAAAGCTGAAAATTCTAAAAACCAGAGCGCCTCTTCTCCTTCAAAGGATCGCAGCTCCTCACCAGCAATGGAACAAAGCTGGATGGAAAACAACTTTGACGAGTTGACAGAAGTAGGCTTCAGAAGGTTGGTAATAACACACTTCTCCGAGCTAAAGGAGGATGTTCGAACCCATCCCAAGGAAACTAAAAACCTTGAAAAAAGATTAGAAGAATGGTTAACTAGAATAAACAGTGTAGAGAAGAGCTTAAAAGACCTCATGGAGCTGAAAACCATGGCACAAGAACTACATGACACATGTACAAGCTTCAGTAGCCGATTTGATCAAGTGGAAGAAAGGGTATCAGTGATTGAAGATCAAATGAATGAAATGAAATGAGAAGAGAAGTTTAGAGAAAAAAAGACTAAAAAGAAACGAACAAAAAGCCTTCAAGAAATATGGGACTATGTGAAAGGATCAAATCTACGTTTGATTCGTGTACTGAAAGTGACAGGCAGAATGGAACCAAGCTGCAAAACACTCTTCAGGATATTATCCAGGAGAACTTCCCCAACCTAGCAAGGCAGGCCAGCAATCAAATTCAGGAAATACAGAAAACACCACAAAGACTCCTCAAGAAGAGCAACCCCAAGACACATAATTGTCAGATTCACCAAGGTTGAAATGAAGGAAAAAAATGTTAAGGGCAGTCAGAGAGAAAGGTCAGGTTACCCACAAAGGGAAGCCCATCAGACTAACAGCTGATCTCTCAGCAGAAACTCTATAAGCCAGAAGAGAGTGGGGGCCAATATTCAACATTCTTAAAGGAAAGAATTTTCAACCCAGAATTTCATATCCAGCCAAACTAAGCTTCATAAGTGAAGGAGAAATAAAATCCTATATAGACAAGCAAATGCTGAGAGATTTTGTCACCACCAGGCCTGCCTTACAAGAGCTCCTGAAGGAAGCACTAAACATGGAAAGGAACAACCGGTACCAGCCAATGCAAAAACATGCCAAATTGTAAAGACCATCAATGCTAGAAAGAAACTGCATCAGCTAACAGGCAAAATAACCAGCTAACACCAAAATGACAGGCTCAAATTCACACATAACAATATTAACCTTAAATGTAAATGGGCTAAATGCCCCAATTAAAAGACACAGACTGGCAAATTGGATAAAGAGTCATGACACATCAGTGTGCTGTGTTCAGGAGACCCATCTCATGTGCAGAGATACACATGGGCTGAAGATAAAGGGATGGAGAAAGATGTACCAAGCAAATGGAAAGCAAAAAAAAAAAAAGCAGGGCTTGCAATCCTAGTCTCTGATAAAACAGACTTTAAACCAACAAAGATCAAAAGAGACAAAGAAGGCCATTACACAATGGTAAAGGGATCAATAAAACAAGAAGAGCTAACTATCCTAAATATATATGCACCCAATACAGGAGCACCCAGATTCATAAAGCAAGTCCTGCGTGACCTACAAAGAGACTTAGACTCCCACACAATAATAATGGGAGACTTCAACACCCCACTGTCAACATTAGAAAGATCAACGAGAAAAAAGGTTAACAAGGATATCCAGGACTTCAACTCAGCTTTGCATGAAGCAGACCTAATAGACATCTACAGAACTCTCCACCCCAAATCAACAGAATGTACATTCTTCTCAGCACTACATCGCACTTATTCCAAAATTGACCACATAGTTGGAAGTAAAGCACTCTTCAGAAAATGTAAAAGAATAGATATCACAACAAACTGTCTCTCAGACCACAGTGCAATAAAATTAGAACTCAGAATTAAGAAATTCACTCAAAACTGTAAAACCACATGGAAACTGAACAACCCGCTCTTGAATGACTACTGGGTGAATAACAAATGAAGGCAGAAATAAAGATGTTCTTTGAAACCAATGAGAACAAAGACACAATGTACCAGAATCTCTGGGACACATTTAAAGCAGTGTGTAGAGAGAAATTTGTAGCACTAAATGCCCACAAGAGAAAGTAGGAAAGATCTAAAATCAACAGCCTAACATCACAATTAAAAGAACTAGAGAAGCAAGAGCAAGCACATTCAAAAGCTAGCAGAAGGCAAGAAATAACTAAGATCAGAGCAGAACTGAAGGAGATAGAGACACAAAAAACCCTTCAAAAAATCAATGAATCCAGGATCTGGTTTTTTGAAAGATCAGCAAAATTGATAGACCACTAGCAAGACTAATAAAGAAGAAAATAGAGAAGAGTCAAATAGACGCAATAAAAAATTATAAAGGGGATATCACCACTGATCCCACAGAAATAGAAACTACCATCAGAGAATACTATAGACACCACTATGCAAATAAACTACAAAATCTAGAAGAAATGGATAAATTCCTGGACACATACACCCTCCCAAGTCTAAACCAGGAAGAAGTTGAATCCCTGAATAGACCAATAACAGGCTCTGAAATTGAGGCAATAATTAATAGTCTACAAACCAAAAAAGTTCAAGATCAGATGGATTCACAGCTGAATTCTCCCAGTGGTACAAAAAGGAGCTAGTACCATTCTTTCTGAAACTATTCCAATTAATAGAAAAAGATGGAATCCTCCCTAACTCATTTTATGAGTCCAGCATCATCCTGACACCAAAACATGGCAGAGACACAACAAAAAAAGAATTTTAGACCAATATCCCTGATGAACATCAATGTGAAAATCCTCAGTAAAATACAGGCAAACCAAATCCATCAGCACATCAAAAAGCTTATCCACCATGATCAAGTGGGCTTCATCCCTGGGATGCAAGGCTGGTTCAACATATGCAAATCAATAAATGTAATCCATCACATAAACAGAACCAAAGACAAAAACCACATGATTATCTCAATAGATGCAGAAAAGAACTTCGACAAAATTCAACAGCGCTTCACGGTAAAAACTCTCAATAAACTAGGTATTGATGGAATGTATCTCAAAATAATAAGAGCTATTTATGACAAACCAATAGCCAATATCACACTGAATGGGCAAAAACTGGATGCATTCCCTTTGAAAACTGGCACAAGACAGGGATGCCCCCTCTCACCACTCCTATTCAACAGAGTGTTGGAAGTTCTGGTCAGGGCAATCAGGCAAGAGAAAGAAATAAAGGATATTGAATTAGGAAAGGAGGAAGTCAAATTGTCCCTGTTTGCAGATGACATGATTGTATATTTAGAAAACCCCATTGTCTCAGCCCAAAATCTCCTTAAGCTGATAAGCAACTTCAGCAAAGTCTCAAGATACAAAATCAATGTGCAAAAATCACAAGCATTCCTATACACCAATAACAGACAAACAGAGAGCCAAATCATGAGTGGACTCCCATTCACAATTGCTTCAAAGAGAATAAAATACCTAGGAATCCAACTTACAAGGGATGTGAAGGACGTCTTCAAGGAGAACTACAAACCACTGCTCAACAAAATAAAAGAGGACACAAACAACTGGAAGAACATTCCATGCTCATGGATAGGAAGGATGAATATCTTGAAAATGGCCATACTGCCCAAGGTAATTTATAGATTCAATGCCATCCCCACCAAGCTACCAATGACTTTCTTCACGGAATTGGAAAAACTATTTTAAAGTTCTTATGGAACCAAAAAAGAGCCTGCATTGCCAAGACAACCCTGAGGAGAAAGAACAAAGCTGGAGACATCACATTACCTGACTTCAAACTATACTACAAGGCTACAGTAACCAAAGCAGCATGGTTCTGTTACCAAAACAGAGATATAGACCAATGGAACAGAACAGATCCCTCAGAAATGGCACCACAAATGTACAACCATCTGATCTTTGAAAAACCTGCCAAAAACAAGAAATGGGGAAAGGATTCCCTATTTAATAAATGGTGCTGGGAAAACTGGCTAATCAGATGTAGAAAGCTGAAATTGGATCCCTTCTTCACACCTTATACAAAAATTAATTCAAGATGGATTAAAGACTTAAATATTAGACTTAAAACCATAAAATCCCTAGAAGAAAACCTAGGCAATACCATTCAGGACATAGGCAGGGGCAAGGACTTCATGTCTAAAACACCAAAAGTAATGGCAACAAAAGACAAAATAGACAAATCAGATCTAATTAAACTAAAGAGCTTCTGGACAGCAAAAGAAACTACCATCAGAGTGAACAGGCAACCTACAGAATGGGATAAAATGTTTGCCATCTACCCATCTGACAAAGGGCTAATATCCAGAATCTACAAAGAACTCAAACAAATTTACAAGAAAAAAATCAAACAACCCCATCACAAAGTGGGCAAAGGATATGAGCAGACACTTTTCAAAAGAAGACATTTATGCAGCCAACAGACACATGAAAAAATGTTCATCATCACTGGCCATCCGAGAAATGCAAATCAAAACCACAATGTGATACCATCTCACACCAGTAAGAATGGCAATCATTAAAAAGTCAGGAAACAACAGGTGCTGGAGAGGATGTGGAGAAATAAGAATGCTTTTACACTGTTGGTGGGAGTGTTAACTAGTTCAAGCACTGTGGAAAACAGTGTGGCAATTCCTCAAGGATCTTGAACTCGAAAAAACCATTTGACCCAGCCATCCCATTACTGGGTATATACCCAAAGGATTATAAATCATGCTGCTATAAAGACACATGCACACATATGTTTATTGCGGCACTATTCACAGTAGCAAAGACTTGAAACCAACCCAAATGTCCATCAATGATAGACTGGATTAAGAAAATGTGGGCACATATACACCACGGAATACTATGCAGCCGTAAAAAATGATGAGTTCATGTCCTTTGTAGGGACATGGATGAAGCTGGAAACCATCATTCTCAGCAAACTATCACAAGGACGAAAAACCCAACACTGTATGTTCTCACTCATAGGTGGGAATTGAACAATGAGAACACTTGGACACAGGGTGGGGAACAACATCACACACCAGGGCCTGTCATAGGGTGGGGGGATGGGGAGGGATAATATTAGGAGAAATACCTAATGTAAATGACGAGTTAATGGGCACTGCAAACCAAAATGACACGTGTATACATATTTAACAAACCTTCACATCTTCGTGCATATGTACCCTAGAACTTAAAGTATAATAAATAAATAAATAAATAAACTATGGGCTTCAGTTAAAAAGTATCAATATCTGCTTGTCAATTACAACAAATGTAGCACACTAATGTAAGATGTTAAAAATAGGGGAAACTGTCAGTGGCAGAGAGAGAAGAAATCTGGAAGCTCTCTGTACTATCTGCTCAATTTTCTGTATACCTGAAAGTGCTCTAAAAATAAAGTCTATTTTTAAAAATATTTTAGCTTTATTTTAGAAACAGAGGGTACATGTATAGGAGTGTTACATGAGTATATTGGACCCAGATGGTGAGCATAGTAGCCAATAGGTAGTTTTTCAACTCATGCTGGGCTCCCTCCCTCCCACTTCTAGTAGTTCACCGTGTCTATTGTTCTCATGTTTACACCTATGTGTGCTCAATGTTTAGCTCTCACTTGTATGTGAGGACATGTGGCATTTGGTTTTCTGTTCCTATGTGAACTTGCTTAGGATTATGGCCTTATGGCCTCCAGCTCCATCCATGTGACTGCAAAAGACATGATGGCTTGCTATTTTTATTGTTGCATAGTATTTCACAGTGTGTATATATACCACATTTTCTTTATCCAATCCACCACTGATGGGCATCTAGGTGGATTCCATGTTTTTGCCATTGTGAATAGCACAGTGACGAATGTGGGAATAAATGTGTCTTTTTGGTATAATGATCTATATTCCTTTTAGATCTATACCCATTATATACCCAGTAATTATATTGCTGGGTTGAATTGTAGCTCTATTTCAAGTTCGTTGAGAAATCTCCAAACTGCTTTTCACAGTGGCTGACCTAATTTACATTCCCACCAACAGTGTTTAAGCATTCCCTTTTCTCTGCAGCCTTGCCAGCATTAGTTGGTTTTTGACTTTTCAATAATAGTTATTCTAACTTGTATGAGATGGTATCTCACTGTGGTTTTGAGTTATATTTCTCTGGTGGTTAGTGACAATGAACATTTTTTATACGTTTGTTGGGTGCTTGTATGTCTTCTTTTGAGAAGTGTCTGTTCATGTATTTTACCCACTTTTTAAATTATACTTTAAGTTCTGGGATATATGAGCAGAACGTGCAGGTTTCTTACATAGGTATAAATGTGCCATGGTGGTTTGCTGCACCCATCAACCCCTCATATACATTAGGTATTTCTCCTAATGCTATCCCTCCCCTAGCCCACCACGCCCCAACAGGCCCCAGTGTGTGATGTTTTTCTCCCTGTGTCCATGTGTTCTCATTGTTCAACTCCCACTTATGAGTGAGAACATGTGGTGTTTGGTTTGCTGTTCCTGTGTTAGTTTGCTGAGAATGATGATTTCCAGCTTCATCCATGTCCCTGCAAAGGATATGAACTCATCCCTTTTTATGGCCGCATAGTACTCCATGGTGTATATGTGCCACATTTTCTTAATCCAGTCTATCATTGATGGGCATTTGGGTTGGTTCCAAGTCTTTGCGATTGTGAATAGTGCTGCATTAAGCATATGTGTGCATGTGTCTTTATAGTAGAATGATTTATAATCCTTTGGGTATATACCCAATAGTGGGATTGCTGGGTCAAATGGTATTCTGGTTCTAGATCCTTGAGGAATCGCCACACTGTCTTCCACAATAGTTGAACTAATTTACACTCCCACCAACAGTGTCAAAGTGTCTCTATTTCTCCACATCCTCTCTAGCATTTGTTGTTTCCAGACTTTTTAATGATTGTCATTCTATCATGAGATTGTATCTCATTGTGGTTTTGATTTGCATTTCTGTAATGACCAGTGATGATGAGCTTTTTATCATGCTTACTGTCCACATAAATGTCTTCTTTTGAGAAGTGTGTGTTCATATCCTTTGCCCACTTTTTGATGGTTTTTTTTTTCTTGTAAAGTGTTTAAGTTCCTTGTAGATTCTGGATATTAGCCCTTTGTCAGATGAGTAGATTGCAAAATTTTTCTCCCATTCTGTGGGTTGCCTGTTCACTCTGATGATAGTTTCTTTTGCTGTGCAGAAGCTCTTTTGTTTAATTTTATCCACTTTTAATGGGGCGGTTTGTTTTTTGATTGTAGATGTTTAAGTTCCCTATAGATTCTGGGTATTAGACCTTTGTTAGATGCATAAAAGGTGGAGAATTTCTATTTTCTGATAGCAAAATTTACTATGAAGTTATAATTATCAAGATAGTACAGTATTGGTATAAGGATAGACAGAATAGAGAGTCCAGAAATACTTCCACTCATAAGTAATCAATTGCTTTTCTACAAAAAAAAAACACAGTTCTACACTTATGAGCCAAAACTATGAAACTTCTAGATAAAACATGGGAGACTGTTTTGATGAACTTGGGTTATATTGAGATTTCTTCAAAAGGATGCGGAGAATACAAACCACAAAAGGAAAAATGGTAAATCAGACTTCATCAAAATTTTAAAATTTACTCTTTAAAATAAACTATTAAGAAAATGAAAAAGCAAAATGTATGGAAGAGTAGTAGAACAAATATCTGGCAAACACGTATTTGATAAGGATTTGTATCTAGGCTATAAAGCAAACATCAAAAACTCATTAGTATTCAAAATTTGCTCAACTAAAAATTGATTAATACGTGGATAAAACTTTTAAAAAATGAGGATATGGCAAATAACACATAAAATGTGCTAACATGATTAGTCCTTAGAAAAATGCAAATTAAGATCACATTGAGATACTACTACACACATTAAGAATTCTGAAGATGTCAAATATTGGCAAGGAATTGAAACAGCTGGAATTTTTACACATTACTTTTGGGAATGAAAATAGCACATCAACTTTGGAAAACACTTTGGCAGTTGCTTCAACATTTAACCATGTATTTTTCATGTAACACAGCCACCTCACTCCTAGGTGTTTTCCCAAAATAAATCATTCACAAAAGACTTATATTTGGATTCTCACACAGTTTTATTCATAGTAGTCCAAAACTGCAAGCCACCCAAATGCCTATCAGCTGGTGAAGGGAATCAAACTGTAAGATTGCCATATAGCCACTATTACTCAGTAATAAAAAAGAACCAACCATGGATGCATAGCAACCTGGATAAATCTAGAATGCATTATGGGAAATGAAAAAGGTCAGTGACAAAAGTCCATATAATGCATGATTCAATTTATTTAGAATTCTGGAAAAGGCAAAATTATAGTAACAAAAAGAAGGCCAGAAACCTGGAATTGGTGCAGGGGATTAACTATCAGCATAAGAGATACATTTTAAGATTTATAAACATATTTGTCATGATTAATGAAATTGTATTCTTAAAAATTGGTGAATTTTTCTTGTATATAAATTATCCTGGATTTTTAAGATCATACCTCCTTAGTTACATGAAAACTCCTAAGTTTTACACTGAAGAACTTCAAAGGCTATGTCATTCCATTTATGTCTACCTTCTACATAATAAAACCTAGTCAAACTAGATGGTGCAGCTCTTCCCTAAACACACACAGCCAAACTGAAATTCTGGTTTCCTGATTCCAAAGCAAATGCTTGCTGCCATTGTAGGTCTTCCTTCACACACTTGGAATCAAACACCCCATATTTCTACCTGTCCTGTCAAACTGAGTTTCATGTAAAATATTATCTAGTAAGCATATGCAATGTTTCCCTGTTTTTAAACTGACCCACTGATTTCACTGAGATCATTTTTTCATCGTTATTTTACCTTACTTTATACTAACGTATGTGCCTGTCTAAGCTCTCCATTAATCTATGAGTATGAAGGCAGTGACATGTGTTGCTTTATTCCTGGAAATGCATTGAAAAATTGTTTCATTCCTTTCATGAAAGGATGTTGGGGGGAATTAATCAAATTAATTCATCAGAGGAAGTATTTCTACTTAAAAACTAAGGGGACTGGCTCTGTCTGACAACTTGAATCATATGGATCAGGATATTTCCTGAAAAGTATTTGAACGCTACCTAATATTTCAATGGTTTTGATGCAAAGAAAAAAAAAAACCTTTTCCAACATAAAAATTTAAATATATTTGTCTGATGAATCACAGATATTTAAAAACCTTATATTCAAAAAATTAAACTAAATGGCAAAGCAGTGGACCCTGGTGAGCTGTATTCCTGCAGCAAAACTGGCTAGGAGAAACGGTTGGCCTGCATCCTTAGTCGTTTTTCCATGTAATGAATATTTCAGTTGTTTTATGCGTACAATATTACATTGGCAAATGCTTGTTTAATGGACTGAAGCTAATGAAAATGGAAGCCATGAATGTGTCAACTCTGATCTTTTAGCTCTTACATTACCTGCATTTCCCCAAATGCTTCAAACAGACTTTTCCAGGGGTCTGTTAAATCAGGTTAAGATAATCTCCTTGTGAAATGGATGAAAGCTAAAAGAATGTCCAAAAGCAGAAGGTTATATCACTTAGATCTAGTAATCTGTTCTTCAGTAATCATGTGCACTTGGATATACATCTGCCTTTGAAAATGTCAAACTCATTTTGGTCACAACATCATATTTTTTTCCACACATTTTGTATTTACTGAGATAACCTGAAAATTAGGCTTCCAAATCAACATAAGTAGTCTTTACGTAGTTATTGAGAATGTGAAAGATGATTAAAAAAAAAAAACTGGAGAGAGACAATTGTTTGAAATTCCAGGAATTACATATTTTTGAACTCAACAAGTAGGTAGGAAAAGAAGCAGTGATTGTTGGGAGCTGGCATGGATTTACAAAAGTACATCATATCAGACTCATTTAATTGTTCACTTTGACCATGTTATTAGACTTATTTATATCACAAAAAGTATCTCAGAATTTCTTCATTGTGCAGTTTTACAACTTTAAAAGGAGAGGTTCTATACACTCTATGCAGTTGTAGATTAATAACAGAATAACTATGTTTAAAGAGTATTTGTTACTAGATTACTGTCAGGCTCAAGGATAGCCCTTGACACTGTAACAGCAATGTTTTTTTCATAATCTGTATGACAATAAAGAAGATATATGCTCAGGAAATCAGCGTGTCCTGATGTTGAAAAGGCGGGAGACTATGTTAAATGACAAAATAAAAATCTCAAAAGATGATGTCAAGTCTGAGCAACAAACTCAATCTAATGGCATGAGTTTAACCGGGATGAATGAGCTTTAAGAGAGCAAATGAATTTTAAAAAGTGAACTCTTCAAGTTAAAGTGAGACAGAGATGTGTAAAACCATAATCACATTAATAAACAATAAGCTCAATTCGAATCCACTTTGCCATGTGGCTACAAAAAAGAGGCTAATATATCTTTAGTTTATGTTAGAGTAAGCATGAAGATAACTAGAATAAAAAGTGTGCAAGTGATACTCTTCTCTGTGTAAGGGAAGTTAATTAAATGTAATGTACATTTAATTACATTTAATTATTGGTGCTGTGCTTTATAGGACAAAAAGCTAATTGAGAATGACCAAAATGTTAGAAAGATTGGAAACCATGCTCTCTGAGAAACAATTAAATGAATTAAAGAGGCTAGCCTTAGAAAGATGAGAGTCTGGCAGAAACACCATAGCAGCTTTAAAATAAAGAAATTTTGTGTGAAAACTTGCAGTGGAGAATTTTAAGTCGTAAGAAATAATATTGGACAGTACAGGCTTGTAAGCATAGAGTGTGAGGTTATCTTTGTACTTAAATTTAAGAACAGTGCCCAGTAACTAGTCAAGTTTCAATAAATTGCTGTTGAATTTTTTTTTAATGAAGAAGAAAAATAATCAAAGGAAATGAGTCCCCAATTTTGTCATTATCCTAGGTGGAGACTATGGGCTGAGAAAAAGATGTCACAAAGACAAACTGCTGACCTTTAAGAAAACAATGTACAGTGATAAGTCCAAATGAATTAAACCAATCACAGTAACCCCAATTTTCTTGCCAATGTTTAATTGGTTTAGGAATGGGCAGCCTAAACCAACTTAGGACATTAAGTAGGCCGTGCGCGGTGGCTCACGCCTGTAATCCCAGCACTTTGGGAGGCCGAGGCGGGCAGATCATGAGATCAGGAGATCAAGACCATCCTGGCTAACACGGTGAAAGCCCGTCTCTACTAAAAATACAAAAAAATTAGCCGGGCTTAGTTGCGGGCGCCTGTGGTCCCAGCTACTCGGGAGGCTGAGGCAGGAGAATGGCGTGGACCCGGGAGGCGGAGCTTGCAGTGAGCCGAGATCACGCCACTGCACTCCAGCCTGGGCGACAGAGCGAACCTACGTCTCAAAAAAAAAAGGACATTAAGTAAAAACTAAAGAAATCCATTAGTTAATAATATCTTGGTTCATTAATTATAACAAATGTTCCACTCTAATGCAGGATACTAATATTAGAAGAACCTGGTTGTGGAGTATATAGGAAATTCTGTATTATCTTCACAATTTTTGTGTAAATCCAAAACTGTTCTAAAATAAAAATGTATATAAAAAATGAAAAAAGTAGAGGTGAGATATAAACCAAATTAAATGATGAAATTGTAATAAAGCTGGGAATTTTTCAAGGATGAGATTCTATGAATTTTCAAAATTATTTTGACTTCTCAGTTAAGATGCTTTTAGAGTGAGCATTAAGTGGCAAGTAGCATAAGCATCCGAGAATCTGGACTGATTTTCGAGGACAGCCACAATATCCAAAATAGCAAAGGTTCCCCAAGCTTCCTAAGTATGACCTTTAAGGCTGCCTCTTTGTTTCCACCAACCTGCTGCCAATCAAGCCAATGATAACTTCTTACAGAAACCTGGCTGTGAAGAACATCCCTTGCTGAGGAAGTTCATCTAGCTTGACTTAACTCAGCACATCCTCTGTGGGCTGATGAAAGTGTTTTGGGGCAGAAATTTGTTTTGAATGGGAAGCTGGAACATAACTTTAAAGTTCATTTAAGAGAAAAAGTCTAGTCCCTTGTAAGTATGACATTGGTTTCATTTCCAATTCCATACCCAGCCAGCCCTCCAAAACACTATGTACTTTTTAAAAAAATGAGTTATTTATGGGTATAGTACTGATCAATAGAGATTATGGGGGAGCTTAAGCCGTCTCAATCCATTCACTCATTGATGCCCAAACTATTATAATCCCATATTCAAGACTGCCCTTAGCCTGGAGTCATTTTGGAAAAGATTTTATAATTTCTACCAGGATGTGGATGGTAGGAAATGACTAAATAACTTACCACTACCATGCACAATATCATTTTACAGCAACTTATATTAAATACACTGTTTTTAAACAAATGACTCTACTGATGGACTCTACTGATGGAATTTGAGGCAATGGTTTTGAGCTATACAGAAATATTCTGGCATTGGAATTTGTTTATCAATATACAACAAATTATTCCATTTTCTGTTTAATGAGAATCCTAAGGATCAGACTGATGGGATAGATATGTCTTTTTCAAAAGAATCAGAGTAAAATATCATCTTGTGAGACAACAGAATTTCTGATTTGGGAAATATCCTTAATGTTGAAACAAGAAAAGACTCCATATTTATATGAAGACATAAAATTTTCCCAAGCAGGTACTATAGTTATATATCCATCTGTGTATTTTAATTCCTCAACTGAAAAATATGTTTTTACACTCTGAAATAAAATTTATAATGTTTAACTACTTTAGAAAAAAACATTTTTAACATGAATTCCCTTATAATTCAGGATCCTTAAGTGTGGGTGTCCTGACACCATGTACCTTCATTTTATGCGAGTTAATTAAAAATTTTTTCTGGTTTCTTAGAAGAACAAACAACTTATTTATTTATTTATTTACTGTGAGAAGCAAATTAACCAAATGGATCTGTTTTCTCTAAGTACATCTTTAGTTTGAAAGAAATTCAGACCAAGTGGACTACACAAGGCCATTTTTTGACATAATTGTGAAGCTGTAAAATTATTCAACAATATCCCACATGTATTTCAGTGCTTGTCTCCTTTCTATGAGTCAATTTGCCCAAGAAAATGAAGAAAAACTAGGTAGTACCCCTGGCCCATTTCTATTACTCCCTCAAAATAGATACACATGCGCGCGCACACACACACACACACACACACACACACACACACACACACTCTTCAAATCCTATATGTGACCCAACCTCTAGATTTTTCTCAACTTAAACTTTTAGCTGTATCCTCCTTAACTGTTACTTAGAAGAATAGTAAGTTAATAATAGTTAAATAGAGATTACTACATATGTATCTTCACAATTTACTATGTAAATCTATTAGGCCAAGGGATTTATAATTTAAGGAGGAAGTGAGATGATGATAACTTAAGGTGTAAGCAGAATAAGATGTGTGGAATTTCAGAGAATACCTCAGTGTTCTTAAAATCTCATTTAAGCAGTCTCCTGTGTGTCAGAGCTGGGATACACAATGGGGCTTGAAAAGGCAGTGGGGTTTTCTCTAAGAGAAGCTATAAAGTTAAAAGCTGTTTTTTTCTGAATTGCTTTCATTGTCTGATCACTGATTTTTAGATCACTCTCACCGTGTGGTTGTTTTGTTCCCTTCCATGCTATTAGTGTGGAGCAATAGAGCCCACCTCATTAAAGGGATCTATTCAAGTCCAACCTCACCCATAAGTAGAACAGACAATATTTAGGAGCATCAGAAAAACTGATGCTTCCTAAAATGCCTTTTCTAATCCACTTCAACCATATTTTCAGAAAAAAAAAAAATTCTACTGTAGAACCAGAACTCAGGCATAATACGTTAAATTATTTTAAATGTCCATGAAGTAGTAACACGATCCTAACTTCACAATGATGGAAAACTAACCAAATGATTAATGCAGTGCCATAGGGATAGGTGAGAGATAACGGAAATTGATTACATGTAATTAAGAAATTAAATATCTCAAATTTCATTTTTATCCAGACATCCAAGAGGCAAATGAGGCCGATACTGGATTTATACTCCTTTAGTCATTGGACATGAGATGTCTCCATTTACACATTTTGACTAACATGACTGGACAAATGATTTCTTTTCTATTGCAGATGAAGTAAGAAAAACAGCTATTTCATGTAAGAATATTTTTATTCTTCAGAAGACTAATAATACAGAAGAAAGTAACACATGTTTACAAATCAGGCCTTGTGTACTCAGTCATGTATTGTAATAAGTAACATTAGTCAATCATTCTTTATTTCTGACTTCATGATTTCCAAAGAATAGAATCACACCAATGAAATGAATGCATTTTCTTCTCTGACAGAATAGCTAAAAACCTAGGAATAGAAGTCCTTTGTTCCCTTGTCAGCAGATAATAAAATACCATTTCAGACTGCTTAAAAACAATATTTATGTCTTCAAATGTGCATACTGTGCTTTATGAAGAAAGTCTAGTTGTTATTTATTACAGCATAAAGCACTATTGCTAGGGAAGTGTATGTGGTTCTTAGGAACAAGTACAAAGCATGGGGGAAAACGACAATGTCCTACCCTTGATTTAGATTTTTACTACACATAGTGGTGGCTCAATTGTACCTGTATTTGCCAGTGACTAAATGTATAAATGGCTAAATATAAAGACAAATATTAATCAATAAAAAATGGAAATAATGCCTGAGGCTATGATGCCAAATATTTAGTTACATCTCTCCAAGTAGGCTACAATGTGGCCTGATCACATCTCACTTTATTACCTGGCTTCCAATAATTAGAAATTAAAGGACCGCATGCCCCACATATTTTCTTGTGAAAATCAGGCTCTCTCTTTATGGAGCTAAACATGATCTCATGGGGAAACTGGACAGGAAAAGTACACATTACAAATTTCTCATCCAATACTCTTAGCCCTCATGTACAAACCACCCCTGAAGATCCTATACTCCACATTCTGTGATATGCCCTTTGCTCTCTGAATCCTCAAGGCTTTAGAGTTTAAAAAGTGTTTTCATTGGGTCATTTTGGCTCTAAGTAATACATGCTAACTCCACATCCCTTTAGCAAGAAATGAGAAGATATAGAATGAAAAAAGTCATATCATAAAAAAAGGAGAAGTATCTAGGCCTCAGACAGGACTTGGAATCAAAAACTGAAAAGGCACCAACAATCCAAGTCACTTCTCTTTGATCATTTGCTGCCTACATAGAGGCTTTTATTAACTGTGCCCCCCAAAATGAATGTCTCATCATCTCATATGTGAGAAATGTACATCTACTACATTGAGAGATGTGGGAATTAGAATCTGAAGTCCAAAGATAACAGTCCCAAGGAGAGAGATTACAATGGAATATATTTTTTCTGGATTCTAATTGTGACACATCAGGTTTAGCTGATACGTGAAGAGGATAAGTTTTAACACTTTCCTCTGCTTACATACAAAATTATTTATAGTAGTAATAATAAAAAAGAGGCACATTATATACAAGGGAATATAAGTAAGTATATCAGTAGATTTCTCAGGAGAAATCTTGCAGGCCAGAAATGAATGAGGTAATATATTTAAATGCTGAAAGAATAAAACTGCCAACCAAGTATAATTTACCTGGAAAATCTGTCTTAGAGAAATGAAGGAGAGATGAAGATTTTTCCAAACAGAGGTTGAGGTAGTTCATCACAATACATCTGGCCTACAAGAAATGCTAAAGGTAATTCTTTAAGCTAAAATGAAAAGACCCTAACAAAATGAAAACATATAAAAGTGTAAAAGTCACTGGTAGAGGTAAACATAAAGTCAAATTTAGAATATTGTAATAATGTAGTGGGGTGTATAAATAACTTAAAACTCTAATATAAAGCTAAAATAATTTTAAATAATATAGCTCTAATATTTTATTAATGAATACAATTACAAAAATATAAATTACGACATCAAAAACACAAAATGTGGTGAAGAGGGAAAAATATGCAGTGTTTTTGTATGTCATCAAATTAAAGTTGTCAACTTAAAATAGACTATTACAACTTTAATATGTTTTATGTAAACCACATAGTAACCACAAAGTAACAATCCATAGTTCATACACAAAAGATAGTGGAATCAAAGCATAAATTATCAAATCACAAAGGAAGACAGCACAAGAGAAAGCAAGAAACAAAGGAGCTACAAACAACCAGAAAACTATAAACAAAATGGCAAGAGTAAGTACTTACCTATCAACAATTACTTTAAAAGATAATGAAATAAATTAAATTAACTGATCAAAACGCATAGATGGATGAATTTAAAAAATAAAAGATCCAACTCTATGCATTCTACAAAATGTTCACTTTAACTTTAAAGCACATAGACTAACATGTAAAAATGGAGAGGTGGAAAACATTCCATGTGACAGGCTGGGCGCGGTGGCTCACGCCTGTAATCCCAGCACTTTGAGAGGCGGAGGCGGGTGGATCACGAGGGCGGGCGGATCACGAGGTCAGGAGATCGAGACCATCTTGGCTAACATGGTGAAACCCCGTCTCTACTAAAAATACAAAAAATTAGCCAGGTGTGGTGGCGGGCACTTGTAGTCCCAGCTACTCCGGAGGCTGAGGCAGGAGAATGGCATGAACCCGGGAGGCGGAGTTTGCAGTGAGCCGAGATCACGCCATTGCACTCCAGCCTGGGCGACAGCGCAAGACTTCGTCTCAAGAAGAAAAAAAAAAAAAAATGCATGTGACAGGAAACTAAAGGAAAATAGGACTAACTATACTTACATCAGACAAAATAAACTTTAGGTCAAAAAATGTAACAAGGGACAGAGAAATCTATTGTATAAATAATAATAAACTGTAATAATAAAATAACTAATTTATCAAGAGGATAATATAACAAGAGAATCCAAGAAGACAATGATACATCATGAAGATATAACCATTGTGAACATGTTTGCATTCAACATCAGAGCACCTAAAAATGTAAAGAAAATATGAGCAGATCTGAACAGAAAAAGAGACAGCAACCAATAATAGTAGAGGACTTCAGCACTCTACTTTGAACAAAGGACAGATCATCCAGACAGAAAATCAACAAACAAACACTGAACTTGGACTACTGTTTAGACCAAATAGACCTAACAAATACATACTGAATATTTCATTCACTAGAAATAGAATACACATTCTTTGCAAGTGCACACAAAATATTCTCCAGGATAGATCATAATTTAGGCCACAGAATAGCTATTAACACACTTAAAAAGATGAAAATGATATCAAGTATCTTTTCTAATCACAATTTCTACTTTTCTAGGAAGAAATGGTCAGTAACAGGAGGAAAATTCACAAATATTTGGAAATTAAACAACAAACTTCTGACAACCAATGGGTCAAAGAAGAAATCAAAAGAGAAAATTTAAAAAATTGACATATAAACACAGTATACTGAAACTTACGAGACACAGTAAAAGCAGTTCTAAGAGGAAAATTTACAGCAATATACGCCTACATGAAGAAAAAAATAAAAATCTACAATTAACAACCTAACTTCACCTCTCAAGAAACTAGAAAAATAAGAACAAACTAAGCCCAATGTTAGTAGGAGGAAAGAAATAACAGTGATCAGAGCAGCAATAAATGAAATAGAGACTAGAAAAACAATAGAAAAGATAAACAAAACCAACATTTGGTTTTGGAAAGATAAAAATAAAAAAAATGACAAAGCTTTAGGTAGACAGACCAAGAATAAAAGAGGGGATTCAAATCAAACATGAGAGAGAAGATACTAAAACTGTTACCACAGAAATACAAAGGGTAATTAGACTACTACATGAAATTATATTCTAACAAATTGGACAACCTAGTAGAAATCAATAAATTCCTATACACATACAAGCTACCAAGACTGGATCATGAAGAAATAGAAATTCTGAACAGACTGTAACAATTAAGAATGGTGAATTGGTATTCAAAAACATTCATCAAAGAAAAGCTCAGGACCACTAGGCTTCAGTGGTAGATTCTACCAAACATTTAAAAAAGAATTAATATCAATCCTTCTCAAATTCCTCCAAAAAATTGAAGAGGAGGGAACACTTTCAAACTCTATTACCAGGCCAGAATTACTCTGATACCAAAGCCAGACAAGAGTACTATAGGAAAAAGAGTACTGCAGGCTTTATCCTTGGTAATCACAGAAGCAAAAATCCTCAACAAAATACTAGCAAACCAATTCAATAATACATTAAAATGACCATACATCATAATTAAGTGGGCTTTAGCCCTGAGATACAAGGATGTTTCAACATATGCAAGTTAATAAACCAGATGCAACACATTAACAGAATGAATAAAAATTATATGATCATCTCAAAAGATTCAGAAAAAGTATTTGACAACATCAACATCTGTTCATGATAAAAACTCTCAACAAAAATAGGCATAAAAGGAATGCACCTCAATAAAATAGAGGTTTATATCACAGACCCAGAGGTAACATACTCAAAAATGAAAAGTTGAAAGTTTTTTCTCAAAGATGAGTAACAAGATAAGGATACTCAATCTTGTAACTCCTAATAAACGCTTCTATGAAAGTAGCATTTCTAGCCAGAGCAATTAGGCAAGAAAAAGAAAAGACAAGCAAATTGGAAAGGAAGAAGTAAATTTGTCTCTTTTTGAAGATGGCATGAACTTATATATAGATAACCCTAACAACTTCAACAGCTGTTAGAAAAAATAAATTCAATGAAGTTGTATTATGCAAAAATCTACATAAAATATCAGTTCTGTTTCTATAAACAGTAAACTATCTAAAAACTTAAGGAATAATCTCATTTACAACAATAAAATAATGTATTTATAAATAAATTTGCCCAGGGAGTTGAAATATATGTACACTGATAATTATAAAGCAGTCACAAAAGATATTATAAATGAAAACAATTAATGGAATGATATTCATTGCTCATGGGTTGGAAGAATCAAAATGTATATACCACCCAAAGTGATCTACAGATTCAATATATTTCATTTTTTAAAAAATTCAATATTTTTTACAGAAATTAAAAAATAAAAATAAAAATTTAAATTTATATGGAACCAGCAAATACTCTCAATGGCTAAAGCAATCTTGAGCAAAATAATAAAGCTGGAGGCATCACACTTTCTTTTTCAAATTGTGTTAAAGATCTATAGTAATCAAAAAATGGCATAAAAACAGACATACATCAATGGAACAGAATAGAAAGCCTAGAAATAAACCCATACCTATACAGTCACCTAATCTTCAAGAAGTGTGCCATCAATATACAATGAGGAAAGGAGAATCTTTTCCACTAATAATATTAAAAATACTGGATATCCACACACAAAAGAGTGAAATTGGATCTTTACTTTACACCATACACAAAATCAACTCACAAAAAATTAAAGACTGAAGCAAAAAAAAAAAACAAAAAACAAAAAACAAAACAAAAAAATAAATAAACAAGTGTGATTGCATCAAACTAAAATGTTTCTGCATGGCAAAGGAAACAATCAACAAAATGAGGAGGCAATCTGCAACCGCCCAATGGGTTCTCCTTGTCTGCTGCCTAGATAGGATGTGTAAAGATAGTAATCACAATGGTGAAAGATTAATTCATGTAGAATTGGCCATGCAGGAGACAGGAGTTTTATTATTACTCAAATCAATCTCCCTGAGCATTTGGGGATTGGAGTTTTTAAGGATAATTTGGTGGGTATTGTCTCAGAAAATGGGGCGTGCTGATTGGTCGGGTTGAAGATGAAATTATTGCTGGTTGAAATGAGGTTTTCTTGCTCTCTTCTGTTCCTAGGTGGGATGGCAAAACTAGTTGAGCCAGATTACTGGTCTGGGTGGTGTCAGCTGATCCACTGAGTGCAGCGTCTGCAAAATATCTCAAGCACGGATCTTAGGTTTTACAGTAATGATGTTATCTGCAGGAGCAATTTGGGAAGGTTCAGACTCTTGGAGCCAGAGGCTACATGATCCATAAATTGTAATTTCTAATCTGTAGCTAATTTGTTAGTCCTGCAAAGGCAGACTGGAGCCCAGGCAAGAAGGGGGTCTTTTCAGAAAAGGCTGTTATCAATTTTGTTTCAGAGTCAAACCATGAACTGAATTCTTTCCCAAAGTTTGTTCGGCCTATGCCCAAGATTAAACAAGGACAGCTTAAGTGTTAGAGGCAAGATAGAGTCAGTTATGTCTGATTTCTTTCACTGTCATAATTTCCTCAGTTATAATCTTGCAGAGGCCGTTTCAAATCTATGCAATCAGAGAAAATGTTTGTGAATTTTATATCTGATAAGGTGCTAACATCCAAAATATATAAAATTCATACAACTCCATAGCAGAAAAACAAATAATCTGATTTTAAAATGGCCAAAAGACTGGAATAGACATTTCTCAATGACATACAAATGGCCAACAGATAAATGAAAGAGTGATCGACATCGCTAATCATCGGGGTAATGCAAATCAAAATCACAATGATGTTAATTCACACATATTATGATGGCTATTAGCAAAAAGACAACAACTGTTGATGAAAATGTGGCATAAAGGGAACCCTTATACCCTACTGATGGGAATGTAAATTGGTACAGACATTATCAAAACAGTATGAAGGTTTATGGAGGTTCCTCAAAAACTGAAAAATAGAACTATCATATAATCCACCAATTCCAATTATGGGTATTTTTGTTTAAAAAAAAAACAAACTATCAGTATCCCAAAGAGATATCTGCACTCTCATGTCTATTGGAGTATTCTTCACAATAGCTAAAACATGGAAACAACCTAAGTGCCCATCAATAGATGAACAGATAAAGAAAATGATAAATAAAAACATAAAAGACAGGCGGCGTATTTCAGCATCTTTCTAGTAGTGATCCTGGCTATTAAATTTGAATCATCGAGTCTGGTTCTCCAGCCTTGCCAACTATTATGTGAATTATTTTAAAAACAACAACAACAACAACAAAAACAAAACAAAACAAAACAAAAAATCCTCAAACTCTTTTGCAGCATAATTAGCTGAATCTACTGGCTTTCCAGGGGCAAGGATGATATATATTTATCCTCAATGTCCCTATCAACTCTAATAATCCCTAAAAATAATAAAATAATTTATCAATAAACATTTGGTGTTCTAAGACATCTGTTTTTCAGGCAGTAGTAGACATACACTGTTACTTGCATGGCAGTCGTAGAGCAGTGTGAGGAAGAAGAGGGAAACAGAAGAGAGGAAGGGGTAGAGTACGAACTGGAAATAGCCTTTAATAAGGTCATGAACAAAGTCTTCAGCATCCCAATTGTTTTGATGATGATTGCCATATTCATGTTGACCTATGGTTATGTTAATTTTGCCTTATGAACCTCAATATTCTTTGGCTGAAAAAATCAAAATATCACACACAACACTTGTTTCCTAGAGACCGAGCATAAGAGAGTCTTCTGTCTTCATTAATGTGTTAATGAGCTAGGTCAGATGTTTATAGATTTTCATCAAATTAATCAGACAAAAAAAACCCTGTAGTCAACTTGACTTCCTTTCTCCAAAGTTCATTAAAATGTAATCTTTGACAATTAAATTGAGCATTGCTTATCTGTTGCTGGGATACCATTACCTCCTCTAGTCAAGAAGGTACTTAGGATGGAGAGAAAGAAAAATAATGTTTGGCCATATGCCCATTTGGAAGGTATTCATCATTATCGTAATATAATATTAATTTTCATAAGCTACTATAGCATGCTAGAGCCAGAACAAAAAAAAAATAGTATTAAGAATTTATTTTACAACTGTAGAAAATTTGTCCTAATGACAAGCATTCAAATATTTAAGTTCATAAAAATTTAGTGGTAAAATCTGGGCCACTACTATATATTCATCAATTTTGTTCTTATTCCTAATTAAAGGTTTTACTGTATCTAAACAATTCCCACTGTCCTCAGCATAATATGCTTTATTTCCAACTTTCTACTCTTTTGTATTGGAAGCCTATCTTAAATTCCCTCTTTCAAAATTAAATTTATGAGCAAGAGTCCTAGGCTGAGCCTAAATAGGAGTTTAGGACTATAAAATATTATGTCTGGCGAACAGTAGTCCAGGAAACTAGAGGCCTATTGAAAACAAAATCATGTACCACTATATGCAGCTTGAACACTGAAAACGGAAATTACCTGCCCCTACCCAGATTACTGACCATATTAACATGACTTTACTACCCCATTGTCTTCATCAGCATAACATTACTATTTTATGACTTTTACCCAGGCAAATAGCTTGACTGCTCCTTAGAGGAACTTTCCAAAAGACTCACCAACATTTCAATAAAATCCATACCTGTTGCTTTAATCAATTCTATCATTACATCATAATTCTTATCCAATTCCAGTCAAGCTCTCACTTAGAGAACTGGTTCTGTGAAGAGCTCCTGTAGTTCCAGCCACTAAAGAGATTGGAAAATTACTTGAGCCTGGTAGCGAACAATGATCATGCCTGTGAATAGCCACTGAGCTCCAGCCTGGGCAACATGTCAAGACATCATCTCTTAAGAAAATGTATATATATATATGTATATATCTCACTTTCATAGATCTGACTGACCCAAACTTTAACTTCTTAATAAATTTCTTCTTTTCCTTTCCCCCATGACACTATCAGAGGTCTGTCAAGAAGAATTCTCCTTTACTGTAGTAAAGAAAAAACTCAGCTTTGTTTTATCAACAGTTTTTGGGTTGATTATATCTAGAGAGAAGGCATTTGATACTACACAAAGACTAATGAGTTGTCTGGGAAAAAAGATCTGTTTATGAAGGCAGGAATCATGAGCTTGATAATGCAAACAAATGTGAGTCATCAAGATGGCAATTCCCCATATAGCAAGGTCTTTTTCATGTGATTTGTCTTCTGGGCCAGGCTAACATCAGAATTATGACCAAATTTTTATTTTTATTTTTGTTTGAGATGGAGTCTTGCTCTGCAGGCTGGAGTGTAGTGGCATGATCTTGGCTCACTGCAACCTCTGCCTCCCAGGTTCAAGCAATTCTCCTGCCTCTGCCTCCTGAGTAGCTAGGACTACAGGTGCATGCCACCACACCTGGCTAATTTTTGTATTTTTAGTAGAGACGAGGTTTCACTATGTTGGCCAGGCTGGTCTGGAACACCTGACCTCGTGATCCGCCCGCCTTAGCCTCCCAAAGTGTTGGGATTACAGGCGTGAGCCACCACACCTGGCTGACCAAATCTTAATGATAACTAAAAACTCTATATGGTAATGAAGGAAAAGACTGTTTGGATATTCTTGTTAGTTAAGGTTATTGGGAATTAAGTAACAGAATAACTATAGCTAACACAATGGGTGAAAGTAAAGATGTTACCAAAACACTAGAGGTTCTGTCTAGGTCCTGCTGATCAACTCACAGAATGCCAATCACTGAGACAATGAGTATTGCCAAAGCAAAAGCCTTTAATCAGGTGCTGCAGCTTAGGAAAACAGGAGATAAATTATCAAATCCATCTCACTGACTAAAATTGGAAGGTTTATATAGTAGAGAAAGTAGAGAGGAGAACAGGAATTAGGGAGGGGTAAGGAAGTGATCATGATGGATGAGGGATTCTGGCATCTGTCTGCACGTGGGGATCCAGAGTTTCAGTTCCTTGCCTGATGGTTAGTTTCCTGAGGAAGGAACTCAGATGAGACCAATGTAAGTTTCATGGTTTAAGACCAGGGAGAGTCAATTTCTGCTTATTCAAAAACCTGTAAATATTAGTTCTTTTAAACAATTGGGCCAGTTGTAAACACTGCTGGAAATTTTCACTGAATAAAAAAATAAAAATAGTCTCAGGAAGTACAGTGAGCTATGAGGCCTCTTGGTTATAGCAATAAGCTGTCTTGGAAATTTGATGGAGAACACATTAAAGAATGAAGCTAAGATTCAATCACTCTTACCACCTGTTTCTAACTTTTTTCTAGATTCCTAGGACAGACAAACTCTCAGTTCAGGTTAGATAGCCAACCCTGGATGCTCCAACTTTGAGTGAAGGTCCATGTTATATGAATGCTGAGAGCTCCTCTTGTGTATGAAAATTAGAGAATGTACATTTGCTTAAAGAAAATGAACCTAGTACACCAAGAGAACTACTTTAACATTTTTGCATTTTTCTAGGTATTTTCATTCCTATTTCAAATAAATATATATTTCTTACCCTTTATTTAAAAAAAATTTATATTCTTTACCATGCGATCATTTAAACTTACAAATATACTTAAAACATATTTCCATGTAAAAAATATTTTACGGCATTACTTTAATAGCTGATTGGATGTACTTTCACTGAATGGACATACTGCCATTATTTCTAATTTATCTATACATCTTTTTAAACAGTCTCCTGTGAAAATCCTTCTATCTATATATTGTCATATTGGATTTTTTAAATATTTATAAATATAACTACTACTCCACAGAATATGCTGACTTCAAAGCTGATAGTTTCATAGGCTCAAATTGCCTCTAGAAATAGTCCAATTCATACTCACAAAAAGAATATGTTATTTGCAGTTTTATTGCAACTGCAGTAACAAATTTCATTTTAATTGATGACAATTAGATAGTTTTTTTATGTGTCTCTTACTACCATTATTAAAAGAGAAGTTGAATAAATAGTTACTGAAAATGTGTGGTTCTGCTTTCCTAATTTTCCCTTTTCTATACCTTACCTATCTTCTCTGGATACATTTATTTTTTATCTTAATGCCTAGAATAAGCTTTCTTTCATTACAGATATAAGTCTTTTGTCAGACATATGTGGAACAAATATTTTCCCTATTTGATGTTTTGTCTTTTAATTTTTCCATAGTGCGTTTATTCTGTATAAAAACATAACATGTTTTGAAGCCAAATCAATATTTCTCTTTCTTTTATAATTTATTTGAGAGTCAAGTTTAAGAGTCCTTCCTAATTCTAGGACAACATAACTTTTGGTTTTATGTATTCTGCAGTTATTTTGTAATTACATCTACTCTTAAACCATTTAATTCAATTTTGAATTTTTTTGTTGTTAGGCATAGATCTTCATTAACTTTTACCCCCAAATAATGTTATTTCAATAATTATTTATTGTGGGTTATCTTTCATACATTAATTTATTATCTATATGCTTAAATTTGTTTCCAGAATGAACAATCATTTGGCAATTGATTGTTTGTTCCCCAGATATAAATCCATTGTTCTTGTTTTTTTCCTTTACCAATACCGCCACACTGTTGAATTCCTGAGGCATTATGTTTTAATGTTTGGTAGAAAATTATTTTCCTCACTATTTTTTTGTTTCCAAGTTATGGCTCATCAAAGACTGTGATAATTTAGAAAAACTTTAAAATCGTGTGTCAACATCTCAAAATCATTCATTAGAAGTTGTAATTATCATAAATTAAATTGATGAAAAACAGTATGTGTATAATATAAAAGCCGTGAGACTAAAATACAAACTTCATCTGAAACTTCATTAATAGAAGATATTCAAAACAAAAAGACAAAAACCATGCCATTTTAAAGCTACATAGGTGAGGATATGTTGGTTATTACCAACTGAAACCAATTCTGATAAATAAGCCACAAATAACTTTACTGGAAATACCTGGGTAGCTCCCAGAATCAAATAAAAACCCGAGAACCTAAGCCTCAGAAAAGAAAAGCACCAAGAGAGCTCTGGAAACCAAAGAAGCAGTCCCTTATACTTACCATCAAATTATGTGGTTTCATCCTCTTCTGTCCTATCTACAGAGAATGTGGTAAGTTACAGAAGTTTTCTTGTGTTTTTTCATAGTCATACATACAAACAATGCACAAAAACTAAAACAAAAAACAAAACCCCACAAAAGTCTTAATTGTATTGCTTACTTGCTTGCCACAAAGTGAACACTTGAATAATTATCACCCAGGTCAAGGCAGACTGTTGTCACCACCTCCAAATTTCTTAGGCCGTCACAATCTCTAGTCCCTTTTTCTCACCAAAGGTAATTTATAGTGGCTTCTAACATTATAGTTGCAACTTGCTTGTTATTTACATTAATATCATTAGAATTACATATCATATATCCCCTTTTATCTCACTGCTTTGGCTCCCCATTATGTTTGCTAAATGTGTCGCTGCAGTTTTTTTCTTTTTCTCTACATTATAGTCTCCATTGTATGAATAATACCACAATTTATCCTTTTATTTTCCACTATTGATGAACATTTGTGTTATTTTTGTTTATCTCTTATAAATCTGCTAAAGGCATTCTTGTGCATTTCAGCACTTTATGGTCTACTCATATGTGATTTTCCTTTATAATTATCCTGCTTGGTTTTCATTGGGATTCTTAAATCTATGGGTTAGAATTTTAAATCATTTTTGAAAGAAAAACTTACCCAGTTTTTTCAAATTATTCTGTTTTTATAACATGGAATGCACTTAAATTGATAACATATGAGTAAATGGCTTCAAAGAAAAAAGAAAAGGGAGAAAAAAGAAAGGGAGAATTAGGCAGAATAAATTTGAAAAAAACTGTTTTAAATAAATCTGAAAAAATCTTCATCTTAAGTCTAAGATGAACTTGTATTACTTGAATAAAATTTTCTAGCTTAATATCATTTTGGTTAGAAAACCACAGTGATAAAATTTGTTGAGACCTGCTTTAGGTCCCACATAGAGTCAGATTTTAAGTATCCTTATGTTTGAAAATAATGCGTATTATGCCATTTTTGGATGCAGTATTCTATAACTCGGTTATACATGTTAAGTATGCTGTTCAAGTGTTTTAGATCTTTTGATTTTTCCATCTGAAACTATGATTGTGGATATGTCTCTTTGTTATTTTATTTCTAGCAATATTTTGTTTTTTAATTGAGAGGCTAGGTCAAATTTGTACAAAATTAAAACTTTCTAGTTTTAGTTTTTTATTTTCTTTCTTCTTTTTTATTTTTGAGATGGAGTCTCACTCTCTCACTCAGGCTGGAGTGCAGTGACAAGATCTCAGTTCACTGCAACCTCCACCTCCAGAGTTCAAGCTATTCTCTTGCCTCAGCCTCCTGAGTAGCTGAGACTACAGGTGCCTGCCACCATGTCCGGCTTTTTTCTTTTTTTCTTTTTTTGTAGTTTTAGTAGAGATGGAGTTTCATCATGTTGGCCAGGCCGGTCTTGAACTCCGGACCTCAGGTGATCTGCCCACATTGGCTTCCTAAAATGCTGGCACTACAGGCATGAGCCACTGTGCCCGGCCTAAAACGTTTTTTAAATTTAACTGTTATTTTAATTCAGGGGTACCTGTGCAGCTTTGTTATATAGGTAAACTTGTGTCATGGGGTTTTGCTGTGTGGATTATTTCATCACCCAGATATCAAGCCTAGTATCAATTAGTTACTTTTCCTAATCCCCTCTCTCCTCAAATATGAAATTTAAATTTTTTAACCAACACAATATGGCCCTCTTTATCTCTAATAAACCTTCTTCCAGTAAAATTCTAAAATTTAGTTTTGTTTGTTTTGCCTAGTATATATTTTTCTATGCTTTTTACTTTCAAAATTTTGGACACTTTGGTTTTAAATGTTTCTCTTAAAGTTGCATAGGTTTTTTTTTTCCTACTATGATAATCCTTTTTTGGATATTTACTCTATTTATAATAAAAATACTATTATCTTGGGTAGAATTTACTATATTACCATTTAGTTTTGTGTTTATTCCGTACATCTTATGTTTCTTTTGCTTTTTTCTTTGTTTCATATCCTTTGGCTTTATTATCCTTCTAGTAATTGCCCTGTAGAATTCAGCATGCATGTTGCCTTATCAAATAATGTTAGCTGATACTTTCATCCTTCTCCTGATCAAAATGAAAGCCTTAAAACACTCCAGTCGTATCACATCTCCCATCCCCTTAATTTTGTCCGTGTGTGTGTGTGTGTGTGTGTGTGTGTGTGTTAGCTATCCAATGTCTTAAGCAAATTATTTCATTTTATATCTTGCCTAATTTTTCTAGTTGTCCTGAGATAATTAGTCTGAATTTATGTCAAGAAATTCTATTTCTATTTTTGCTTCCTGAGGTTTTTACTTATATTCTTCAAGTTCAGCAATGACTTTAGATTAATAGATATATCATAGTTTTTTTTAAGTGATTTAAATGGGGAAAAAACTTTCTCATGAATCTAGTTTATGTATAATAGTTTTTTAATGTGATTTAAGTAGGGAGAAACTTTTTCATGAATATAGTTTAAATGTTTGCTGTAAACAGAAGTCACAATTTTTACTTTTCCCATCTTAATCTTCACTATTTTGAATTTCAATATTAAACTCATTATGGATGAAATATTTTCTCATTTTATTTTCTTCTTTCTATTGTTTTAGAAATCATTATTACTATTTTCCTAGTGGTTTTGTTAATCTATCTCCATTTCAGATTTACAAAAGCCTAATTTTATCAGTCGCTTTATCTCCCTCCTGAACCTCACAAGTCCCTTGCCAGCCTTAGCTCTGACTTCCCATCCTCTCTAAAGAGCTTTTGATGTCTAGTTTTTAAATTCCAATAGTTTTAAACTTTTCATTTTGATATTATTTCAATACTAGAAGAAACTTGCTGAGTAGTTCAAAGAACTCTCATATCACAATTGTCAGCATTTTAGTGTATTTGGCCATTATTTCATTTTGAAAAGTTTGTAAGTTACAGACATACTGCCTAATTATCCCTTAAAATTTAGTCTGAATTTACTAAAAACAAGGACACTTTCCCACACAGTACAATCATCAAAATTTTTAAATTTTATACAGTAATGTCATACAATCCTCATAATACTCCATTCAAATTTCAGAAATTGTTTACACAATGTTCTTATTTCAGTAATTAAGGATCATGTGTTTCATTCAATAGTTTCTCCAATCCCTTCAATATAAAGCAGTTCCTCAGTGATTTATTTTCATGACTTGATCATTTTTGAAAATAACAAGCCAGCCACCTCAGTTTCAGTCTGATGTTTCCCTAAGATTATGCCACTATGGCAACTTATACAACTATTACAGGAAGACATCGGTGCATCCTATCAGGTGTATGATATTACCTTCCCTATTACTGAAGATGCTAAATTTTATCACCTGGTGAAAATGGTGTCTGCCAGTTTTCTACACTGGAACTTTAATAAGTATTTTGTACTTATTAATTCATAAGTGATTATTTTAGCTAGCATTCCACTCTAAGGTAAAGCTCTCCCCCCCACTCCACTAGTTTATGTACTCAAATAAATAACAATATGAACTCATAGTTTTCTATTTTATTTAACCACTTATAATTCATAATAATTATTATTTATTTTGATACTTAAATTATCCCAGATTTGGACAGTGGGAGTCCCTTCATCTGTCTTGTTCTTTGAATACTTTTTTACTTATAGCCACAACAAGGTGTACCATGGTTCATCTTATGCCTTTCCTACTCCAGCTCTGGAATCAATCATTCCTTCAAACCTGGTATCCTCTAACAGAGAATGTTATTCAAAAACCAAGATTTGGATGCCAGGTGTGTTCATTGCTATTGGAGTGTCATTTTTAGGTTTCTTTCAGTGGACAAGATTAGGAAACATATCTGTATATGAACACCCTTTCACACACACATTTACTAAATCTATTAAATGTGTCAAAGTTTATACCAATAACTCTAACTACAGTCTTATACCGCAGGATTAATTTAGTTTATCTCTTTTTCATACTTGAATCTTTTCTGACGGTGAAAATCTGAAGTCCCATTATTGTCCATGTATTTACATATTTGTTCAACTACTTTGCAATTAACTTTTCTTCCACTTGATTCCCCCAGGTGCTGTTGACTGGGTGGGTTACCCCATGCTGGATAGAAACCAAGCAGTCATGCTACCTATATTACATGAGCACTAGGGAGAATAAGAGGAAGAGAGGCAATCTTTCTGGTTCTTAATCTACAAGATAGAAATAATTATTGTTTTAAACAGTCACATTTGTCCACCTATTTGCCCGTATATTTCTTCAAAATTTATTCTGGCTTTTAAACCAAATTTCTGATGTCATTTACTTTCTTTGGAAAGAATATCCTTTAGATTTTCATTTAGTGATGGTATGTGGTAGTAAGCTCTTTAATTTTGTCTTATTCTAAAAATATATTTATTTCGTTCTTAGGTAATTTTCTGATTATATAATTTTAGATTGACAGTAATTTTGTTTTGGCATCATGAATATTTATATTATTATTATATATATTATATATTATATTATATTATTAAATAATATAAATTCCATTGCTAACATTGCTTCCATTGCTAAACAGGTCAAATAATCACACATTTTCAAGTAATCTATCTTTTCTTTCTGGTTGCTTTTAAAATCATGTATTTTAAAATTTATTTATTGCTGTTTCACTGTGCATGAGATTATGTCTATATGTATTTTTACTTTCCTGCTTGGAATTTTATTAAGCCACTTAGATCCAAAAATTGTTGTCTTTCCAAAAGTTACAATATATATGATTGAAATTGCTCTGTCAAAGTGTAGGGATATTTTTACCTTTAAAAGATAGTGTCAAATGCTGTTAAACATATATTAACTTAATAGTCCCATAAGCTATTCCAAAAGTTGCATTTGCTCCAAATCCCAACTAATATTTTGAATCATATTATAATTACTGCCACTTTTTTCGTTTGTTTTGGTCTTAGTTTTAGTTATTTTGATAATTGTGCAGTGATATATCATTGGAGTTTTAATTTGCATTTTCCTAATGACTGATGATGTAGAGCATCTTTCCATATTTGAATATCCTTTTTTGGAAATTTCTATTCAACAATTTTGCCTATGCATCTTTTAGTGTTTTCTGTTGTTGTTGTTTATTGGAATGTAAGAGTTCTCATATAATCTGCATATGAGTGCTTGGATAGATGTGGGTAATGCATCCATTGCGTTTTGCAATTCTACATACATACAGATTCAGCTTGCCAAATTCTTAAAAAAAAAAAAAAGCAATCTTTGAGACATAATTGACATTATGTTGAATTTATATTTTTAATTTGAGTGAATTGACACCTTTATACCTACTGTTCCCATCCATAAAACTTATCTTTCTCCAAGTGTTATTTTATCTTTTTCAATTTAAAATAAAATTCTAGCTTTCAGCATAGAGGTCTTGCATATTTCTAGTTACGTTTATTCATAGGTGTTTTATCTTTTGTATTACTCTAAATGGTCTGTTTGCTTTTTATATTTGATGTTGCTGATATGAAGTAATGTAATACTTTGTATTTTGTATATTGTTTTTGTATTGAGTGATCTTATATGCATTTGCAAATTAAAAAAGTTATAGATTCTTAAAGTTTTTCTGCATGTTCAATCTTGCTTTCTGGGTATAGGGACAATGTTATTTATTCATTTTTATTTTTATTTTTTTAAATTTCCAACTCTTATTTTAGATTGGAGGAGTGCATGTACAAGTATATTACATGGGTATATTGTAGGATTCGGAGGTTTAGGATACAAATGATCCTGTCACCCAGTTAGTGAGCATGAAACCCAACAGTTTTTCAACACTTGCCCCACTTCCTTCCTCCTCCCTCTAGTAGTCCTTAGTCTTAGTTGTAGCCATCTTTATGTCCATGAGTATCCAATATTTAGCTGTTACTTATAAATGAGAACATGCAGTATTTGTTTTTTTTTTTTTGTTTCTGTTAATCTGCTTAGGATAACGGCCTTTTTAATAGCTGAATAGTATTCCATGGTGTATATGTACCACATTTTCTTTATCCAATCCATCCACTTTTGATGGAATGCTAAGCAGATTCCATGTCTTTGCTATGGCAAATAGTGCTGTGATGAACATATCAGTTCATGTGTCCTTTTGGTAGAATGATTTATTTTGTTTTGAATATATACCCATTAGTGGGATTACTAGGTCAAATCGTAGTTCTGCTCTGAGTTCTATGGGAAATCTTCAATCTGCTTTCCACAGTGGCTGAACTAATTTGCATTCCCACCAACAGTGTATAAGCATTCCCTTTTCTCCTCAGCCTCACCAGCATCTGTTGTTTTTTGACTTTTTAGTAATAACCATTATGACTAGTGTGAGATAGTACCTCAGTGTCGTTTTGATTTGCATTTCTCTGATGATAAGCGATGTTGAACATTCATATATTTTTTGGCCACTTGAATGTCTTCTTTTGAAAAGTGTCTGTTCAGTAGCAGAAGAAAAGAAACTAAAATCAGAGCAAAACCAAATGAAATTGAGTCCTAAAAATTCTTACAAAGAATCCATGAAACCAACAGTTGGTTCTTTGAAAGGATAAACAAGTTAATAGACTGCTAGCTAGATTAACAAAGAACAAAAGGGAGAAGATCCAAACAGGCACAATCAGAAACTGCAAAGGTCGCATCACAACCAATCCCACAGAAATACAAAAGATCTGGCCAGGTGCAGTGGCTCACACCTGTAATCCTAGCACTTTGGGAGGCCGAGGTGGGTGGATCACTTGAGGTCAGGAGTTCAAGACCAGCCTGGCCAACATGGAGAAACCCCATGTCTACCAAAAATATATATACATTAAAAAATTAGTAGGGTGTGGTGGTGCATGCCTGTAATTCCAGCTACTTGGGAGGCTGAGGTAAGAGAATATCTCGAACCCAGGAGGCAGAGGTTGCAGTGAACTGAGATTGCACCACTGTCCTCCAGCTTGGGTGACAAAGTGAGACTCTGTCTGGAAGGAAAAAAAAAAAAAAGAAATACAAAAGATCCTCAGAGACTCTTATGAACCCCTCTATGCATACAAACTAGAAAATCTAGAGGAAATGGATAAATTCATGGAAACACACAACCACCCAAGACTTAAGAAGAAATTGAAACTCTGAAGACCAATATCAAGTCCTGAAATTTAATCAGTAATAAAATCCTACCAACCAAAAGAAGCCCTAGACAAGGTGAATACACAGCCAAATTCTAACAGATATACAAAGAATAGCTTGTAACAATTCTACTAAAACTATTCCAAAAAAAAAAAATGATGAGACAAGACTCCTCCCTAACTCATTTGACAAAGTTGGCATCATCCTGATATCCAAACCTGCCAAAGACACAATGAAAAAAGAAAGCTACAAGTCAGTATCCCTGATTAACATCAACAAAAAAATTCTTAACAAAATACTGGCAAACCAAACCAGGACATCAAAAAGTTAATCCATCATGATCAATTATTGTGCTAGCTATAAATACAGTGGCATGGGATATCATTTTCATTCACAGGATGAATGTTTTCCATGTTTTATAATTGAATTTAATGTTTGCTTTAGGCTTTTTCTTGGTATTTTTTCTTGGGTCAATAAAATTTCCTTCTTTGCCTAGTTTTCTACAGTATAAGTAAGTATTTATTTTACACATTTTTGCATCTATTCAGACAAGCAAATGTTATTTGTTTTATGTTAATATGGTGAATTGCTTTAAAAGAGGGTTCTGATGTTAACTACTCCAGTGTACCTAGTATTTTCTTTTGCTTATATATAATGAATGATATATCATGTAATAATAATTACTGTTTTTCTATTGAATTGACTCTTATTAAATGTACTTCTTGATCCTTGCTTGCATAAGGTTTCTACCGATATTAAAATTTATTAGTATTGGAATATTAGCTTTCTTCACGGTATATTTGTAAGATTTAACTTTGTTTTTGTTTCGTTTTTTGATACAGACTTGTTCTGTCTCCCACGCTGGAGTGTAGTGGCATGATCTCAGCTCACTGCAGCCTCGACCTTTCAGGTTCCAGTGATTTTCCTGTCACAGTCTCTGATTCTCCTGCCCAAGCTTCCTGAGTAGCTGGGACTACAGGTGAGTGCCACCATGCCTGGATAATTTTTATATTTTTAGCAGAGACAGGGTTTCACCATGTTGGCCAGCCTGGTCTCAAACTCTTGACCTCAAGTGATCCACCCGCCTCAGCCTCCCAAAGTGCTGGGATTACAGGCATTAGCCACTGCACCCAGCCTGATTTAACTTTTATTTTCAAACTTTTACTTTATCATATTTTAGAATTATAAGCCATATGTAGTGACGATTTACTTTGTATTTATTTTTACAATTTTTGTCATATATTTTTAC
Organism: Gorilla gorilla gorilla; assembly: GCF_029281585.2. Taxonomy (NCBI): domain Eukaryota; kingdom Metazoa; phylum Chordata; class Mammalia; order Primates; family Hominidae; genus Gorilla; species Gorilla gorilla. The sequence continues at coordinate 73,243,674 of NC_073241.2, forward strand.
GTAAAATGTAACTTACTAACATGTGCATTAAATTCTCCATTTGAATATCTGTTTTAATCTGCCCCATCTATTTTGGTCATTTTTATTTTCTTACCTTCAGATTTCATTGTATTCTGCCTTCACCCCCATTAATTTGCAACTTAGGTATAATGCTGCTTCTTTTCCTTTCTCTTCATAGTTACCCTAGATACTAAAACATACATTGTCAATTCATTAGAGATTACTTTAAATTAATATATTTACCATATACTAAGTAGTATCTGACTTCAGACATTTGTCTCTCTTTATTGCTATATTTTTCTACTATTAGTTTTATAAATTTAACATATATTTCAAACCCCAGAAGATGTAAACATTATTGTTTTAAACAGTCAATATTTTAGATTAACTTACACAGCTACCCTTTTACATATTTACCATGTTTTTGAGCACTACCCTAGTTTCCTCTGGAATCTTGATTCTTCTGTCAGAAGAATTCTCTCAGATAAGGTATTTATTTTTGTAAAGATCTGCATTTTTTTATTTTTTAATCAATCTTTATTTTGCCTTCATTGTTGAAGCTTATTTTCGCTGGGTATGGCATTTTATTGGGCCATTATTTTCTTTCTACCCTTCCAAACTGGTGTTGTGGTGTTATTTCAGGAAAGGTTTACTTTTTCTCTGTGCAGCAGATGATGTCTGGGCACAGCTTTATTCTAGTTTGCCATTATTACTAGTTTATGTTTTTTCCAAAGTTACAAATAAAACCTAGGGTATTGTTATCACTCTTGTATTGTTTCACTAAAAAAAAAAAAATCTAGCCTTTTAGTTCTTTAAAAGTTACCTTCCTTTCTTTCCCTTTTGTTGTGTGTGATCTGACCACAGACATGTACAAGACACAGTAAGCAAGCAGCTGATGGGGGAGTTGTATGTAGAATATTAAACTCCACTCAGAATTTGCTATTTCTAGAATCTTAGCTTCTTGAGTACTAAATCTTATGTTGATCCTTCATGCTTTCAAACAGTTATTTATTGCCTTCATCTCCAATTCTTGAGGAGGGTTAATGTAATTCCAGTATTTTCTTCATCATGAAAAGAGGATATAAATATATTTAAATTAACAAAATCTGTGGTATTCTTCCAGAATGGCTACAACTCTTTACTCTTGCCAGAGGCTCATTACTTTTATGTTTATATATTTTTATTATACTTTAAGTTCTAGGGTACATGTGCACAAGTACAGGTTTGTTACATATGTATAAATGTGCCATGTTGGTGTGCTGGACCCGTTAACTCATCATTTACTTTAGGTATATCTCCTAATGCTATCCCTCCCCACTCCCCCCACCCCATGACAGGCTCAGTGTGTGATGTTCCCCTTCCTGTCTCCAAGTGTTCTCATTGTTCAATTCCCGCCTATGAGTGAGAACATGCCGTGCTTGGGTTTTTTGTTCCTGTGATAGTTTTCTGAGAATGATGGTTTCCAGCTTCATCCATGTCCCTACAAAGGACATGAACTCAACCTTTTTTATGGCCACATAGTATTCCGTGGTGTACATGTGCCACATTTTCGTAATCTAGTTTATCATTGATGGACATTTGGGTTGGCTCCAAGTCTTTGCTACTGTGAATACTGCCGCAATAAACGTATGTGTGCATGTGTCTTTATAGCAGCATGATTTATAATCCTTTGGATTTATACCCAGTAACAGGATGGCTGTGTCAAATGGTATTTCTAGTTCTAGATCCCTGAGGAATCAGGGAACATTGCATCAATGTTCATCAAGGATATTGGTCTAAAATTCTCTTTTTTTGGTTGTGTCTCTGCCCAGCTTTGGTATCTGTTTTTTCCCCATCTTTGTGGTTTTATCTACTTTTGGTCTTTGAGGATGGTGATGTACAGATGGGTTTTTGGTGTGGATGTGCTTTCTGTTTGTTAGTTTTCCTTCTAACAGACAGGACCCTCAGGGGCAGGTCTATTGGAGTACCCGGCTGTGTGAGGTGTCAGTCTGCGCCTGCTGGGGGGTGCCTCCCAGTTAGGCTGCTCGGGGGTCAGGGGTCAGGGACCCACTTGAGGAGGCAGTCTGCCCATTCTCAGATCTCCAGCTGCGTACTGGGAGAACCACTGCTTTCTTCAAAGCTGTCAGACAGGGACATTTAAGTCTGCAGAGGTTACTGCTGTCTTTTTGTTTGTCTGTGCCCTGCCCCCAGAGGTGGAGCCTACAGAGGCAGGTAGGCCTCCTTGAGCTGTGGTGGGCTCCACCCAGTTCGAGCTTCCTGGCTGCTTTGTTTACCTAAGCAAGCCTGGGCAATGGCGGGCGCCCCTCCCCCAGCCTCGCTGCCACCTTGCAGTTTGATCTCAGACTGCTGTGCTATCAATCAGCAAGATTCCGTGGGCGTAGGACCCTCCAAGCCAGGTGCAGGATATAATCTTGTGGTGTGCCGTTTTTTAAGCCTGTCGGAAAAGCGCAGTATTCGGGTGGGAGTGACCCGATTTTCCAGGTGGCGTCTGTCACCACTCTCTTTAACTAGGAAAGGGAACTCCCTGACCCCTTGCACTTCCCGAGTGAGGCAATGCCTCACCCTGCTTCTGCTCATGCATGGTGCGTGCACCCACTGAGCTGCGTCCACTGTCTGGCACTCCCTAGTGAGATGAACCCGGTACCTCAGATGGAAATGCAGAAATCACCCGTCTTCTGCGTCGCTCATGCTGGGAGCTGTAGACCGGAGCTGTTCCTATTCGGCCATCTTGGCTCCTCCCCCTATAAATTTCCTATTAAAAAATAATGCATATTCTTTGTCTTCAATTTCTGTTAAAACTCTCTTCATTAGTCAAACATTTCAGTTTGAGCTATAATCTTAACTGCCATAGATTTTTTGAGTGATGGTCTCTTTTTTTTTTTTCCAAGTGGAAATTTTTGTTTACTTTGGAAGACCCAGGACCGATATTATCTCTTGTAGGAAGCATTCTTTGCCATTCAGGCAGGATATGTTTGATGGAAAGAAGATTAGTAGAACATACAGCTACTGTACACTTTGTGATGGAATGTATCACATGATACTAAAATTGCCACTGCAGTGGGGAAAAAAAAAATAACAAAACTGCTCCTCCTCAAATTTTCCAAGAGAAATTCCCACAGTTTCTGTTAAGACTTTTAATTTATATAGTACCAGGCTCAAATTCCCAATTTTACATAAAGGCAAATGCTATGCTATGATTATTATCCCCAGTACGAGGATAGAGAACTACCTCTCTCAAAAGAGCTACAACCCTTTACTACAGTTAAAAACTTCTTTGGCTGAGACCCCAGTTATTTTGATACTATCCCTGGTAATAGCTGCATAACAAACAAAATTCACTGAAACCCACTTAAGAGAATTACTGGTAAAAGAATAAAACATTTATTGAAATCAATTCTCTCTGTCCCAAAACTCTCAATTATAACCGTAGCTGTTAAAGAAATTGCTGCTGCTGAATGAATAAAACAGGTTTTAAATATAGATCTCTGAAAAGCCTTCAATTCCAGTCACATTCTGATTACTGGAAAGACTCCACATTACCCTTACTTCTTGGCACTTGAACTGCATGTAAAGTTTGAATGTGGACTGAGCAGAGAGAAAAGTAGGAAATATCAAAACTGAAAAGGGTGTGTACTGTTAAACGGATTACTGTTTTTTCTTCCTAAAGAGAAACCAGAACTGCCATGGTAATAAGAATAGAAGAATATCTTATAAATATTTTTGTGTACATAGAAAGGCAATCAGTAAGTGCCCAGTAAGTAATTTATGATGACAATCTTATAGAACTATTTTAACATATTTACTGGGAAACTTTCTTGAATACAGAGCTATACAAAGCACTCAGGATAGTCTCTGTCTTAAAATAACTGCAATTTAAATTAACTGATAAAATACATACCTGAACATGTAATGTCCAATCTTAAGTACTAAGAAATCTGCAAAAATTCATATGTAAAAAAAGACTGTTCATTATCTACCTGATAAGGAATGTTTTCATGGTGAAAGTGGGACCTACAATTGTGAAACCATGAGACAATTAAACCTCTTCTCTTTATGCATTAGTCATTCTCAGGTGGTTCTTTATAGCAGAGTGAGAATGGACTAACACAGAGCTTTTGTCTTCTCTCTAGTTAGACCAACTGGAAAGTGCAAATCTTTCTTTTCATTTAGTTGGCCCCCCAAAATCTTAACTCATTCCAGCATTAACTCAAAAGCTTAAGCCAAAGTTCTATATGAGACAAGACAAGTCCCTTCTACCTATGAGATTATAAAATCAAAAACAAATTAGTTACTTCCAAGATACACTGGGGGTACAGGCAATGAGTAAATATTCCCTTTCCAAAAGGGAGAACTTGGGCAAAACAAAGTGACTACAGGCCCCATGCAAGTCAGAAACCCAGCAGAGCAATCATTAAATCTGAAAGCTCCAAAATAATCTCTTTTGAGTCCATGTCTAACATCCAGATCACACTGATACAAGGAGTGGTCTCCCAAGGCCCTGGGCAGCACTGCCCCTGTGGCTATGCCGGACTCATCTCCCTTGCCTGCTCTCAAGTGCTGGCATTAAGTGCCTGTGGCTCTTCTAGGTACACAGTGCAAGCTGTAGGTGGAACTACAATTATGGGGTCTGGAAGACAGTAGCCCTCTTTTCACAGCTCCACTATGCAGTGTCCCACTGTGTGGGGGCTCCAACCCCACATTTTCCCTGGCTGTCCTAGTAGAGGTTCCTTACTATGCTAGTAAAAGTTCTCCATGAGGGTTCCACCCCTGCAGCAGACTTATGCTTGTACCTGTAGTGTTTCTTTACATCCTCTTAAATCTAGGCAGTGGCTCCCAAGCCTCAACTCTTGTCCTCCGTGCAACTGGAGGCTGAACACCACATGGATGCCACCAAGGCTTGGGGCTTACACCACCCCCTGAAGAAATGACCCAAGCTGTACCCTTGGCCCCTTTTAGCCAAAGCTGGAATTAAAGCACATTGATGAAGTATTAACTAAAATGTTTAAAAAGTTAATGCTCATAATTAATCATTAAGTTTTAGCTAGTGATTTGCTTAGTACTTTAAGTTTATGTACTTATCTAAATGTGTTGCCTTAATATGTTGAGGTAAGTGAAGAAAATTCAAGTAAATAAGATGCAGTGTTTGCCTTCCAGAAACTTATACAATGAGGTTAATGCTCCTAAATTCTTATTTAGTGGTTTATAAACTTATTGTTCTCAAGGTGACTTCTTTATCTGCTTTCGAGCCTTTATCTGAGACCTGGGATGCAGGGCACCACGTCCCAAGGCTGCACAGAGCAGTGGGGTCCTGGGCCTGGCCCAGGAAACCATTTTGCCCTCCTAAGCCTCTGGGCTGTAATGGGAGGGGCTGCTATGAAGGTCTCTGAAATGTCTTGGAGGCATTTTTCCTATTGTCTTGGCTATTAGCTACTCTTTATTTATGCAAATTTCTGTAGCCTTCTTGAATTCCTCCCCAGTAAATGGGTTTTTCTTTTCTACTGCATGGCTGGGCTGCAAATCTTCCAACCTTTTATTCTTTGCTTTCCTTTTAAATATGTTCTAGTTTCAGGTTATTTCTTTGTTTATGCAAATAGCATAGGCTTTTAGAAGAAGCCAGGTCACATCTTGAACACTTAGCTGCTTAAAAATTTATTCCACCAGATACCTTAAAGCATCTCTCTCAAGTTCAAATTTCCACAGATCTCTAAAGTAGGGGCTCAATGTCTCCAGTCTCTTTGCTAAAGCATAGCAAAAATCACCGTTCCTCCATTTTCCAATAAGTTTCTCACCTCCACCTGAGACCTCATCAGCCTGGCCATCTCTTTTTATATCACTATTAGTATTTTGGTCAAAACCATTCAACAAATCTACAGGAAGTTCCAAGCCTTTCCTCATCTTCCTGTCTTCTTCTGAGACCTCCAAACTGTTCCAATCTCTGCCCATCTCCCGGTTCCAAAGCTGCTTCCACATTTTCAGGTGTTTTTATTAGCATAGTCCCACTTTTCTAGGACCAGTTTTCTGTATTAGTCTGTTTTCACACTTCTATAAAGATATACCTGAGATTGGGTAATTTATAAAGAAAAGAGGTTTAATTGACTCAGTTATGCATGGTTGGGGAGGCCTCAGGAAACATACATTCATGGTGGAAGGTGAAGGGAAAGCCGGCACATCCTACATATCTGGAGCAGGAGGAAGAGAGCAAAGCGAGAGGTGCTACACACTTTCAAACGGCCAGATCTCATGAGAACTCACTCACAAGAAAGCACTAGGGGGATGGTCCTAAACCATTTGAAACTGCCTCTATGTTCCAATCCCCTCCCACCAGGCCCTACTGTCAACATTGAGGATTACAATTCAACATGAGATTTTAGTGGAGATAGAGAGGCAAACCATATCAGGCCCTATGAAATAGGTTAAGAGATAAGGACCAAGAAATTATTTATAGGACATATAAAATAACCCAGTTATAATTTCAGCACTTCAATCCTTGTTAATTCTCACTGTAGAATTACATTACCAAATTATATAATAAAATTTTATGTAACCTCAATGAAGAATTATATTACCAAAGTTGATAAGTGAAGCTACTGACTCTAATATTTAATTTTTAGTAACAAGTTTTATTATGAAAAGATCTCTGCTATCATCTTTACAATGATCTTTCACCATTGATCTTTCTCAAAATTCTCAATATGATTGACTATGGAAAAAAACCAAAATGTACAATAAACAACCTAAAACAAGGAAAAAAATTAGTAAAACAAACCACCCTATTGAGCATCTGACAGAAAGCCCAAGTACTTACCTCAATACCTTTACTAATTAGCTCTGTGAGCAAGTTTCATTAGCTCTGTGGCCTTCTATTTTCTCGTGTGTTATAGCTAATCCTTATATAATATTTAGAATACAAAATGTACCCTACCAACCTTTGCCTCCAAGGACCCCAACAGCCCTAGCAACGACCATTGACATAGACTCCTGCAGCCCTCACTGATATCAATCTCAGCTTGTTTTTAAAAATTATAGGTAATAATTCCAAAATTTGAGGAGAAATGCGTATATTCAGATTGATGAAGCTCAGAAGTCTTCAAAACATTCAACCCAAAGAAGACTACACTGAGACACATTATAATCAAATTGTTAAAACTCAAGGAAGAGAGGATTTTGAAAGCAGCAAGAAGAAGTAACTCATCAAATACAAGGGAACATCTATCAATTATCAGTGGATTTCTCAGCAGAAATTCTATAGGACAAAAAGTGAGAAGATACACTCAAAATGTGAAAAGAAAAAACTGGTTACCACAAATACTTTTTCTAACAATGTTGTTCGGTCAGATGAAGGAAAGATGAATACTTTCCTTGACAAACAAATGTTGAGGTAGTTCATCACCATTAGATTTGTTCTTTAAGAAATGTTAATGGAAATACTTCAAGCTGAAACAGGTGCCAATAAATAACACAAAAGCATATAAAAGTATGAAATTTACCAGTAAAAGTAAACACATAATCAAATAATATTTTAATATTATATATAATGATGATGTATCATTTTTAGCTCCAGTATAAAGGTTAAAAAACATGACTATTAACAATAACCACAGCTACTATATTTTTTAATGAATTCATGATCTAAAAATATATAAATTGTGAAATCAAAAACATGAACTGTGAGTAGAAGTCAAGTAAAATTATAATGCTTTTGTATCTGATTGAAGTATAATATGTTTTATTTAAGGCATGGTAACTACAAAGCAAAAGCCTAGAATAGATATATAAAAGATAAAGAAAAAAATTAATGAAAGCACAAAACTACCAAAAATCATAAATTCACAAAGGAAGGTGGCAAGAGTGGAGGAAAGGAAAAAGAACTATAAAACAGCCAGAAAATAATAAAATGGCAATAATACTCCTTACCTATTAATATATACTTTAAATGTAAATAGATTAAATGATCCAATCAGAAGGCATAAAGTGGTAGAATGGATTTCTTTTAAAAATGACTAGCAGAGGTATCTATACTTATATCAGGCGAAATAGACTTTAAATCAAAAGATGTAACAAGAAAAAGTTATATAATAAAGGGATCAATTCACCAAGGATATACAATTATAAATATATATACGCCTAACATTAGGTCACCTAAATATGTTAAGTAAATATTAACAGACATGAAGAGAGAGACAGCAACATAATATTAGAGGACTTTAACATCCCAGTTTGAACAATAGATCATCCAGACAGAAAATCAATAAAGAAACATTGAACTTGAAGTACACTTTAGACCATATGGTCTTAACAGATATATACGGAACATTCCATCCAATGGCAACAGAATACATATTCTTCTCAAGCACACACACAACATTCTTCAGTATAGATGGTATACTGGGCCATAAAACATGTCTTAACAAATATAAGAACACTTAAATCATATTAAGTATGACCTCAGTGGTATGAAACAGAAATAAATAACAAGGGGAAAATTGGAAAATTCACAAATATGTGGAAATTAAACAACACACTACTGACAGTGGGTCAAAGGAAAAAAAGGGAAATAAAATATAAAGACAAATGAAGATGAAAACAAACAAATCATAGCAAAACTTATGGTACAGAGTAAAAGCAGTTTCAAGGGGGGCATGTATAGTGATAGATGCCTACATTGAAAATTATTTTAAGAAGTTTCAATCAACCTAATTTTATACCTTAAAAAACTAGAAAAAGAGGCTGGGCATGGTGGCTCATGCCTGTAATCCCAGCACTTTGGGAGGCTGAGGCGGGTGGATTACAAGATCAGGAGTTTGAGACCAGCCTGATCAACATGGTGAAACCGTCTTTACTAAAAATACAAAAAAAAAAAAAACACACACACACACACAAAACACAAAAAACGAAACAAAACAAAAGCTAGGTGTGGTGGGACACGCCTATAATCCCCGCTACTCAGGAGGCTGAGGCAGGAGAATTGCTTGAACCCGGAGGTGGAGGTTGCAGTGAGCTGGGATCGTGCCACTGCACTCCAGCCTGGGCAGCAGAGTGAGAGACTCCATCTCAAAATAAACAAACTAGAATATTCTAAGCCAAAAATTAGCAGAAGGAAGGAAATAATGAAGATTGGAGTCAAAATCAATAAAGACTGAAAAGACATACACATTTATGACATACACAGCTTTTAGTTTATATTAGTTATGACTAATAGTGAGATCCAAAACGCAGACGTCAAGGGAAGATTTTGTTGTTCAAAGATTTAGTTGGAGATACCTGTGTGAGGGACGATAGGAAGAGAGCCAAGAAAATCTGTGAGGATTGTAAAACCGTGATACATAGCTGTTTCCATGTGTAGAAGAGATGGAATAAGTATCAGGGTGGGAGAAAGTATCCTATACGGCGATGATAACCAAAGAAAGTGTGGTCAAGCCATTGGGAATCTTCAAACCAGTGTTGGCCACCAGAAGGGTTCTAGTCTTCCTGGAACAGGTCAGCCTTAGTATTGCTGTGCTGAGGTGTGGCCTCAGCTGGGCAGACATAAATTCCTGAGCGCAACAGCCGGTCAGTAACAGCTAATCTTTAGGGTTGGAGGTTGGCATGATAGAGAAAATTCTCAAGGCTGCCACACAGTTTAATTATATATACATTTTTACTACCTTTAAATTGTTTCGTACATATTGATCTTATTAATCTTGATAAAAACAGAAACAAAAATGGAAAACATAATAGGTGCTGAATAATATTTTTGGTGGTTGGCTACTTTGTTTGTTGGTTTGTTAAATAATATATTCAAATATTTTTCAATGGAATGGACTATTTAAGATGATAGTTTCTAGAAATTTATCCTTAAATTCCTTCATTGAAACCATTTCTTCCATAGAAATTCACTGTGCAAAAATTCTGTTTTTAAACCTTAAAGGATTTTTTGGTGAGATCATAGGGAAATTAGAGAGTATTTGTCCTTAAATGTCATTTTCAACAAAGAAAATAACTAAGGATAACAGGAATTAGAGTTTCCCAATATCACATTATGAGCTAGTTTTAAAGCTACAATGTAAATCTCAAGTCTGGCTTTCAAGTCTAGAGGTACACTATTATGCTGATGCTTTCTCATACTGGCTACGTCACCTTATCTTTATGACACAGAAGATACTGATTTCTGGATTAAAATATATGCATCCCCTACCCCCATTCTTTAGCAGAGCAAGCAAGCTAAACATTGTTAACCATTAATCTTTTTGTTTGCCTGGTAGCGGAGGTGAGAGAGCGTAGCAGGAAATGAGGCCTTGGGGTCTGGAGAGGCACCAGTATAGTTATGCTCCTCCAGCTCTCTGAACTGGCAGCTGAGTCTGAGGTTGACGAGGAGGGTGTGTAAGGCAACTGTGGTCACCAAGCTGCACAAAAATTTGACTCATTTGCCGGTCAACTGGGGCTGTCAATCAGACAATCAGCATAGCCAGTTCAGCCTGTGACCCTTTCAGGCAGAGAAGAAAAGGTTTGACTTATTGGGAAGCCCCACTCCGATGAAAGCTGCTTTACTGTGTCTCGCATTCAGAGTGCTTTCCTCTGCCTGTCTCTCCTGATAATTGTGAGTATCATTGAGATGAATAAATAGTGATGGCAAGGCTGTCACTTCCATAATCGCTTATTCTGACCTCTGGATGGGGAGGCAATGATTGCAGATGGATTCCCCAAACACATACCAAGCCTTTTCTCTACCTTCCTCCCACAATATTGACTTCCATGGTTATACAGACTACGAGTCTTTTTTTCTCCCCATTACATAAGAGTCAACTGAAAATTTGAATGACTTACTTATTCTACAACTCTTATTTTCACATAAGAAACCAGTAGCTCTGTCCCCAGTCACATCTGATGATAGATTCAAATACAAGCAAGTAATAACATTTGTTGAGAGTTCTGACCTATCCTGGCAGCAGATGAAACAAAGCAAAAGATGTAATATATACTTGTCTGCAATTAACATGTATGAAACTTAGATGTAAGAAAAAATGATAGAAATGGAGTAGAATAGCATAAAATATTAAACTAAAGATGATGATCCAAAAGATATAATAAGCACTAATCGTAATATTACAATGATAGTATTTGAAATAAATTATAAAGCCTAGGAAAATCAAGGCCATTTTATTTAAGACTTTTTTCACTAAAGCTTCTGAAGGTGAGTAGAGCAAAACTTAACTATTTTTGGAATAAATTAAAATGAACTTATTCTTAGGTAAATAGTTTTGTGCAATTTTATATATCCATAACATGTCAGACTTTGGACAAGAACTTTAGTCTCTTGACTTCTAATAATGTACAACAGAGGGAATTATATTATTGGCTATAGTTATAATCTATCATATCAATGTTGGGAGTTGAGAAATTAAAGTCAATGAGCAAATATTTACAGAATACTTTTATTCTGGGTCCATTTATATACTAAATGTACTGCAAGACATAAGACAATGAGAATATATTGAGAATTTCCTTTGGACTTCACTGAGGTAAGGCCGGCCCCACAGAGAGCGTACTCTAGGGTCATTTTCCTGGAGGTAACAGGTTGATTATTCACCACAACTTCCAGATAGGCAAAATCACAAAACTATTCCTTGGCAATTTCCTAAGCTTCTGGTGCAATATTTTGAAGATTGAAAAAATTTAATTTCCAAGAATTCTAATGAGCCTCTAACTAAATTCCATGACATAACTAGAAAGGAACAAATAGAGAAATCATACTCTATTCTTACATATTAGGCTTGTAGTCATGACCTTGAGGCTATAGATATCCAGATAATCCATTGTTTTGTATTCAGTAAATGTTTCTTAGATGTGACATTGGCCAGGCGCGGTGGCTCACGCCTGTAATCCCAGCCCTTTGGGCGGCCGAGGTGGGTGGATTACGAGGTCAGATCGAGATCGAGACCATCCTGGCTAACACGGGGAAACCCCGTCCCTACTAAAAATACAAAAAAATTAGCCGGGCCTAGTGGTGGGCGCCCGTAGTCCCAGCTACTCAGGAGGCTAAGGCAGAATGGCGTAAACTCGGTAGGCGGAGCTTGCAGTGAGCCTAGATCATGCCACTGCACTCCAGCCTGGATGACAGAGCGAGACTCCATCTCAAAAAAAAAAAAAAAAAAAAAATTGTGAGATTGATTAGATTTTAAAGAATAAGCACATTTAGACAAGTAGGAAATAAGCATTTCAAAAGAGGAAGCCGTGTTCAGTGAGAGGTGTTAAGTACCTAACAGGTGCCCAATGTAACTCTCTGCTAGGTTTGGTAGACTATTTGGATGAGAGAATTTTAGAGAAAGATATCTGCTGAGATATTGTATCATCAACTGTCACCACTAATTTCAGAAATCTAAGTTTTTCTTCTTTTAATTCTATAGGAAGTCTGAGGAATGGTCAAAGAATATTTTTGTGAACAGGTGCTTAAGACCAATAATCTATTTGCCACCTCTAGAATGACCCTAGGGAAGATATGTCTTGTCTGTGTGGGGAATTATAGCAGTAAAGGCCAATGGAGAGGGCAAGAATCAATACCAGGAGTGTTCTTCTCTTACTTTCATATTTCTGTACATGATTTTCTTTTCCAAAATTAAGGGCAGAGAAGAAAAAGTGGCAAAGATAGAAAGCTACCCCCATTGTGTAATACTAAAAATAAACATTGTGAAATGTTTATTTCACAGGAAACATTGTAGGCATGTTTCTTTTAATAGCATTCCACTTGCACTGGACACTCATACCCCACCACAGACGTAAATGCCTCAAATGTTTCCACAGGGCTCCTTCCCAATTGCAGGAGGCACAATTTCCGACTCTCCCCTTATACCCTATAAACACATGCTCTCAAACAATTATCATCTTATGAAAAATCATAAATAAATTCTTGGCAAGGTGGTTGCTCTGGGTCATGTAAAAAGCACTGGAGTGAAAATCCAACAGGCGTGGGACCCAATATTACTAGCTATGTATAAGATTTTAGGCAAACTAAGATCCCTTTGGATTTTAGTATATGTGAGCATTGGAGAGATGATCTATGAGGAATTTCCAGCTTTGAAACTTTATAACATCACAGGAGAGAGATACGTTCCAAATGAATGAGTAAATATAAAAGTTCTTTGAATATTAATATGTACTTGATAAATGAATGCTATGAAAACCATCCCATGAAGTGTACTCACAATATGCTGAAAGCAAACTGGGTTCTAGAAGAAGACTGAATAGAAATTTTACTGCTTGCTGGCATCATATGCTTTTTGGACTCTGGCATTTGAACTGCCCTGATATATCTATAGTCTGTTTTGCCACTTCCATCTTCCAAACATGCGGGATTAATCTCAACATTCAGGCCTCACGTGGCCACTGGGCTCTATCTCCACAGACACTAAAGCAGGAGTTTGAAAAATCACCCCCAACCATGGAGATTATGAAGCCATTCTCACATCCATCTGCTTTTCAACAGAAAAAATAAAAATTCAAACATCACATCATCAGGACTATGTCTGCATCCACTCCCTACTCCCCCATCCCCCATCCCCACCAAGGAGCTATATCTAACCCCCTGCGACTCCCCCCGACCCTGCTTTCTGTCTCTGTCTTGCCTGTTATTTCCATCATAATGGAGCAAGACTAACAATGCGGGCACGGTGCCAGCTCCCATTGCTGCCTGATGCTCTGATGGGCTTTAGATGTGAGCACATGTTGAGGGGACATTTAAATGATGTTTGTGTGCTGCACAGTCAGGAAAACAACATTTCTGCACTGGCTCCTTTGATCTCCTAAAAGCCAACTATCATAATACAAGAAGATTTGTAAATGGGTATAAATAAATCCAAGTGGCTCCAGCCTACATCACAGAGCCTGTGCGGCTCCGTTGGCTTCTTCAGGTTTGCCTTTCCCCACATCTTGGACTCAATTAGTACGTTTCAAGTACACCTGGGATCCAACAATATCCTAGAATTAAAAGTGAGAGAAAAACTAAAATCCTTTCTAGTAAGTAGTCAGTTTCTCCCATTAGAAAAGTCTGGGAGACCTTTCTGTCACAGATTAGTAGCAGCTCTGGGGCAAAACAGAAGATGGGCTTCACTTTAGTTTGCACCTGGTGCAAGTGTCAAAAACACACAGCAACAAGTTGTGATTACTTTGCAGGTTGACAGATTTATTTGAAGTAAATTGGAGGTAGGAATAATCCAGGAAGAAATAAGAATCAGAAGACTATACAAACGAAATGCATGACCAGGAGAAAAAAAAAAAAGGCATTTTGGCAGAGACATCTGCATGAGAAAAGGAAAGGGAACAAAAGCATGATATGTTCATATGATCTAAGAGTGGTGAAAAAAGAATATACCGGGGCACATATTTCAAGAGATGGGCAGGGAAGTGGTAAAATAAACTTGTTTGGGATGTTTGGAGTCAGACTGAGAGATGATGAGAGACTTAAAATGCCAGTGAGTTTGTAGATGACAGAAGAGTGAAGGATGAGGCATCTATGGGAGTGGTAGGATCAGCAGAAATGGAGTGATGGTAAAGAACTATAAAAACTTTAGTTGGGACTACTGAATGAAACATAGAGCTACAAATAGAGAAAAAGAAAGCGATTTGGTGAAAAGTTAAGTCTCATTTGTATTGTGTCAGATATACCCGTGGAACAGGGCCATGGAAAATTGACAGCACCTGGAAATACAGGTCTGGGTATAGGAAAGAGAAGGGGTGAAAATTTGATGACAAGCAAAGCAACAAAACTGGAACTTAAATTTTGCGTAGTTTAAAAGGAGTTGAGAAGTTCCAGGGAGAGACAGATGAGGAGAATGCTCAGTGTGATAGAAAATGATCAGTCTGAAATAAAGGAGACAAAAGGGTGTTGGGCATAAAAACCAGGAGAGAAGAGCATTTTATGGAGTGTGTACTCAACATTGCAAATGTCACAATCCCAATAGTATGAGAAATAAAGAAGCTTGTTGGATTTGACAATTTGAGGATTACCAGTACAATGAACAGTTTAATTTTAGGAGAGAGAGGAAAAAGCAAAATCCAAGAGGACCAGTGGATGAGAGATAATGAACCAGAGATTTAGGTGGTGACTAATCTTGAAAACAAGTTTCATAGTAAAAAGAAGAGCAATAGTTTGATAACTTTGTAGTTGAGGGAAGAAGAATGTAAGTGAGGGGGAAGTAGCAAGTGGCAGAAAAAAAATTGAAGTATATCACGTCAGTTACTAGCAAACCTCGATCATCCCTTGGTATGAATTTTGGAAGACAAAATGTCTTATGTACTCTGGGTTATCCTTCATTTCTCAAATTGGGCCCATTAACTGTTAGAAATCCCCTAGAATCCGTGACCACAGTTCCCATTTATATGATGCCGTAACCTGACCCAGGCCTTAGGAGAGAGGGCATAGTGTATTTGTACCACCTCCCCAGAGACCAAATGAATGGCTCAGTGTCTATTAAGATGTGGAGTAGCTAAAGGAAACTGGAAGGGAAATCAGAAGCTGAGCTGATGGGAACAAGCAAACGTGACTATTTAATGAACTTGATGTTATATCTGAGTTGTCCTGTGCTGAACACAAACAGAACAGAAGAAAGAGAATATATACAAAGGGTGTCAGGCTGAACATAAAATTAGGATCCTGGAGTACAACAAAATCAGGAATCATGATGTCTGGCAAAAGAGAGAGAGAGACAGACAAGAATGGAACAACAAAGTAGATTATTAGGAGATGATGTAAAATCTCAAGGGTACTAGATCAAGTGAAGAGACAAGTAGCAATTCCAGTATTCAATAATTACCTGCTGTAGAATTGTGATTGGTCAGGATACCAGGAAATTATTCAAAAGTGAAATTATGGAATCTGGTTATATCTCTAGTCAAATTCACCCAAAGTTAGTTAGGGAGAAGTAGTAATGGAGACAAATGCAGGTAAAATGGAAATTTAGACAAGAGGAATGATCAGTGAGAAGAAAAACCTCCAGACTTGTGCAGAATGGTGACACAGATATGACCAGTTGCAGGATCTTTCTAGTAATATCATTTATTTGTACGTTTTATTTAATTGTGATTTTCTTTCATGTCATGCACATAGTATCAACGTTAACAAAAGCAAGGATAGAAATAATCATCATCATTTGCAGGTGAGAAGAGGATGAACCAGCGTACTGAAGTAATTATCTCAGGACTGAAAGAGCCTGCAAACCAACTACAAGAGTTGGTAGTATCAATCCTGTTACTGGAAATGGGCTGTGTAGCAGATATTTTAAATATTGGTGACTTTTCCCGTGGTTTTAAATGTTCCCTAGAATATGTAAGAGATGTACTATTAACATAAGGTTTAACTTTCCCCGCAATCTTATCTGTATGGAATCCCATTGTGAAATCAGGAGACTGTAAATCTCTAGGACTACCCACTTTTGCATGGCTTCCTGTTGTGTTGTGGCTCTCAGAACCATCATAAAAACAGAAGAAAGCAGACAAAATGTGGAGCTATACCAGAGTCAAATTTCGGCAAAATGATATCTTGTAGAGTTAAACTTTCTCAGAAGCAGTGAAAAATGATTGTATCAACTACCAAAGAAAACAATTCAGAAATTAATTGCATGGAAACAGTCTTAACCACCCCTTCAAAAGCCCCCAAACCAGTATATGTATGGAAATTTGCATAAATATATGGGCAAAAAAGCCTGTTACTGGCCATAGTTCAGGAAATCATGTCAAAAAAGTTTGTTTTAAAGAAATTAAAAATTCTTAGGCTCCAAAAGTTGTGAGATGCTCTACCCACAGTACCCCAGGAGCAGAAAGTAGCCACATTTCAGATTTACCATCTCTGGACAGTCCCAATCCCTGGCTATCTTCTTAAATGACTGCTCTTTCCATGGTAGCCCCAGTCACTTTCACATATATTGTAGAAGAACTACAACAGGAAGCAGCTTTATTTGAAGTTGAGAAAAAACCCTGGCTCTGATTCAAACTGAGGAGGATGCAGTACATGATTTACTGGTTTTCTATCGAGCATTTGGCAACCCTGAGGAGTTTGTCATTGTTGAAAGGATACCACAGGGACCACTGGCAGTACCTATGTGGAATAAGCATGGATATTAGTTCACTGTGGGGTTGAGATACATTTTTCAAATTATGATTGTTAGTATAAAGAAAAGTTGAGGAAAAGAGTTCTTATAAATTTAGTAGTATCATATTAAATAGAATAAGAAAGGTTCTAATTTCCTTACTGTGCTTTAAGCATATAGTGTTTGATTAAAAAGAAATTCCTCAGAATTGTGATTTTAGTATTTTTTCATGTAAAAATGTACAAGAGGAAAAACTGATTAGGTTAGGATTAAATTGGATTGTTTCTTCTGAATAACAAACACTGAATAATCTAACAAATGTATGAGTAACTGAATTGTAAGACAGAACTATGTATAAAAAATAACTTTTTGTTTTAGACTTTAAAAGACCTTTCCAAATATTTGTTGTCACTATGCTCTATAACATAACACTGAAGTGTTTAAAGTACGAGCATCAGTCATTAATCTAACCTATTAATGGCCAGAATTTTGTGTTTGCCTCAATGGTTGTATCAACGTTCTTGTTGCTTTTTTCATAGGCTATGAGTGTGTTCTAGGTTTAAAGACTGATCTGTTCAAATGCCGTCTTTCATTTTAGATGGCACATTCTCCATTTTGCATTAAGCAATGGCGTATAGTGGAAAGGGAATAAGAACGCTAATTATTCTAGACCGTTTAGTTCAAGATAATAGTTTGTAAGATTTAGAGTCATTGTGGGCTTTGATTTTGTTTTCATTGGGTTGGAGGATCTTACAATAGCCTAACTGTGACAAAATTAGTTTCTGAAAGTGTTAAAATTTTCTAAAATAAATGTTTAAGTATAAACATAAGAAATAGTTTGGAAAAGAGTTCTCATTACCTTCACAATATTGTATATTCAGAAGTTCTCTGAGCCTATGTTGTATATCTAGAAACAGAAATTATTTATACTATACTATTTGGTTTGAGTGTTTAAATCTTTTTAAAAATGTTAAATTTGTGTTCTAGTATCTAGATAAATCGGGAAGGTTAATGTTCTAGTTTCTGAAAGATAAGCCTCGGGGAACACACAGCAATTCACTGCTATAATTTAGCTGGAAAAATGACTTAAAAAACTCAATATTTCAGGTTTAGCTCTACCCATGTTTAGCAGACATGTAAGCAAATGTGCTATAAAAAATAATTTTGATCCATTTCAAAAACTCTTATCAGTGTCCTAAAATTATTAGTCATCAAAACTAGAGTGTTGGTCAAATGAATTTGAGTCAAGTACTTTTTTTTTGGTCTCCTACTTCCTCATAAATTCCAATGTGTTTGTTTTACATTAAAGCAAAATGGTTGGGAGCCTGATATGACAAATACAAATATCTCATTTTCTTTTCTCTTGCCTCCTTTTCTCTCACATTAAAGTTATGACAGGCTTAAAATTCTATATTCCAAAGTGAAAAGCAATTTCTTTGCTTCTGCCATCCAAACTTCTTAATGAAGGGCTAATGGGATCCAGAAGGATTTCAAAACCTGAAACAAATCCCAAGACAGCCAGACTGACCTGCTTCTCCCTGAGCATTCTCTCCTTGATCTGCACACACCACACATACAAGCCAGCAGCAAAGTCACATGTCTCTCTCCTTCCCCATCACTCCCTCGCCCAACCTCGCCTCCTGTTCCTTTTCTTCCCAGATCTTTCCTCATTTAGGAAATTAGACTTTAAAAAGAGACATTCCATGTGAATGGTTCTGCAAAAGGAACTAGTCCTTCAGAGCAACAGCCCTTCATCTTTGTGGGGGAAATGGAGTGAGTTGGGATGGGGCTTGAGGAGATAATAAAAATGACCAGCTAAATCTCAGATTTTTTTCTTAATTACCAAAAAGAAAAGAAAGATGAACTGTTCTCTGAATGGAAGAGCCTTCCAGAAGACCAAGTAAGTCTTCTATAAACTGATTTCCCTTCCTGACTGTGATTTACCGGACTGACACCTAATTTGTTCTGAGCACAGTTGATGCCTCAGACACAATGGCGGATGACAGCCCACATAACCTCTCTTTCAGCTTTCATCTCATATATTCCATTTGAAGTTGAGTTCCGACAAGAGAGAGGCACAGAATTAATATTACCTTGGATCGGCTCAGTCTCCAGAGGGAGCAGCAAAAGCTTTTCTGGAAACAATAAACCCTTTAAACATGACAAGGGAAATGGGACCTCAGGAGGTCTCTGAAAGTATCTATTATTAAAGAAAAAGAGGGGAAAACCCTCGTGGGTGACTTTGATTTTTTTTTTTTTCTCAGCAAAAGCAATGATGAACTAGTGCCAGTTTTACATACAAATTTAAAGATCTGGGATGGTTTATGTTAAAAAAATCTCTCTTTCCCCTACTCCTTAGCATATTAAGTAGAGAAAAAGAAATCTTTATGAACTATATTTCTCAGGACATTAATATTTCCTTTCTGTTTAATCTGCACTAAACAAAAGTGAAATAAAAATGGAAAATTTTCACAACAGAAGCCAGAGAGGAAAAACATGTTATATCCAATCACATATATATATATATAAGGTCAAATTTAATGATCCAAATATATGTGTGAGTCTCAAGAATCAGAATATTTTAATTGAAACTTAATAGTGTGAATTTCCACAAAATTCAAACAAGAAAAAGTACAAATACAAATATGTCTATATAGAGAATGTATATTAATAGCAATATCTTACATTAGTACAATAATTTTTAAAAACAAGTACATTAACTCACTTGACACTTAGCATAGATGGTCTGATATTTTTCAAATCTTTTTGTCAAATAACATATAATAGCTCCTCCAACTATAAAAGAATAAGAAAATAATGCAGAGGCAGCTTCAGGATAATACACTGTGTGTTGAACCTGGAGTTAAAAAATTATGTTCTTTTGTCTTCCTACTTGTACAAATTGGGTATTCTTTCTGGGCCTCAATATCCTTGTCTGTAAGATGGATATAATAATAAATATTTCACAACATTCTTGAGAATCAAATGGAATCATTTATATTAGTTATAAATAACTGAACATCCTTGCTGGGGGCACTCAGGAGCATTGTGGCTCAGGCTTAGGATGACAAGAACATTGGGCTGAGCATGGGATTGGGTAGGCTGATGCATAGAGCAAAAAGGTCTTAAAGTCCCCATTCTGGTGGTACTAGATCAGAGTTGTAAGGAGAAGGGTGACAACTGGCATCCCACTGGAATTGGGGGAACTGACATTTTAATCATCTGTTGCAGTAGAGCAATAGCAATACCTCAAGATTTTCTGGTTTCTAATGAGAGATGTTTATTATCTCACAATTTTTTTGTGTCAGAAATGCAGTCAAGGCACAGTTGAAAGCCTCTGTCTCAGTCACTCGCAGGCTATAATCAAGTTATTGACCAGGGCTGCACCCATCTCAAGGCTGGCCTGGGAAAGATACACTGTCAAGTTCAGTTGCTTGACTAGTGGCAGCCTCAGAAGATCCTCTTCTGAGCTGATTTAGGTACTTGTTGATACACTTGGGGGTTTTTCATCAAGTAAAGGCAACTGTGGCAGAGATGCTTTCAACATCTTACTTGTTGACCCCATGGGATAGGTTCTTCAATACAAAGAGCCACTACAAGAAGAGTGTTGCAGTTCACCTTCACTTACCAGGTGCAAAGAAACTGCAAGGAATGGCACAAACCAAACTCAATTAAGTACCCAACTTCCCCACTCCTCAGCATTCTCCTTTAATGAGAAAGTAGACCATTAGAGTAAAGCGAGCTGATATTAGCAATTTCTCTCAAAAAGCCACTTCCCTGGTATGTCCTGGGGTCAGGACACACTAACTTGAATTTCCTACACACTGTTAATTGATTTCCCTGAGGGATCACAAACTTATTTATTCAAGAAAGATTCCATGATATTCGCCAGGTAAGAATTAATGAGGCAAGAACATAGAACCACACACTTAAAATTTTCTGCAGTCAAATGGGATTAAAAGTAATTTAGGATCTGGGTATAGATCCCTGTTTCCAAGGAGAAAAATAATGTAAAATAACCTGAGATTACCATAAAGCATGACCTATATGGGAAGAGATGATCTCTTAATAATTTAATTTCTTCAGGTTGAAAGTAATACCATTAAGGATTTAAAATTTAGTTAAATTACCTACAATATTTTCTTAAGCCATGCCTTCCATTTTACAAAGCACTTTTACACACATTATCTGCACCTAATTTCAATGGTCGGCATTTCCCCATTGCAGAAGCACATTAGAACTTCCCTAAGTGAAAAGTTTTGCCTAGATTTTTATTCTCATTACCATACTACCTAACCACATTCTTCCCATCACACACATACACACACAAATGCATACATGCATCCACACACTTCGCCTGACCTACTAATACCTCAGATCTCAGTTTAACCCTCACTTTGTTTATGGGGGCTCTCAGGCTGAAACTTAGAAAGGGGAAAGGCTACCCTCAATCCAATTACATTAGCATGGTGTAGGAAAAGGTGAGGCATTTATATATTGTTAAAGCTTCTCACGTGATTCCAATGTACAGCTGGCATTGAAAACCCTACTCTAGATCCAAGAAGATGAGAAATAAACCAGTTGAAAGGTTTTGGTATGGGACCAGTGCTGGTTTTATTCAGACCCAGGAAACCTAAAGCTTAAATATATTCTACCTGGTGAGAAGGTCTCAGTTTCATTTATTTGGACTATGAGTTTCCAGAGGATTGTATGCCTTTTCGTTTTTAATATCCCCAGAGCATGTAATTCCACCTTAGCTATGTAATAAGCATTGGCAGACTTGAACAAACTAGCTCTTTTCCAGCATCTCTTCAGTAGGTTATAAAATATAGAAATATTTAGATCTGACTCCATATCAATAGAATCAGAGTTTAGGGATTTAGATAATTCTGATACTGTTGCTTGATGAAACATCTGTCTAAAAATGAGTTCAGTATGAAGTGACCTTTGTGTTCAATTAACTTGAAAATTTACGTAGAGAAGGATTCACCTGCAGTATAGCCTGAGAGATTCTTGAACATTTCTAAAAATATAATGTTCACCATTTTTCCTTCAAGCCTGCATCACTGTTAGACCACTGTGATTGTTCACCATTCTTGCCTATATTGTTTGAAAGAGTTTTTCAACATAACTAATATTTATTCATTGCTGTCATCTTGCAAACATTTTTAATTGGTGGAGGGATTACAGTAGTAAGCACGATATATTTGCTGCATTCAAGAAGCCAAGGGGTGTAAACAAGTAAAAGGGAAACTAAGATAGTATGATAAATACTATTCAAGAGGTTCAAAACAAGATGATAACACCCGTTTCTAGAAAAAGCACACAATTCCATCTTGGAGGTGTCCAGGAAGGCTTCTTAGAGTAAGTAAGCATGCGGATGAGGCCTGTAGAATTAGTAATTGTCCTCTAGGTGAAATGTGTATAGCTGCAACAGGAGGGGGGCTTGGCAGGAAATAAGGGAATTGCAGAGCAGTATTCTAGGCAGTTTCTTCTAGTGTTAAGATGACAAACCATCCTGGTTTGCCCAGAATTTTCCTGTTTTTAGCACTCACTGAGTGTCCCAGGTCCTGGTAACCCTTTAGTCTCAGGTTGTTCATCCTAGAAGGTCAAAACTGTTTCACCAAAAAGAAGGTTGTTAATATAACTCCCCACTGGTGTTCAGCCCCATCCACATGTATCTTTATCTTGTGCACATTCAAGAAGGCTCCAGAAAGTAGGAATGGCATGATTTAAAGGGATGCTAGAATGATGATGAGGACAAACTTGGTCAGTTTTACAATCCTGCTCATGTCTTCAAAATCTATGTGTCTTTTGTTTTGTTTTGTTTTTTGAAAGGGAATCTCACTCTGTGGCCCATGCTGGAGGGCAGTGGTGTGATCTCAGCTCACTGCAACCTCCACCTCCCAGGCTCAAGCAATTCTCTCACCCCAACCTCCTGAGTAGCTGGGAACATAAGCCTGCACCACTACACTGGGCTAATTTTTTTCTTTTCTTTTCTTTCTTTTTTTTTTTTTTAGGAGAGACAAGCTTTGCCATGTTGCACAGGCTGGTCTTGAACTCCTGAGCTCAGGTGATCCACCCGCCTTGGCCTCCCAAAGTGCTGGGATTACACGCGTGAGCACTGTGCCTGGCCTCTGTATGTCATCTTTAATGTAAATGCCATAGATAGGGAGCTGATTCCTATGCGATTCCTATGCTAGAAATGTATGCTGGATCTAGTCTTGGGAAAGACCTCAGAGAAATATTCGGAATAGGGAACTCATCAAACCCAACAATGGTTTCACCAATCTCAGTTGCTGATAAGAAAAGAGCTTGTGTGACTGGTTGGTCAATTCCAAGATTTAAATATTATCTCAGAGACAAGACAGATGTGATGTTATGCCTTAGAATTTCTTGGAACAGAGTTTGATGAAAAGCTCTCTTTTAAGTGGCCATGCTAGTGAGATTTTTAAAGTTGATTAGTTGACAAGACTACTTAGCATATTAGAACACTGGATACTACAAACTTAAAGATTAAAAAGAATTTTTTCTCCTACTGTCTCTCACTTAATTGCTTTCTGCAGCTTGCTTGAAACAGCTGTCTCTGTATCCTAATGAGGCTCGACCGCTGGCATGGAATATTCAATGCCATTTTTCAAATGTGATTCATGGAAAAATAAAATTTCCATTTTCTACAACTTTCGTAGTAGATGTGGAATTCGGAGACACATGCTGAAGGGGAAACACTGGGAATTCACCACTGCCTGAGCTCCATGCCCTAAGAGAAAATGAGAATCTTCCATGTACCGCCTTGCATTAAAGTGGTAATGACTTATTCTGTTATTCTTTTAATGGATATTTTCCTTTTAAATGAGACTTTCAGGAAAAGGACAGTGTTTAAAGACATGATTTTCTTAATTATTTTCATACTGAAGCAAGTTGAAAGTGCTCAATGACCTATTTTCATTCACAGGGGAATATTATGATAGAAAAATACGGATGGCTTCTAGGAAAGGTAATCCTAGAACTCACTATTTTGATGATCTTTATAATTACGATTTCTTCAAACAAATGTTCACTCAGCATTGTAAATAAGCAAACACTATTCAAGATGCTGAGGATACAACAGGAACATAACAAAGTGCATGTACTCATGGAGCTTTCAGTCTAACAGAAAGAAAAATAGCAAATGAACAAACCAGCACACAAATAAGAAAAATACCAGTTGGTGGTAGGTAGGTGTTAATGATGGAGAGGAACTGGAATACTAATTTTTTTTCTCATTATTTGCTTGCAATAATTATTTTTTTTAAGGATTCCTGAGAGCACATAGACTGGTAATAAGGAAATTATTCATCTAAATATTCAGTAAATATTGGCCAGGTGCAGTGGCTCACGCCTGTAATCCTAGCACTTGGGAGGCTGAGGTGAGCAGATCACTTAAGGTCAAGAGTTCAAGATCAGCCTGGCCAACATGGTGAAACCCCATCTCTACTAAAAATACAAAAAGTACCTGGGTGTGCTGGCGCGTGCCTGTAATTCCAGCTATTCGGGATGTTGAGGCAGGAGAATTGCTTGAACTCAGGAGGTAGAGGTTGCAGTGAGCTGGGATTGTGCCACTGCACTCCAGCCTGGGCGACAAAGTGAGATGCTGGCTTGAAAAAAAAAAAAACAGTAAATATTTAATTGAACATTTATTGTTTGTTGGGTACTGTCCTAGGTGCTGGAATTGACACTTTCTATGGAAGTATGCTTATATGATTCAGGTTTTATAGTTTGACTTCTTTATGGATGTTTTTGTTTCCTCTTAACTTGTAATTTCTCACAAGGATTATGTTCTTTCCCACAGTTGGAAGGAACATCTTAAACTAACTGACTGCGCTAAGTTGTCAGAGAATGGTCAGTGTTCTGGTTCAGTGACAGTTCTTTCCATACTTCAGTTTGAAAAACATAGTTTCTAGTGGTAAAGGCTGGTGGAGATGCCCTCAACCATACTGGGTTTTTTCCTTGGCCATAGATTTTTGTGAAAAAAAATTCATAAAGAATTTATTCATGGGGAATTTATTTCTTTGCTAGATATTTGTTGGGTGCTGAACTACATGCTAGAGACTGATCAAAGCACCGGGGATATAGCAATAAAACTAAGTAACCAAACAACCAAGTCCCTGATCTCATGTGGTTTACTGGCTTGCTGGTGAAATTTGTGAGGCATGAAAGTTTTTTCTTAGATTTAAAAGTGTTCATGAATGTATTTGCTTGTTTACTTGCTTGCATATTTACTTCTTTTTAAGATTTCCAGAGAATACAGAGAACATTGTGTAAAAAATAAGAAAGATATTCTGCAATAATGTTGGTCAAAACCTATTTATTATTTTAAAGCTAAAAGAAGAAAATTGTGATCTTTATAATGATATGACAAAGGTTCATTCAGTCCTTGTTTCAGACGAATGGTGACGTCCCAAGAAGCAGATTTCTTGCTTATGCATTTGACTGTCTACTCATGTTTCTATTAATGTGTCTGTGTGTGTGCATATACAGATAGGCATATGGTTTTGCTTAGACTGAATCATTTTATGCGTATGGCTATTTCCTTCTGAAAACTAAAAGGGAACTCTCAAATTTACATAATTGTTGCCCAAACTCAGTTAATATAATCTTAGGACAAGGGTTCTATGAATATTGTTTGTATTTCTGCTTTAAGATGTGGGTTTGATTACATTTTAAATAATTACTTTTCAACTCCTATTTATTCTATATTTCAAAGATATTTATTCAGCCATATAGCCAAAATGCCTACTATGGTATTAAAAAAACAAAACAAAATGAAAAAAACTTTGTCCCCATTCCTGGCACAGAGCTCCTGAAATCTTTGGAATCTCCTCAGTAATGAGTGTCTTTGTTATACTAATGAGATGACTATTGGCTGAGAACTTTCTAGATGGCTTCACAATGGGGACTGGTCTCCAGACAAACCATGATGAGAATGTTGTGACTTTTAGCCACATCCTCCCAAGCTCTGAGGAGAGGAAAGAGATTGGAAATTGAGTTAATCACCAGTGGCCAATGATTTAATCAATTGTACTTATGTCATAAAACACCCTAAACTACTGGGCTTAGAGTTTCCACATTGATGAACACATCCACATGCTAGTGTGTGTTGCACCTCACTTCCACAAAGATAGGCATTCCTGCACTTGGGATACATTTGGACCTCACCCTATGTACCACTTCATCGGATTGTTCATTTATGTTCTTTGTGATAAACTGGTAAACATAAGTAAAGTGACTTCCTGAGATCCATGAGGTGTTTTTTGAAAAAACTTGAGAAGGTTATGGGAACCCCTGATTTATAGCCAGTCAGTGGGAAGTACAGGTGGCCTGGGACTTGGAATTGACATCTGAAGTTTAGACAGTTTTGTCTGACTGGGCCCTTTAACTTATGGGGGCTGATGCAAACTACAGGTTACATCTTCCTTGATGTGGTTCTGTATAGCAGCAAATCTTGAATTTCAGGGTCTATGCATTTTAGGGAGAAATAAAGTAGGCATGGTTGTGGAGCTTTTATTTTTAATTGGATTATTGATCCCAGTGTTTTTTTTTTTTTTCCTCTTCTATAATACTACTAAATATCTACAATCCTATGGTCCCATGGAGGTTAGAGTATGTTGAACTTGAGCTTGGCTTCAGCAAGTGACTCAAACAGATGTTTGACAATGTAATTCCAGGTTGATGATGGTCTCTTCCACTCCTTCCTTGTGCTATGAGAAAAACATTCCTTAGGTAACTGCTAGTTCATGGATCATGGAGCTTTTGTGTAGTCTGAAGCTAAACCAGCATTACCGAATTCACTGAACCTCAGTCAGCACATCACATATGTGCAAGAAATAAATGCTTCTTATCACTATAAGCCACTCTTGTACAGCTGACCAGTACAGACGTTCAAGCAATTGGCCTGAAGCCATGTCTAGTTGTCCAGACCCAAATGTTTCCCCACAACCAAAATAGATTAATGTAGGTAACAGCTAGGTGTACCTCCCAGTGGAATAAAACTTATATTAGGAAAACAATGTATGTAACCTTTTTTGTGAGCTGAGAAATGTATAGTCTACCAACAAGATAAGTGCAGATTAGAGCTCTAAAATAAATACATGAAATAGTGCTAATATAAAAATGGATCAGACCAGTTAGACAAAATTAGCATGTGCTGACCTTCAAATTACCTAATTCTGACATTTTCTCTCTTAGGAATATGGGAGTGAAGGAAACAATTGGTTGAGGGTTGAAGGCAGTGAATCAGTGCTATGAGTTAGAATTGGAATTGGGGTAAGCTGAGAGCCCTATGAAGACCAAAGTTGTCACAGAATGAAAATAGGGAAGTAACTGGGCAGAAGAGAGAAGGGATTTGAACATAGAAAAAAAATAAAGATGCAATGAGAAAGACATTAAATTATTAAGTAGCCTTTAAAACTACTTGGGTTCTTGATAGTTTTATGATTGTATTTTTGACTTTTTTGATATTTATTATGGAAGTAAAGTTCCCATTGTTTAAGTGAACTTACTGGTTCTCTCCTGCCTACAGAAAAAAATTATTTGTATTTAAACACCTGAAAATTCAAAATAATACTAAAAACAGTAATTTTATTTACATTTCTATATTCAGATTATATCCAACAAGCTTTGATTCTAAAATAAACATGACAACATGTTAGAGTTCTGCAGTGGGTGGCTAAGGGATCTTTTTATCTCATTATAAGTGGCACCAATGAATTCCAAGGGCCTCTCTTCTTGAGTGAGTTTGTGTGAGTGTCTTCACTTTCCAATCTAACTCAGAATTACAGTAATTTTATTTGAGATTCCTCCCAGGACTGTAAGCCATTTCTACGAGAAATGATGAACCCATTTCTAGGGGAAACAGTACTTAGAAAATTCTCCTTAATCCAACTTGCATTTTCCCACTCAGCAGGCTGGAAGGGGCACACCTCCATTTGCTAGTACCCTTCACTCCTTAATTACAGGAGAACTAATTGCCACTGCTCTGTGGTGTACAGGTTTCTACTCCTCTCAAAGCTGCAGCAAAGCTAGGTCAGCATGAGAAATTTGACCCTGTAACTGAACAGCTCTTTTAATTAGGGATGGAGTAAGAAGGAGGGGGAAAAAAAAACAGAGATTGTACAGACTGCCTATGGAGTGTAAGCAAGCCCTGTGGAGACATTTACATATCTAAATTTAGCCAACTTCAGGCTTCTAACAAGCACTGTTTCTTCCGTTAACTCAGCACTTCAAAGGGATTTGCACAGAGGTTCCCTGAAGTGAAATTGAACGTGAGAATAAACATTATATGTGCTTGTATTTTCTCTCTAGAATATTCTTAGACATATTTTAGCTTATACTTTTAACTTACCTACAACTCTTAATGATTTATTACTTCTATGAATTGATAAAAAATTTAGAATTTAATACTGATATTGGCCTCACTGGATTACAGAAACAGTAGTAAGATATATATATTGATATACAGGGTGCGACTATGGTAACTACAATTCAGAAGAATTATGCCTTCTTTTGTTTAATTAAGTTAATATTTCAGTCAAAAATGGCCTGGATTGAGAAGTATGAGTGTAGTTTTTTGAGTTATGTCTACATCTGACCAGTATCAGTAGTGTGTATAAATGTATTTTTATTGTTGCTTATCTCTTCAGTTTGAGAGTGTGGGCTGTTTGAGTGGGTAGGCTGCTCATTTCAACCTAATGAATAGTCTGATCCCTTTTCTGAAGGAAAAGACAAACCTAGAAAGGGCTCGCAAGTGGGAATTCTTTTAATTATTGCTTTATCATGATTATTCATTTAATAAAGGGAAATGGTGACTATAATGAATTGGTACAGAACATTTATTCTATCATCATCCTAGCTGTGCCATTGAAAATTCAGAAATTATTAAGTCTATAAACTAATTTCCCAGGCTCCTTTGTGACTTAGGTTCTATATATGATTTGAATTCAACTAATCAGATGCACTTGCTTAGTTTTGGAAGGCAGAAGTATGGTGAAGTTCACAGGAATGCTTGTTATGATTTTTCTGATGTCAAGCATATCCATGGAGGTATTGGGTTTCTCTATAATAGCAACAATATAACTTTTAGTGTTCTATCACTAGCTTTACACATATCAAAAGGCAGAAAGTAGGGCATATATTGTCTGCAAGTGATGATATAGCAGATATAATATAATTCTAGAGGCAACAGTTGTAGGTGGCAGCTTCCTGATCCCAGCCAATATGACGTGATCTTGAAGCCAATAATCCAAGTCTGCCACTCAGTCTTTCTGATTATGGAAGATGTAGCAGCTCCACTGGCAAGTCAATATTACTGTTTTCTGTAACTTATTTTGGATGCCCAATCTACAGTTTTCACTTCTCCATTATTCAGAGTAATTTGTAAATACCTCATTCTCTTTATTAATTCATTTCCACGTAAAATAGTTATAGTATTTTATGTTAACTACATTTTTTAACATTAAACTAATATTAACTTTTTTTTTTTTTAAATTTTAGACGGAGTCTGGCTCTGTTACCCAGGCTGGAATTCAGTGGTGCAGTCTTTGCTCACTGCAACCTCTGCCTACCAGGGTTCAAGCAATTCTCCTGCCTCAGCATCCCAAGTAGCTGATTACAGGTGCCCACCACCAGCCCTGGCTAATTTTTGTATTTTTAGTAGAGATGGGGTTTCACTATGTTGTCCAGGCTGGTCTCGAACTCCTGACCTCAGGTGATCCACCAGTCTCAGCCTTCCAAAGTGCTGGGATTACAAGGGTGAGCCACTGCACCCAGCCAATTTGTATATTATTAACTCAAATGTAGCTTCAGGTAAACAGGCAAACAACTAGTCAAAACTTCAGATTGGGCTTCTGGGATTATTTATAAGAATTGAAAGCACTGAAAATTAAATTATTATTTTAAAAAAGAATACTTGTGGTATGTAGTCATAAAACAGGTACTTAAATTATCCCTTGTGGCATAAAGTACCTATTGAAGAACAGCTTTGGAAGACAAGGGTGGTAATGGAGGTGTGATGGTAATGGGATATATCACTGTATGATGTTCACAGAGAATGGGGAAAGTAGCTAAGTCTAATTGCACTGGAGAGATTAACATGCAAAAAGACAAGCTGGGGGTTTTGAATTCTCAATATCATCAATATATGCTTTATTGAAGATAATAATACATTTTGTAGCCTCAGCATTGACATATCCAAAAACTAGACTTAGACTAAACCTGTGTATTGTTGCATTCAAGTCTAACTTGTGTTCACCAGCCTTACTGATGAAAGTTGCAATCTTGGCTCAGATTGAGACCTGTAGAATTTGAATTGGAAAATGTGGAAGGATTTGTACAATTACAAGTACCCAAACACCAAAACCGATATCCTTTGTTAGAAGCAACTTTTCATTTATCTGAGGAGCATAGTCAATCCTTGCTTGAAGGAACGGAAACAATCTCTCTTGAGCCACTTCACCATAGTCCTTATATTCCATCATCCTTAGTTACCTCCATATAGATAATCACACTGAGGTTGCAGTAGGACTCAGGGGCTAATTAAATGTTAAATATGGAAAATAAAGACATACAATAAAACTATTATAAGATTTTTAATTTATAATAATAACATTGGCAAAAAATAAGAAATATGTGTAGGAGAGGGCTAGATAAAAGTGGAGAGAAACAATTTTATATTACATTGCATTCATTGACTTGACTAAATTACTATTTTGGATTCTGTAAGTGAGATTTAAAAGGTAGAAATAGTTATAATTGTTTGGACCAATGGTTAACTAAAACCAAGGTAAAAAAACATGCCTTCACTGAATAAAGTGGAAAAACCAGAAATCCCTTGATATAATGAAAAGAAAGAGTCCTAATATTTGGTAATATGGAGAGACTGGGAGGGATTTACTGCAGGTGATCAGCTTCCCACCCCATGTCTCCATCCTTTGAGAGCATCTAGAAGAATTCCATCCACAAACTAATGAGAAGTGAACTGCTGATGGGAGTCCTAGTATCCTTGAAAAGTGCTTTATATTTTTTCTGCAAGACAATTGTAGGGGAGATGGTAGAATATCTGGAACATAGACGGCAGCAACACTTAGCTACCAGAAGTAAGAGAGGGATGGAAATCAGAATGTTTGGACATACAGAGAACTTTGATGGTCTCTTATTGATCATGAGGTCCCTAGGAATAAAATCCTACTTAATCTGATTTGAGTCCCAGGTCTTCAACCAATTCCCCGCTATCAATATCTATGTCTGAAACAGTAAAGACTAGTTTATCTTGAAAAAAAAAAAGATGCTATAGAGGCTTGAGAAATATCCTTGACATAATTTCACAAGGATGGGCTGAAATTGTCTTCCTCTCTAAAGTAATTGGTATTTACATGATGGCTGTTACAGGTTTAAGAAGATGGCTGTGTACTGGGGAAAGAAAAATCTCTATAATTTTTTAGAATAATTGAATCATGAATCTGAGCTACTAATAAACTCTGGGGACTGAAATAAAAACCCTAATGGTCCACAGCTCAGAGTGAAAGCTTATGGGGTTAGGTGGTAAATGGCACTTTGACTCAAGCTCACTTCAAAGTGAAACCGTCATGTGGTTCTTTCCCCGTTCTTACAAGTATAGTTAGAGTAGATATACTCAGAAAGTTGAGAATTCCTTTATTGATTCTTTGACCCATGAAGTGAAAGCTTTAGAAAGTGAAGACCCAGGACCTACCCATTCTTTGAGAATAATAAAACAAATGCAATATTTCACTCATGGGACCCTCTCAGAGATTAGTTCCATCATCAGTTGCTTAAAATATGTGGGGTGGTTATACCTATCACATATCCTTTCAAATAACCAAATATGGACTATGCAAAAATAAACATGCCTTGATGAATGACCATGGTTATTATACATTTAATCAGTGAGTGACATCAATTGCAGTCTCCTTACTAGAGAAAACCAGCATAATCACTAACATTTGATATGTAGCTATCAATATTTTGAGTGTATTTTCCTCTATACTAATAGGCAAAGTTTAACAGGTTTCTTTCACCTGACTTTGGCAAGAGCACAACTTTATTCTCTCACATTAGAGTTATATCAACTCTGTGCTATAATTAGTCTGCAGGAAATTTGATTCTCTCATATCCCTCAGGACACATTGGTTTACCACACTGATTTTCTCATGCCAATAAGACCTAGTAAGAGGAAAGTAGCAAGAAATCTCATGTCTTGGAAACTTGCATTTGTTACCTACTTTTAGAAATCATTCATCTCTGGCCTGTTGGGATTCCCTGCTGGGATTCCCTTTAGAGGCGAAGAAAAATTGGAACACCCTGAAATGACTACTACTAAGGTAGAGCCTGTTGTTTTGGTAGGGGTCTTATAATTTTAGGTGCCACATATGATATATTTGATTGTTTTGCCTCTAGCAATTTATTGCAAAGGCCCCAAATTGGCACCTTTGAGTAAGATATAGGAAAAATAAGTCTTTTTCTTTACTTGGTCCAGAATGCAGTACAAACAGCTGAGCTATTTGGCACTTATGATGTTCCTGCAGATCAGGATGCTGTAAGCAGGTATGAAAAAATTCTGATAAGAAAACTGCAGTGTAGGCTTCTAGATATTTGGAGCATAAATATGTTATTATCAGCAAATAACCACTATTCTTTAAAGAAGGCAATCCCAAATTGTTCTAAAGTTCTTAGGAGCCATTTACACACTTAAAAATAATTGAACACTCCAAAGAGATTTTGTTTGTGTGGATTGTTTTTTTGGTATTTATTATATAGGAAATTAATTAAAAAATTTTAGAAACCAGTAATCTGTCTAAAAAAATATAATAAAACAATTACATAACAAGTGATATATTGTTATAAAGAATCACTATGTTTTCAAAAAATTAGTAAGTGAAAAATTGTTTAATATTTTTTGAAATCTGTTTAATAAATTGACTAGTAGAAAACAGATTTTTTATATTTACATCTCCATTAAATCTGTTGCAATAGATTGTTTCAATGGAAATGTACAAAGACAGTCTAGTTTCAAACACAGCTATGTAGTTAGAAAAGGGAGGAGAAATTTCGTAGCCTTTTCAGGTTATTCTGGTTTTCCTATGATACTACACCAAAACTCAACAAGTAGTTGAGCTTTAAGAGTTGCTTATAATATGGTATTTTAAACCATATCAGTGAGCATTTTGCTCCGTTACATTAAAACCCATTCATCTAATTTGCATGTTACATGCATCTTTTACCCATGCCTGGTTTTGAAAAATTATACAAAGTTTATTTGGAAACCATTGGCTTACTGACTTAGCAAGTCTTCCAAATGTTGGTACATTTCATTTATATAATCTCTCAATTATATTTCTTAATATCAACACCAACCTTATTAGAATACTCTTTCAATATTGGGGAGCTGGCAAGCAGATAACAATTTTCAAATTTCTAATTTACAATTGAAAGCTTGAATTTTATCATGGCTTATAAATACTGTCAGTTGTTTTCCTTGAAGTAATAAGTTTATTTTATTCATTTTTGAGAAAATATCTGCCAAACAGTTTAGTTTGAAAAACAGTGAAATGGTATCACTCATTTATTCAAATAAAAATGACATTTCATGAAAAAAGCAACCAGTTTAGGTTCTCACTCCAACAATAGCACAAGTTTTTTTGAGACAATTAGATTTTGGTATTTAGAAATGCTGTATACATACTTTCCATTTTGTCATACAAAGTATTAAAATATCATGTACCAAAGCATTAAGACAATAAAATAAATAACTCTACTACTTTTTCAAATGGTCTCTTAAGTTACATTGGCTTTTAAAAAAATAAATTTATGGTAATGAAAGATATGATGACTGCTTGATGTAGTTTGGATATTTGTCCCCTCCAAATCTAATGTGGAAATGTAATGCCTAATGCTGGAGGTGTGGCCCTAGTGGGAGGTGTTTGGGTCAGGGTGGCAGATCCCTCAAGACTGGCTTAATGCCTTCCCCATGGTAATGAGTGAATTCTTGCTCTTATAAGTTCACATAAGAACTGGTTGTTTAAGAGAACATGGCATCTTTCTTGCTCCTTCTCTTGCCATGTGACATGCCTGCTTCCCCTTCACCATCCACCATGACTAAAAGCTTCCTGAAGCCTCACCAGATGTCAAGCAGATGCTGGTGTCATGTTTCTTGTACAACCTGCAGCACCATGAGCCAAATAAACATATTTTCTTTATAAATTATCCATCCTCAGATATTCCATTACAGCAATGTAAAATGGACTAACAAACTTCTAGTACCTATTGTTTGGTACTAGTGTCTGATTCATGTTAAATATAGAATTTTTATCCATCACTCTTTTGCACCATCAGTAAAAATTTTAGCATGGTGAAAAGACAGACAACATTGTATTAATCTGTTTAGGCTGCTATAATGGAATACTATTGACTGAGTGGCTCAAAAACAGAAATTTATTTCTCTCAGTTCTAGAGGCTGAGAAGCCTAAATCCAAAGTGCCAGCTACCCTAGTGTCTGGGGAGGGTCAGTTTCCTGGTTTTCAGATGACCGTTTTATTATATCCTCACATAGAAGTGAGAAGAAAAAGAAAGAAATAATGTTCTCATCTCATGTCTTTTTATAATGGTACTAATCCCATTTATAAGGGCTCTACCGTCATGTCCTAATTACCTCCCAAAAGCCCAACCTCCTAATGCCATCACATTGAGAGTTAGGCTTTTCAACTTTTGAATGCTGAGTTCATGGCGAATGTCTTAATGCTACTGTGAAAATAGCTGTGTCCTGCAGACTCCCCCAAATGGCAACTCTGTTTGTCAGGGTAATTAATCTTAACTATTACAGAAAAATTGATTTGCTGGTAGTATCAATGCAGGTGAGAAAGAGTATGTATGAAACCCATAAAATACTATGAAATTCCTCCTATTACTGTCAAATTTATCAGTAAAATTTAATGGAGTAATATAAAACCTTATATATACATAGGCCCATATCTGAGTGTGACTATGATGATGTAACTGCCTCTTCCAGCACTGCCAGCATATTCTGTAAAAATAATTCATAAACTATACTTGAATTTCTCCTTCTTCAATTAACTGGTCATGGGGGAACTCTCTGTGCGGACCTGGGCATGGATTGAAAGAGCTGGCAGTACAGCAACCAAATATCCTGGCTTGCTTGCTTAATGGTTCAAATAACCATAAGCCATAAATTTGAGTTTGCTTAATAGTACTACATCACTAGGTGAAAGTGGTATATATAAAACTGAACTCAAGCACATGTACAAGTAAACTGCATGAGTAGGTAATCATTCTTGCAGTGCATCTGCTCTTTTGCTGTGCTGCCTGTCAACTCTCTGTCAAGTCATCCCCACAATCAGTTGATTAAAGAAAAAGAAGACATTCAAGTCTAGTTTATAAATTGTTCAACACAAAAAGCTGGCAGAGTTGGAAGAGAAAGTTATATCATGATAGTCACACTCGGATGTGGCCCTGAAAGATAGTGATAAAGGAAATCCATCAAATAGGCAAAATTTCCTCTGTGCATGGAAGGTGTTGTGGCCCACATGATGGATGTATAACAGTCCACAAGCTTCGGCTAACAGGCTGCTGGAACATGGTCAGATGTTCAAAGAGTTAGAAGGAATAAGATTATATGACTAACGTTAAAGAGACATGGGTGAGAGATTTGAAATGTTGGGAAGAGGTCAATAATTTGAAAATATTTCTGTACTGTAAAAATGTTCACTGATTTCTCAATAGTCAGCTAGACAAGATCACTCTTTCAGTCTTTTGTTCTCAGCCATCCCTGTGCTGGTTCATTGGGCTCTTGAAATAAAAAAAAAAAAACGGCCAAAGTAATAAGGAGATACATTATTTATGGGTTCAAAAACATAGATGATCGATCTCCAACAAGATCAATCTAGACACCACTACTAGCCCATATCCATGGGGACCAGCTAACCATCTGCTGCCAGGACAATTATATTAGAAACCATCCATTATGGATTGGATGGTGATTTGTCCTTGCTTGGATTGCATTTATATTAAATATGGATTTGCACTGAATTTCCATCTGCTAGGTATACTATTTATAGGGCTGGGCATGGTGGCTCCTGCCTGTAATCCCAGCATTTTGGGAGGTCAAGTTGGGTGGATCACCTGAGATCAGGAGTTTGAAACCGGCCTGGCCAACATGGTGAAACCCCATATCTACTAAAAATACAAAACTTAGCCAGGTGTGGTGGCATGTGCCTATAATCCCAGCTACTTGGGAGGATGAGGAAGCAGGATCACTTGAACCCAGCAGGCAAAGTTTGCAGTGAGCCAAGATCACACCACTGCACTCCAGCCTGGGTGATGGAGTGAGACTCTGTTTCCAAAAAAAAACAAAACAAAAAAGAAAGAAAAGAAATACTATTTATGGACTACCTTACCTACTTATTTACCCACCATAACATCCCAGACTACATTGCTTCTTATCAAGAAACACATTTCACGCAAAAGAAGTACATCGGTTAGCATATACTGATGCAATTTGCTGGCTTTACCATCAACTAGAAATAGTTGGACCAATATACAGCGGAATGCCCTTTTGAAAAGTCAGTTACAAAGCCAATTAGATGCTTTTCAATATATGATCCTTTTTTTCCAACAACCATTGTTATTGTACCAAAGCACAATGATAGAGAAACATAAAGTGGAAATGTGATTTGCATCTTTCAGTATTACATATAATAAACCATTGATAAAACACGTTTTTCCTACTATTTTGACTTTAGGATCCTCTGGTTTAGAGATTTTTATACCCAAAAAGGAAGACTTCTATAAAAGAAAATATAATAACTTCTTTTAACTGGAAGTTTGGATTGCCACTTAGCTATGTGTGCCTTCAAACAGGGACAACTTTGTTTGTTAGGGTAATTAATCCTAATTATTACAGAGAAATTGATTTACTCGTGTTATCAAATCAATTTACTTGTGGTAAGAAAGAGTGTATACAAAACCCATTAAATACTGTGAAGTTCCTTCTACTACTGTCACGTTGTTACGGGATCCTTGGGGTGTCGTTTCACCACCTGGAAACCTCTGTGGCCAGTGGTGCCTTTGCCTGATTTTTGCTCCGGCCCACTGCCCCCACTCAGCCTGGCAGATTGTGCTCAGCTCGTGCTACTGACCTGGATGCCATGCCTGCCAAGAGACAGTGGAGTGGCAAAGGGTGTGCGAGCAAGCAAGCATGGGGTCCAGCCACCACACAGAGCCAGGCATGCTGGCTGTGGCAGAGTGGGCAGCTTCAGGTGCAGGCAGGGCTCTGGCTCCCTGTTTGGCTGCAGCTGGACCAGATGTACCACAAGCAGTTTCCATGGCTGGCACCAGGGAATGCAGAATGAAGTAATGCATGGAAGCTTGGAGATGCCCGGAACTGCAGAGCCCCAAAGAGGGTGTCACAGCCCTGGCTTGGGGAGCTCCTAGGCCTGGGATCTCCTGGGATCTCCAAAAGGCAGCAGCTTTTCTCTCCTTCTTTCTTCCCTCTTTCTTGTCGCCCACAACCTGGCAAGCAAGGAACGTGTTTCAGCACTGTTTGTGTTACAGCTCTTTTAGTCCCAGCATTCAGTGGGTCTCAAGTTCTTATTCTGCCTTGAGGAAGAATGAGGTAGGCAGACAAGTGGAGAGTGAGTAAAGAAAAGAGCTTTATTGAGTAACAGAACAGCTCAGAGAAGACCCACAGTAGGGTAGCTCCTCTACACAGTTGGGGTGTCCCTTTGAATGTTCAGCACTCAGCAGAGAGGAGACCCTGGGGTGGCTAGCTCCTCTCTGCAGCTGGTCATCCTGTTGAGTGTTCAGCTCTCAGCAGAGAGGAGACCCTGTGGTGGGTAGCTCCTCTCCACAATTGGTGAACCTGTTGTCTCCTCAAGTCTGGCTGAGTCCAGGGTTTTTACGGGCTTCAGAGGGGAGGGAAGGCATGCTTATCAGTCCATTGGTGGCCATGGGTGGACCCGGTAAAAGCACCATAAGTTCCACTGGATTCCGTGGGGTTGGCAGCCCAGCCTCCAGGCCTCAGGCCTTTCCCAGCTTGAAGGTAGACCTTCAATAGGGACCTGCCCCTTTCTGCCCCAGAGACTGTCTGCCTCCTGCTGCTGTTCATGGTGCCTAGGCTGTTGCTGCCAAGGGAAACCTGCAGGCTAGCTCTGAACTGCCCCCAGCCCTCCCTTGGCTTCCCTCCATGCTCGTTGGTGCCCAAAGTGTGGAGGGGGCTAAGGTAACATGAGGCTGTCATGTCAGCACTGCCCCAAGCATGCTCACACCCGTCCAGGTTGCAATAGCTCCTGGACTCAGCCTCAACTTTGCTCAGAGATCAGAGCAAGTGCTGAGAGCAGGGAGAGGCCAGGCAGTGGGAGCAGATACTTCTGAGCCTGTGTCGGCAGTGGGGGCCCTTTCTGAGCCCCTGAGAGTACAGAGATGCCTGGGTTCACACTGTGGCTGGGTGGCCACAGCTTCACCCAGAAGGGTGGGGCTCCTGCCTGCTCCAGGCTCCCACCGGCTCCTTGGAGAGAGCAGCCCTAGCCGTGCCTCCCCCACAGAAGCTGGCATCATGGTAACAACCACTCCAGACAGGCTGCTTCTGCCATCAATGTCTATTAGTAAATTTCAGTGGAGTAATATAGAAAACCATATATACACAGGGCCACATCTGAGTCTGACTATGATGATGTAACTGTCTCTTCCAGCTCTGCTAGCATAATGTGTAAAAACAATTTATAAATGAATTGAATTTCTTCTTCTTCAATTTACTGGTCACGGGGAGCTCTCCATGAGGCCATGGGCATGAATTTAAAGAAAGTTGGCACCACAGCAACCAAATATCCTGGTTTTCTCGGGATTGTCTCATTTTATGTATACTATACGAGCATGATATTGATAGAACTCTCATACTCCAAAGTGTCTCAGGTTAAAAGAAAAGTATATGATGATTTTAACCAGATTAGAAAACCATTAGATATTTAGATTATTTCGGATTTATAATTTATATGACCATTCCAGTAAAAGACTCCTGACAACCTAGAGTGGTGGTGAAGGACAAAAGGAATTTCAAACAGGCACTAAAAAAATAAGTCAAATGTATCAACTCAGCTTTGTGTATAGCTGTAGAAATAAGAACTCTGGAACCTACCCATTTTTATTTTCTTGCTCTCTCTTACCTATCTGGATATATATCTCAAGATCTATATCTCCATTTATACCTACATAGAGAACACAAGAAATATATATATATATAGCCATCTAACCATATCTCTATATATAGATAGATAGTTTACATATTAACATATATAGATATTTCTATATTGGTCATCCCTTCATGTCCTCAAGTCTGGCTGAGTCATCCGGGGTTTTTATAGGCTTCAGAGGGGAGAAGGCATGTGCTGACTGGTCCATGGGTGGCTCCCTATGAGGCTGCAGCTGTACCAGACATACCACAAGCAGCCTCCATAGCTGGCACTGAGGAAGACAGATAGCCACTGATAAATAGGTTGATAGATCTAGGTAATATCTATTAATATAATACAGGCCAGGTGCAGTGGCTGATGCCTGTAATCCAGGCACTTTGGGAGGCCAAGGCGAGTGGATCACCTGAGGTCAGGAGTTTGAGACCAGCCTGACCAACATGGTGAAACCCTGTCTCTACTAAAAATACAAAATTA
The DNA here is from genome assembly GCF_029281585.2 of Gorilla gorilla gorilla. NCBI lineage: Eukaryota > Metazoa > Chordata > Mammalia > Primates > Hominidae > Gorilla > Gorilla gorilla. The sequence goes on from NC_073241.2 coordinate 73,283,458, forward strand.
ACTGGGTGTGGAGGTACATGCCTGTAATCCCAGCTACTTGGAGGCTGAGGCGGGAGAACTGCTTGAACCTGGGAGGCAGAGGTTGCAGTGAGCCAAGATTGCACCATTGCACTCCAGCCTAGGCAATAAGAACAAAATTCTGTCTCAAAAAACATTATATATGTGTGTGCGTATATATATATATATATGTATATATTACATACATATTTCTATGTATGTGTGTATAATTTATTTTTTCTACTATTTTATAAGTCCTGGTGATTGTGATGTTAAAGTAGACTTTATTGCATATAAGGGTAGGCTTGAATTAGAAAAGGACTAACAGATACAGTTACTGATGGTAATTGGCCATTTCATTTATAATAGAAGGTAAGTGCATTTTAATTTTTTTGAGTGCGATTTGGAGTCTGCTAGGAAGCAGACTATAGCTGCTACTGTTCATGACTGGGAAATTAAGCATGGGAAGAAGTGTCGGGGAAATTCTTAAATATGTAGGTCCCTTGAGTACAACCTTACATTGGATTCAGTCGGTTTAGTGGTAGGGTCCGAGATTTTTGTACTGTATATTTAACCATCACTGCAAGAAACTGGGAAATAGGTGGTTTCCACTTCAGAAATTAAGGAAAACTATGCTGGAAGAATAAAATGAGGCTGGGCAAGATTGCAGACAAGTTTAGGATTGCTGATTCAGGGGAAAGCCAAACTTGAAGAGGGATTTTAGGATTCTCCCAGGCTGTGCTGAGAGTATAAAAGAAACGTGTCTTGGTGTCTGCTCACCACCTCTCTTTCCTTCGGTGGTGTCTGGCTCCCTGGGCTGACTGAGACATCATTTGCACAGAGCCTTTGATGACCCATCACAGAGGAGTGCTGGATGCTTGGGGCTAAACAGATCTTAGACTATACATTTTATTCCCAGCCCAGGTTATCCTTTCTCTTTGATCCGTAGCGTGGCGGGCAGCCCCATCAAGATTTTAAATTTTTGCTGCAAGGGTGGACCAAATCAAACCAGCTATGCTTCACCACCAGGGCTTTTCATAATTCAAGTTTGGAGCATAATTGACCCTCCAGGAAATAGCAAATACTTTTAATTTGCTTTTTCTCTTCTCTGCTGCCTGCTGGAATAGAGACTTTGGTGAGAAAAAGATTCAGGAAACATAAGGGAAAAAAAATGTAATCTCTATAAATGTGGATGTGTGGAGCTGTCATTTTGACTCCTCAGCAACTGAACAAACATTTAAAGAGAGAATATTTATTGTTTAGCTCCTATTACAACCTCGTGGCATGATTTTCCTTGTTGAAATGCATTGGGTCTGGGAAGGGAGGGACATAATGGAGAAGCTTCTGTTTGATTTGGATTGCTCTGGCTAATCCCATGAATGTCTTTGGACTTATGATTGCATCAAATGGTTCACGATTTTAACAAGGTGAGAGCTCATTATTCAGAACTGTGAGCACACTTTAAACAACAGGTAGTAAGTTCTTCATCCAGTGGGTACTTAGCCTCCCTTAACCATATAACAATGTACTCAGTGAGGGGAAAAAGATAAACACTACTTTTGCTGTTAAGTTTTTCCTAATAAGGTAGAAAATGTAGTAGAGTTATGGAGTCATAATGTCCCAGATTATCACAACCAGGAGAAATATTAGAGAACATTTGAGTTGACTTTCATTTCACTGGTGGAAAATTGAGGCCTGAAGAAAAATGTGTAACTTGTTCCGGATAAAACATCTAGTTAGATTAAAATAGAAAGAGGAATAATATGATAACTACTGATAACCAATTTGGAATTTCAGTCCTTTTTATATTTCTTTCAGAAAGGGAGCATATGTTAGCTTAAGTAAGGATTCTGTGTCTTGATGAAAATAGTGACTGCATAGGAACTTGACTGGCATGGAAGCTGCTGGAAGATATCAGATATATACATATGAAAATAGGAACATATGATATTTTCTTCTCCAACAGTTACCCATAAACCAGATAAACTTAACAGAACTTAATTAAAACAAAGAATATTATTATAAATGACATACATCTTTTTACCCATCTTTGGCACTGAGAGAGTCAACAAATAGAATATATACCTGCTAAAGTGAAGAAGTCCTCAATTCAACCAAAGTCTGTGAGAATACTCCCAGAAATTAAAAAATGTAAGAATGGGGTATTTTGTTTATAGAAATCTTTGAGAACCAAGCAGATTTTTATTCTGATGACTCCCACCCCCACCACTCAAAATAAGGCCCAATGGAAAGTTTTTGAACAGGAATTAGTATGTTAAAGCAGTGTTTTTAGATAAGTGTGTGCAATTGCAAGGATATGTGTAGAGACTAGAATTAGGTTGTGGTAGGAAGGGCTCTCCCTCTATAAAACCACAGCATATGGTCGCCTGTAAAGGAAACTAGGCTATTGGACAACTGCAAGCTGCAAAGTCGGGAGGCCAAGGGAATATTGCAGTGTATCAGCAACATGGAGCACAAACAGGTCCAAGGACATTCTTTCAGTGAATGAAGAACTCTATTCATTATTGAAATCTGGGAAAAGGATGAGCAATGGACTAAAGCCAGAAAGTAATCACACAGGGGCAGCCAGTCTATATCTTAACAACATAAGCACTGAATTAGCCTGAAGACAGAGAGTCAACACCCAATTACTAAGGGAAGTGCAAAGAGATGAGACATTGCAGTGCATTGAATTTAAATGCCTAATAAATAGAGATGCCCTTGCTTTTTTTAAAGATGCAATTAAGGACCTTCAGTTCCAGTAACCACATGCTCTGGAATTAAAATGTTGGGGTTTTGTGTGTGCGTGTGTGTTTTGTTTAACAGATGGTAGATATTTCAGTATAAATTTCATTCTAGTACATTTTAAACAGACATTCGGTTCACCATTCATTCTGTAGGCAAGCATTGAGCATATAATATGCTTCTATAAATTTAGTACTATGTATATTTGGGAGTCAGGGTGGGAATTAAAAATAATATCAAGAATGTCCCTAAAAATCCAGAATTTATATTTTAACTGAGGTTGCAACTCATATTCATATTTTAAATAAATCAGAACTTAAATATTCAAATGAAGTTATCCTTCTAGCAGTTTCTTGGAAGGCCACTTGCCTTTTTCATTATTGAACCATTGTTGGAACACCTTTAATAATTGTCCTGGCTGGGTGCTGTGGCTTATGCCTGTAATCCCAGCACTTTGGGAGGCCGAGATGGGTGGATCACGAGATCAGGAGTTCGAGACCAGCCTGACCAACATGGTAAAACCCCATGTCTACTACAAATACAAAAATTAACTGGGCATAGTGGCACAAACCTGTAATCCCAGCTACTCAGGAGGCTAAGACAGGAGAATCTCTTGAACCTGGGAGGCAGAGGTTGCAGTGAGCCAAGATTGCACCACTCTGTTGCCTGGGTGACAGAGCGAGACTTAGTCAAAAAAAAAAAAAAAAAAAATGTCCTAAGAGCCTATGACACATAATTTTGCTGACTAGCCTGAAGAAGCATAAATCTTTGCTCTTTGATGGTGTATTTGACTTGTTTTTAGAATCAATTGAAAATCCCTTCAAAACAGGTATTTCAAATAAAGAGAGGGAGACTCCTGAGTAATCCCACTGTGGTTTGAAAAGAAAAAAGAAGGTGCTGACAGAAACCACTTTCCTTGTATGGAATATGTTCTGGCTCTGAAGGAAAATTCATTAAAAAATGGGAACTGTGCTATCAAATGTCTGGGTGTTTCCAAATACTTAGCTGTTCGGCATTATATAGCTCCTTCATCTAATTGATTGGACAGTGAATGTTTCGCTTTACATCGGCCTTTTTGCTTGCATGTAGACACTACCATTAGCTTTCTTATTATCACTTCTGCAATCTGACCCTGTAAATAAATATTCTCTTGTACAGTTCATTAATGGTTTATGTTTATTCAAGGATTACTTATCTTCTGCATCTTCCTACAATTTTATTAGATAAGTGTATCAGGTATGACTTGACCCACTCTCCAAGGGAGGTACAGCCAGGCCTTGATGGCAGTGAGGGCAGCAAAGTTGGTGCCTGGGCTGTGTGTGAGGAAGCCTGCTCTCTGCTGATTTCAGTATGTTTCCCTTGGGCTGAATTTAAGGGAGGTTCATCTCCGAGTGTATTCTTTACCACACTAGTGCTTCAAGCTTTGGTCTCCATCTGTTAAGGTTTCATTCCATTCTTTATAAAAACTCATTTTTCCCTTTGTGTGAAAGAAAACTGGAAACAACATTTTCACCTATATCTCCTATAGGCAGATGAACAATTCGAATTTTTCTCTTATATCTTATTTGAATTTCTTATTTTTTTCCTGATATTGCCGTGTAACTACAAAATAATGTTTTGTTTGACATAGGTGTCTTGTGAACTGACACTCAAATTTGTTATTCTACTTGTAGAGATAATTCTTACAGGATGGAAGACAAGAATAATTATGATTATGTACTGGAGTTGGTTCTATAGAGTACAATAATGTCATGCTCTTCTAAGGCACACACAGATTTTTACAGTGAAGTCATACAATAAACAGACTACATCATCAGCCTCCCAATCCAGTGAGAGACAGAAGTCAAGAGGATCCAAGTTATTTGCTCTGAGGTCTCTTAGCAAACAACATGTATAAAAGGAAATATAAATTAAGAATCCGCCTGCCGGGCTGCATCGTCACCCTTTTTCTTTTCTTGTTTTTTCCCCTTCTAAGCATGAGTTCTTACTTTTATCATAGTTTTGTTATAGGCACAGTTTTAAAATTTAATTTTGCTAAGCCTGGTACATCCATCTAGTAAATATTCAATTTAGCTGTCCAGGGTATTTTTAGATTACCGTTATGGTTTTCCTTTAATGTTTAATTCTTTTGCCTAAATTTGCACATAAACTTTCACAAATGGGTATTCTGTACATCATCTCAGCTTTTTAAAATGCAGTGCTACAAAGCTTATTGAGAGAGTGAAGGGATTTATCCTAATCCAAGTCGCTAGTTGAATATACATGTAAATTTAATGCCAAAGTATCGAGAACTTTCCTCCTAGCTATCCACTGATAAAACGCAATGCTGACTACCTTCACTTAAAGGTACATCTCATATGACCATAGGAAGTCCTCAATGACTTCGTAGTACATCTGATGGGTGGAGCATAAGGGTATAAAATCATTTCTTATAATAGCAAAACAGCTAAAAATTTATGAGCAGGGACTATAAGAAACTGTTCTCCTGACAAGCATAGTACTTCTTTTATACAGAGGTAAAGCAACTTCTGCGATGTCACACAGTTGTTAGGTGGTGACTTAGTCCATCTTCCAGACAGACATTCTGAAATACCTCATGGCCCCACTCTTTAAAAAGTAAATGCTAGCAGTATATCTGCTCAGGTTGTTCATCTCTAATAACTCCCAGGAAATTTGTTTTAATTCATAGGTCTTTCTGGCACCGAAGAGTGTGGATCAGGCACAGAGAATTTAAATATAAGTTATGAATTGACTAATGTAATGTCTTGATTATCCAATTTAGAAGCATTTATTAAGCACTTACTATGTTCCTGGCACATATAGGTGATTCTAGAAAGAAAAATAGGTTAAAAAAGTTATAAAATATGCATTATGGGCTACCACAAACCACTAAAAAATGTCAGCAGAGGATAGTATTAACTCTGGACCAAGCAGCAGGGATGGAGTTGTATCATAGGAGGATTTATGTCCCCATTCAGTGGCTGATTTCAGTTCCTGTAGCATGTTTCTCAAATGATTTCTACCCTCTCCAAGCTGGCAACACAGTCTCTGCTCTTATCTTCTCCCTTTAATGCAAAGATCAAGGCCCCTCTCTAATGAGTCTGTTAGTGTTCTTTCTCTCTGGCAATCTCTATAACCTGTTGTCCTTCTTCCGTTTTATTAAAAAAAAAAAAAGCCAAAAACAAAAACAAAAAACTCTCTTCTGCTAACCAAAGATAACTCTTCCGCTCTGTTCTGGATAGCAATATTTCCCATCTCCTCCAGGTCCTCCAGGATCTGGCCTGTTTATTCCCATTATCCAGACTAGAAAAGTGCCCAAGTGTCCTATATGCTTAAAACAAAAGATACACCACCACCAATAAGTTACTTTTCCTTTCCCCTTCCTTCCTTCCTTCCTTCGTTCCTTCCTTCCTCCCTCCTTCCTTCCTTTTCTTTCCTTCCTTCCTTCTTTTCTTTCCTTCCTTCCTTCCTTTTCTTTCCTTGCTTTCATTTATTTTTTAAGAGATTGGCTCTTTCTCTCTTGCCCAGGCTGGAGTTCAGTGGTATGATCACAGCTCCCCTAAGCCTCAAACACCTGGGATCAAGTGATCCTCTGGCTTCAGCCTCCCAAGTAGCTGGGATTGCAGGCACGCACCACCACACCTGGACAATTGTTTTGCTTTTGTTTTCTTGTAGAGTCAGGGGTCTTACTATGTTGCCCAGGCTAGTCTTGAGGTCCTGGCCTCAAGCAATCCTTCCGTCTCTGCCTCCCAAAGCACTGAGCTAAGTTACTTTTGCATATATGTTTTCTTTCTCCAATAAACATTTCCAAACTAGCCTGGACTATTTGCTGTCACTTTCCTGTCTTCCTGCACTTTCCTGAACTTACAATTCTAATGAAACTACACTGACTTTCTCTACTCATCTGTTCAAATCCAATGTGTTGCTCTGTCTCTACTCTGCTTTATATTTCAACAACATTTGACTTTGACTTAATTCTTTTCCTCTTTACATCTTTCTTATTCCTAAATTCCAAAAAATGTCTCTCAAGCAGCATTTTCCTGAATGCATTTCTAATATGTCCTTCAAACTCTTTAAATAGCCCTCTAAATATTATTTCTCTACACAAATCAAATATTGCCTCTTCTTTGAATGACCTTCCTCTTGTCTGTCTTCTGAAATTTTATGCATCAACAATCATCTGAAGTATCACTCATTCCATAAACCTTTTGTTTTCTCTTAGCTAAAATGTAATGCTTTCCTCTTCTTTTGTAGCAGTTAGTAATATTTTTCTCATGGACTTTTGCTGCTATTTCTTGTTTATGAAATTTTTCAAAAGTAGAGAGAAAAAATGGCATAATAGACACATGCTCCAATACATATTAACATTTGTTATGCTTGTTTTAGATATATATTTTTAGAAAAAAATTATATATGATAAAATCCTCCTGCTTTTCAAGGGAAAATTGCTGTGCTAAAATAATTTCACCTAGAAATAATATTCTATTCATTCTGCTTTTTATTTTGAATGCCTATGTGTATGTGGGTATGTTTAGATATATATAAAATAAACATAGAACTCTGTGTGTGTGTGTGTGTGTATTCTTAGAGTACATAATATTGATTTCTGTGGGTTTTTTTTTCATAAAATTCTGCTTGCTGTACACAGTGCTTAGCACCTGGATTTTTCACTAAACATTATGTTTAGTAATGTATGTAGGTTGATAGGTTTATATGGTACAGTAAGTCACTAATTTTAAACCTTCATATGACTTCAATCAAATCTTTTGTGCTATCTCCTTAGACATTAGGATTATTTTAAATTTGTGTTTCGTTCTGTTTTGTTACTACAAACATTGCTAGGATAAACATTTCGTGCATACGTGCAGACGTTTCTACACAGTTTATTTATGGTGGCTGCAAAGTCTCTATATCCTAGTTAGTGACCTCCGTGTTCTATTATTAGCACAAATGTATATTTTCAAACCTGATCTTGTAGACAACTCCTTGGGAGTCATTAACAGGGAGGGTACCTGATAGTTTTCTTCAGATCATTATTATAAGCAGGGATATCATGCATGGAGACTTTATAGCTGCTCTATAAGTGGAAGGGCATTGTTCTATTATTACTAAATATTGCCAAAGTGACCTTCACATAGGTTGCTTCTATGTATATCCCAACAAGAAATACACGAAAGTTCTCATTACTCCAGATTCTTGACAAGAATTGATATTATCAGACTTTTAATTCTTTTACCAAATGAACAATGATGATTATATATCTTGTTTTAATATTAAATTGTGTTTACTAAAAGTATGGGTTATTATTTTCTTGTATAATTATTGACAATAATATCTCTATCCTGAGAATTACCTATTCATAAGCTTTAGCTACTTAGATTGTTATGATTTACTATTAATTTTCAGAATTTCTGTGTAGAGTCTGTAGTAACACTTCCTCTTTCATATACATTGCAAATATATACTTTCCATCTGTAGTATCCCTTGAAACAATTTTCATTTTAATACAGTCAAATATATCAAAATACTTGTATATATGAATTAGGAACATGAATTCCTGTGTTCACATTTAAGCAGGCATTATAAATGCAATCAGTCTGAGGATATTTTCTGATATGATGTGATCCTTTGTATTTTGTAATACTTTGAAGGTTACTTTCATAATTAGGTTTTTAATAACTCTAGATTATACTGTGTTAAGGTGTAAATGTATTAATTTGAATTAGATAAAAAATAAAAACAGAGGAGCAAATTTTACTTTAATATATATCTCTGTAAAGATTTTTCTTAAAATCTTGAGCATGTAATACTTTATCCTTTTAATAAAAATGAGAGTAAGATTCAAACATTTACTTCTGAAGTCATCAATTTCAAACGTATTAACAGTGTGGATTCTTGCTGCCCTGAAGAGAAGGAAAAAAAACACTTAAGTACCTTTCTTTTGTAACAGTTATATGACTGCTATAGAAAATTTAGGGTGGTCTATGGCCGTACCACCCTGAACACACCTGATCTCGTCTGATCTCAGAAGTTAAGCAGGGTTGAGCCTGGTTAGGACTTGAATGGGAGACTGCCTGAAAATATCAGGCACTGTAGGCTTAAATAAACAACAAAAAAAAGATTTTTTTTTGCAGAGAAAATTCCTATAATTTGATCACTAAAAAAATCACTGCAAGCCCTTAAATAGTCTTTAAGTAGCACTGATGGTAATTGACATCAAATTATCTAAGTAATTTTGTATCCATTATTCTCTAAAATACAAAATTTTCTGAAATTCCTATGCATTTAATGTATGATGAGCCAGGTGTGGTGGTTTAAGGCTCTAATCCCAGCTACTCAGGAGGCTGAAACAGGAGGATTGTTTGAACCTAGGAGTTCGAGCCTGCACTGAGCACTGATCGAGTTGCTGCATTCCAGCCTGGGTGACATAGTGAAACTCCACTTTTAATTAAGCAAAAATTTAAAAATTAAAATGAAAATAAGTATGTGATAAATGTGAATGTAGTGTGGAGGATAGGTCTAGGTCAGCTCTGTTCTATGTCACAGATTTTTGTACATCTGCCTTCACCACTACGTTTAATGTCCTGGAAAACAGATACATAGTTTGAATATCTTTGGGAGAGCTACAACTTTGAATGGAGTTGCCATACAAAATAGGTACTCAGTAGTTGTTTAGTTAAATTGAACTGAAATCCTGTGTGCTTATAAAAGTCAGGACTTAAAAAAACTGGGGCAGTTAATGAACAGCCTTGGGCTAAGAATAAGAAGATTCAACCCTATACATATTATAAGATATAATGACTTTGTATCATTTTATACATTCCTCTTTGCTGATGTTCTTAGAATCCAAATGTTCCTTGCCTCGTGAACTCCCCACAATCTGACTAGTTTTTACGTTTCTGGGATTTAGATTACCTACTTTGAATCAAAAACAACACCTACTGCCCCTAAGTTTTTGGAACTATAGAATCCCACATATGAATGCTTGCTTGTTTCTACCATTATTATTTTCTATTTTGGAAATGAACCTACTATACAGTAGTTCCCAATTCAATTCCAGTATTCCCAAAGTCTCTCACCTCCCTGGTTAGTCTTGTCAGACATACCTTCACCAATTGCCACACATTGCAATGTGGAAAAAAGACAAGCCCGTTTAATTTATAAGGATGGTAGAGTCTTTCCACAATTAACAATCAGAAAGAAAAAAAAAAATGCCAAGGAGAAAGAGCACCTCTTTGTCATGTTTATTAAGTAAGTTATATATCTTCTCAGGGCCTCATTTTATTTATTTGCAAAATGAGAGGATTGGACTACTCAGTCTTTAAGACCATTTCTAGAAGTAACGTTCTATTACAGCTACTCACTTTAAAGATTACCCTGATAATTTTCCATGTCCTATATGTTTACATTACATTTATATTGACCTTTTCCTCAAAATGGTGTCTACTTCTCAATCTGTTCCCATTGTAATTTGCTCATATGGTATGCTATTTCTAACTAATTTATTGGAAATGTTATTTATAGAAGGTCAAATAGGTTTCTTGCTTTTAAAGGTCATGTCCTCATGCAAAATGCCCTCATTTCAGAAATACAGGCATTATCTTGTTTTATTGCACTTTGCAGCCAGTGCAATTTTTTTACAAATTGAAGGTTTGTGGCAACCCTGCATCAAGCAAATCTATCGGTGCCATTTTTTCCGACAGCATGTGCTCACTTTATGTCTCTGTGTCAGCATATTTTAGCAATAAAATATTTTAATTGTTACGTATATTTTTAGACATAATGTTATTTCACACCCAATAGACTACAGTATAGTATAAACATCACTTTTATATGCACAGGGAAGCAAAAAATTTGTGACTTTCTTTATTGCAATATTCACTTTATTACAGTGGTTTGGAGTCAAATCTGCAATATCTTTAAAGTATGCCTGTACCTTTCATACAAGTTCATTCATTCATGGAGATCTGAACAATTTTTACAAAAGAGAGACAAATAGACTCAGATGGGCTGTTTACAATTATAAAATCATCAAGAATCTGTTACCTGCTGTCTCTTGAAATCTTCATATGATCTCTGGTGATTGTTTTCCCAAACTCAGTATCTTTAAATAATGATAGCTGGAGTTGGATTGCATAACAATTTATAAACTCAATTACAAATACAATTTACTTTTTAAAAAACTTTTTGAATAGGTCTTTATCCTCTCCAAGTCATGAGACTTTAGAGAAAAAAAAATCCCCAGAGGGAAGAGCTATATACTGAAGACCCTTCATAAAGCATCTCATAATTCTTCAGATTTTTTTCATATTGTGGTTGAAATACTGAGTTTAAAATACCTTTCTTATGCATTTAAACATGCATAAAAATGTATGTTTTTTACTTTAAGTGACATAGAAATGGGCCTCTTTATAGAGTATTGCAAAAAAATGTTCTATAACATTTAACGTAAAGAGAAAGTATTTGTTTTGACAAAAGAATACCTGTATGAATGAAGTGCTATACCATGTTCAAAAATGGAAAGACTTGATTTCTTAAAAAATCTACTTTCACTAAAACCTATAAATTTGACACATACCAAAAGTAATTGTGAATTGATTTCTTGTGGAAATCAAGCAACTGATTCTAATATAGTAGATTAAGAAATTTTTCTAGTGCAGGAAAGCAAGAAGCAGGACTTCCTATGCTATCAAGACTTACGATAAAGTGGTTTACATTAAAATACTGTGTTATAAACACTCAGGAGTAAAACCAAGCATTGAAACAAAGTGGAGACCCACAGAAGGGGCACATATATGTGGATTTTCATATATGACAAAAATGGTTTTCTAATTCAGTTAAATAAATAATTCCTAATCAAATAGGCTAATCAGTGAAAAATATGGTTTTATTCTTACCTCACACCATATATAGGAATAAATAAGAAATAAATTCCAGATAAATTAAGCATCTATATGTGAAAATTAATTTTCTTAAAGGATAAAATATAGACTGAAACCTCAGCTAGAAATGGATTTATAAAAACTAGATTTTAAAAGTTATAGAATATAAAGCAAAATTTCTCGTAATTTATGACATAGTATAATTATGTCCAAAAAAGAAAGCATAAATGATTAAAAATGCAAACTACATTCAAGGGAAATGTATTTACAACCACAACTATATGACAAAACATTAGAATTTACAATACATAAAGAGCCTTAACAAATCAATTAGAAAAAGATGATATCAAACTGAAGAAAATAATAAGTAGAGTAATAGACAATTCAAACAAAATACTAGTAGCCAATAAATGTAAGAAAAGATGCTCAACAGCACTTGAAATCTCTAAATTTTCATAAAACAACAGACACTTTTTGATTCATTTGTTTGTCTAAAAAGGCAAAAAGGAAATAATTATCATTAGGCAAAAAGTATAGTGAAAACTGTTGCAGACAAGATCCACTGATAGATGCAAAATTTAGTGAGTGTAAGTTTAAAGAGAAATAGATTTTACAAAGTTTCAAAGTAACTTCCTCAAGATATGTATTAACTACAAAGCAAAAGAGAGTAGTTTTACAGTGGAGAAACCCAGAAAAACACTACTTTAACCAAATGAACAAGGTTAACATCGCTGGTAATGACATTGACGTCGTGAATTCCTTGACACCATGCACCAAGAAAGGCACATCATTTCTGTGATGTTGTTGCCAAAAATATCTCATTCCAATCATGAAAAACACACGAGATAAACTCAAATTGAAGAACATTCTACAAAATAACCAATTAGTATTCTTCAAAACTGTCAAGACCATGAAAGAGAAGGAAAGATTGAGGAAATATTACATGTTAGAAGAGTCTAAGGAAGAACAGAAACTAAATGCAGCACAGGATCCTTGCTAGAATGAAAACACACACACACACACGAAGAAAAACTGGTGAAATTTGAATTAAAGCCTGTAGTTTTTTAAGTACCAAATTTTAACAGTGTTGGTTTCCTGGTTTCAATAATTAAACTATGTAAGACGTTAACATTAAGTGAAGTTAGATCGGGGGGAGTATGGGAACTGTCTTTTAATATTTATGCAACTTTCCTGTAAGCCTACAATTATTTCAATATTGAAAGTAAAAATCATAAAAAGATTGTAGAGAAGCAAACATTTACTAATTGTTGGGGAGAATTTCATGAGTAATTTTACGCCATATAGTAAAATTTAATATGAGCATATTCTTTAGCCCAACAATATCCCTTCAAAGCATATTCTTTAGCAAATTATTTTCAAAGTTTTAAATTTATTCGGTGGTTTGCCCAGAATTTTTAAGAATACAGTACAAAATAATGGGAGTATTGTTTTGTGAATAGCAAATTTAAGTAGATGTGCACAGTGCCATCATGTACAATTTAGCACACAGAACCCTTCTGTTTGTGTGTGTAGGTGTTTATTGGAATGTTATCCAATATATTTCTTATTGAGGATTGCATTAACGCCACCAGTCTGAAGAAATTCTAGCACTCTTAAACAATAGGTTAGAATAAATTTAATGTTTGTGAAAGTGAAAAATTGGAAACAAATGTAGAGCTAATGAAGAATGAATAAATAAGTTGTGCCATATGTGTAGAGTAGAATATTATATGCCAGGATCTGACGAACTACAGCCTGTTTGTCAAATTTAGCCCACTACCTTTCTTCATAAGTTTTATTGAGACGTAGCCAGTAATTCTTTTCATGTATTGTCTATAGCGCTTTTATCCTAAAATATTCACTGTCGAGGCCTTTACAAATAAAAGATTGCTGACTGCTGCTATGTAAAAATGATTAACATGTAGTTACATGTGTTGACATCATTAAATCACCATACTATAATATTTATAGCAAAAAAGTCGCAGAATAATGTACCATTTTAAATAATTTGAGACCATTTGAAATAGTGTGTGTGAGTGTGTATAATCTTAATGTGAAAAACATGCATGTGTTAATTTTCTATTGCTGCATAACAAATTATCACAAACGAAGTGGCTAGAAACAAAATGCATTTGTTCTCACTCACATTTCTGTAAGAAATATGGGCATGGCATGGCTGAGCTCTCTTCTCAGTGTCTCACAAGACTGGAATCTAGGCCAAGGCTAGGGTCTCATCTGTGGCTTGAGGTTCTCTTCCAAGCTCCTTCAGATGGTTGGAAGAATTTAGTTCCTTGTATTGTACATCTGAGGTCTCTGTTTTCTTGCTGCCTGTTAACTGGGTCACCCACAGCAACTAGAGGCTGTTTAGAATTTTGCTAGAGGAGTTCATTTCCACTTATGGCTTCCTCCATCTTCAAAGCCAACAATAGAGAATCCTCCCCATGTTGACTGTCTCTCACACTTTGAATCTCTTTTTCAGAAACAGTTCTTTTAGGAACTCTCTGATTAGGTCAGGCTATTTGAGAATAAGCTTTCTTTGTTAAGGTAAGCTGATTTGGGATCTTAATTATATCGGCAGCATTCTATTACAGCAACACCTAGATTAGTGTTTGATTGAATAACTGGGAGAAGATGTGTGTACAACAGCGATGGGGGAATCTTAGGAGCCATCCTAGAATTCGGCCTGTCAATGCATGGAAAAAATAAATACCGTTTAATAATATTACTTACTTCAGAAGTGGAGGGAAGCAGACATATTTATTCCAAAAGGTACACAAATGTCTTGAAACATACTTGTAATATTTTCTTCTCTCAACAAAATTGAAAGCAAATATGGCCACTTACTAAAATGCAATTATACTCTATATTTAGTACATAGATGTACATTAGGGTATTACTTATATTTTCATATATTTGAACTTTTTCAATTGAATAAAAAATTTATTTGACTTGAAGTTTCACTTCAAATCCCTCCTTTCAGCTGAAGCATTCTTCAACATTTTCTTCATTCTTGCACTTTCACAATTCTCTTACAGTTAATACCATCTTTCTTGAGTATAACATTACATGCCATAGAACGTTTTGTGCAATTTACATGCATCAACACTAATCAATACACAAAACCTGTAAGAAAGGTAAGAATATCTATTTGAAAAGAAAAATGTGTGGCTAAGTAAGTTGAGTTTCTGATATTCTTACAATTGGATCCATCTGGCTGAATTGAAACACTTCGTATTTTTTTACTCCATCTAACGAGTTCTTCATTGTTAGTGCAAACATCTTTCTTGTCACAAAACTCTAAATTCTTAAAGAAATACATCTTTTATGACCCTCAGCCTCTAAACAGTAATATTTATAGAGTATTTTCTCTTAAAACAAATGCTTGAATTGATTAAATGAAGATGAATTCCTAGCACATCAGATGAGAACATCCAGTAAAATATTTAAATTCCTTTATAAATCTGAACAGAGTTAGTGGGGGGTGGGGGATGTGGGTTTAGATATAGAATTACATTTTGAATTTGAGTCAGTGTTAAAATTCCATTCTAATTATCATGCTTGGAGTCATGCCTACTGAGGGTTACAACTTTCCTTTAACAACAAGGAAATCCTTTGTCTTTTCTACAGGTTCACAGAGTATAGCGTTTTAGCTCTCACATTATCTCACTGCTTCACTAGAATTTCAAATACTTGATTCTCCTTAGAAACAAATGTCATGGTATTAACTGTATATATTAATAACAATACATAATATATAATACAATTTTTTGAAGCATCAGAACTTCCAAACAGCATACTAAAACTCATGTCCAAAATGTGTTAACTATATATATATACACACACACATATATAGTTTTATATATATATATATACACACATATACACACACACACACACACAAACACACACACACTTATGTAGTATTCCCTCATTGTACATCCATGGGTCATACTTTCCAAGACCTCCAGTAGATGCCTGAAACCAGGGATAGTACTGAACACTATATATATACTATACTATATATGTGTATATATATACTATATACTATATGTGTGTATATATACACACTATATACTATATATGTGTATATAGTATATACTATATATACGTATATATAGTATATACTATATATACATACACATATATAGTATATACTATATACGTGTATATAGTATATAGTATATATGTATATTTAGTATATAGTATATATGTATACACAGTATATACTATATATGTATATACAGTATATATGTATATATACTATATCCTATATATGTGTGTATATACTGTATACTATATATGTGTATATATACTATATACTATATAGTGTATATATACACTATATATACTATATACTATATAGTGTGTATATACTGTATATAGTATACAGCATATATACTATATACTCTATAGTATATATGTATGTATATATGTATATATGTATATACCATAAAGTATATATAGTATATATACTATATACAGTATACTGTATATAGTATATATACTATATATACTATACATTATATACTATAGAATATACTATATATACTATACATTATAAATGTATATATAATGTATACTATATAGTGTATATATACCATATACGATATAGTGTATAAACACTGTATATACTGTACTATATATAGTATATACTATACTATATACACTATATAGTACTATATATACTATACACTATATAGTGTATATATACTATACACTATATAGTGTATATACACTATACACACTATATAGTATATATACACTATACACAGTATAGATACTATCTATACTGTATACGGTATATATACCGTATACAGTATATATACTATATACAGTATATATACTATATATACTGTATACTCTATATATACTATATATGGTATATATACTATATATACTATATATGGTATATATACTATATATACTATATACAGTATATATACTATATATACTATATACTATGTATACTATATATACTATATATACCATATATACCATATATACCATATATACTATATATACCATATATACCATATATACCATATATACTATATATACTATATATACCATATATACCATATATACCATATATACTATATATACTATATATACCATATATACCATATATACTATATATACTACATATACTATATACTATATATGCTATATACAGTATATATATACTATATATACTGTATATAGCATATATAGTATATATACTGTATACTTATATATACTGTATATACTCTATATACATTATACTGTATACAGTATATACTATATATAGTTTAATGTATATATAGTATATATACTGTATATAGTATATACTGTATATGCTATACATTATATACCATAGTATATACTGTATATGCTATACATTATATACCATAGTATATACTGTATATGCTATACATTATATACTATAGTATATACTGTATATGCTATACATTATATACTATAGTATATACTGTATATGCTATACATTATATACTATAGTATATACTGTATATGCTATACATTATATATAGTATATATACTGTATACTTATATACTATATATTATATATAGTATATATACTGTATACTTATGTACTATATAAGTATGGCTCTGTAAACAATAAATATTTTTTTCTGCCATCTCTTCTGTTTTTTTACATAAAATAAGTCTGAGCTACATTTTCCAGGGCCAATATATGTCCTTTAGGGTTTGTCTGGGGTCTGGGTTTCTTCCAAGTGTGATATAGTCAGTCCTAAGTCCTCAATGTCCAAATGAGTGCTCAAGTTCCAGCCTGACATCTGAGTTTTCACCCAGAAGGATGAAGAAAGGATCAATAATGTCATGTAAAGTAATCCAGTTGTATTTTAATGTGGTTTCTTAGAAGTTTCTATACAATCTTTCTGCTTACACTGACTCGTCATTTTGCTATCCTATTTGCAAGGGACGTGAATAATACAGTCTTTATTCCAGGAGGCCACATGTCCAGCTCAAAGTCTGGCAATCTATTACTAAAGAAGGAGAAAGGAGATATGAGAGTAGATGACTTGCAGTTTCAACTACACATGTAAATCCAAGGCCTGGACAGATAATAAGGTGTAACTTCTACATTTTAGAGCTATAATTCTATAATCTTTGTCTATACAAACATATAAAAAATCTTCACCATATGCATATGCACACATATATTTAACCTGTCTGTCAAATTGTGAATATGAGAATCTAGCATAAAAACATAATCTTTTTGATATGCATAGCTTTTTAAAAATAACATTTCCATGAGGCATCAAAGCTTTAATATCTACAACATTCCTAAATAGGGAAAAAAATTACACATACCACAGAGCTCAGAACCTGCTATCAATTCCATTCACAGTGGCAGAATGGCTTTAATAGCAAAGACATTTATGAGTCATAAATTACCATTTATAAATGCAGTGTTTAGTGTTCATTTCAATGGACGACATATGGTCTCAACATTTCCAAATAACTTGAACTGATAAATAGGCCACCAAAGTGGTTCAATTTGTTAAAATGCTAACACATTAACTCCTGCAGAAGTTGGGCTGCAGGTTTGCATCTGAAATGCTGAGCACTGACTTTGAGATTGCAAGATGCTACCTTTGGAAACTTGGCCAGGATTTATGAAGTGGGTTTCACAGTCCATTTCCTATCATGATTTATATGATTTCTTGCAGGGAGACTTAGTGATCCATCAAGAATAACCCAACTCATTTGCCTTCATATTTCAGAATGAGACTGCCCATAACATCAACAATGTCCTACTGTTTTAATTGAACTATATCTGAGTTATATCTAGTGGACATAATTGGAGAACAGAATGTTCCAATGTATTTTAGTACAAATTACTGGAATTATTTGGCTCTTCCAAGGGGAAAGGAAAGAAGCAGAAGGGAGATGTCTTACTTATAGTTAGCATGTTTATATTAAAAATGAATTTAAAGGGTCCAATATGTGAGGAGATTTGAGGTTGTCACTTTTTTCCAACAAATATCTGAACAAACTGAAAAACAAAAATCCTCTTGAATCTATTGAAGAACTTAGGTCACAGGGAAAACTGCTGTCTCCAAAATTGGAGAGTCAAATAGACAGATACAGAAATTCAAAACTTTTCAGAATGGAGACCAACAAGCAGAAGCTTCTGAGGGAGCAACTACTGGGATAGGAAAGCTAGAACTCTAATTGACAAATTGCTGAAATCTCAGTGCAGAGAAGTCTGAGAATTGTGAAGTCCATGGACCCAGGCTTAAGGCAGTACACCCACATGTCTGTGAGTTCTGCCTCAAGGAACTCTACCAGAACTTCAAAGTGAATACTAGAGAAAAATCTCTCTATGCTTCTGGGAGGATAGGGGAAAATTACCTCTTTTGAAATAACTCAGAGAATTATGTTATTCTTAATAGGAACTATCTTCAAGAGAAGTTATTTTACCATTGCCTAATCTATTGGGGTGTTATCAGGATCTGAGTGAATTGAGGGAAGGGAATTACCCAACTGATTTTCCTCTATCCATCCATGTGGAAGAAAGGAAATGCCCAATTCCAGCCATCTCTAACCATACTGTCCCACCTAAGAGGAAAAAGACTGAAGTATGTGTGAAGTTTACAGTCTGAGCAGTCTCACTCAAACTCTGACATAATCATAGGACTACTGAATGATTCCCTTCTTCTACACCTTACTGCAATATTACTTAAGGCATATATACTGCAGTTCCTTTTACACACTACATCATGTCTGGTTACCAACAAAAAATTTCAATGCTACTAAAAGGAAAAATAACTCACAGTTTGAAGAGATAGAGCAAGCATTAGAATAGGACTCAAGTATGGAAGGAATGTTGGAATTATCAAATCAGGATATTAAAATAACTGATTAATATGTAATGTTTCTAAAGGAAAAAGTAAACAACATGTAAGAACCAAATAGGTATTAGCAACAGAGAGGAAGAAATCATAAGAAAGAATCAAGAAGAAATGCTAGAGATCAAAAACACTGTAACAGAAATGAAGAAGGATCTTGAATGGTTCATTAATGACTGGATACAGCTGAGGAAAGAATCTCTGAAATTGAAGATGTATCAATAGGAATGCAAAACTGGAAAAAGAAAAAAAAAGAGAAAGGATAAAATAGTTAAAATATCCAGGAATCGTGGGACAACCAAAAATGGTGTAACCTACATGTAACGGGAAGACCAGAAAGAAAGGAAAGAGAAAAAGAAACAGAAGAAATAGTTGAAACAGTAATGATTGAGAATTTACCCAAATTAATGTCAGATATCAAATCAAAATTCCAGGAGTCTCGCAAAACACCATGCAAGATAAATGCCAAAATGACAACAACAAAAAACAATCAACCAATCAACCAACCAAGAAACAAAAAAATCTACTTACATATATATTTAAATTCCAAAAAATCAAAAACAAAAACAAAAATCCTGAAAAGTCCAAGGGGAGTTGGGAAATATCTTACCTTTGTAGTAGCTAAGTTAGAATTGCATCCGTTTTTGCTCAGAAACTATGCAAGCAAGAAGAGAATGAAGTGAAATATTCTAATTTAAATACATTTTTGCTGTAGTCTTGAACAAATTTCTATTTGATCAACTAAGAATAAGAAAAAAATTAAAGTTTTTTAAAAAGATATAAGTGTATAAGTGCAATGAAAGTATATATAAGTATATAAATAAAATGACAGTAATGACACAAGAAATGGGATGGAAGAATTAGAAATATTTTATTTTCATAAGGTACTTGAACTACCTGTGAAGCAGTATAGTGTTAATTGAAAGTAGACTTAGACTATTTTTAAATTAAATGTATATTACAAACGCTAGGGTAACCACTAAAAACATTTTTAAAATTATAATCAAAATGCTAAAAAAGGAGAGAAAGTAGAATTATATAAAACGCTCAATGAAAACTACAAAAAGCAGAAAAAGAGTGGAAGACAAAAATAAGGACAAGGGCAATGACCAGAAAACAGTAACAAATATGGTAGACATTAATCCTATTATTTGAATAATCAATTTAAATATCAATGGTCTTAGTACGCCAATGAGCAGGCAGGGATTATCATAGTGGGTCAAAAAATACAATCCAACTATAAGCTGCTTAGAATAAATCCACTTTAAATAAACAAACAAATACATTAAAGGTTAAGGGATAGGAATAGAAATAGCATGCTGACATTAATAAAAAGAAAGCTGAAATGATTATATTAATTGTAGACAGAACAAACTTCAAGAAAAATTATTGGGGCAAAACTGGAATACTACAAAATTATAAAGGGATTAATTCTCCAAAGAAACACAAGGACTCTTGATGCGTATGTTCCTTACAACAGAGTCTCAAATACATGAGCAAAAAAACTGATAGAAATGCAAGGAGAAACAGATGAATCTCTTAATACAGTCAGAGACTTGAACACTCCTCTACTGCTAATAGATATAGCCAGGAGGCAGCAGATTAGTAAGTACCTACTAGAACTTAACAGCACCATCAATGAACTGGATAAAATTGACACCTATAAACGACTTTATCCAACAACAGCAAAATAAACATTCTCCTCACACTCACAATAGCTTTTCAATTAAACTATGTCAATAATTACTTTAAATGTCAATGATTTCAATATGCCAATTAAAAGACAGATTTTGGAATTCTCACCAAGATAAACCATATCTGGGGCCATAAAACACACTTCAACAAGTTTTTTTTTAATGTAAATTATACAATATCTGCTCTCAAGCCACAATGAAATTAAACTAAAGATTAATAACAGAAAGATGGTTAAAAAACTGTAATATACTTAGAGATTAAACATAAATTTTCTAAATAACACATGGGTAAAAGAAGAAATCTGAAAAGAAATTTTGAAAAATTATAAACTAAAGGAAAATGAAAACACAACTTATCAACATTCATGGGATATAGTGAGAGCAATACTGAGGATAAATTTATACACTGAATGCATGCATATATTTAAAAAGAGAAATATAAAAATAAATCAGCTAAGTTTCCATCGTAGGCAACTAGAAAAAACAAAAAAGAGCAAATTAAATCCAAAGTAAGCAGAAGAAAATAATAAAATCTAGAGCAGTAATCAATGAAAGAGAAGACAGCAAAAGAAAAGAGAAAATCAATAAAACCAAAAGCTGATTCTTTGAAACAATCAATAAAATTTATAAGATTCTAGCCAGGCTAACTAAAAAAAATAGAAGACACAGATTACTAATACTAGAAATAAAAGGACATTACTATAGATCCCATGGACACTAAAAAACAAATAATAAAGAAATACTATAAAGAACTTACACACACAAATTTGATAACTTAGATAAATGAACATATTTTGTGAACTGATCTAAAATTCACACAAGAAGAAATAATATGAATAGGCCTGTATCTCCTAGAGAAATATTCAATAATTAATACTGTTCCAAAAGAGATAGCAAAAGGCTCAAATGAGTTCACTGGTGAATTCTACCAAATATTTAAAGCAAAAATGATACCAATTCTTGACAATTTCCTTTAGAATACAGAAGCAAAAGAAATACATTCTACTAATTCTATATGGCCAGCATTAACCTAATACCAAAACCAGAAAAAGACATTACAAGAAAAGAAAATGACATAGCAATGTCTCTCATAAACATAGATGCCAAAATATTCAACAAAATATTAGCAAAGCAAGTCCAGCAATGTATAACCATTATATGCCACAATAATGTAATTTAACCTAGGTATGGAATGCTGGTTCAACATTAAAAAATCAATTAATCTATCACATCAAGAAGCTAAAGAAAAAAATTACAAGATTATATTAATATTGTAGAAGCATTTGACAAAATCCAACTCCCATTTGTGATAAAAACTCTAAGCAAACTAAAATAGAGGGAAACTCCCTTAATTTGGAAATGGCATTTATAATAAAACCTACAGCTTACATAATAATTAATGGTGAGAAATTAGAAGTTCAGTTCAGAAATTAAGTTCCAAAACAGGACAAGGATGTTCCCTCTTATCTCTCCTTTCCATCATGCTACCGGTAGTCCTATTCAATGAAGTAAGACAAGAAAAGGAAATAAAAAGTATACAGGTTGGGAAGTAGTAATTAAAACTGTCTTTAGGCCAGGCACGGTGGCTCACGCCTGTAAGCCCAGCTACTTGGGAGACTGAGACGGAAGAATCACTTGAACCCGGGAGGTGGAGGTTGCAGTGAGCTGAGATTGTACCACTGCATTCAAGCCTGGGCAACAGAGTGAGAATTTGTCTCAACAAAAAAAAAAAAAAAAAAAAAGAAAAGAAAAGAAAAAAAACAACTGTCTTTGTTTGCAGATTACATAACCAATCACCTATGTAGAAAATCCTAATGAATCAACAACATCAAAGAAATTCTCAATAAATGATTTTAGAAATATTGCAAGATATGATGTCAATACAGAAAAGTCAGTAGCTTTCCTGTACACAGCAGTGAACAACTGGAATCTGAAATTAGAATCACAACACTATTTAAATTGGAACCCCAAAAATGAAATACTTAATTATAAGTGTAACAAAATAAGTACAAGATATATGAGAAAAACATGTGATGAAATCAATTTAGAAAGAACTAAGTAAGTGAAGAACATTCCATGTTCATGAGTAGTAGGAAGACTCAACGTGATCAAAATTTCAGTTAGTTTGAACTTGATCTATGGGTTCATATCAATTTGAATAAAATCCCAATAAGTAGTTCTGTGGATAATCAGCAAATTGATTCTAAAGTTTATGCGGAAAGGCAGATACCCAGAGTAGTCAAAACAATATTGAAAGGGAAGAACAAAGTTGGGGGACTGACACTACCCAACTTCCAAACTTAGAATAAAGCTACAGTAATTAAGCCAGTCTAGTATTGGTAAAAGAATAGATAAATATATCAATCAAACAGAATAAAGAGCCCTAAAATGGACCCATACAAATATAATCAACTGATCTGTAACAAAAGAGCAAAGGCAGCACAATAAAGAAAAGACAGTCTCTTAAATGAGTGGTCCTGGAACAATTAGACATTAATATGCAAAAAAATGAATCTAGACACAGAGCTTATGAACTTCACAAAGTTTACTCAAAATATATCCTACACCTAAATGACAAATGTAAATCTACAAAACTCCTAGAAGGAGAACTCTTTCAACTTCTAGGAGAAACATAGGAGAAAATCTAGAAATTATTGGGCTTTGTGATTGCTTTTTTGATGCAACACCAAAGGCTTGATCCGTTAAAGAAAGAATTGATAAACTGAAATTCACTAAAATTTACAATTTCTGCTTTATAAAAGACCCTGTTAGGTGAATGAAAAGAAAAACTACAGAATGGAAGGAGATATTTGTAAAATATATATTTAGCAAAGAACTCTTATCCAGTTATTCAAATAACTCTTATGAGTCAACAATAATAAAAGAACACAATTAAAATATATAAAAAAGACATTACAGATGCATCACAAGATAGATAATAAATGTATAAAAAGATGTTCAACATTATACATCATTAAGGAAATGCAAATCAAGTCAAATTAAGTCAAATGCAAATTAAGATACATACCTATTTGAATGGCCAAAATACAAAACACAATACCAAATGCTGATGCAGATGTAGAACAACAGGAAACTATTTATTGCTGGAGGAATTGCAAAATGGTGCAGCTACTTTGAAAAATAGTGGGATAATTTCTTATAAAACTAAACTTACTTTCAGCATTTGATCCAATGACCAAACTTGGTATTTACCCAAATGTGTTGAATACTTATATCCAGACAAGACCCTATACATGGATGTGTAGGGCTGCTTTATTCATAATTGAAAGCAACTAAGATATCTTTTTGTAGTCGAATGAATAAATAAACTTTGGTACATCCAGGCAATGGAATATTATTTAGTGCTAAAAATAATAAGAATATTATTTAGTGCTATCAAACCATGAAAAAAATAAAAGAAATTTCAATGCATATTACTAAATAAAAGAAGCCAATCCGGAAAGGTTACATGGTCTATGATTCCAACTATATGACATTCTGAAAAAAGCACAATGGAAACGGTAAAAAGATGAGTGGTTGCCTGTGGATAGGGAATTCGGGAAGGAATGAACAAGGGGAGCACAGAGGATTTAGGGGGCAGTGAAACTATTCTGTATGATACTATAATGGTGGATACATGTCAGCTTACATTTATCAAAGGACAGATATTGTACAGCACTGATAGTGAAGCCTAATATAAACTATAGACTTTGGGTTATAACGATGTGTTCATCGATTATAATAAATGTTCTACTCTGGTGTGGGAAGTAGATAGGGGAAGTTGAGGAATGGGTAAACAGACACTTCCTGTACTTTCTGCCTAATTTTGCTGTAAAAAAAAAATAAGCTCTAAATGCTAAGCTCTAAAAATGCTCTAAAATCATGTCTGTTAAAAAATGAATTTAGAAAGAAGGAACTGACACTTGGCAATATCTTGGAGAGAGATGTTATTCTAGCCAGCCCTATCACTTAACAATTCATTCTTCCTATGTCTACCACTAAACCTCATTTAATTTACCATCTCCTTCTGATTATCAGTTGTAACCCCCTCATCTAAATATTCTTGTCAGAAAGCCTGTGACCCACCGCACAGTTTACTTAGCCCCTTCTCCCCACCATAATCATTACATCCTGTTGTAAATGCCTTTTTCTGCTTTAGAGCACAATTTTCCCGAGGATAAGAGTCATGTTTCCTTTTCTTTATCCTGTTGCTGAGAGGTAGTGTTTAAGTTTAAACAAAAAATCATAAAACTTCAAAAGCCAAACTACTTAGATTTGAATGTCTGCTTAAGCACTGACTGCCTGCATGATGCTAGGCAAGTCATTTTATTCTCTCTACTTGTCTTCTCATCTGTAAGATGGGGATAATAATGCAACCTACTTCAGAGATGTGTTGAGATAAGTAGGAGTGATAATAAATGTAAAGTACTTAAAAGAGTATCGGATACATAATACACCATATAGAGGTCTTAGCTTTTATTATTGCCAATGTTGCACTTGGCCACAGTGTTACTTCCCCAGGGAGATGGAGAATGTCATTTTTCTTTCTTGCAAAAGGAAGGGTCTTGTCCCCTGCTAAAAAGATTATATGCATGTGATGAGGCGCATTTGTGGAGACAAGGACTTTCCCTGCAGCCTTGAAACCACATTACTGAGAGAATTTTTTCTATCTTCATTTCTAACTCTTTGACTTTGCCCTGACCTGAAGATTTGAAAAGAGATTAAATTTGTCACAGCCCAGTATTCTCTTCTTCCCAACCCAAAGTCTAAATTGTTTATAATGGTCTGCTCTTGTAAAAAAGAAATCACTTCATATGTTCAGATTTCATCAAGCGGTTAGATGTGGTTGCTTCCAGCTGTGATGGACAGAAGCAAGAAAATTGTAGATGAAGAGAGGGGTCTGAAAAGTCATAGACAAACAGAGTTCTTGTATAAGAGATCATGTGCTTGCTGTGTTCAAACCCCAGGGCGGTAATTCAGATCACAGGTGGCTATGGGCAGGAGAAATATGACCCTGAAAACAGAACATACAAGCAAGAGTCACGACTATGTGTCGGAGCCTCAGGTTCTAGTCTAGATGATGCTATGCATTAGTCAGGTATTCTTGAGCAAAGTCTGTTAATTCTTTGAATTAGAGCTATATTATACACAGGATGGATTTCTGAAGAGTTAAATCATGATGTGATATGTAGACAATTTAAGAACTACACAGCAAAAAGCCAAATTTGTGGCAATATTATGTTTTCTATCAAACCCATTTCTTCCTGTTTAGAAAATAGGCAGACAATTTTTTTAAATTGGGTGAACCATCTTTATGGTGACTGTATCAGCATTTTCCAGAGAAAGTGAACCAATAAGAGACATATACATATATTCATACATATATGAATAAGAAATTGGCTTATATAATTACAGAGGTTAGCAAGTCCTAAAATGTGCAGGGTGAGTTACAAGCAAAAGAACCAGGAGAGCTGATGATGGAATTCCAGTCAAAAGGCCTGAGAAGCAAGAGAGACAGTGGTATAATTACAGTCCAGAGGCTGATATGCTTGTGACCCAGGATGAACTGATATTTCCACTCAAGTCCAAAGGCAAGAAAAAGTCAGTGCTATAGGTTAAAAGCAGTTAGTTAGGAGTAATCCTCCCTTACTTACAGGAGGATCAGCCTTTTTGTTTTGTTTTGGCATTCAGCTGATTAGATGAGCCTCACCCCCATTAAGGAGAGCACTCTGCTTTACTTGGTCTACCAATTCTAATGTTAATCTCATCTGGAAACACCCTCACAGACTCACCCAGAATAATGTTTGGCCAAATGTCTAGGCACCTCATAGCCCAGTCAAGTAGTGGACACATGATATTAACGATCACAGAGACTAAAATAATAATAATAGCAATGTTGTTATTATAATAATTATAATTTTAATTGCTCTCTTTCAGAGTGTTTGTCTATATGTTCATGTAGTCCATATATATCCCAAATGCCTTCTAGCTCCACAGCCATCTTCCATGTAGCTAGAATTTATTTCTGTCCATTCAGTTTCATTATCTGATGTTAAATAGGATATTTCTAAAGAAAAGCTTTACATGAAGCCACTAACCTTTAATCTACTCCAGGCACTTTGTATCATCTACCCTCTTCTACATTCTCCCAGCCCCAGTCTTCTGCCTGAGGTCTATGTGGACACAACTTGCCACTGTCATTGCCTATCAACAAGATATTCATATAATAGTATTAGTTTCTGGTTCCGAATGTCTCAAACTTTCTACCTAGGAAACGCTAAAGACTCTGCCAAAAGACTCTTAGAGCTGATAAATAATGTCAGTCAATTTCAGGATGTAAACTCAATGTACAAAAATTAGTAGCATTTCTGTACGTCAATAAGTTTCAAGCTGAGACCCAAATCAAAAACACAATCCCATTTACAACAGCCACCAAAAAAAAAAAATAGATAGGAATATGTATTTTATGTATGTATATGTAGTTCTGTATGTATGTAGTTATTTATGTATATGTAGTAATATTCATACATATTTTATGTATGTGTATGTAGTTCTGCTTGTAGAAATATTTTACCTTCTTGGACAGAACAAAACACTATTGAAAGTGAAGTAGAAAGTATAAAGGGTAAAACGTCAAAAAATTGTTCTTAAATAGATTTTAAAAGTTAAGAATGCATATTGTTAGCCTTAGAGCAACCTCTGGAAATAATTAAAAGAGGTACACTTAGAAGCCAATAGGTGAGATAAGTAGAATACGAAAAAAATTTCAATAATCCTCAATGGAAACTGGAAGTGAGTGAGCATCCAAAAACAAAAGAAACAAATGGGAAAATATTAGTCAGATTGTAGACCTAAAAGGAAGTTTTATGAAAACATCAATGGAAATGCAAATGATCTAAAAACTCCACTTAAAAGGCAAGACTAATTTATGTGCTATCTAAAAACGGTAGACTTTAAATATGAAAGAACAAACATTTTGAAAGAAAAATATGAACAATGATACACCATGCAAAAGGTAAACACAACAAAGCTGTCAATCTTGTATTACTTCAGTAGTCTGCCTTATCTATGGATTCAATTTTTATGATGTTGGTTACCTGAGGTCAACCACAGTCTGAAAATATTAAATGAAAAGTTTCAAAAATCAACAATTCATACGTTTTTTATTGTGTGCTGTTCTGAGTAGTGTAATTAAATCTCATACCATACTTCTCTGTACTACCAAGGATGTGAATCATTCCTTTGTCTAGCACAACCACGTTGTATACACTACCTGCATGTTACGTTATCAAATCAAGTGTTGCAAAATATAATTTTTGTTATCAAATCAAATGTTGTAAAATATAATTTTGAGTCTAAGGATACATCACAAAATTGGTCCACTTTTTTAAATTTTGAGAGCCTATTGTCTTCATTTGAATCAACTTTTACTTTGATATGTATTATCCTGACATTTCATACCTCTCTTTTCTGTTTGTAATTTGTTCTATTTCAAATATTTCCTTTATGTTTTTCCAATATTTTATTATGAAAGTTTTAAGCACACTGAAAAACTCAATTTTACAGTCAACGTCATATGGCTACTGGTTAGATTTTACAATTAACATTTTACTAGATTTTTTTCTACAAAACCTATTGTGATCATCATTAGTATGTCATTGTGCTTGAAGATTAATTCAAGAACAATGTCTTTTTGCTACTGTTGATAATTCTAATAACATGGTATATCTCTTTTTTTTTAGGCATTTTCAAAATTTTGGAATATTTGAATGTCTCTGGTAAAATGTATGTCTGTTATGTTTAATACTATATTATTAGCTTTATTTTCCTAATATTTTCTTATCATACTTTAAGTTTTAGGGTACATGTGCACAACATGCAGGTTTGTTACATATGTATACATGTGCCATGTTGGTGTGCTGCACTCATTAACTCGTTATTTACATTAGGTATATCTCCTAATGCTATCCCTCCTCACTTCCCCAACCCCACGACAAGCCCTGGTGTGTGATGTTCCCCACCATTTTCATAATATTTTCTTCTGAAAAAAATAAAGTTGATTTTTATATGTTAACCTCCTATGCTACCTCCCTATAAAATTCAATTATTAGCTCTAAAAGTTATTTTTTATATTTTTTAGTTCATTCTATGTAAACAATCATATCATTGGAAAATAGAAAGTTTATTTTTTAATATGCTTTATACCTTTTATTTTCATTTCTTTCCTGACTACAATATCCCTTGCACAAGGTTAAATAAAAGCGGTGAAACTATTAATCTTTATCTCGTTCTCCAACATAGACATAAAAACGTTAAACATTCTATGATAAAGTATGAGATTAACTGTAGATTTTTCATTAATGCCCTTTATCAGATTAATTTTGTGTAGTTTTCTGAGATTTTGCATCATAAATATTAAATAAAAGTTGAATTTTTCAAATTCTTTTTCTACATCCATGGAAGTGATTGTTTTTCCCCTGCGTTTGTTAGTATAATGAATACTGCATTGTTTGTTTTTGAAATACTAAACCAATCTTGAATTCCTGGGATGAAATCTACTTAGTCTTGGTGTTTTATAGTTTTTTTACATGTTGCTAGATTGGATTTGATGATATTTTTGTAAAATGTTTTTACGTTTGTATTCATGAAGACTAATAATCTATAACTTCAGTTTTTGTAATGTATTTACCTGATTTGGGTATTCAGATTATGTGGACATTGTGAAAATAGTTGGAAATTGTTCTGTTGTCCTCTACGTTTTCTAAAAGTGTTTCTTTAAATTGATTTGATTCCTTTCCTGGATACACCAGTGAAACAAATGCCTGGAATTTTCTCTGTGGAAGGAATATTATAATAATTTTTTTTTATTAAACATCAGGATATTCACATTTTCTCTTTCATCTTTTTTGTCTGGTTACTTTAGGTTAGTTGTATTTCCAAAAGAAATTTAACAATTTTATTATGACAGGCACTACATAGTTTATAGTACTCTCTTATAATCCTCTTAAAATCTCTAGGACACTGTATGTTCACATATGTGGGAGCTAAGCTATGAGGATACAAAGCAGAAGAATGATAGGACTTTGAGGACTTGGGGGAAGGTTGGTGTTTGGTGAGGAATAGAAGACTACACATTGGGTAGAGTGTACACTGCTCTGGTGATGGGTGCAACAAAATCTCAGAAATCACCACTAACGAATTTATTCAGGTAACCAAACACCACCTGTTCCCCAAAAGCCTATCAAAGTAAAAATATTAAAAATTAAAATAAAAAATAAAAAATAATATCTGTAGGATATGTAGTGAAAATTTTCCTGTCGTTCATAATATTGATAATTTGTACTTGCTGTTTTTTCCTCAATGAGTCCTGCTAAGTACTTTTTGAAGAATAAAATTTCAGCTTTGCTAATTTTATTTATTGCTTGTTATTTTATTCATTTTTGTTCTTATTTTCACTCATTTCTTCTATTTATTTTGCTTTTTTTCTAGCTTCTTTTTTATTCAGCTTTTATATATAGTGTGTATATGTGCAGACTTGTTACATGGATATATTGCACCCAGGTAGTAAGGATAGCACCCAGTAGTTATTCAACTCATGCTCCTCTCCCCCATCTAGTAGTCTGCACTGTTTATTGTTCTCATGTTTATGTACATGGGTGCTCGGTGCTCGGTGTTTAGCCGTCACTTATAAGTGAGAATATGTGGTGTTTAATTTTCATTCCTGTGTTAATTTGCATGAGATTATGGCCACCAGCTCCATCCATGTTGCTTCAAAAAACATAATTTCATTATATTTTATGGATGTACAATATTCCGTTGTGTGTATGGACCACATTTTATTGAACAACCCACCACTGATGAGCACCTAGGTTGATTCCATTTCTTTGCTATTGTGAATAGTGCAGTGATAAACATATGAGTGCATGTGTCTTTCAGTATAACAATCTATTTTTCTTTGTGTGTACACTCAGTAATGGGAATGCTGGGTCAAATCTGTTTTAAGTGCTTTGAGAAATCTTCAAACTGCTTTCCAAGGCTACTTGCCAATGTTTGCTTTTGTTGCAATTGTTTTTGAAGACTTAGCCAAAAATTTTTTGCACCTAGTTTGAGAAGAGTATTTTCTAGATTTTTATAGTTTGAGGTTTTGTAGTTACATTTTTAATCCATCCTGAGTTAATTTTTGTACATGGTAAAAGATAAGGTCCAGTATCATCCTTCTTCTTATGGCTAGCCAGTTAGCATCATTTATTGAATAGAGAGTCCTTTTTCCCATTGCTTGTTTTTGTCAAGCTTGGCTAAGATCAGACGGTTAAGTGTGCAGCTTTATTTCTAAGTTTTCTATTCTGTTCCATTGGCCTATGTGTCTGTTTTTGTACCAGTACCAGGCTATTTTGGTCACCACAGCCTTATAGTAGAGTTTGAAGTCAGGTAGTGTGATGCCTCCAGCTTTGTTTTTTTTGTTTTTTTGTGTTTTTTTTTTTTTTTGCTTAGAATTAATTTGGCTATTTGGGCTCATTTTTGGCTCCATATGAATTTCAGAATAGTTTTTATTTTCTAATTCTGTAAAAAATTATTTTGGTGGTTTGACAGGAATAGCAATGAATCTATAAATTGCTTTGGGCAGTATGGCCATTTTAATGATACTGATTCTTCCAATCCATGAGCATAAAATGTTCTTCTATTTATTTGTGTCATCTCTGATTTCTTTCAGCAGTGTTTTAGAGTTCTTCTTGTAGAGATCTTTCCCTTACTTACTAACTGGATTCCTAGGTATTTCATTTTCTTTTTGCTGTTGTAAATCAGATTGTGTTCTTGATTTGACTCTCAGCCTGGACATTATTAGTGTATAGAAATGCCACTGACCTGGCCAGGTGTGGTGGCTCACACCTGTAATCCCTGCACTTTGGGAGGCCCAGGTGGGTGGATCACCTGAGGTCAGGAGTTCAAGACCAGCCTGACCAACATGGAGAAACCTCATCTCTACTATAAATACAAAATTAGCCGGGCATGGTGGTGCATGCCTGTAATCCCAGCTACTCGGGAGGCTGAGGCAGGAGAATCCTTGAACTCAGAAGGCAGAAGTTGCAGTGAGCCGAGATCACGCCATTGCTCTCCAGCCTGGGCAACAAGAGCGAAACTCTGTCTCAAAAAAAAAAAAAAAAAAAAAAAAAAAGAAATGCCACTGACTTTTATACATCCATTTTGTATCCTTAAACTTTACTACAATCATTTATCAGTTCTAGGTGCCTTTTACTGAAGTCTTTAGGATTTTCTAGGTAAAGAATCATATTGTCAGTGAAGAGAGATATTTTGACTCTTTAGCTATCTGAATGCCGTTTATTTCTCTCTCTTGCCTGCTTGTAAGAGGAGGTGTCAGCTGGGCTTCCTGGGTCGAGTAGGGGCTCAGAAAGCTGTGAAACTCACTCATTTCCTGCATCAGGACTTACTTTCGTCCTGGATGAATAATATTGACGATACATGCTTAAAATATTCCTAACATCAGAATTTGTGCCTGTGTTTTCTTCCCCAAGAAAGCTATAAACAGCGAAAATTTTGTTGTAAGCTTCCCTGTGTCCTCTCTCCCTCTCTCCCTTCCCCCTCCCCTGAAACTAAAAGGAATGTTAAAAGCCTGTTTTTCTGTGACCAGCATACCTTGTCTATGCTCCCAATTCCAATTCCTTGTAAACACAATTTGTAAAATCCTGTGAGATCCTGTCTCCTTTGCCATGCCGCTGCAAGGTAATAAAGTAGATAAAACTTAAGTTACAATTCCGGTTTTCCTCAAGATCTGAGACATGTTAATTGTCTTTGTTTCTTGCTCTGGTAACATCTTCCCGCTGCACGTATTTCCAGCCTTAAAGAGTTTAAAAGGTGATCAAAAAATCTAACACTGGCTACCCGCTCGGGACCCCTTCCACGCTGTGGAAGCTTTGTACTGTCACTGCTTAATAAAGTCTACAGCCTTTTTTCTCTTGGTCTCATCCGTGTCTCTCTCTCACTGTGGGCTACCGCCACACCAAATCTTTGGCGTGGCTAAGGCAAGAAACTTTAGCGTTACACTTGCTCTGATTAGGACTTCCAGCACTATGCTGACTGAAAGTGGTGACAGTAGTCATCCTTGTCTTTTTCCATTTCTCAAGGGGATTGGTTTCAGCTTTTGCCCATTCAGTATGATGTTGTCTGTAGATTTGTCATATATGGCTTTTATTATATTGAGGTATTTCCCTTTGATGCCTAGTTCATTAAGTGTTTTTCATTATGAAGCGTTATGGAATTTTATTAAAAGCTTTTTCTGCATCTTTTGATATAATCATGTTTTTTGTTTTTATTATGTTTTTGTGGTGAATCACATTTATTGATTTGTGTATGTTGAACCAGCCTTGCATTCTATCAATAAAGCCTACTTGATCATGCTGTATTAACTTTTGATGTGCTCCTAGATCAGTTGTTAGTATTTTGTTGAGCATTTTGGCATCTATGTTCATTAGGGATATTTGCCTGAAGTTTTCTTTTTTCATGTGTATCTGCCAGATTTTAGTATCGTATCAGGCTGATACTGGCTTCACAGAATGAGTTAGGGAGAAGCCTCCTTCCTTAATTTCTTGGAAAAGTTTCAGTAGGATTTGTATGACTTCTGCTTTGTATGTCTGATAAAACTCACCTATGAATCCATCTGGTCCAGGATTTTTTGGGTTGGTAGATACTTTATTATTAATTTAACTTCTGAGCTCAATATTGGTCTATTTGAGATTTCAATGTCTTCCTGATGCAATGTTGCAAGGTTGTATTTCCAGGAAATGACACATTTCCTCCAGATTTTCTAATCTGTGTGCATAGAGTTGTTCGTTGTATTCTCTGAAGCTCTTTCATATTTCTGTGGGATCAGATGTAATGTCATCTTTGTAATTTCTGACTTTACTTATTTGGATCTTCTTTTTTTTTCTTTGTTAATCTAACTAGTGGTCTATCAATCTTGTTTATTTTTCCAAATGGAGAACTCTTAGTTTCAATGACTCTTTATACTGATTTTTGCATCTCAATTTCATTCAGTTCTTCTCTAAATTTAGTTACTTATTTTCTTCTGCTAGCTTTGGGTTGGCTTCTTTTTTTTTCTAGTTCGTTTACATGCAAAATTAGATTGTTATTTTGAGATCTTTCTAACTGATTGATGAAGGCATTTAGTGATAGAAACTTTCCTCTTCACGCTGCTTTAGCTGCATCCCAGAGATTTTGGCAAGTTGTGTCTATATTTTCCTTAATTTCAAAGAATTGTTTGATTTCTGCCTTACAATGTTCACCCATGAGTTATTCAGAAGTAAGTTGTTTAATTTCTATGTATGTGTATAGTTTTGAAACATTTTCTTGATATCAATTTATATTTTTATTGTACTATGGTCTGAGATTATGCTTTGTATGACTTCTATTTTTTTAATTTATTTAGACTTGCTTTATGAACAAACATGTGGTTGATCTTAGAATATGTTTTATGTATAGATGAAAAGAATGTATATTCTTTGGTTGTTGGGTGGAAATTCTGTGGATGTCCATTATATCCAACTGGTTAAGTGTTAAGTTTAGGTCCAGAATTTGCTAGTTTTCTGCCTCAATGATCCGTTTCATACTGTCAGTGGGGTTTGAAAGCCTCTATTATTGTGTTGCTGTCTAGGTCTTTTCATAAGCCAAGAAGAACTTGTTTTATGAATCTGACTGCTGGGTACATATATATTTAGAATAGTTATGTCCTCATGTTGGATTGGACCATTTAACATTATGTAATGACCTTCTTTGTCTTTCTTAATTTTTATTGATATAAAATCTGTTTTATCTGATGTAAGAATAACGACTCCTGCTCTTTCTTGTTTTTTTGTTTGCATTGTAGATCTTTCTCCATCTTTTTACTTTGAGCATGTGGGGTTTGTTACACATGAGATGGGTTTTTTGAAGACAGCAGATGGTTGAGTCTTGTCTTTTTATCCATTCCGTCACTCTATGTCTTTTAAGTGAGCATTTAGTTCATTTACATTTAGTGTTAGTACGGATATGTGTGACTTTTATCCTGTCATTGTGTTGTTAGCTGATTGTTATGTGGACTTGATTGTGTGATTGTTTTATATGGCCCGTGGGCTATGTGTTTAAGTGTGTTTTTGTGGTAGCAAGTGTCATTCTTTCAGTTTCACGTTTAGCATTCCCTTAAAGACATCTTGTAAGGCTGGTCTATTTGAGATGTATTACCTCAGCATTTGTCTGAGAAGAGTTTTATTTCTCCTTCACTTGTCAAGCTTGTTTGGTAGGTTATAAAATTCTTGTTTGGAATTCCCTTTCTTTAAGGATGCTGAAAACAGGCCCCCAATTTCTTCTGGCTTGTGAGGTTGCGAGATCTGCTACTAACCTGATGGGGTTCCCTCTGTACATGACTTGACCCTCTCTCTAGCTGCCTTTAAGACTTTATTTTTTTGCCTTGAAGTTTGTGAATCTTATGACTATAAGCCTTGGGGATGTTGGGCCTGAATAGTGTACAGCCAGTCAATATTAGAAAAATTTTTGTGGACTAGATCCTTAAATACATTTGTCAAGTTGTTTATTTTTTCTCCTTTGTTCTCAGCAACGTCAATAAGTCATAGATTTGGTCTCTTTATATAATCACATATTTCTTGGGGGTTTTGTTTATTTAAAAAAATTCTCTTTTCCATATTTTTGTCCAACTGAGTTGATCTGAAGAACCAGTCTTCGAGCTCTTAGATTCTTTCTTCAGCTTGTTTTATTCTGCTCTAATACTTTTCATTATATTATGAAATTTTTGTGGTGACTAATCTAACTTTTGAATTTTAGTTTTTTTTTTTTTTCTTGAAATGGCTATTTTGTCTTTCAGCTCTTGGATAATTTTACTAGATTCTTTGAGTTCCTTGGATTGGGTTTCAACTTCCTTCTGAATCTTGATGAGTTTCATTGCCATCCAGATTCTGAATTTTATGTCTGTCATTTCAAACTGGTTAAGAACCATTACTGGGGAGCTAGTGGACGTCTTTGGAAGCAAGAGGACACTCCACGTTTTTGAATTACCAGTGTTCTTGAGCTTGTTCTTTTTCATCTGTGGGGTTGTGGGGGTGGGGATTGTTGTTCCTTTAACTGTGGTGTAATTTGAGTATAGTCACTTGGCTTCTTTCTGGATGCTTTAAGAGGGCCAAGCCTCTGCCCAGGGTGTTTATTTGTGGCTGAATTCTTGCCCTGGGTTTCACATGGAGGAATTTTATGAAGATATTCTTGGTGTTGTAGTTTGGTTTGTGATCCAGTAGACGGTGCTTAAGAGTAATGGCTAGTGGATAGGCTCTTGGCCACATGGCAACTTCGTATTTCCTTATATTTGTAGCCATGGTCTGTGGTGCGTGGAGAGAGGTTAAACCCTCACCAGGTCCACTCGTAGGACTAGCGAGAGCCCCCTCCAATCACTGGCAATGTACCCACAATTCTTTTGTTAGGTATTTCAGGCTGCTGTGCTCCCTTGGGCAGAGGCTATGGCAGGAATATAGACCACACATTTTCCAGGCTGACCCTGCAGAGGGAGACATGCTCCACTCCCAGAGCAGCCCGAAAAACTGCAGGACTCACCACTCTCAGTGTTCTGAAAGTGTAGGCTCCTCTCCTGCTCAGGTGCTGGCCACAGATCTTAGCTTGGCATTCTCAAACTGCACCTTAGCTCTGGGGTGAGCTCAGGCTTTTTGTTCCTTTCTCAGCTTGGGGGTAGCAGAGGCAGGAACCTCCTCAGCAACAATAGCAGAGGTCCTCTCAGTTGTCTCTGGAAGTTCCACCCCAGAGAACACCAAGCCACTGCCAATCAGAGTGATCAGCTGGTGTGGGGTGGCTGTGCTGTGTGCCCAAGGTGCTATGGTGTTGGGCCCTGCCTGGTAAAGATCAGGAGGTCAGAGTCTTACAGGAAAGACAGTCTAGCCTCTTCTCCATGGGGCTGCTGCTGAAAGTGCAGCCAGGGCAATCAGGATCTTGGAGTGTTCAGCCAGGGTTGGGGTGGCTGAGCTGTGGCCCCAAGCCAGGGGAGGTAGGAAAAGCAAGGGAGGTAGAGGCTTGCAGGGAAGACAGTCTGGCCTCCTTTCCATAGGATGTCCACTGCCTTCTATAGGCATGTGGTATGGTTTGGCTGTATCGCCATCCAAATCTCATTTTGAATTGTAACTCCCACAATTCCCACATGTCATGGGAGGAATGAGGTGGGTGGTGATTGAATTATGGGGGCGGGTCTTTTCTGCATTGTTCTCATGATAGTGAATGAGTCTCATGAGAGCTGATGGTTTAACAAATGGGAGTTTCCCTGCACAAGTTCTCCTTTTGCCTGCTGCTGTCCATGTAAGATGTGACTTGCTGTTCCTTGCCTTCCACCATGATTGTGAAGCTTCCCTAGCCATGTAGAACTGTAAGTCCAATAAACCTCTTTCTTTTGTAAAGTGCCCAGTCTCAGGTATGTCTCCAGCAGCAGCATGAAAATGGACTAGTACAGCATGCAAAAGCAGTCAGACCCTTTGTTCCCTC
The DNA here is from genome assembly GCF_029281585.2 of Gorilla gorilla gorilla. Classification (NCBI taxonomy): domain Eukaryota; kingdom Metazoa; phylum Chordata; class Mammalia; order Primates; family Hominidae; genus Gorilla; species Gorilla gorilla. The sequence goes on from NC_073241.2 coordinate 73,321,189, forward strand.
CCTAGCCTGGGAAGACCAATGGTGGGTACCACTGTGGTGGCAATGACAGAGAGCCTGCCAGTTGTTTCTGTTAGCTCTACCCCAGAGAAATGCAGAGCTGCCACCAAGTGATCAGGCCAGGGTGGGGCAATTGTGCTGGTGGCCCATGCTGGGAGGCTCTGCCCAGTGAGAAGTAGCAGGGGGGCAGCATTTGTAAAATAATCAGGCTACTATTCCCTATATCAGCTGTGGTGTGTTGGAGGAGCTCTTTGCTCCCTCCCCAGCCTGAGGGCAGCAGGGATGGGCAGTGGTAATCACAACAGGCCGGTCAGTTACCTCCGGGAACTCTAACCCAGAGAAACAGAGTGCCAGAGACCTGCTGGAGTGCTGAGGAGGAGATGGGGTGGCTGCACTGGCGTCCCAGGGCAGTTTGCCTTGCCTGGTGAGGTGCAGCAGAGGCAGACCCTACAGTTCGTCAGTTCCTCAGCACCACGGATACAGCCCCTATCCTATGGGCATAGGAGAGAGCCTGGCCTCCCTTTTTGGCAGGATTATTGAAGCTGGTTTATTGGACTTACAGTTCTACATGGCTGGAGAGGCTTCACAATGATGGTGGAAGGGTACTCAGGGATCTAACGCCCACAGGGTCCCACATGGGCCTGAGCAGCAACTCTGCCCAGACCCCAGGTAACTCTCTGTGTCAGTCTGGAGGCGTGGGGAGGTCATGGGAGATCTCCTGTGCCCAGGATTGCAGAGGTCCATGGCAGAAGTGTGGGTCCCTGGGGGCTCTCACTTTTTTACCCTTGCGCCCTGGTAGGAAGCCTTCCCTAGATCGGCACCAATACCTGGTGGGCAGCTGTCCTGCCTTGCTCTTGTCTGCTCTCCGTGGGTCACTACTATTTCCTTGATGAATCCTAATGTTGACTCCTGGATGATCTACTTGAATAACTACTGCTTACTCCCCATTTTGTCTCCTCTCTGTGAAAATGATACACCATAGCTGCTTTTATTCAGCCGTCTTGGCACTGCTCCTTTCTGCAGTTTCATTAGATGGCAGATAGGTTTTTTATTTCAAGTTTTTCTCTTTTCATATTATAGACATCAGAGGTACAATTTTTCCTTTTAGCATAGCTTTAACTGCATCCCACAAATTTTTATGTGTATTTTATTATTATTTAATTTGATTATTTTCTAATGGATTTAAGAGTGTATTGTCTTATTTCCAAATACTTGAATGTTTCTAGATATCTTCCTGCTGTTGAATAGTAATGTAATTGTTCTGCGGTCAGGAAATATACAGTTGAGCCTTGAACAACATGAGTTTGAACTGCACGGGTCCACTTATATGCAAAGTTTTTCTCAATAAATATATGGGAAATTTTTTTGGAGGTTAATGACAATTTAATAAAAAAACTCACAGATAATCTGTGTAGCCTAGACATATTTAAAAAAAAAAAGTAAGGTATGTCAGGAATGCATAAAATATATGTAAAAACTAGTCTATTTATTATTTACTACCAAAAAATGTACACAAATCTATTATAAAATGTTAAAATTAAAAATAAAAACTCACAAATACTTATAGACTATACATGGCATCTCTTGACTACATGGTAGTCAAGAGAAGTGTAAACAAATATAAAGTTGCATTAAATCATAATTTCATAAAATTTACTATAATATATACTGTACTACAGTAATAATTTTGTAGCCATGGCCTGTTGCTATTGTAGTGAGCTCAAGCAGTTCGTCTCTCCAGTAAATTGTGTGCCACAGTAAAAAGTGATCTCTTGCAGTTCTTGCGTATTTTTAATTATATTTAAAGCAACACCATACACTATAAACCTTGAATAACACCATAGGATCCACACAAAATACCACTAATGATACTGGAAGTGTTCCCAAGAAGCAGAAAAGTGTCATGACATAACAAAAAAAAAAAGTTAAATTGTTTGTTACTTCTTGTAGATTAAGGTCTGCAACTATGGTTTCCCACTATTTCAAGATAAATAAATCCAGTTTAAAGAGTTCTGTTAAAAAAAAAAAAAAGAAGAAAGAAAGAAAAAGAAATTCCGGAATATATTCCTGCAGCTATGCTAGCATGCACAAAATCCTTGTACTTTTTGTTAAATACCTTTGATACCTCTTATTTTAAATACAACTTTCGTGTGGGTGCAGCATTACTATAAGAAAGGCATACCTAAAGATTCTAATATGATTTGAGAATAAGTCATTCTATGGCAACTTAAAGCAAAACATTGGTGAAAAATCTAAAGCTGAATAATTTAATGCCAGTAAAGGATAGTTCGATATTTTTAGAAAGATATTTGGCTTTAAAAATGTCAAGGCAACAGGAGAAGCAGGCTCTGCTGACCAAGAGGCAGCAGACAAGTTCCCAGACACCATTAAGAAAATTATTGAGGAGAGAGAATGTCTGCCTAAACAAGTTTTTAATGCAAACAAAAGTTCCCTATTCTAGAAAGAAAAAAAAAAAGATGCCACAAGGACATTTACTAATAGAAAAGAGAAGTGATTACCCAGATTTAAGGCAGGAAACTATACGCTAACTACTGTTTTGTGCAAATGCAGTTGGGTTTATGATTAGGACTTGCCCTTATTTATAAAACTGCTAACCCCCATGGAAAAGATAAGCACCAGTTACCAGTCTTTTGGTTGTACAGCAAGAAGGTCTGAAAAGCAAGAAATCTTTTTCTGGATTGGTTCCATTAATGCTCTGTGACTTCTCCTGTGGAAAAGAGATACCCCATAGGCAATGTACAGAGAGTAGCAGCATATGGAAGGTTTGCATCATATTTATACTCACATTAATGACATCCTAACTAAGGGGCAAGTTATTCAGAAATAGCTAGAAAATGGGCAGTAACTTCCAGGCATTGCCATGGCATTGGTAAATTGTCATAGCACTGGTTGGAGTACCTTACGGTGATGGGCAGTAAGAGCAACAGGAGGGGCTTTAAGCACCTCTCCCCAGTTTGGGCCAGTCTTCAATCTGATCAGAAGATGAATCTGCCTGCCTCCTAGCCTCATTTCCCACTTAGAGATTAGATATTTCTCTTTAATCTTAAAGGGATTGCAGATGGGCAGAGGTCTATCTTCTGTAATTGTTTCCTAATGGTTTTATGGGCATAGGCCCTGCCTAGCGTTGCACTGGAGGAGTAAAAAAATTTCTGGATACCTGATCTAAGGGGCCCAAAGGCAGAATGTTTTTATTCTCCGGGTCGGAAGACAAGATGTATTGGAATCCTTGTACCAGTATTGTCTTTACATGGAACTGTTGTAATCTAGAAGGCAGAAACCCTTCTAAGAGATAAATCAGCAGGAGCTAAAAATTAGTATTAACAAGTTAGCTAATTAAAGATCCTAGAACAGGTAAAAAACAGGTGAGATTTGGAAGGGTATTTTTGATAGTTAACCACTATCAAAAATAGTCAACTGCTAGTTGGGGTCAGTGCCCTGGTCATATGTATGTAACCAGGTAGATTGCTCATTGATCTTTTGAATGTTAACTTCAACCTGTCTAGAGTTGTAAATATACTTGCAGAAGGTTTTATTCATAATTGCAAAGATGCTACCTTGATCAGCTAGTAAATAATCCAATGCTAGTCTGTTATCAAGGACTATCTTTGCCAAAGAGTCTAGGGACTCTTGAATTCCCTTTGCTTGACACATCAAGGGTTACCCAAGGCTCCTCTGTGGAGATAGTAAGGTGTCCAGTGGGAGCGGGAGAGGACCTTGGGCTGTGTTCTGTTCTCTTGGCCATTATGGGTCTGGGTGGCCCAGACTCCCTTTTAAGCTTGGAGCAGTTCTTTCCTTTTAGCTTTAATTTTGGCCCAGGGTTTAGTGAGTTGGGGAATCTTGTCTAGGCATCGCAGAAGTCAATTTTGCCATGTTTCCTCAGGATGGGTAACCTGGAGGCAGCAGGAGGCTTAAATACACTAACAATTGTACAGTTTGGCCAGTTCTTTTGGTTTTTGCTTCTTTCTCTGTCCTGTCCCTATTGTTGTAAAGCCCAAAGGCCATTTCTAAAAATTGCCTCATAGGGCACACTGCTGCCTTTTGTAACTTCCTCTTAATGTCAGGGACAGGCTGAGTAATGAAATGCACACCCAGGAGAAGAACTCACCTTTCTAGGGAGTCTAGGTCTGCATTAGTATATTTCCTGAGTGCCTCAAACAAGTGGCTCTGAAACAGGGTGGGATTTTTATCTTTCCCCTGAGTTATTTCTCTAAACTTGTCATAACTGTCGTTACACATTTTTAAATATTCTCTATGAAACAAGCTAGCATGTGATTGCATTTGAGACACTGGGAACCCCTCTGGTAATCCCACTGGAGGGCATCTAGATCTGGAACCACATCTCCTCCCACACAATAAATGGCATAGCCTTGATTATGAGTGACCATTCCATCTGCATGTTCATGGGCAGTACTTGGAATCCTTTCTTTTTCATCTATGGTATAAGAAGTGGATAATAAATATTTACATGTCATGCCAAGTTAAGTCAAAAGACTTGGCCAACTTAACAAACTCCTCTTTAAACATCCCTGAATTCTCTGAAAACTGGCAATTTTTTTTCCTTGCATAAAGCCAACAGAAATGGAAAAAGACACACATGCTTAAGTATTCCCCCATCTCCAACAGCCACCTCCTGTATTGAACGTAGTTTCAATTTTAGGGGCTGACAGGGGGCCCCACTCCTTTTGGTACTGGTTGGACTTATTTCCTTGGACAGTGGTATAGGCTAGGGCTTGTTGGTTAAGAGGGAGGAGTGCCTGATGATGTTAGGGTGGAATCCTGTGCTAAAGAACTGGCAAGGCTCCCCTCAGAATTGAAGGTTTGAGGAGGCTCCAAGAGGAGCATAGGCCTTCTAGGGGGAGCAGCTAAGAGGGGGTCATCTGGAATACCCAGTGTGGCTTCCTGGTTCCAGGGACTATTATGAGCTAGATACATCTTACTGCTATCCCTTAGGGTCAGGGTCCTGGCAGAGAGCTATAAAAGCTTGCACATAAGGAAATTCTCCCTATTTTTCTTCCATTTTACAAAATAACTATAATTGTAAAATAACATTATAATGTAAAGAACCATATATAGGCCAAAAGTGTTGGTTCTCCAATCTGTATTGGACTCAAATAGCATTGCAATAGAATATGAGAATTTTCTTTTTTAAACTGTATAAATTTGCTCCAATTGCCTAAAAGACACCTTAATGGCAAGTCTTCTGGGATGCTCACTATAGTCCCCGTATTTAGTAAGGATTACTGCAGGAAATTTTAGTTGGCCTAAGTCTAACAAACGCCTAGTTACTTTTTCCTTTTAAATTTACACTTTTTTCAAAGAAGTTGTAAATATAGATGGCAAAGAGTTACAAAAGTTAATGGGTAGTAGAATGATGAGCCTGAATTTCACAGAAAGTAAAGTAGAGCCTTAATTTGGGCAAAGAGGGGCCAAACAGATAGTGATCATGGAAGGGAAGAAGGGAAGGGGTGAAGAGCATTGCTCAAGGGGAGATCTCAGAGGCCCTGACTTGCTGGAGAACCTACCCAGCAGTGGAGACACTGAAAAATATGTTTGGGAAGCTGCTTATCTACCACTCTAGGTAGCTAACTGTCAGCCAAAGGGTCTGGTAACTTCCAGTGTCTTCTACTAAGATGGGCTTCAGCGAAGCAGTTTTTGGACAGAAAGGAAGACAGCACACAAGAAGGGGCCCACAACTGGCTATTCCAGAAAATAATAACTTCTAACTTCAGGGCAGAAAAGGTGAGACCAAGATTCCCTTGAGGGGGTGGGGTGTGGTTGCAACCCACTATCCTAGAGGGAATGTCAATGCTGAAAACCCCAGAGCATCTGGGCAGCAGCCAACAGCGCCAATTCCAAAAATCCCAGAGTACCTATATATTGGCCAATAAAGGTCCCCTCACCAAATGCAAAAAGTCCAGAGTACCCAACTTGTGACCAATAGTGAACCCAATGTCAAGGATCACAGAACAACCTGACTCTGTCATCCCAGGGTCAACACAATGGGAGATTTCTCACAACCAAGTGACTTACATTAAACAATTGCCCAAATATAGTTAACAGGGAGTCAAAACAAAAACAAACCAAAAACTACAAATGGAACATACATTTTATAAAATAAATAAAATATTTAAAGTAGTCTTTTCTAATTCTTTGAAGAAAGTCAATAGTAGCTTGATGGGGATAGCATTGAATCTATAAATTATTTTGGGCAGTATGGCCATTTTCACGATACTGATTCTTCCTTCCATGAACGTGGAATGTTTTTCCATTTGTTTGTGTCCTCTATTATTTCCTTGAGCAGTGGTTTGTAGTTCTCCTTGAAGAGATCCTTCACATCCCTGTAAGTTGTATTCCTAGGTATTTTATTCTATTTGTAGCAATTGTAAATGGGAGTTCACTCATGATTTGGCTCTCTGTTTGTCTATTATTGGTGTATGGGAATGCTTGTGATTTTTGCACATTGATTTTGTATCCTGAGACTTTGCTGAAGTTGCTTTTCAGCTTAAGGAGATTTTGGGCTGAGACGATGGGATTTTCTAAATATACTATCATGTCAACTGCAAACAGAGACAATTTGACTTCCTCTCTCCCTATTTGAATACACTTTATTTCTTTCTCTTGTCTGATTGCCCTGACCAGAACAGAAAACCAAACACCTCATGTTCCCACTCATAAGTGGGAGTTCAACAATGAGAACACATGGACACAGGGAGGGGAACATCACATACCAGGGCCTCTCATGGGATGGGGGACTAGGGGAGTGATAGCATTAGGAGAAATACCTAATGTAGATGATGGGTTGATGGGTGCAGCAAACCACCATGGCACATGTATACCTATGTAACAAACCTGCACGTTCTGCACATATATCTCAGAGCTTACACTATAATAAAATAAAATAAAATAAAATAAAATAAAATAAAATAAAATAAAATAAAATGGTTGGTGGAGCAATTCAATGATGTTAGAGGAGAAAAGACCAGGGGAAGTGATGAAAAGGAGGTACTTCTATTTGGGTACCTAAATGACAAAGAACTTTTAAACTGACCACATATTCACAGGCTTTTTTCCCTGGCTCACCCAATATCATCAAGAGGGTTGGGGTGGGGGTGCAGAGGGGACACTCACCTGTCCACAAAAGCCAAAATGCCATTGACCAACCTTCTCCATGGGACCCAGGTGAAGGCCTCTCCAAGTTCTTCTGGCTTAGGTGGGCTTGGCTGCCACAGGGGGCCCAGCACTAGGACTGGTGACCTGCCAGCCAGAGTAGTGGGTCTTACACAAGGCGGTAGCATTAAGAATGCTCACCTGTCCACTCAGCTCCATCACCTGCCAGGAAAGAGGATGACTCTGAAAAGAGCCTTTGGTTAGTGTTACAATTCTCTGCAGTGCTAGCAGCTCTTTGGAATTACAGCCTCAGTATTACAGCTCATGCAGCTTTCATCACTGATTGCCTCACCATCTCTCACTGACTCACCAGTCATCACCTCTCTGCTTCTCATCTTGCTGATCACAGACTGCCATCTCTCATTGTCACCTCACTGATCACCATCTCTCCTAGTTTCTCTCCTCGCTTCTCTGCCCTCCTTGCTGGATGGCCACTGATGCAGGGAGGTTCTTGACTTTACTCAGGAAAGAATTCAAGAGCAGCATTTACCCTATAGGCAGTGCACCAAGAGCTGCAACCTATGAGCGGTTTCTAGTCATATTTATACCCACTTTTAATGACGTACTAATTAAGGGGTGTGTTGTTCAGAAGTAGCTAGAAAATGGGTGATGACTTCTGGGTGTTGCCATGGCAAGGGATAGTAACTTCTGGGCATTGACGTGGTGTTGATAAACTGGCATGGTGCTGGTAGGCAGTGAGAGCAACGGGAGGTGCTTTTTGTGCCTCTTCCTGGTTTTGGTCAGTCTTCAATTTGGTCTGAAGATGCATCCTGCCTGCCTCCTACCTCAAAAGTGGTCTACTTACCTTTAAACATACTTCTCTAATTCAGCCTCTGAAGGACAGGGTCATAAGGACGTTTAAGGGTCCTTACACAGTATACTGTTTGGAAAGGATTATCAGCTCTATTAAAGAGGATCCAAATAGAACATCATGAGTATCTGGAAAGCTTCTATCATTAAAGATGACATTGTTGTTGCAGAAAAATAAAGTCTGTCAAGCCCAAAGCAATATATTCTTGCTGGAAAAACTTGTGTTCAGATGTTTTGCATGACTTCACAGGATTTACAAGAGAGCTAATCAAGACGGCGAATATGACAAAAAAAAAAAAAAAAAAAGTAAAGGAAGAAGGGTTTCAAGTTAGGGATCTTGGAGAAATTCAAGAGCTAATAGACACCACCCCAGGGGAATTAACAGAAGATGACCTGATGGAGATGAATGCTTCCGAACCAGTGCCAGATAATGAGGAAAAAAAGAAAGCAGTTCCAGAAAAGAAATTGACATTAGACGATCTGGCATAAGCATTCTCATTATTCAAGACTGCTTTGACTTTTTTCACGACACAAACCCTTCTACGATACAGGCATTGAAACTGTTGAAACTAAAGTAAATGGTGGAAGAAAGCTTGATATTGTATAAAAAAATTTAAGAAATAGCAAAAAAATAAAAACCAGTAATGACGATGTGGTTTTGTAATCTTACATCTACTCTGCCTGTCTCTCCTACCTTCCCTTTCACCTCTTCCACATCCTCTGCATTTGCCACCCCTGAAACAGCAAGACCAGCCTATTCTCTTCCTCCTCAGCCTATTCAATGTAAAGATGATGAGGATGAAGTTCTCTATAATGATCCACTTACACTTAATAAATAGTAAATGTATTTTCTCTTCCTTGTGGTTTTCTTAGTAACATTTTTCTCTAGCTTACTTTATTGTAGAATACAGTGGATTTTATATACATATATATAAAACATATATATATTAATTGATTGTGTATGTTATTGGTAAGGCTTCCAGTCAACAGTAGGCTATAGTAGTTAAATTTTGAGGAAATCAAAAGTTAAAAGTGAATTTTCAACTGCACAGAGGGTGGGTTCACCTGACACCCAATTGTTCAAGTGTCAGCTGTACTCTCTGCATTGGTTAATTGTATGTGTTAACATTAGGGGTGTTTTAAATTATATTAATACTTAAATCAGAACTTTGAGTAAACAGATTACCCTCCATAATGTAGGTGGGCCTCATTCAATCAGTTGAAGGCCTGAATAACACAATAAAAAAAATTAAAAAAATAAAAAACAGTGTTCTACTGCAAGAGGAAATTCCCCAGCATGCTGTCTTCTCACTTCATCTGCAACATTGGCTTTTCTGGGTCTCAAGCCTGCCAGCCCACCCTTTATATTTGAACTTGCCAGCCTTTGGAATGTGATACATATTTGTATATCTTAAAAAAGAGAGAATATAAATGTGTCTGTATAGAAAGAGAGAGACACATACACACATACATTATATACATATATATATACACACACACATATGTTGTATTAATCCATTTTCACACTGATGATAAAACATACCTGAGAATGGGTAATCTATAAAGAAAAAGAGGTTTAATAGACTCACAGTTCCTTGTGGCTGGGGAGGCCTCACAATCATGGCAGAAGGTGAAAGTCATGTCTTACATGGCCGCAGTCAAGAGAGAATGAGAGAAAAGCAAAAGAGAAAACCCCTATAAAATCATCAGATCTCATGAGACTTATTCACTACCATGAGAACAGTATGGGGGAAACTGCCCTTATGATTAAATTATTTCCCACTGGGTCCCTCCCACAGTGTGTGGAAATTATGGTAGCTGTAATTCAAGATAAGATATGGGTATGGAGACACAGCCAAACCATATCACATGTATGTATACATACGGAATCTATTTGTTCTGTTTCTCTGGAGAGCACTGATTAATATACTCTCTCTCATAGTTTCTCAACCTGAGCACTATTCTTTGTTGTAGAGGCCTCCTTGTGTATTGTAGTATGTTTAGAAGTTCACTGGTCTCTACATAATAAATTCTAGTAATACCCTCTCCTCCAGTTGCAACAACCAAAAATGTCTTTAGACATTGTTTAAAGTCCTCAAGATGGAGAGTGGACAACATTGTTCTTTAGTGAGAACCACTGCGCTAGATGACCTTGATCCTACTAAACATATTTAGACTTATTTTATGGCTCCACATATGTTCTATCTTGGTCCATGTACCCCGTGTACTTGAAAATAATTTTTATTCTGGGATGATAATTTTCGAGTTAGGAATATAATGTTCTGTAGAAATAAATTGTGCCAAAGTAGTGATAGTGCAATTGAGAGCTTCTTTAATTTTATAAGATCCTATCTATTTATAACCTCAATTCCTGATAGGAGAGTCTTAACACCTCCAAATATGATCATGGACTTATCCATTCCTCATTTTAATTCTGTGAAATTTTGTTTTATATATTTTTGAGAATTTCTAGCTAAAGAACATTCTAGAAGTACCCTTTTTTCATTTTAAGTATACCTCTTTGCATCATTTTTCATTGATTAAAGATTATAATATAGGCCTGTAATTTTTAACTGTCTACATGGAAGTAATACTGTACCACTTCATCTAAAACGCAGAATCCTTACAACTGTATGTCAATTAATCCATCACTAACACCATCAATTTTATGCTATGTAAAATATTAATCATGCTGTGTAGAATTACATTGGCATACATTGTAGCCCTCTACTATAATGTTTGCTTTAGAGGATCATACACATAATAAAGTAATTTTGATGAATATTAATCTTATACATTTATTCACATTTATAATTACACCATTTTAAAGAATTAACCCTTTTATTATTATGAAATATCCCTCTTCATCCCAAGTAAAAACTTGTCCTTAAAATATACTATTATAATATCAGTGTCATTTCTACTCTATCCTTCATAAACATATACATATGTTCCTTGTATAGCATGTCGTTTACCATCCATTTATTATTTTATTTTCAATTTTATGTGTCTTTTAACTTCAAGTGTTATCTCTTGCAGAGGGTAAATAGCTGAGTGTTTGTGTGTGTGTGTGTGCGTGTGTGTGTTTTACTCTTTGTGACAATCTCTTTTAATTAGAATAGTTAGCTTTGCCATTTATAACAATTACTAATTTGGTTGGATATAGAATTATTTTAATACTTGTTTTCTATTTGTCATTGCTGGTTTATTCTTTTTTTCTCCTTTTCTGCCTTCTTGTAGAATTATATTGCATTCTGTCTGTTTTGAAATTTGTTGTATTAGTTAGATTTTTATATTTTTTTCACAGTTATCTTGGAAGGCTTTATGTAGGTTTTGTGTTGGGCATAAGTTAGCCACTCATGGCATATGTAAAAACCATAAATTACTAGACATACCTTGATTATAGCAATAATCTTTTGTTAGCTCTAATATACATGAAGTTGTCACCAAGAAGTACATGGAGTGAGGCAGTAAAGCAAATAACAACTCCTGATCTTATAATTAGGTAAAATTGATCTCATTACTTAGATAAGAATACAGATTTTAAATATCCCTAAAATTAGCTCATTGTGACCAAAAATTATCAAGAAGTAGGGCAAGATAGTGACTCATCTTTTATCTTATTAATAAGCCCTTTGGTGCTAGTGGCTAGCCCTTTAAGTACAGTGGTGCTGTGTGTGGTTTTGTGATCTCATAACTCAAAGTTTTAAAATGTATAGTCTTTTCCAAAGAGCCAAAGAACATTCTAGAAGTACCCTTTTTTCATTTTAAGTGTACCTCTTTGCATCATTTTTCATTGATTAAAGATTATAATATAGGCCTGTAATTTTTAACTGTCTACGTGGAAGTAATACTGTACCACTTCATCTAAAATGCAGAATCCTTACAACTATATGTCAATTAATCCATCACTAACACCATCAATTTTATGCTATGTGAAATATTAATCATGCTACGTAGAATTACATTGTCATACATTGTAGCCCTCTATTATAATGTTTGCTTTAGAGGATCATACACATAATAAAGTAATTTTGATGAATATTAATCTTATACATTTATTCAGATGGTTACAAATTATAGCGCTCTTCATTCTTTTCAGAGGGTCCAAGTTGCCATTTGTGTCATTTTCTTTTAAAGAGCTGCTTTTAAGATTTCTTGCAATGACATCTGCTACCAAATTCTCTTTGTATTCTTTATCTGATATTTTATTTCACCTTTATTTTGTTAAAGGTGATTTCTCCAAATATAGGATTCCAAGTTGACAGGTTTTGGTATTTAAGCTTCCTCTCAGAAGCTTAAAGATGTTATTTGTTGTCTTTTTGATATACATAATTTCTTATAAGAAGTCAATGGATTTAAATTGATGTGACCCTGTTTGCAATGTATTATTTTTTTCTGTTTATTTTCAAGATTTTTTTCTTAGTTTTGGCTCCTAGTAGCTGGATTATAATATGTCAAGGTGTGGCACTCTGTGTTTCTATACAGCTTGAGGTTGCTGAGCTTCTCAAATCTATACATTTATGTTCATGACCAAATTTGAGGAAATTTTGGCCATCATTTCTTTAAATGTTTTTCCACTCCCTTTCTTTATTCTCCCTTTGCATGTCTAAATAAAGTATTTTAGATCTTTTTATATCTAAAAAGATATAAAAAGCCCTTGAAAACCATTATCCTTTTTTGGGTCTTTTTCCTTTTTCTCTTCTTCATATTGAATCATTTGTATTGATGTATCTTCAAGTTCACACACTCTTTTGTAATACTCATTTTGCTGTTAAGCTCAAGTAGTACATTTTAAAATTTCAAATGTTTTATTTTTAATTATTTGTTTCTTTCAGAGTCATTTTTGAGATTTGTTACTTTTTAATAGTAAAGTCATATTTTTCTTTGTATCTTTGAGCACAGAGAAAAGAGTTGCTTTAAAATTCTTTACAGCCCAGCGCGGTGGCTCATGCCTGTAATTCCAGCACTTTGGGAGGTTGAGGAAGGTGGATCACCTGGGGTCACAAGCTTGAGACCAGCCTGGCCAACATGGCAAAACCCCATCTCTACAAAAAAATACAAAAATTAGCCTGGTGTGGTGGTACACGCCTGTTATCCCAGCTATTTGGGAGGCTGAGGAAGGAGAATCACTTGAACCTGGGAGGTGGAGGTTGCAGTGAGCTGAGATCATGCCACTGAACTCCAGAATGAGCAACAGAGTGAGACCCTGTCTCAAAAACACACACACACACACACACACACACACACACACAATTATTTTCTGCTAGTTCCAACATCTATGCTGTCTCAGGGTTAGTCTACATTGATTGTAATTTTAAGTAGGTTGTGTTTTCCAGTTATTTGAGTATAGTCTACTTCTGAATTGTGTATTAGACATTTTGAATGATAGGCTCTGCTATAGAGAATTTGTTATAATCCTCTCAAGAGGATTAAATGGTGAATGTTCAATAATTTTATTTGTTTTGTCAAACACTTAACTTAGCTGGACTGAAATTGCAAACTCTTTTTCCTTCTGCAGGGAGTAGAACAAAGGATCTTAGTTTAGGCATTTTTTTCTTTAGCTGTGCTGTTGGTCTTCATGCCACTTATGCAAGTTTTAGTCACTGGCAAGAGACTGGGAAATTATTTATACACAGAATTTGAAGACTTTCCTCTCCAGCTTTCTCCTTTCCTGGATTTTCATCTTCAGTTTCCATTTACTGCTGTTGGTGGCTTTTACTTTGATTTTTGGTCCTACATGCCACAGAGTCTGAGTTTTCTGAGTTTTTCCTGTGTATAGTATTTGGTACAAATTGAGTTTGCCCTCAGTCTGAAAACTGTGGAGCTGGAAGACTGTCTCATTGTGTTGACTCTGGTCCAATATTTATCTCCTTCTGGTAACTCCTATATTTTCAGGTAGGTTTCGTTGTGTGTGTGCATGTGTATGTGTGTGTGTGCGTGTGTGTGTTTGCCCCAAAAGTTTGTAGTTGTTGTCTGAAGGTGCATTGGAATAAAAAGAGCCACTTATTCATGTTGGAAAAATATGTTTCCTATGTCAGTGTTCAACTCTTTCTTACTCTATCTTATTATATTCTAAAAAGTTAGTTTTCTTTTTTCCCCCCACGGGTCTTCTCTCAGTTTGATTTGAATATATCTTCTTATTAAATTTACTTATCCCATCTAATAGTCCTTGAAAGTATGGATTTAAATTCTTTGAACTAACTTTTATTCTATTCTGAGATGCTGATGCTGCTGCCTGCTTTCTCCTCCTCCTCTTCCTTATTCTTCCACTTTTTCTTCTTTTATATATGTTCTTTTATTCCATTTTCATGTTAAAAAGATTTTTTCTAATAATGTTTGCATAGTTGCCATATATTGTTTTGATCATTTTTACATTTTATTTGAGCAGTTAATCTAATGTTTTTATTTATTCTAATATACGATGATTTACTTTGCTTTGTGAAATCTCTTTGTATTATTTTTCAAGCTTTACATTGAAAACAGGAATAGTTTCTTCATTTTACACTTTTTAACCTGAGAACAGAAGGGAGAAAGAAGAGATACATACCATTAGGACAGTGTGTGCCCTTTGTTGTAGAGCCTGGTTTTATGTCTCTTTTAAAGGTTGGCTAAATATTTTCTCTACCTGCAGGAGAGTAGGAGAGGAGGGTTATCATTATCTTATGGAATAGATTAAACTGATCTTCAGATTATTTCATAACTTCACTGTGAAACTTGGAAATGGGGAGTCCTACAGGATTTTACTAATTCTGATGAGGTTATAAGAATTCTAAGTAGGAATTTCTATTTATGAGGATTTTCCTATCATTATTCAATTGACTGCTTAATCGTACAATTTCTTCTTAGTTTCAATCTGGGAGTTATTAATGAGAATTCTCAGGGTTTTCTTGATTCATTTCCATTATTTAATACCTCTTCATGAAGATAAACGGAGTAGGTATAAGGTGTGTAGCTGCCTAAGCTGCACCCAAATTTTCCATGTTATTTCCTAAACAGACACTTTTTAAAGTATTTTGTGGTATAATGTATGGTATATGATTTCTGCAGATAAATTGTTTCTCATTTGTATTTTTGTTATTCATTTTATAAGATATTGAAGGTGGGGCAAGGGAGAATTGTAGCTTTTCAGTCTGCTTACCTTTTGCCATTGCTTATAAACTTGTCTTTCTATTTTGAGTTCTTCTGTTTTTAAATCATCCTGCACTATTTTATTTAAGGGATTCTAATATCCAAATTTAGTTATATCACTTCTCCACTGAAAATTTCCAATTACCTGTATATGATACTAAAATGAGGCAACAAAAGAAAAATAGATAAGTTATACTTCATTACAATTGAAAACTTTTGCGCAGCAAAGGACACTATCAAAGGGTGAAAAGACATCCACTAGAATGGGAGAAAATATTTGCAAATTATCTATCTCATAACGGATTAATATCTAGAATATGTAAAGGAAAACTACAACTCAGCAGCTTAAAAAACCCAATTCAAAAATGAGAAAAGAACTTGAATAGACATTTTTTCCAAAGAAGATATATAAATGGCCAAAAAGCACATAAAAAGATGCCTGACATCATTGGTTATTAGGGAATCGAAGATCAAAACCACAAAAAGACATGACTTTATTCCCACTAGGATGGCTGTAATGAAAGGAAAAATAACTATTGTAGGCTACAATGTGGAGAAATGGGAACTATTGTGCATTGCTGGTGTTGCTGGTGACAACATGAAATCATGCAACTGTTGTGAAAACAGTATGGTAGCTCCTCAAAAAGTTAAACATAGCATTACAATATCATCCAGCAACTCCACTTTTAGGTATATACTCCAGTTTTATGTAATAACCAAAAGCAAGGACTCAAACAAATACTTGCATACCAATGTTCATAGCAACATTATTCATAATAGCTCAAAGGTAGAAACAATCCACAGGTTTATCAACAGATGAATGGATGAAGAATGAAATACTATCCAGCATTAAAAAGAATCAAATTCTAATATGTGTTACAACGTGGATGAATCTTGAAAACACTGAGCTACATGAAATAAACCAGATGCAAAAGCACACATTTTCTATGCTTCCACTTATATTAGGTATCTAGAATAGCCAAATTCATAGAGATAGTATAATAGAGGTTGCCAGAAGCTAGGGGAAGTGGGGAGTAGGGAGTTACTGTTTAAGTGGTACAGAAATTCTGTTTGAGATGATGAAAAAGTTCTGTAAATGAATGGTAGTAATTTTACTACAGTAAAAAATATCAAAAAGTTTCCAATTACCTATAAAAAAATCAAGGACAGTGTTCTATTCTCTTCATGACCTAGCCCTATCCTATCTTCTTGCCCTCTTTTACTGTGTCCTCCTTACCTTTTGTCCCAGATGTATGTCCAAAAACCATAGGTTCCCCAAGAACGTTGTATTGCTTCAATCTTTTGTTTATTATCTTTAAAAGAATGGTTCTCATTTTACATTACCTGTAGAGTCTAACTCACCTTCGAAACCAAATTCACATACTAATTTTTATTTAACAACGTCCGAAACATTATGCAGTATATATCTACAGGTTGAATTTATTTGTCCGAAACTGGACCACTGTTGTTGGTAAAAGCTTATTTTCCTCCCAAAAACATGTTCTTTGCATGGGTGCTGTTGATTCACTGCTATCAAAGAATATCACCTGATGAATGGAGATCAATTAAGTACCGTTACTAAAATTGTTAACTTAAAGCAAATTTCATTCTCTCTCTGTCTATAAACCTAGGCTAAATGCACCAAAGCAACTGAATAGTTGTATTTCTGGATAGTAGAGAGAGTCAATTTAAAAAAATTTCATGCACCAGGAAACAAAATGGAGATATAGAAAGAAAGAAAGAGAGAGAGAAAAAAGAATTCTGGAAGAGTTAGGTCTTTGGGAGCATTCTGTGTGACTAGTTAATCCCATTTTCCTCTTTTTGGTTGATGCCATGAGCTAATCAATGAGCTTTGCACATAGGCTACTTAGAGTTTGGTTTCTATCAGTTGCAACCAGAATGAATATTTTTTATTACTTCTCTGATATATACCTATGCCCTTCCAATATTACCTTAACAAGTTATTATTCTATGTTTAGTCTCTGTCAGGCTATGAATCCATGAAGAACATGTCCTTGCTTCTTTCATCTCACTTTCATGGAACCTGTACATTGAATTGAATTTCAAAAATAATTAGGTTTATATCTTTGAAATTGTAGTTGTTTCCCTCTAATTACAAAAGCCATCTATGTTTCTGCAGTTTAACGTAGTTCAAGAAATGCATTTTAATATGTAGCCCCCCCATGCTAAACATTAAGAATATGAAGATAAATATGACTTGATTCTTGATCAATTCTAAAGGGCAAAAGTGCAGACAGATACACACACACAAAGAATTTCAATACAGTGTGAAAGTGATAAGAATGGGTGCCGTGAGAGATGAGAGGCACTTGACAAAAACAGGAGATGCTTTCATGGAAACAACTGAAAAGCTGAAAAAACTGAGACCTGAGAAACTATAATATAAAAAATAGTATTTTTAATTTTACTTCCCACCATACTGAGACAATCAAAAATAAAACTTTGGATCTTCCTTCTAGGTTTTACACACACACAAACACACCCACACACACACATAAACAATCAGACACAAATGAACAATATAGTGTGGCATGTAGCTGTAGATATTTCTCAGGCAACATTTGTAAGCATCATTTTTGCTAAAATAATTAAACAACATTATCTTGTTATGATGAAATAATAGATATTTAACATAATTTACTTAATTTTCCTGCTATTGTTAACATTTCTATTGTTTCAATATTTATAAATACAACTGAGCTAAATATTTCACTCACTAATTTTTTCATTTCTAATTATTTACTTAAGACACATATCTGACATAGTCTTAAGGAGTCAATAGCTAGATTAGATACACATAAATTTTAAGCCTATGTTTTGGAGTAATTGAGGCCTATAGATTTTTGGTGATTTGTCTAAAAGATATTGGGAATTATTGCTCCCCATCTCCTGCTAGTGCTGCTGCTTCTTTCCCCTTCTGTTCCTAACCTGTGCCCAGTGCTGCTCATCAATCTTTCTTGTTTTGTTGCCTGTAAGAACATGATGCCATCCTGGTTGAGTGATCAGCAATGGTGGCTTAAATAGTCATTCACAGGGCATGATTCATGGGACCTGCCACTGGGCCTGGGTTGGGGGGGGGTTGCTTTCTTGATTAATAATGCTTTATCTCAATTATAAACACCCTAATAATTATCATGGCAACATGCCGTATGTACATAGAAAAACTTAAAAAGTTTTTTTTGAAATGGGTCTCATTATGTTGTCCAGAGAGTCCTTGAACATTTGGGTTCCAGCAATCCTCCTGTCTCAGCCTCCCAACTAGCTGGAACTACAGGTGCACATCACCATACCCAGCTACAAAAACTTTTAGCTCTCCCAGTCATCAAAATGTAAGGTACTATTTCTCTTACTTTTATATATGTTGGACTTGGTTTTGAAATCTTGTTTTATTTCAATATCATAAATTAACTCATAAAAGTATTGTGGATAATTTTCTCCCAGAGAATTGGTTAGACCCTTCATTTTGAGAACATAATGGGTATGCAAAAAATGAAAAAAGACAGCGTATTCATCATCTGTGAATAAAAGCCAAGTGACCTCTGAAAAGAAAGAACAAATAAATTATTAAACAAATAGCTCGTTTTTAGCAGCAAAATTAACCTAATATTTTATGGTTTTCAAGGAAATACATACTGATAAAGAGCATTGAGTAAAAAACATGTCTCCAGCATCCAACTTTCTAACGAGAGATGCATGTGTTTATCATTCTTCTCCTATGTCCACTGCCTGAGGCAGTGGAAGGATGTTTTTGCTCTCCTTTTGCCTTATCTCTCTCAATGTAATAACCCCATCCTAAATAGGCTTCAATGCCCACTGCAATGAATACAAATATGCTTGCTAGATTTGGACTCTAAAACTAGTTTCCCCTACTCTCTCTGCCTCAGTGGAATATATATTAAATGAAGCTATTCCATAAAACATCATCTTATAATAGTAGGTAAGTAGGCTGCTCTGTTTATGGAGTAGCCATTCTTTTATTTCTTTACTTTCTTAATTAACTTGCTGTCACTTTAAAAAAGAAAAAGAAAAAAAAATAGCCTGAACTTTAGCCATCTTCCAAGTACTAATGAAATGTTCCTGTCTCTAATGTTTAAATAGACTAATGAAGGGCAGTTTTGCCATAGAGGTTAGCTCGATTTTTAATGTATGAGATCTGGGAAACACCTACTTCTAAATAGCTGAACTAAAGCAAGGACTTATTTATAATTCTGAAATCATAATTTTTTTCTTTATTTCTGTAAACTCTTGGTTATTTAATCATCAACTGTTTCAGATGTACTACAGCACCCAAGAATAGAAAGGGAGTGAGAGAGAGGTCCCAGACAAAGGAAGAGATACCTTTTTCTCCGTTACAGAATGTGTAACCCCTAATCCTGTAAATTTAGTCTTTCTAAGGATTTTTTGAATTTTATCCTAGCCCCACCATCCATTTATTTATTTGAAATATATATATTGAATGTTCTCAAAATATAATCCAACGCACCATTCTTTGGGAATACATCATTAAAAGGACAAATATAATCTGCCTAAAGGTATTTACGTTTTGGGAAGTAACAAATGTTACAACCAGAAATCATTACCTAATTATTTTACGGTTGCTCTATAATAAAAAGTAATATAGGTGCAATAAAAGTATATAATATAGAGTCAAGAACCAAGCATACGAATATTTGCTCGAAGAATTAGAGTTGGAAATGAGCTGTGAAAGATGTATACCAAAATAAGGAGTGTGACACTCAAAGGAAATAGCATTGCACAGACTCTAAGATACAGAAAAACATAGACATACTCCAAGAATTGAAAGAATGTCAATGTGGCAGAAACAATAAAGCAAGGAAAAAAGAGCTAGAACTGACTTTCTAAAGTGGACAGCAGACATATTCTGCATGTGTTCTAAATATTTATTCTTACAGTGATAAAAGGCATCGAAGAACTTTAAGCAAGGCAATGACATAATCATAATTTCTTATATTTCCTTTAAAATATCATTCTTAATTACCATGTGAGTAACAGACTAGAGAGTGACGATTAGGATCCAGTAAGAAGTGCTAAGACTTGAGAGAGAATGATCATTTATTCCATGATGATAGCAAGGAAATTGATAAAAGTGGATACATTTGAGCGATATTTAGAAACATGTTTTGTGGCTAAAGAAGAATGAAGGAGAAATAAAAGTCAAGACGAATGTTAGTCTCTAGGACTATAATCCGTAAATATTTTTGGAAAAGAGTGAGTCTTCAAATCCTTGTAAATTGCACCGGCAGAGGAAGACACATGCCTAGAAGGAAATTAGTTGATTCAGGTAGGGGTACAAGGGTTAGAAAACATAGTGAAGGATATGTGGGTAAATTTGTGGGGAACCTTTGGTTGACTTTGGCCACAACCTCCTTTGGGTCAATGCCAGAGAATGAGACTGTAGCAATACTTGAGTCAGAGAATACATATGTAGATACATACATACATTTACACACACACAACATTGCTTGGATATTCCCTCCATAGTCTTGATCACAATGCAGAAGTAATTTTGGCTTGCTAAGTCTATCGATCCAACACTATTGAAAAAAAATATGCTGCCATATCAGAAGAAAATGAAATGCAATCAGATATATCCATAGAGATGGTTATATCATAATGATGGCAGAAGGAATAGTGGAAGATTTTCTAAGTAAACTATGTAGTATAGACTCTCTCTTTTGGCATCTTTGAAAGGAGAGAAAAACACTGTTCACAAATATAGATAGGAACTTTACATGGCCTTTATTTAAATCACAGTGGAAATTTTGAAGTGTAAATTGATGGTTAAGATTTCCTGTCTGTGCCTTAACATTTTCTCAATATCCTAACCCTACCTCGTACTTCCTATTTCCTCCCAACACTCACCCCAATTGGCACATTAAGCCACAGAAACCTTACAAAACAACACTGTAGTCGCATTTCTCTAGAATTCATCATTTTCCCTCCCAGTGCTGCAGTGCTGGACATCCAAAGCCCAGACTTTGGATAGCTCTAGCCTTTACAGTTTGACTCTCTTCCTTTTCTCTGTCTACTTGGATTTGAACACCTGTCTGTAATCAAAAAGAACTTTCATTAATCTCTAACTAACGTGTAATAAAGTCCTCAGAATAAGTTAGTCCGTGATCTTCAGTAGTCGCCTTATGTCCTCATAGTACTCAGAAACTAGAGGGTGGACATGATCCTTCACATGACAGGAACATCTCAGTACTATGCCAAATCTGCTTTTACTTCTGTGAATCTCTACCCCTTCCTTCAGAGAGTACAATTGACTAAAGTTTTCTTCATTGAAACTCTTTAAGGGTCTGGGACCAGAGGAGCAGGAAATTCACATTACCATTTCTAAAGTAAATATCAAGGCCTGGCATGGTGGCTCACATCCGTAATCCCAGCACTTTGGGAGGCCGAGGCAGGCAGATCACTTGAGGTAAGAAGTTTGAGACCAGCCTGGCCAACATGGAGAAACCGTGTCTCTACTAAAAATATAAAAATTAGCCAAGCATGGTGGTACGTGCCTGTAATCCCAGCTACTCGGGAGGCTGAGGCACAAGAATCGCTTAAACCCATGAGGTAGGGGTTGCCCTGAGCAGAGATTGCACCACTGCACTCCAGCCTGAGCAACAGAGAGAGACTATGTCTCATAAATAAATAATAAATAAATAAATAAATAACTGCTGAAGTGGAAGACATGAAGAAAGATGGAAGGGTT
Organism: Gorilla gorilla gorilla; assembly: GCF_029281585.2. Taxonomy (NCBI): domain Eukaryota; kingdom Metazoa; phylum Chordata; class Mammalia; order Primates; family Hominidae; genus Gorilla; species Gorilla gorilla. The sequence goes on from NC_073241.2 coordinate 73,343,060, forward strand.
ATTATAAGATGAAAATGGTTGCACAATCACAAAACATGAGCATTTAAAAAAATATACTGGCACTAGAGATCGCACCACTGCACTCCAGCCTGGGTGACAGAGCAAGACTCTGTCTCTCTCTCTCTATATATATATATGTATATATACATACATATACTGTCACTAAAATTTTAGATGAGACGTGAATGCAGAATAAAGACACATTTTAAAAGGTTGGAATGACAAGAGAAAACGTTAAAACTTTTATCACTTTGTCATATATTCATACTGATTCAACCTGAGAAATAAAATACCAGAAATCATTAGAATAAGGGATTTATTATAGGGATTTGACCTCATGCAATTATTAGAGCTGGTTTGCCAGCATTGGCTCAGCTGTTTCTTCTACTTCTACATCTGGACCAGAGCCTGAAGTCACAGAAAAGGCAGTTGCTAAGAAAAGATGAACATGAAATAGGAGAAAGCAGGGAAAGCTTAGACCCAGGTCTATTTCTTACCAAAATCCATGTTGGTATCTCCTCATGCCCAAGTTTCTAACTTTACTGCTATAGGAGGCTGCAGGAAAAGCTGGCACCTCTGTGGTACAGCCACACTCACACCTGGCCTAGAATGTGAAGAAGCTGAAGGAAGAGCTCCTATGGAGTTCCAGGAGGCAATGTCCCCTGCTGCTGCCCTAACCAGCAAGGTGAGCGACAGAGCTGCTAAAGCATGTGGGCACTAGAACAGGGCCAGATCGACAGTCCCAAAAGTAGACTCTTCTGCTCAGCTTGCACAACTTTCTTTGGTGGCCGACTCTAATCGGTGACATGTAGAAAAATGAGTTCTGGGAAACGTTGTCCAGCTAAATCAAGTTGAAACATTATGAAGACGATATTGGTAGACTCTGCCAAGAATTTTCATGTCTATAGCTTAATTTTTATTGAGAAACAAAATCAGATCTTCCTTGCCAGAATACATCATTGTTCAAGGGATGCCTGAAGGCTCCTGGTACCCTTGCCTTGACCTCTTCCACCTGAGTAAAGCCCTGGTGAATTGTGGCTAAGTCAAGGAAACGAGGAGTTTTGAAGGGTATGACCTTTGAGATAAATTACATAATGTTGGTTTTCATAGTTCTAATAAGCAGGAATCCCAATTCTTGAAAAACATTAACAATTTTTGTTTAAGATTAGAAATACTAGGCTTACAAGTGTTTACCAAACCAGACTGTTTTATGTAGTTACTTAGTTCTGTTTTCTCCTCTTTCGTTTTTTATGATAGGTGGTTTTTGAGTATTTAAAGAGATGCCGAAAATGGCACTTACATATGCAGTTAGTACATAATTATCTCAGTAATAGTAACTAGGAAAAAATGGGAAAGCTACTTTTGTCTAGCATTTTTCTGTTGCCTTAAATTCTACTACTGGTAATTTATTTTTTCTAAGCATATTCTACTTCCTGTGACTTCTACTGAAATATGAATGGAATGAAATAGTAAGTCAGTAAAATTTTAGTAATAATTAACTCATCAGACAGATTTTTTCAACTAAGGGAAAATAAAGTGAATAAAAGGACTAGTTGAATGAGAGAAGAGGCATAAGAATCAGATATTATTATATGAAAGGTAAATTACTCTAATTTCAGAGTTTGCCTATGGAAAGTGTTATGTCAACAGTGACACATTTTGTCAAAATATGTAAGGAAAGAGAGTTCCAGCACACTGGAAGCTCACCATCCAGTAATAATAGTCCCCAACATTATGGAGTGGGTGTTTGTATCTTCCCCAAATTCATATGTTGAGACCCTAACCCCCAATATTATGATATTTGGAGATGTGGCCTATGGGATTCAATTAGTAGTAGATTAGATAATGAGAGTGGAGCCCTTATAATGGCATCAGTTTTCATGGTATTATAAGAAGAGAAAGAGAGAGCATCTCTCCCTGAGTGTATGCATGAAGAAGAGACCATGTGAGGACACAGCAAAAAGGCACTGTCTGCAAGCCAAGAAAAGAGCCCTCACCAGAGCCTGATCATGCTTACATCCTGATCTTGGACTTCCAGCCTCCAGCACTATGAGAAAATTTATTTGGGTTATTTAAGCACCTGTTTTTATGGTATCTTGTTATGGCAGCTCAAGCCGGCTAATAAAATAGCCAGCCCTTGAAGAGTGCATAGTGTGTGTCTGGCACTGTTCTGAGGGGAATACCTGCGGTCACTCAAGTATAACTCATACCAACCCTATGAGGGAGGCAGTATGATTACTCTCATTTCACAGATGATGAAAATGAGTCACAAAGGTAGTAACTCACCCAGATTTGTATACCCGGTAAAACACAGAGCTGGAATTTGAGTTTATAAAAGTCAGAAATTGATGAAGAATCCCCTAATGTGTTTAACTTTTGTATTCAAACAAATAATACAGTCACAATGAAAAGGAGAAATCTTTTAGCCAAGTAAAGTTATTAGAAGTGAAGTGAAATGGATTTTCATATAGTAAAACAATTACAACTAGAAAATATTGAAGAATTATATTCAAATATGAATGGAATGCAGAACAGAAGAATGATTTTCAAATGAGGTTTGAAAATCAAGGTAGGCACTGCCCAGTGGCTCACACCTGTAATTCCAGCACTTTGGGAGGCTTAGGTAAGAGGACCGATTAAGCCCAGGAGTTTGAGACCAGCCTGGGCAATATAATAAGACCCCATTTCTACAAAAAGATTTAAAAATTACCTGAGCATGGTGGCACGCACCTGTAGTCCCAGCTACTTGAGAGGTTGAGGTGGGAGGATGGCTTGAGCCTGGGAAGTGGAGGTTGCAGTGAGCTGAGATTGTGCTACTGCACTCCAGCCTGGGCAACAGAGCAACACCTGTTAGATATGAAGGTGCATGTCTAGTTTCATATGTTTGAACTATTATTCTCCCATTTGAAATATTTTCTCCTTGTCTTGCCACTTTTCCACATTTGATTTATTCATCAGATCTAGTTTGAGAATCTAGGCCTAAGCCCCACTATCAATTTACTTATTGATGTTAACCAAACCCAAGGACAGAAGTGATGCTAGTTATGGTATGAAAGTTTGTGGCTAGATGTAAAGTGGCAGACATGATTCGTTGATTAACCACCTCCCGCCCCACCTTCTTCCTGGAAAATAGAGCCTCATTTTTGTTCAAGGTAAATAAATATATGCAGCATCAGGTGAGACAACTTCTTCCCCATTTGCCTTTGTAGATAGGGATGGCCATCTAACACAATTATGCCAAAGGGATGGAAGGTGACATGTAAGGATGTTCTGATATGCTTTTGTTTTTGATGTTGTTGTTGTGGAAAGAAGACACTTGTGTCTGGCATTGCCACTGTTACTCCCCTGCACTTTTTTTTTTTTTTTTTGAGTGAGTGTCTCTCTGTCACACAGGCTGGAGTGCAGTGGTGTGATCTCAGCTCACTGCAACCTCCTCCTCCCAGGCTCAAGTGATCCTCCCACCTCACCCTCCCGAGTACCTGGGGCCACAGGTGTGTTCCACTGTGCCCAGCTGATTTTTGTTTGTTTGTTTTTTGTAGAGATGGAATTTTGCCATGTTACCTAGGGTGGTCTTAAACTCCTGATCTCAAGCGATCAGCCCGCCTCAGCCCCCCAAAGTGCTGGCATTACAGGTGTAAGCCACTGTGCCGAGCCTCCTTTTTCTTGTCTTAAAGAAACTATTATATCTGGAGCTGCAGCAGCTATATTTCCATGGTGGGTCAAGAAAAAGAAACGAATATGTTACCAATTGCGACAATATAAGACTTTTCATTACTGGTGGAACTATTGAATATCTGAATCAATTCCAGCAATATTTCAGACTTGTTTTTAAGGGAAAAATATTACTTCCCTTTAATTGTTATTCTGGATTTTGGCCATATTTAATGTTAGTTGTAACTGATGCATTTCCAACTTCTGTTTTCAGAAATTTTCATACTGGACTAAGGCTCTGAGGCTCCAGAGAGATATACTAAGAAAGTTGTGGCAGATGGAGGAGGTGGATGTGGGGCACGGAGGATAGTCCCCCCTCCCCTAAATTCAACCACAATAGTTATACCTTATAACAGTTGCTTATTAACCTTCTGCTTAAGAGTTTGTTTTTTAATTTCACTTATTAGAAAATGTTTGAAAAACATTTATCTGACTGATTTCTAACTTCCCTTCCAGCCTTTAAATCCCAATTTCCTAATTGCTTCCTGAGACTATCCTCATAACTTGAAGTGATATTTTTGACACAGCAGAACACGTATAACCTATATTACCTTTGACAGTCTATTCTGACAATGTAGCATTTATATTATACTTTGTCATAAAGCCTGACAAACTTTCATTTGTTAGTCTTATCTGTAGAGATTATCTATTAAAAGAGGGAATGTATCATATGTCATAGAGTTTGAAATAGTTCTAGTCATGTAGGAAGAGTCCTGTATAAATGCATAGGAATCATCCAGCACATATGTATTCCACAGGATAATATACCATCTAGCAACCTCTGATCTTTGTTGCCTACATGTTAAAGATTTCAAAGTTCTATTTTTCATCACATTCAGAGTACAGTGGTTGAAAATTTGAAACATTTGAAACGAGATATTTCCTAGCCTGAAGATCTTCATCACAGAGTTAGAAAAGGCTCCTCTTTGAAGGAAAAGACTTCCTTATACTCATCTTCATCTGGAATTTCCCCGGTACTCCTTATTTCTGACATAAGAGAAGTTGTAGGCACGGAGTTACTAAGATTATTCCAACATTTTAAGAGTACTTTCACTCAGGTTGCAAAATTAGCAGGCTATTTTTCTTCACAGCTTCTGACTTCAGGTCTATTAATGTTGCTGATCATTAGTTTCACAAAGAAATTTGTCCTAATGAGCCAGTGGGTTTCCACCTTTATGTTGATAGCACCAAACCTGAATAGACGATATCAGAATATCTGCAAAACGCAAGTGAAAAAGAGATTGATATAATATGTAAATAGCTTTCACACAACATTTTATTTTATTGAACTTTTTTTTTTTTATTGCTGAGTCAGTACAAGAACAACTGTGGGACATAGGGAAGCACAACAGAGCTACTTGAAGTTAGGATGATAATGACACCATTTTAGACATGATGCCTCACCAGTAGCAGCACAGGTCTTCTATTCTAGAGTTTAAACTTTCAGTCATTATGTATTTGAGAATGTTTATGAAATGCCTTTTATGTAACAACTTTGCTTGGCACTGGGGAAACAAAGATTTACAAGACGTAGTTTCTGCCCTCTAGAAATGTGTTAAGAAAAGTAAAATAATAAAATAAAATAAAACTTTTCTAGCACAGCTATGGCACAAGAAAGAAGTCTGATAAAAATTAGCTAAAATTAGCTGGGTGCGGTGGCTCACGCCTGTAATCCCAGCACTTTGGGAGGCCTAGGTGGGCGGATCACGAGGTCAGGAGATCGAGACCATCCTGGCTAACATGGTGAAACCCCGTCTCCACTAAAAATATAAAAAATTAGCGGAGCCTGGTGGCGGGCGCCTGCAGTCCCAGATACTCGGGAGGCTGAGGCAGGAGAATGGCGTGAACCCAGGAGGTGGAGCTTGCATTGAGCCAAGATCACGCCACCACACTCCAGCCTGGGCGGCAGAGCGAGACTCTGTCTCAAAAGAAAAAAAAAATTAGCTAAAATCATTGGTGGCCAAAATAGGTGCCCCAGAGCCCACCCACTAAAGTCCACAGATGCACGCAAACCTCCTTTTAAAGTTTAGGACTCATTATTTCAAAAGCAGTTCTAACAAAGTTATGACTTGTTTCTCTGACCTTCAGAAGATTAGAAGTGGCTAATTAAACAGAAAAGAAAGACTGAATGGGCATATACACAAATAAGAAATGTGGGGAAATGAAAAACCAGTAGCAACATGGATGTCAATAAAATTATAAAAAAGCCTGTATGCAATAGCAACAAACAGACAAACACAAATAACCTGTATCAGTCAGCAGATTTTCAGCATGAGGCCAACAGTACTTCACAGCTTAGGATCCTGCAAAGTAGATGAAAGGAAGCACACATAATAGACACCAGTTTACTAGTATTGGGGCACTATGTATTTTTCACATGTGTATTTCATTTATTCTTCACAAAGACCCTGCTGAAGCAACTCATTCTAGTTAACAAATGAGGAGATGAAGCCTCCAAGTAATTAAGAAACATATTCAACATGAATCATGAATATGAAGTTCAAGATGTTAAATTAATTTAAATATCTAATTTTGATTGCATCTTTGACTTTCAGAACTGCTTAGGAACCACTCCATTGAGGGGATACATTATTATAAATCTGTAAATGGCATCCAAGAGTTTCCTAACGCTCTAATCTTATTAGAGGTAAGATACACCTAATTTAGAAAACAGTTAATATTGCCAAATTAAAAAGCATAAAGAAACCAGGAACTTTCATGAAGACCAGGATGTCAAACTGGTGCTGTGTCCTGCTCAAGGATAGAAAATCCTATATGATTTCACTCCCAGATGCTGAAGACTTGATAGACCCCTGAGTGAAAGTTTAATATTCAATCAGCATGAGTTAGAAATGGCTGATTAATTTACATTCTATTTTGTTTGTTTGTTTGTTTAATAGTCCCCATATCCAGTCACTTAAACTAATGAAAAATAATCACAGTAGATTCTTCTCTTCTTGTTTTATTTTTAAAATTTCCTTCTTCTTTTCTTTAAATGGTCCTCAATTGCTCCTCCTCCTCCTTTTACATAAAGGGATCATGATGAAAATCTCTTTCCACGCCCCTCCCACTAGAGTAGTCATAGGCAGATAATTTCCTGCCCCAGTGACTTTTCCATGCAAGCATACATCTGCATGAGAAAGTCACAGGGTAAGGAAATCCTCCATATATCTCATATGGATGATTTAAAAAAAAAACTCTTAAATCGTCTCTCTGCACCCGTTCCTTTAAAAAACTAACCAAAAATAATTTGACTTAGTGATTTACTTGACATGAAATAGCTCCTTTTATATAATTTGATTGTTAATGGTCTAATTTTATTACACATTGAAATTCAAGCTAACTTTACTCTGTTTTGGTCTTTATTTTTATCTCGCATTTACTTTATTTCTGAATATTTTGCAGCGGACTTGGACAAGTTTGTACTTCATGTGTGTGCCCTAAAAGCTCCTAGAAGGAGGCAGGAGTTGCCTGTCTTATTCATGCATTTGTCTTTGCAGTTAAGCCCAAGGGATATGGAGGTTAGAGTGATTGCTGTGTATAAGGTTAAGACTTTGGACAACTTAGTTGACATTTACAAGCCTCAGTTTTTTTACTTATGGAAAGAAACTTAAAGATTAACTTTCCATAAGTAAAAATGTAAATTAATGTCTTTAATTAAGTTCTTTAATGCCAAATTGTCTGTGGCAGGAAAATTTGACATTAAAGAACTTAATAATAATACATACCTCCCAGGTTTACCATGAGGTTACATGGCATAAATTATTTAAAACAGATACTAAGTGCTCAATAAAATACTATTATCAATTTTATCATAATTTTATTATGTATCACAGTGCCTAAAATAATGAAGGGCTCAAAAATATATTGATAATGATAAAGTCCAACCAGAGACTAAAATTCCACTCCTGAACCCTATTTTATTAACTGGTAACACTCACAGTCTCAGTTCTCCCAGAAAATGCCACATTTGCTTTTTAGTTCTGTGTGATCTAGTTGGCTCTCTATTAGAAAAATGATGACATAATTAAATTCATGTCATGCTTCCTCATTTTACTGTTCTGTCTTCTGCCCCTTCTCCTACTCTCTCAACTGCCGTATGTCCTCTTAGAATAAGGTGACTTACCAAAGGACCTCGCAGAAGTGGTCCTCCCATATGTCTAGTGTGAATAAAAAAAAAAAGTTCCTTTTATAATAAAAAACATGCACTTAATTTTAAACTCTTCCATAAACTAGCACTGTAACTTTAGATGAGTAGCCTATATGCGCCTTATTTTATGTAACTGCAAAATGGGGTGATAATCCCTGCTTTCCTCACCACAAAAGCCTGTAAAGATGGAAGGCAATACACATTTTTCTGTGTGTGAACATACAGTTACCATCTACAATGACATCTTAGTGTTAGGCATGCTATTTTACTTCATAGTCCAGATTATACCATTGTCAATATCCTGCTTTCAAAATGACCCAGTCTATGTGCATTTTTTTTCCAGTCTCTGGCTTAATAATTTTAATCTACTCCATCAACTATCTTAAGGTGTTATTAGTGTTATTATGTACTTACTTGGTATTAGATATTAATGCAACCCTGTGAAATATTTGGATTTTGACAGAAGGTTTCTAGATACAAAGTGTAATTACCATGAATTGATCCAGTGAAAATAATAGTTTTCCCTGAGCTCAAATTGGAAAATCTTGGGAAATATATCGACACAAGTTGGACTTTTGGTTTCATAGTGTAGTTTTTATTTTCAGCCTCCTATAAAGGAGGATGACCTTTTGATTGGGTATAAGACCTACACCATTCTCCCTCTCATTAAACCTTACATCCCATTCCTATCAACCAGGAATAAAAGCAGCTTTGGATTTCATGGTTGTCTATTGCATGATAGATAGATTAAGAGGTACACTGAATCAGGAAACGGTGGGGGGATGGAGCTGACTTCCAGTCAGATTTAGATGCAAAAATTAAAAAGAAAATTAAATAGGTTAGCAGTTTAGTGCATGACATCTTACGAAAAATGTTGATTGAAATGTGTCTTAGGTCTAGCCTCCTCAGCCACTAGGGGTCAGAATTACACAGGACACTCACAGAACACGGACCACTGGTGGGCCAGAAAGGAGGGATCAGAAATTTGGAAATGGTTTTGAGTATTGTGTGCATAAAGTACACAGAAAAAGCATTTGCCATATGCCTGCCAGGTCTAATTATATGTTAAAGGGTAAGAAGATACAATTGGCACATGGACTTGCTCCAGCCTATTTTTCCAGTCTCATTTTTCTCTATTCCCTCGTAAGACACCACTTGGAACTAGATTCGAAAGAGGCTCCCCCCAACTCTAGGGGTCAGATTTCTGACAGCCACCATGGCAAGACAATTTGACATTAAAGAATTTAAAATCTTCTGGGGAAAATAGGATTAAGAGAGGCAATATGTATGGTTAACCTACGGAAAACCTTTGTAAATAAATCAATCTTCCCAACAGCAAAATAATAAAACAGTTTAGTAATACATAAAAATATATAAAGTAAGAAAAGGTCAACAATTTTAAATATCTTTTACAAAGAATAGTGGGTGGAGTACTATACATTTCCAACTATTATATCTTGGCGCATTAGAAGCTTTTTATGATTTCCCTACAATTTGAAAAAGGTCCATATAATTTTTTGTACTTATTGAAGATAAACACTTACTGATGAAGATATGAGGCATGTTTGTTTGCCTTATCCTCAGCAGCTTTTTGTTTTATGACTGGAGAGTAATTCACTCTTGTCCCTCAAGTTCTCAGTGGGTCCTAACTTCAGCCCTGCAAGGCTCCCTCTATTACTTCCTTTGATTTGGTTCAATTATTTCTCTTCTCACAAAAACTAGTCACAGAGAACTCATCTAAGACCTAAATTTATTTTTCTCATCTTCCTTCAGCTTTCGCAAAGCTTTTGTAAAAGTTTTATTTTTGACATTTGCTTTATCTTCCTTCCCTATTAACCACAACTAGTTTCCTTTTTCTCTAACTCTACTCAAATAAATCAATTTTTGTGCATACTGGAATGGAAAATTTTACAGTTACTAAAAAGTTATTCAGAAAGAAATTTACATATGCAATTTCATGGAACTTGTGGACCTGTGGTTGGAATTGAATATTTGTCTATGACTATATAAATGATACATACATATAATGTTTCTTATTTCCAATTGTTTTATATGATCATTCTTGCTAATCCAAACTAGTTAATATGGGCTGTAAACATTGATTACGTTGATTGAAAGTATTTGCATTCACCTTGGACAAAAGTTAAGAATCACAGAACCAATCAACACAAAGAACCTACATTTTTACAGATATGCAAGCTGTGTGGTCAATGAAATAAGCACAGACAGGTAGAGAGATGCGGGAGCAGGTAGATAGCTTGTGTTTAAAGACCGACTCTGCTAATTATTGCTGGGAACATGAAAGCCTTATTCTATTCAGTTATTTAATATATAATAAACCCTAACTTAAAGTATTAATACTTCTGTGGAGATTAAATAAGTTTCTGTTTAAGTGAACTTAAATGAAAAGAAACCTCTCAAGATTTAAAGGCTATTTAAGTGGGGAAGAGGAGTTTCCATAGTCTTCACTGGGAGGCAAGTTTGTGAAGGCAGTTATAGAATAATTGTATGTTTGAACCATGGATTTTGGTTTTTAAAATTTATGTTTCCCAGAGTTTTAATAGACATTTGTAGAAAACTGAATGAAAAACCTGAACTATTTTCATGGATACATGGCCATTTATGAAGAATATTCATGGATCAGAGCCCCAAATTATGAATTACTGGAGGCTTGGAGAGTATTTCCCAAACTGCTGTAGTAATAATAGTGCTTCATGCACTCTGGGGGGAAAAGGGGTTTTATTCATTTGGATACATGAAGGAGGGAAAGAGGTCAAAATTAAATTAGATTGTTTTCTCACATTGACATAAGAGCCATCCCAAGTAGATTATGAATATGTATATATTTAAAACTCTAAAGTTATGAGAATAAAAAATTAAGAATTTTTTTATAATCTTGCAAAACAAAGGTTTTTCTAAAACATGAAATCAGAAGCCATAAAAAGTAAAAATAGGCTGGACACGGTGGCGCACGCCTGTAATCCCAGCACTTTGGGAGGCCGATGGGGGTGGATAACCTGAGGTCAGGAGTTTGCGACCAGCCTGACTAAAATGGTGAAACTGCATCTCTACTAAATACAAAAAACTTAGCCAGCCATGGTGGCACATGTCTGTAATTCCAGCTACTTGGGAGGCTAAGGCAGGAGAATTGCTTGAACTCGGGAGGTGGAGGTTACAGTGACCTGAGATCGCACCATTGCACTCCAGCCTGGGCAACAAGAGTGAAACTCCATCTGAAGAAAAAAAAAAAAAAGTAGAAATATTACTACACTTAAAATTTAAACATTTGTATAGTAAAATACACATAAACAAAGTTAAAGGCAAATATATAAAATAGAAGAAAAAAAAACACAGAACATTCCTAAGACCAAAGACAAAAACCTTAGAGAAAAAAAAGCCCAGTGGGAAAAGGAGCACTGCGTATAAAGGCTAATCACAGAATAAGAAATGCTAAGGCATCAACTTCATTGATAATTGAGAAATAAAAAAATAGAATAGCAGTTAAATATATTTATAATTTTATATTATTTCACTTACAGAAAAAAACGGTCATTCAAAATTGTAAATTCTACATTTCTTCCCCAAAGATAACTACTTTTCCAAGTATGGGATTTATGCCTCTGGATTTTTATCTATGAATAAATATGCATATACATATATGTGTGTGTGTGTGCATATCACTGAGATTTCTGGATTTGGGGTAATGGTAGCTGTTCTTATTTTTCTAAGGGAAAAATTTTTTTCCTTTTATGGTAGGTCATAGAGGTCTTTTTATAGTAGTCATTTTCTATTATCACATGTACATCTTTTATGTTTCTCAAACCACTACAAAGCATAAATGCATCTATAATGTAATTAGTTATTTCTTTATTGATAGATATTTAGGTTCTCCATAATGATTTATTGTAAACAATAATAAAATAAATGTTAGAGGTTGCCTTTTGAAATAGATTTTTTTACCCTTGAGATTGCCGAAAAATGTAAGTAATTGATGCTATCTGGCATGGCATGACATAGGGAAACAAATATCTTGTTATACTACTAGTGGGAGAATAATTGGCAAAAATCTCTTTTGAGGGCAATTTGTCAGTATCTAGCAAAGAAGCAAAACTTGGAAAGAAACACACAAAATTTTTCACTGAGGTTATTTCTGGGAAGAAGAATTGGTTTACAGGAACTGAGTAAATTAGAAAGAATTTTACTTTTTACTCTGTATTATGCTACATTGTTTGAATTTAACAATGTGTGTATTCCTTTGTAAAATTAAATTAAATTTAAAAAATAAGAACTCCATGATCGAATATTTTGTTTCTATATATACTATATACTATAGTTCTGTCTTAAAAATTTATAATGCTCATTTGCATATTTAAGCTCTGAAAAGCCCTAAGTTACTTAAATGCTGCCCCCTTTATTCAAATAACCCTTATTAATATGTCAATAATTGGATATTTCCATAAAACCCTTTAAAAAATCATGCCGATTTTTGGAGAATAGCTGTAGAGAAAGAGATTTTCCCAAATGCCAAATTGTTCAAAATCAATCACTTTCAAGTTTTCCATAAGTATCAGGCTCATGCCTTTAGATTCAAGAGCAAATGATTTCTAAGAGAAAATGACACTTCCCAAGGTAACTTCAGTAATTAACTCTGTCTATGATGAACTTTGTGTTTTGGGGCACTGTATACTCCCAACCACAAGTATAACTTCCCTATGGGAAAACAAGCAACCCTGGGACCAAGTACAATGCAAATCACTTGTTGTAATATGCTCAAATGTGGCTTGAGTGTAAGGCTTTAAGCTTGAGCAAGATGCAGTAGAGTTTCTTCATTTTCTCAGACTACAGTTCCTTTCAGCTTGCCTCCCCTACCTCAGCTGCTGACATTCAAATTGACTTTTCACATTTATAATAGCAGTTTCTGTCTTGTTTTTACCATTGTCCATTGAGACCACTGCTGTGATTTTCTGCTGATGCACAAGATGGAAGAAAGTGTCCCGGAAAATGCACCACTTATTCCAGTCATTTTGCTAAAGGACACTTGAGTGTGGGCAAAGTCGTCAGAGAAAATGACAGAAAGCTGCACACTGCTGTCAAGAATTGCTTCCTCATCAGTAGCCCGATTTTCAGAAACTAGACCCAAACCTCATGTGCTCTCCAGCTTTCAGGCAAGAAAGTGAGCTACAAGACATATAAAATAAAGGGTAGAGCCCGATTATCTACAAAATAAAAAAGAAGGAAGAAATAACCTCCTGTTATTTTTACAGGAGGAAACTGTAAAAATAACAAGTAGAAAAAAAGGAAAAAGAAAGAAAACTGCAGTGATGCAAAACGCTGGACAGAGACCCCAGAGGTTTGAAAAGACAATGTTGAACTTGATCCAAATGTCAATCAATTATGTTTAAATTTTTGCCACGTGCTTTGTGTTCTGCATGTTTTAGGCAATGATCACAAGTGGAAACTGAGGGTGGACAGTGTAGGAAGAGAAAAAAGAATAGCATCCATGATTTCTAACGATGAGAAGTATATAACCTAGGAGATAAACACAAATAAGGGAAAAAGTGAAGAAGAGAGAGAGGGCCACAGAGAGCGAAGGTAGGAGGGAGTAAGAGAGGTATTTCTCAAAACAGTTTCATGAAACAACAGTTTCTAAGATGCCGATAGTAGTTATTGTCAGAGGCGTTTGAACCAGAGTGGCTCCATCTTGAATAGGGTCTGAGTAAAATAAGGCGGAGACATACCGGGCTGCATTCCCAGGATGGAGTCTCGCTCCGTCGAACAGGCTGGAGTGCAGTGGCACCATCTCGGCTCACTGCAAGCTCCGTCTCCTGGGTTCAGGCCATTCTCCTGCCTCAGCCTCCCGAGTAGTTGGGACTACAGGTGCCGGCCACCACGCCCGGCTAATTTTTTTTTGTATTTTTAGTAGAGGCGGGGTTTCACCATATTGGCCAGGCTGGTCTCAAACTCCTGACCTTGTAATCCACCCGCCTCAGCCTCCCAAAGTGCTAGGATTACAGGCGTGAGCCACCACCCCAAGCCCGTTAAGGCATTCTTAGTCAAAGGATGAGATAGGAGGTGGGCACAAGATACAGATTATAAAGACCTTGCTGATAAAACAGCATAAGGTAAAGAAGCCGGCCAAATCCCATCAAAACCAAGATGGGAAAGAAAGTGACCTCCGGTTGTTCTCACTGCTCATTGTACACTAATTATAATACATTAGCATGCTAAAAGACACTCGCACCAGTGCCATGACAGTTTACAAATGCCCTGGCAATGTCAGGAAGTTACCCCATATGGTCTAAAAGTGGGAGGAGCCCTCAGTTTCTTGAATTGTTCAGCTCTTTCTGGGAAAACTCATGAATAATCCACCTCTTGTTTGGCATATAATCAAGAAATAACCATAAAAATAGCCAACCAGCAGGCCTCAGGGCAGTAGCCTTTCTGCATTCCTTTACTTTCTTAATAAACTTGCTTTCACTTTACAGACTTGCTCAGAATTCTTTCTTGCATGAGGTCCAATAACCCTCTCTTGGGGTCTGAATCAGGACCCCTTTCCAGTAACATTATGACAAAAAAATAAAAACAGAATTAATAAAAATGACTCTTAGGACAATTAAATGTCAAGCTTCTCAGAAATTTTACTATAGGAACATGTTTCTGGATTTGCCAAGTGAGAAATATAATTTGCTTCATTTGATATTGGAAATTATTTTTATGGACTGCAAGTCTATTAATTTTTGAAAACTATTATTTTGAGAATGATGATTAGCAGAACTCAGGTCTCTAGTTATACTTCTGCTGATATCTAGCTACGTGACTTTAGACATGTCTCTACCCTTCAATGAACTTTAATCTTCCCATCTATAAAATAAGAGTTGTCCAAGATAGTTCTAGAGGCCTCATTCTTCTATGACTCAAACACAATAGCACAGGTCCTCACCTATGTAAAACAAACTAAAATATAATTTTATTGCTCAGGTAATGCTTTTTCAGGAGACACCTTCTGGGAAAACAAACAAATCGACTTTTGCTCTGAACCTTGATTCAGAAGACCCAATGAATACAACAGAAAAAGCCAGATTTGATATTTGGTATTCATTAAAGTCTTCTAGTTATAATTATCAGATGAAGTCTCTGATAAACTCCACAGCACATGGTAGATCACTACTGATATTCTTGTCTGAGTCCTCCCAAATTTGTGGGATGTCTTTCTGTGATGTTACTATGTTTCCCCACATCCTACCACGAAATATCAACATGAAAATACCTGAGATTTTAGTTTTCAGTTTCAACATGGAAAAAGTTTGGAAGTCATCAATTTTGCCCTTACAAGAAAAAGCTGGAGATACTGAAAGTTAAATATTTTTATGGATCCATAAGAGAATTGAGGTTGCAAGGCAAAGAGCCAGCAGAAAATTTGGAGAGATACCTATTTCTCCAGATTTTGACTGGATGCATCCTGAAAGTCAAAGCTGAGATCTGCTTAACTGAACTGAAGTTGAAGCCATAAACTGGTGAAACTCTTAGTGATAATTTTAACAAATTGCTGAAGGCTAAAGTTCAATTAAAAACTCCTGAGATCATAATGTTAGACAGACTGCACACTTTCATGGGCTTTACCAGCAGAAACCTCAACAGGTTCTCATGGTGAAGATTTAAGAACAAACCCTTCATGACTCTGGCAGGGCTAAGGAAGAGAAAAATAGTAATTGTTACATATATCCAGAGTCTTCTACATAACAAAGGTCTGCCCGCCAGGGGAAAATAGTTTACCAGAGCTTTATCCCAGTTGGGGGAAGGGCATTTCTTCCATTTCCATTTCAGCCCCACCTAGACTTCCTGTCTCATCTAAGGGAGGAAATGGATAGTCAACAGAAGCCAGAGTTTCAAGGATACAGCTTTGAGACCTGTCAGCCAGGGAAGGGAGCACGCAGATTGGATGTAAATTTATACTTCTGTAGAAACTCTTGTGAAAGTCAGAGGAGGTGAATAATGTAAGTAGAAAAAGATGAAAATAATAAGAATGGGATTTAATCATAAAATTACTAAATATTTTCCCTACCCCATACTTTTCCAGCACATCAAAAAGGCTCCAGTAGTAACTGCTGATTATAGCTAAAAGGGCTGCATGACATAAATTCTATCTAAGGAGGAGTTCTTAGGGAAGGCCCAAGACAACAGGGGAGACAAAACAAGTGTGCTAGAGGAATTTGTAGCCCGTGGCGCCAACAGCCCAGCAAACATTAAAGACAGTCTAATTTCTCACTAGATTAAGATGAAACCTCACACTTAATGTCTTTTTACCTCATCTCCTGTTACCTGACACATAATGTCTGGGTTTCAACAACAAAATTACAAATTATAAGACATTTCAAAAGGCAAAAAAAACACAGCCTGAAGAGACAAAGCAAGAATCAGAACCAGCCTCAGATATGACACACATGTTGGAATCATCAGATAAGAATTTTAAAATGACTATGATTTTAGTCCAGTGACACTGAACTACCTATGCTAAAGAGCCAGCCTTTTATTTAAATTTTTAATCTGCTATAGACCAATAATTTTGTAAAACATAGTAAAAATTAATTACTACACAATAAAATAGTATAAAAATCAAAATCTACACAAAATAAATTAAATGACTGTGACTAATAATGTCAAGGACTCCAGTGGAAAATGTAGACAACATGCAAAAGCAGGTGGAAAATGTAAATATTAAAAACATGAAAATTATAAGAAATAGACAAAAGAAAATGCTAGAAATTAAGCAACGTAACAAATGAAGGATGCCCTTTTATAGGCTCATTGTTACAATGGACACAACTAGGAGAAGATTCAGTGAGCTTGAAGATATATCAGTAGAAATTCCCCAGACAGAAATGCAAAAAGAAGAAAGAATAAAAATAACAGAACATAATGTATAAGAACGGTTGAACACTTACAAAAGGTGTAATAAATACATAGGAATACCACCAGAAATAGAAAATAAAAACCCACCAACCTAGAATTCTGTGTCCAATAAAATAATTTTTTAAAAGTTAAGAAAACATAAAGTTGTTCTTGGACAAAAACTCAAAATTATTCCCAGTAGACTTGCCTCACAAAATGTTAAAGGAAGTTTTTCAGGTAGTAGCAAAAAATTGTATAGGTCAGAAATATGGATCTATACAAAGAAAAATAAAGACCATTGGAAAAGAAACAAGTGAAGGTAAAATGAAATATTTTATTTTTTTAATCTTAATTGATCAAAGAGATGACTGTTTAAAGCAATAATGGTAGTACTGTATCGGCATGTAGAAAAGTGAAATGAATGACAGCAATGTCACAAGGGACAGAAAGGAAGAATTCGTATCTACCTTACATGGGAAGCAGTATAGTGTTACTTCAAGGTAGATCTAGGTAGTAAAAAATGCATGTTATCAACTATGGGGCATCCAGTAAAACTTTTTAAACAATGTACAATGATAATGCTAAATTTAGAGACAGAATTATATAAAATATTCAATTAAAACTAGAGAGGGAAGAAAAAGAGGAGGGAAATAAAATGGAATAAACCCAATGAATGGAAAATAGTTGCAAAGAGGATAGCTATTAATTCATTTATATCAATAATTACTTTAAATATGAATGATCTAAATAACAAATAGTAATTGTAAAAATCGATTTAAAAACCAAACAAAAACACCAAACTACGTGTTTTCTGCAGGAAATATAGTGTAAATATAAAAACTCAGGTTAGAAGAGATGGAGAAAGATCTATCATGCTAACACTACAAAAGATAAACTATGCTAACTAATCAAAAAGAAAGTTGGAGTAGCTCTGCTAATTTCAGGAAAAGCAGATTTTAGATCAAGGGAGATTAACAGAGAAAATGAAAAGTACCACATAAGGATAAAGGGGTAGATTCTCAAAGAAATATAATACTCCTAACATATGTGACCTACCAAAAAAAATCAAACAGCACGAGGCAAAAAATAATCGAATAAAAGAGAAAAATAAACAAATCCATCATCATAGTTGGAGGCTACAACATCTCTCTGTCAGTAACAGATAGATCAAGTAGGTAGAAAATCAATATGAATACAGATGACCTGAGCAGCAATAATAATCAGATTGATCTAATTAACTTTAATAAAATAATCTATCTAGCAACAGAATACATTCCTCTCCAGCTCACATAGAACATTTACCAAGACAGATCACATTTGGGGGCATTAAGCACACTTTCATGTATTTTAAAAATTTGAAACCATATAAAGTAGCTTAGACTATAATGGAATTAAAATAGAAATTAATCACAGGTAATGAGAAAATCCTTAATATTTGGAAATTAAAAGCATAATTTTAAAAAACACATGGGTCAAAGTATAACTCTCAAAAATAGGACTTATCAAACTTGGAGTATGCAGCAAAAACAGTGCTTAGAGCAAAAGTTATAGCATTATATGCATAGACCAGAAAAGAAGAAAGTTCTCAAATTAATAATCTAAGCTTCTGTTTTAGGAAACTAGAGAAGAGTAATTTAAGCCAAAACAAGCCAAAGAAAAGAACTAATACATTAGGAACATATACCAATGAACTTGAAAAATATAGAGAAAAATCAACAAAACCCCAAATTAGTCCTTACAAAACATCAATGAAATTAATAAAACGCTAGGGATTAATAAATATATTGGGGGGAATAGTCAAACATAAAACAAAATGTATATTATGCATAAACTTCCCTGTGTAATCCTTATAAAAACCCCATAAATTAAGGCCTGTAATTATTTCCCATTCATACATGAGGAAAATAGATCATATATTGAAGATTACATAATAAACCAAGTTATTCTAAAATCCAAGCTCAAACTATTAAAATTTAATATCTCAATGCAATATAATTTGCATTGGGTTTATATAAGTTAGGAAGACTTTGGCTGCCAAGTAACATTGCACCTTGAATTAAAATGGTTTAAACAGTGTATTATTTCATGTAACAAGAGGTTCAGAGTTTGGTAAGTGTCAAGCTTGGTATGTCAGGACTTCAACTCGTTTTTTATTGTTCCTTTCTATTTATAGCTTTTTGTATATTGCTTTATCCTCAGTTTGGCATCTGTTTTGTGCTGCTATAACAGAATCCCCTAGCCTGGGTAATTTATAAAATAGGGGGATTGGATTACATTACCAGTTAGACATTTTATTTCAGGTGCAGTGTGTATTAGGGGGTCAACCACCACAATCACTGAAAAGATAGGCTCTTCAATGTCAAAAATACTCTTTTCTACTGGTATTGGTAGTATAGTAGTAAGGAGAGCTGCCTTTCAAAATACTTTTTTTCTGTATGAAAAGGCCTGGGAAGTCAATGAAAACTACTGACAAATAATACAGATACCTTTTTTTTTTTAACAGAGTCTTGCTCTGTGGCCCAGGCTAGAGTGCAGTGGCATGACCTCGGCTCACTGCAACCTCTGCCTCCTAGGTTCAAGCTATTCTTCTGCCTCAGCCTCCCAAGTAGCTGGGATTACAGGCATGTGGCACTACACCCAGCTAATTTTCTGTATTTTTAGTAGAGACGGGGTTTCACTCTACTGGCCAGGTTGGTCTGGAACTCCTGACCCCAGGAGTTCTGCCCAATTTGGCTTCCCCAAATGCTGGGATTACAGGTGTGAGCCACTGCACCTGGCCAATACAGATATTTTTGATACATGTGCGATATACACTATGGCGTAACTCCATAGTATTGCTGTATCACTAAATATATACATCTTTAATATTTTGAATATTCATGGCAATTAATTGTTTTGAAAAATCCATCAGTAAAGCTAATGCTTCCAGTAATCACTAACACAATCCTTCATCACTCTTAGCATGTCTTTGTTTTATGAAGTTTTTTATAATAAAGTTGTTTAAAAAATGGTCTCCAACATTGCAAGTTTTATTATTTAGTTTAGTATTCATGACAAGTAAATAAATAGATGACACTTTGTATAGGAAATCAATGGTAATCATTCAGTGAGTGATATAATCAATATACTAAAGTGCATATCAAAGAAAGGAAAGAATGGAGAATCCAAAAACAATTTTAAAGTGGGGGTATTTACTGGATTGTATAAGACACGTGCTATGGTCTGGATGTATCTGCCCTCCTAAAATGCATAAATTCATATGTTAAAATTCTAACCCTTAAGACAATAGTATTAGGAAGTAGATCCTTTGGGATGTGTTTAGATCATGGGGTTAAAACCATCATGAATGAAATTAGTGCCATTACAAAACAATCCTTAGAGAGATCTTGCCCCTTCCACCATGTGAAGATACATCAAGAGAGCCCCATTTATGAAATGGGTTCTTGCCAGACACAGGATCTGCCAGTGTCTTTATCTTGGACATCTCAGCCTCCAGAACTGTGAGAAATCAATATTTCATGTTTATAACCCACCAAATTTAAGACATTCTGTGATAGCTGCCCAAATGGATTAAAACAAGTAAGGTATGATTTCTCGCTATTCACACATAAAATAAAGAAAAAGTTACATCCCTATTCCTTTTGCCTATTAGATATGTTTTTCTTATGATATTTGTCTTTGTACAAAGAGCTGTTTATATCTCATTTGTGTCATGTTATGTAAATACGAATATTCAATGAAAGTTTAGTCTGCTGAAGTCATACAGTGCCTAACAGGGAGTAGGTACGAGATAAGTGTTAAGAGAGAGAGACTGTGTAATTCTAGGTAATATTTGTGCTTCTTGGGGTAAGCAGTCAAAACCAGTAAAAGCTAACGTAGGAATAGAAGCGATTAAGTCACATGGTAGAAGACAGCTGACAGAATATTTAGGAGATTGGACAATTACACATGACATCCACCCTGTCACAAATAAAGTCATTCCACAGGGTTAGTCTGGAGATGAAGACATTGAATGCACAAACTTTACCTTAGTTCCACCTTCACCAACATGGATCCAGTCTGTTTTCTTCCTTTTAATGTGCAGCGCTTAAATCTCAGGCAGGAACATCACATTAGTAGAAGTTAGGGTACATATCCATATACCAGCTGCAGAGGAATCGCGAGGAAAATCGACAGGAAAGATGGAATCACGAGTATGGAACAAATTCATTCTCTACAAAGGAATGTAGGGCTAGCCACTCAAGAGAAAAATGTCCCAAATGTAGGAATAGAGTTCGGTGTTTGGAAGCGTAATAATATTGCAAATGCCATTGCAACAGTAATTTTATTAAGAGTTTAACCCTTTTAAAAAAGAGCCAAATTATTTTTTAAAAAGAGCTTTATTATTTTGAAGCTGAAAGGGACAGGATATAGCATATACATACACACACATATATATAATATTTGTGCAAATATACATGTTTTATGTTCGTATGTATGTGTGTGTGCATGCTACTACTCTGTCTACTGAACCCATTGCAGACAGAGCTAATTGATGCTATATGTTTTTTTTTTTTTTTCCTACCCAGCCAAACACAATTTTTCCACATACTGTGATCCAGGTACCTAATGCTAATCAATCAGAGTTGGCACTTAAGATAAAATCTACTTGCAAACATAAAACCACATTACTGTACAAATGAGAAGTCAGAGACTGAAAGAATTAAAGAACATTCTGAAGTTACTTATCAAGACAGATAGTTAATGGAAAACTCAGGGCTAATGGCTAATAGCTAACATTTATCTAACTCCTCAATCTACCCGTCACTCTTCTGAATGTTTTATGTCTAGTAATGCATTTAATCCTCATAACATCCATGTAAGATAAGCATTATTATAATCCTCAATTTTATAGATGAGACAGTGAAGCACAGATAATTTGAAGATTCAAGATTTGAATCCAGACACTCCAAAATCCAGAGCCCACATTCTTTACCATGATGCTAAATTTCTCATAAAACTTAAAAAAGAGACAAATTCTGGTTTTAAAAATTACTGTAGCCAAATTTCAAAGATATCTAAAAATTATTATTTTTATTCACTCAGAATGTGTATCTTATAGCTCCTAGTTACTGGAACAAGTTTCTTGATATTATAGTTAAATTGATCTCAAATGTTTTGCTATTAAATTGTCCATGATTGCTAGAAGATTCTTTCCACAACAGCCTCACATGTCTTGTTCACCATTCACAGACTGTTGAATATAATAAAAGTATTGGTCATTATTTTTATTCTTAGCCTCTAAATCAAGAAGATAGTTTGTTCCTTTTAACTTCTTTAAAAATTCAACCTCATGCTAAAGAAGAAAACGAAAACAAAGTCTTAAGACACAGAACTGTGACTTGTATTATCTCTGAGTATTATTGTTACATGTGTAAAATAAAATTAGAATGTATGTCTCTAAGATGTATTTACATTGTAGGAACAATCTCTTAGAAAAGGGATATTTCACATAATTTATTTGAGAATATTGAAGACATTTGCTAATAAAAAATATAATTCATTCTCTTAAAAAGTAATATATTTCTCTTGTTCAATTATTTTCTAGTTGCAAACTAGGGCTTTCTTCTAACATTAATACAGGGAATAATTATCTTGGTAATTCCCTAGAAGCTTGGAACTTTTACAATTTTACCTTTTATATGAAGTGCATAACAGGGGAAACCCTCATAAAAACCTTCTCAAAATTCTGTACTTTTACCACAACACATTATAATAAAGATCACAGTTTAAATGAGAAATGAAAAGAACAAATCTGAAAGTATCTTAAATACAAAAGTGTATGTAGAAAATTATAATCCTGATGCTATTTGTGTAAGAAAATAGAGAAAAAAATCTAAATACTGTTCAATATAAGATTCATTAAAGTGAGGTATTTTTGTTCTTTAAAATACTACATAAGACCTGTAATATCTCAGCACTTTGGGAGGCCGATGCAGGCAGATCCCTTGAGGTCAGGAGTTCGAGACCAGCCTGGCCAACATGGTGAAACCTCGTCTTTACTAAAAGTACAAATATTAGCCAGGTGTGGTGGCATGAGCCTGTAATCCCAGTTACTTGGGAGGCTGAGGCAGGATAATCGCTTCAACCCGGGAGGTGGAGGTTGCAGTGAGCCGAGACAGCACCACTGTACTCCAGCCTGGGTGACAGAGCAAGACTTCATCTCAAAAAATAAAAAAAAAATAAAAAACAAAACAAAACAAAAAAAACATGTAAGGTATGCCACTTCTGACTTAGGTGAAGTAAGGTAAATCAGATATGCCCACCTGCATGAAACAACTACACTAAAAAACAAAAAAGTTTGAAACAACAGCTCTTGAGATTGGGAATAGGTAATAAAGAAAATGAATCCTGAGGGTTGATAAATAAAGTGAGTCCAATAGCTGCCCCAGCTTACCACATTAATTAGTCTTCAGCCGAGGAGAAGGGAAGGGAAAATCAGGAATAGCTTAGTGAACTTCTCAGGTTGAAGAAAAAGAACTGAAAGAGATCAAGGAAGTTAGAGTTCACAGGACACAGCTGTGTTCATCCATTTTTTGCGTTGCTATAAAGAAATAACTGAGATTGTGTAATTTATAAGGAAAAGAGTTTTATTTTGGCTCATGGTTCTGCAGACTCTATAGAAAACATGGTGCTTGCACCTGCTTCTGGTGAAGGCCTCAGGAAACTTACAGTCATGGTAAAAGGCAAAAGGGGAGCCAGTAAATCACATGGCCAGAGCAGGGACAAGCTGAGAGGGAGGGAGTGCCACATTGTTAACCAGATCTTGCATGAACTCGCCATTACCATGGAGGGGCCACCAAGCCAACCATGAGCAATCTGCCCCTATGAACTAAACATCTCTCACCAGGACCCACCTCCAAAACTGGGAATCACATTTTGATATGAGATTCGGAGGGGACAAATATCTAAGCCATGTCACAGCTACATAGAAAGCTCAACAGACATCAGAAACTGTTTCTGAGTATTGAGTAGGGTGGTCATTAGCACATGCAGTAAGGATCAGCACATGCACCTGAATTTGGGGAAGTGAATAAGGGAGAACACTGTAAAACTAAAACATTAGAAGGAACAGTACCCATAGTGCATACAGGGCCAGAAATAGGTTTTGTTCCCAAGCCATCCAAGAAAAACTCATAGTTCAAGAGACAACGGGCCGAGAACTCATAAGGGACTTGCCTCAGTAGTGTAGATTAATTAGTCGTACACTGCATGCTACCCTAGACCTGCCTGATAAAGCTTAAAAGTTAGACTTGAAAAATTCAGTTTCCGTGTAACTTAACTGCATTGCAGAGCAAAGTTCAAGAATATTTATGGGAATACAAAAACAAACAATGACAACAAACCCAGCACCTAGCAAAGTATAATTCTTAATGTCTGACATATACTCAAAAAAATTATCAGGCATGCAAAGAAACCAGAAAATACTACTCATAATGAGGAGAAATGTCAACCAAACTGACCTAGATGAAAGACTTAGTAGACAGTTACTGAAATAGTATTATTACTCTATTCCATATGTTCAGTAAGCTAGAGGAGAGATTAAACCTGTAAAATGGAAATATGTAAGATATAAAAAATTCAGATCTCAAGAGATGTAAACTACAATCTCTGAGATAAAAAAATATACTAGAAGGGATTAATGGCAGATTAGACATTGCTAAAAAAGTGATAAGTGAATTGAAAAATAACATAAACTATTAAAATTAAACCACAGGGGAGGCGGGAAGAAAGAACAGAGTATAAGTGAGCAGAAGCACAACTTCATGTCACCCAATATACATATTATTGGTATTCTTGAAGGAGAGGAAGATGAAGAATAACAAACATATTTGAAGAAATAATGGCAATTTTTCCCAAATTTGTTGGAAAATACAAAATTTAGATTCAAGAAGCTCAAGTCCAAGAAATACGAAGAAAATTACACCAAGACACATCATAATCAAATTAGTAAAAGAGGGAGAGGAAGAGGGAAAGAAAATGTTAATTTTTTTTAAAAAAACAACGCATACAAAGAAAACGATTGAAGATTATTCATAAGAAATAATTCAAGAGAGAAAATGGAGTAACGGCTTTAAAGTAGTGGAAGAAAAAGTGCTCGATCGACAATTCTACACCCAAATAAAACATCGTGCAAAAATAAATACAATTTTTTGTGGAAACATGAATACTTATAGATTCAATAGTAGATCTGCACTGTAAAAAGGAAAAATGATACCAGATAGATAGAAATATATCTACATAAGGAAAACACCATATGTAAGTTACATGTACAAATATGTAAAAATTTTTTTTAAATATATTCAAATGATTATTAACTATTTAAACAAACTAAGTAACAATGCGGTGTGAGGCTGTGACATATGAGGAAGTAAAATGTACAATAATAGGTACATAAAACCTGGGAGGGAAGAAATAAAAATAAACTGTAAAATTCCTATGCTATGCATAAAGTAGTATAATATTAATATAAGGTAGGTTGTGATAATAAAATCAAATACCATAAGTTATAACACATAAGCCAACAAAGAAAATAAAATAAAATTATTTTTAAAAACAATGAATTAACCCCAAAAAAGGTAGATGAAGAAAAAGGAAGGAAAACAAGAAAATGAAAAAGTAATAGATGAGACAAATAGAAAACAAATAAAATGATAGATTA
The DNA here is from genome assembly GCF_029281585.2 of Gorilla gorilla gorilla. Lineage (NCBI taxonomy): Eukaryota > Metazoa > Chordata > Mammalia > Primates > Hominidae > Gorilla > Gorilla gorilla. The sequence continues at coordinate 73,368,511 of NC_073241.2, forward strand.
AAATTAACTGTATCAATAGTCACACTAAACATAAGTGATTTCAACATCTCACCTAAAACAAGATTTTTTAAATTAAGAAAAAAAACACATCTACATATTAAAACACATTTTAAAAATGAAAACAAGGCTGGGTATGGTGGCTAATGTCTGCAATCCCAGCACTTTGAGAAGTTGAGGAGGGTGGATCACTTTAGTCCAAAAATACAAAAATTAACCAGGATGGGTACTGCGTGCCTGTAGTCCCAGATACTCAGAAGGCTGAGGTGGGAGGATCACTTGAGTTCAGGTAGTTGAGGCTGCAGTGAGCTGTGATCACATCACTGCATTCAGTCTGGACGACCCAAGAAGACCCTGTCTACAACAAAATGGCTATCAGCAAGTAAATGAATAAACAAGTTCCCACAAAGCCACACAATAAAATACATGGATTTCAAAACAAATTTGGTGAGTGAATTAGATCAGAGGGGAAAAAAAGGACTATACTGATCATTTCATTTAAACAAAATTCTATAATGTATAATAGAGGATACAAGTGCAAACTAATGTATAGAAATCCAATCAGCACAGATCAGGAGATGCAGGGTGAGATAGTATAAAGGGATGTAAGACAACATGACAAGTCTTACAAAATCACATGCTTGAAATGTGTGCAGTTTATTAAAAATGACTGTTATATTTAAACAAGCAATTTTAGATTCAAATTTATGTCTGTGAAGAGTTAGTAATGATATGTTAATTAAATAGAAATTAAGTATATCAATTACTATATAGAGTACATAAATTAAGAGTAATATAAACTTTAGTTTTTCATTATTTTCTGGAAAGCATGGCACTTGGTCTTGTCTGGGTTCAAGCCGGGGGTAGGGGCTGAACAAATGATAGTGATTATTTGCATGTTTCTAATCCCTCCTATGGAACGATTAAGAAAGAAGATGTTTGAGAGTGACTTTGGATTGTCAACCAAAAGTACCTACCAACACATATAATTTAAATTTTGTGGGAAAAAAAGTAGAAAAAAGAAAAAAAAGTAGATAGATAAAATTTTACCAGTGGATATATAGAGAGATTGATATAAATATTGATATGGATAGAGATACAGACATGGGTATAGATATAAGTAAACATAGAGGTATAGATATAGATACATATAGATATAAAAATAAATTATTTATGTTGAGAAGATTGTGTTAGTGGAGGTAGGTCTATATATTTAGTCAGGCCTAGAAAAAAATCCTGAAATATGAAGCACTAAATTCATAGTAAGAATTATTCTTAGTTGAAGGATTATAGCACAGCTGTTCGTTTTATTATTTACATTTTTTTCCTGAATTTCCTAACATTTTCTTTTTAAATATTCCAGTGAACACGGATTATATTGCCAATTAGCAAAAGGTGATAAACTGTTAAATATTTAACATTTATATCCTAAAAGGAAAGTTACCAAAATAATCACATAGCAGATCATCAACCCAATGCATAACCCTAGAAATGAAAATTGCCCCAGCTGTGCCTACCATCCAGCATGTTCCAGTCCTATACTCCTACATCTCTTATTTCTCCACTTTTTTCACAGTTCTCTGCTTAAATGTGCACACACTGGAGAGGACCTTTTTGAATACCCTAAATGAACTTATTGTACAAATGTAGAAACTTTGGCTTAAGTTTTAGCAGCTGATATTCAAATGTCTTCATGAAAGCTACCATAGTCTTCCAGATGAACTTTATCTAATTATTCTCTCTGAATCGTCTCAGTCCCAACCAAGGGGAAGAGAAGGGTCTGCTGCTAGATTCCATAGATATTTGCAGATAAATTAAAATGCAGTCCTTTTTTTCAGGCCATGATTGAGAAAGAGGTCTGGATTACTATTTGTAAAATCATGTGTATAAATTTAAATGCATTTCATTTTATCACTATAAAAACCCTTTATATAAATAGTTTTAATGATAATGTGCACAATTGTTTGTTTCTAAAAACCTTAAAGGACAAACGATCAAGGTGGCCTGTGTCCTGTTCAGGTGGCATTCTTCAACTTTCCCAATGTCCGATGAATCAGTTATGTTTCACATATAGGTCTGTGAAGCATTAGCTGAACATATCACTGTTTCTGTCTTTGATGACTTTTTATCCTCTTGAGTAACTGCTTCCAAACTCTTACTGCTTATTTTAGTGGTTTGAGTAACTGAAGCACAATATGTAAGAACTGAATGGGGACCTAGGGATGAATCAATTTTATTAAAGAAATCTTTCAACAAAAAGTACAAGCACAGAGATGCTTCTGAATTTTCTTTAGGAGGGAGATGGGGTGCTGGCGAGGAGATAGTTAGCTTCAAGCCCATTTGCCTGAAATTCTCCTGTGGGCCCATGATAGTTCTAGTGACTCTTGGAGCACAATTTGAAAACACATATTTAGTCCAAACTTTCTTTTATAAAATCAAAAGTTAAGTGATTCGTACATGCTCATACAGGTAATGGTAATTTTTCTAACAAGTTGTCTTGTGCAACTAATGACTCAACAACTTTCAATGGAATGAACTTATTACCATGGGAATCTCCAGAACCCAGTTCACCTCCCACTGATCCTGAGTGACTCATGCCACCAAAGTAGCATATATATGCCTCTATTTTAAAAAATAAAAGCAACAGACTGCACAGCCTACAGAACAACTCAGGCTTTCTAGACAATGATACTCATGCACCCTGAGTCTTTGTTCAGATAGTATCCTTAGTTGTATCTTAAGCAACTCAAGCTGTGACCACTTGTCACCTCTCTGAGATTCAGTCCAGGACTTCTATTTTTATATGTATTAAGTGCTCAGATAATAAATAAAAATGACAAATACATCTTGATGGACAGGCCAAGTCCAACTTGTTGACAATAATTGCACAGAGTTGTGGTTTTCTGCAGTCACTGCTGTTACTGTTATTGTTTTTTAATGAGAATTATGAGGCGATATTCAGATTCACCATAAAAGAGCTTCATAACTAATTTGCCAAGTCTTACAGGAGCTCTAAAGGGTGATATTTTGACATGCATGCCATAGATATGCCACACCTATTCTGAATTTTGACAAACTCTACAAGACAAAACCATAATATTATACAAGTGCCTTCCTCAACTTTCTCAATGCCTGCTGGTGAGTTATTTCTGCTTCACTTGTCTCCCTCAGCCCCAGTACTAATGACCTTTCCTGTGAGTTTTAATACACATAGCTAATTGATCCTTTGTGTAGTCCCCTGCCTCTAGAATTTGCTATTCAACTATTTTGTACATTATATTAATAAATAAAGTCTTCCAAACTACATATTCCCAAAAAATCATTCATATTAGGTTTATGATAGGGACTGAGAGTTTATATTTTTTAGAAGTTTCCTAGATAAATCAATGGCATAAAAAAATTAAGAATCATTACCATAAACCATATTTCTTTGGAAGATTTCCTCAAATTCAATAACTTTCAAATCCTGTTACTGTCAGTGGGAATCTGGACAATTTTAAAGCCAGGGCAAGAATATATCAACCTTCTTAAACATAAATATTACATAGTCAAACATCACCTAGAAACCAAGTGGTGGAGCTGTGTGTCATCTAAAATTTATGGGATCCAATTGTCTAAAATAATGTTAAAGACATGCATATATATATATATAAAATGAAAGTTATTTACATATATAACCTTCAGTATACACATGCATGCATGTAAGTTATGAAAGTTATATATGCATGCATGTATGTAACTTTCATTACATATGCAAAATAACTTGAAAGGACTATAAAATCTATTATAGTAGTAGAAACTCAATAAATGTCTTTTTAATAAAGGTCTTTTTTAATAAAAGAAATAATTGATTGTGACCTAGTAATGGCCAGATCAGGTTTATTTTGTTAAATAAGCCAAAATATTTGCTGCTGAAAGAGTTCTAGAAAAATGGTTTAAGCAGTAGCAGACTTGTTTCTCCAAATCCCATATAAAAACAGAAATAGCAATGAAATAGCAAAACAACAACAACAAAATGAACACTTATTACAAAACCTGGTAACAGAATAGCCCTCATATTACTCATAATATTGTTGACAACATTAATTATAATAGAAGGTTTAAAAATGGAATATTTGTAACATAACGAAATAAAGAGATGAAAATATTTGAGAGAAGGTGACAAAAATTGAAGATGGGCAACTGTATTAGTGCATTTTGCATTGGTATAAAGGAATATCTGAGATTGGCTAATTTATAAAGAAAAGAGATTTATTTGGCTCACAATTCTGCAGACTGTACAAGCATGGTCCTCGCATCTGCTTGGCTTCTGGTGAGGGTTTAGGAAGCTTTTGCTCATGGTGGAAGGCGAAGGGGGAGCAGGTGTGTCGCATGGCAAGAGAGGGAGCAAGAGAGGAGGAGGTGTCCGGCTCCTTTAAACAACCAGCTCTCATGTGAACTAACAGATTGAGAACTGACTTATTACTGAAGGGAGGGCACCAAGCCATTCATGAGGAATTTCCTCTCATGACTCAAACACCTCCTACTAGGCCCACCTTCAACATTGAGATCACATTTTAACATGAGATTTGGAGGGGAGACACATCCAAACCATGTCAGCAATGAAGATTTGGCATACAAGTAATAGGAGTTGAAGAAGCAAACCAAACTAAAGCAAAAATAAAAATTTTAAAAAAATTAAGAAAAATCTCCCCCCAACACAAATAAAATTGAAGCCACTTATTGAAACGGCATACAGTGTACTTGATGATATCAACCCAGATGACCATTAAAAAAACAGGAAGAGAATAGGGAAGGTGGAAATAATGGCATTTGTATAATCCATGAAGGCATGCAGCAAGATATACTGAAACTAAATACAAAACTTGGAAGAGAAAGGGAAAAGCATGAGCAAAGATATAACAAAAGCCAAAATAAAATTTTAACTGTTACTATATTCATCATTAATTGTGATAGTGTTAGAATTGTTATTCAGAGCCTGTTGTATGTGAAAAGTGAGACAAAGTAAATGAATAATGATGGGATATTCTATTATTCCCATTGTCCTTGAGAACACATATTCTCTGTATGGAAGGAAAGTAATGTAACCTAGAAGAAGTTAAGTGAAAACTCCGTACTCCTGAATTTGAATTGGAAATTTCAATCTGAACTTCATTATATGTGAAGAATAGAAACCTGGAGGAAATAAAAGTATTTGTCTACCTTTTAGAAATAAGATATTGACCATCAAGTTTCTAATGACTATCTGCAAGGAAGAGCAAATGAGTTTTATTTTATTTAATATTTATTTTTGGAAGGATGGTGGACTGAGGTGCCTTTTAGTGTATTTGAAGCTCATAATGTGGATAAAAGGAGAAAAAAGACTTGGCAGTAAAGGAGGGAATTCTGAGAGAAAATAGGGATACAAAGACACCAACTTCATGGCTTTGAATGTCTAGGCCCCATCCCTGAAAGTTTCCTTATGGTTCATCTTCGGCCTGGAAGTTTCAGGACCCAGACATTGTAGCAAGGATCTCTGTGAGGAGCGCTATCCCAATGCCCAAATCATTCTTGGATCAGAGAAAATCCCACACTTCTGGTCCAAAGTCTTCTGGCCCAATTGCCTGCCATTCAGTGCATTGGGACTTAACTCTGATCCTACTTTAAGATCTTACTTACTGGAGGTGTGGTCTTTATTTGAGTGGAAACACTGCAATTCTTGAGCTAAACTGCTTAGCTATCCAAAGAGAAAGCTGACCTGCTGCGTGCTGCACACTCAGATACTTGTAAGCCTTCAGGTAGTACTCTACATGGGGTAGTACACTACAGTGGGTAGTGTTTGGGAGGAGTGCCATGTCTTTCCTTGGGCGAGAGTGAGCCCCTTAGAAAACCCTGAGTTGACAACAGAGCACATGGTACTCTCCTATAGCAGTGGGAATGTGTGGGGCTGGGCCAGGGAGAGGTGAACTAATTCTGTGTGAGGTCATGTTTTTAAGAAAAATACCAACATTTCAGCTACTCTGAGGGAATTAGGCAATATCCAGGAGGATTTTGGAAACAAAAGATCCAGTCCAGTAGTTAACCCCAAGGTAACTAGGAGCTTTGAGTATGAGAATTTATATAATTAGGTGGGTGATATCATCTCTTTTCAAACTTACAAAAAACTCTGGATATATTTTGAAAAGGACCCAAGACAGTAACTGGATTATGTAGCATCTCTAGGTTCACGAGAGTTGCACAGAGCTTTGTGGCTCAGAAGTGCTCAGCATTTGGTTTAGTGCTCAGCTGTGGCCATCTTCAATCCCTTAATAATATTTGAACTAGTCCCACATTTTTAATTTTCACTAAGCCCTGGAAACTAACTCCTAATTCTTGGAAATAGTAAACTAGTAAATGCTAGTGTAATTGTTAAGGCCCCACATTATAGGCGGGAGCTTTGGACAGTAATTTCATCCCAGTAGGAATCTAGTGTGCAACACAAGAGACAAAAGATCATTAATTTTATAAATTCAGCTTACACAATTGAAGTTTGAGAGTAGAATATACGTAATGGACCAAAGACACAAAGGGATTCAGGACTGACAAGGTAGAGAACCAAGGGCCACTAAGATTAATTACAGGCATTACTTCCTAATGGGAATGGAGCTACTAATAAATTGTCTTTCATGGTTAGGCGGTATCAGCGAGCAGATGTATCTCACACTGCAGATACTGATGATAAACTTTTCCAAAATATGAACTATGTCTTATTCTTCTGTGAAGATGACTGTGAAGTTTTACAAAAATTGTGTTGCATCTTATTCTTCTATAAATTCCCAGATGAGAGTATAATGCCTAGCACAAAGAAGGTCAGGAGTAAATAAAACCAATCTGAACTGTAGAAAAAAGTCTTCGGTAACTATTGAGCTGTGGTTTTGTTCCTCACAGAAACTTGCTAGACAGGCAGGACAAGTCTTATTTATCCCAGTTTTACAAGTAAGAAAGGTAGACTTTAATTGATTAAGAGGCCCAGTAAAGCCACTTCAATGATACAAGCTGGTACCAAAATTTAGTTGTCCAGGTTCCAGTCCAGTTCTACCATGCTGTCTCTCAAATTAATAAAGTTTTAATGGACTGAAAAATGCATCCGCATAGGACTCATCGTGTGTGTGTGTGTGTGTGTGTGTGTGTGTGTGCGTGTGTGTGTGAGATAAGACCCTAAACACCATCACTGGCTCTTCAAGTAGAAACTCAGTGAAAGTGAGATTCATGTGTCAAAACCAGGAAAGGCTGTGGAATCTTCATTTAAGATTATTTCAGTTTTCTAAGACACAATGAGGAGGTAAATGAGCTATATGATGTTGTCTTCACTTCATTGTCTTTCATTATTGAACAATTCAAACCCATAAACTTTTCTAGGTCAGAATATTTTCAGGATATGAGAACAAGCTATAAGTATTTCTTAAAAGCCTAGGTTATATCATTTCATCATATTAATCAATTAAAACAATAGACCCTAGCAATTTCTTTTTCATTATTGGGCACTACGAATCTTTTAAAAATATAGCTCCTCTTCTATATGGTTTAAGATTCTGCCTAGTGAATTGAACAACTGAATAATTATCCAGCTAGTTGAATCAAGATAGACTATTGGTCTACTTAATATTGCCTGAAATATATCTATTACATTAAAACTGATTGAGAGCCTGAAGTCTATTTGGCTATGTGAAAAATCTGATAAAATTTATATCTGTAAAATTTATATCCCAACAGAAGACAGAGTGTAATTCCTCTCTGCGGAGGTTTGTGCTCATAGAGTTAATTTGAGTCAACCTTCCTTCTAGATTAGAGCTGCGAGCCTTGGCTGCATATTGGAATCACCTGGGAGCCTATTAACAGGTGGGGATTTTCAGTCCCCACACCAGACCAATTAAGTCAGAATCTCTTGAGGTGGGACCCCACAATCAGTGTTTTAAAAAGTCTACATGTGATTCTAATAGGCAAACAAGGTAGATAACCCTTATCCTACAGTCTTTGATGGCAGAAAATGTAATGTAGGCTTTCTCACTCTCCATTAAATGAGCATCCCCCATCTGAACATGTATACTTCTATGTCATTAGTAAAAATCTACTCGGTTTTAAGTCGGCTCATCTGTGGACAATTGCTTAGATGTGTTCAGTTTGTCCCTGGCATTTGGACCCAGCCAGGCAAAACAATGACTCTCAAACTCATCTCTTCTCCCATCATTATCTCATTCTCTCCCTCTCCAGCTGTTTTCAACCTACTGTTATTAATTCTCTCCCCAAGAGGACTAAAGAAGTTTTATATCCTCCATGTAGACCAAGATTCCATCCTCTGCCCTTGCAAGATTTGTTAATTTTGCTCTCACCAGCAAGTGACTTGATTTCCCTCTTTGGACTTTACTATAGTTCACTCTTTCCATTGTGTTCCCTTTGCATATGATATGGTTAAACTTTGTGTCCTCACCCAAATCTCATCTTGAATTAGCATCCCCATAATCCCCACATGTCAAGGGAGAGAACAGGTGGAGGTAATTTGATCATGGGGGCTGTTTCCCCCATGCTGACCTCATGATAGTGAGTGAGTTCTCATGAGATCTGATAGTTTTATAAGGGGCTCTTCCCCCTTCACTCCTCATTCCTCTCTCCTGTCACCATGTGAAGGTCTTTGCTTCTCCTTTGCCTTCCACCATGATTGTAAGTTTCCTGAGGCCTCCCTAGTCCTGCAGAACTGTGAGTCAATTAAACCTCTTTTCTTTATAAATTACCCAGTCTTGGGTATGTGTGTATAGCAGTGTGAAAACAGACTAATATAGCCTCTAAGGATACTTCTCTTTTCTTATTTTACCACTAAAGAAATCTAATTACTTACCCTAACCATGTAATTGGCATTTACCTGATATTTTATGAGAAATTGAATAACATCAACCCAGTCCAAATTCAAAGAACTCTTTAGAGATTAGCAAAACTAGTAAGAGAAACAAGCTACTTTAATAGCTGTCTCTTACTAATGAAAATTTCAAATCTCCTCTGACGTCTTACTGGAATGGAGAAAACAGCCAAGTCATCTGCTGCCACTTGTAATAAATTTAGGTTTTCAGGATTTTATTCCATAGCTTAGGAAAGCCAAGAAAGGCAGCCAAACTGAGAAACTCCTGAAACAATATGTCCATTGTACCATAAGTCAAATCTTCAAGGCTGTTAGTTATAAGACATGCCAGAGCTTAAATATCATAATATCACAGGCTATCGTAAAACAGAAGAAGATGCTATATAACATATAATAGAGTTAGAAGGGACTGACCCTTACATTGGGTGTCTATTTGGCAATAGGCAAGAGAATCACTTGAACCCAGGAGGCGGAGTTTGCAGTGAGCAGAGGTCATGCCACTGTACTCCAGCCTGGGAGATGAGAGCAAAACTCTGTCTCGGAAAATTAATTAATTAATTAATTAAATAAAAATAAAGTATATTTTAAAAAGTAATACTCAAGGCTTAGTGGAAAGATATAGAGCTCTCCTTGGTGAATATTTTTTGAGTAGTTCCCCACGGTCTACCAGAGAATATAGGCCACTGATGTAAAGATCTTTCCCCAGGTAAAATAAAAAGATACTGCAACGTGGAAGTTCCTCAGCCAAGTGGAATATGATTAATAACATGGTGCCCCAGCTCCCACTAGAACACAAATACAAAGCAGGAAAGGAGGCCACAAGCCCAGTATAATTAATTCCAGATAAAATCGGGTGACTGAATCTCATATTGTCCTCAGCACCTGAACATTATGTCAGTCTGGCCAGAGTAAAACATGCAAGATTGGTGCCTCTATGACACCTAATAATAGACTAGCAGTCATAGCTATTCATCAGAACATTTTAGCTTGTCCTTTTTTTTTTTTTCTCTTCATGTTTACATAAATTTTGGCTGGCCCTGTGTGGATACGAACAGATTTCCTCAGAAAGCATATAGAAATGGAAGAGTATCAACATTTAGTTTAGTCGATTGGTGTCAGACATTTCTGGGTACTTCACTGATATCATACCATTTAATCCACGGAGAGGACCTCTGCAAAGTTCCTTCCATATTACACATGAAAATAACATAGAGATTAACAATTTTTCCAAAATCAAACAGGTTTTAAGTACTAGGGTCAAATGTAATTACAGAAATTAAATGACACATAAAAATGCCTTGAAGTGAAAAGAGAAAGTATTTATTTTTTACACAGTATTTTTTGTTTTGCCTAGAAGAAAAAAAAAGAGACTTTGTATGTACTACCAAATTGACAGAAAGTGAGATTACAGGTAATTATATTTTTATTGTGTTTTATTTAATGATTAAAGGCAACATAAATTATTCATATAATAAAAAATCATTGAAAAATCAGCACTGGCCTAATTAAAACCAAAGTATATATTTTTTATATTATGCCACATGACTTGAGAATTGATATATTCATTCACCAAAGCTTACTGTCTACATAAATACAGCTTTACTATTCTTTAGGAAACTCTTAACACAGAAAAGAAAAATTTACAATATTTGTTATCATCCATTCTAGAAAATTTTGGAAAGATCCATCAACTTTTTAGTATAAATAATAAAACAACAGTTATACCTTTAGTATAAATAATAAAACAACAGTTATACCTTTAAGACTCTTTGAATTCCTCGCCTCAAAATCTTCACCTCATGTAGCTCCTGGCTCCAGCTTCTTGGAGATTGTATCCTTCCATCATTCTTTGTGGCCATATTTATTTATATTGTACCTCAGAGTAATGCTTCCTTAGAACTGAGTGATTTCTTAGTTTACTTGATGCCTGTGCATTTTGGCCTAAAATCGTTTTGGAGTTTTGTTTGTTTGTTTGTTTTCTGAGACGGAATTTCGCTCTTCGTTGCCCAGGCTGGAGTGCAGTAGTGCAACCTCGGCTCACTGCAACCTCAGCCGCCCGGGTTCAAGTGACTCTCCTGTCTCAGCTTCCCGAGTAGCTGGATTACAGGTGCCCACCACCATGCCTGACTAATATTTGTATTTTTAGTAGAGACAGGGTTTCACCATGTTGGCCAGGCTGATCTCAAACTCCTGACCTCAGGTGATCCGCCCACCTCGGCCTCCCAAAGTGCTGGGATTACAGGCACGAGACAAAGATTGTTTTAAGTCTCAAACCTTCAGCTTCTTTAGTTCCAGCTGTTGCTTTGTTTGTTAATGCCAAACTCTTAAAAAAATTGTTGGCTTCTTATCTGCTTGATTCCATTCATTGTGGTAAGACAATAGGCATGCTTACATTTTTTCCCCCTGACATCCTGACATAGTTATTTCTTTAAATCTCAGTTAGGTGAAAATAGATGGAAAAATCAAACATTCTCTATCATTTTATAATAATTGGAAGAAACCATGTTTGGGGCAAAGTTCTGTCAAATGTTAAATACTCTAAATTATTATTATTTTTTTAATTTTGTAACTAAAACAAAGCTGAGTTTATTACTTACCATGGTAAGGAGAAACACTAACTCAATACAGTATTCGTAGCTTCTCCATAGCAGAAGGGCATTTTTTTTTCATATCAAAGTCTGATTTAAGGAAGGTCTTTAATGTGGTGTCTTGGGATCATGATATAATTTAAACAAACAAAGCAACAGCTGGGACTAAAGACACTGAAGTTTTGAGATTTAAAACAATCTTAGGCCAAAATCCACAGGCATCAAATGAACTAACAAAATTACTCAGTTCTAAGGAAGCATTATTTTGAGGCACAATGTAAATAAATATGGCCACAAAGAATGATGGAAGGACACAATGTCTGAGAAGCTGGAGTCAGGAGCTACATGAAAAATATACAAGGGAGCTCCTCCTAGGGAGTAGAATCTCTACCTTAGCAGAGGATTTCAGACTTGCCATGTACCAGTGACAGCTGTGCATTTTAAATTTCAGGGGTTTTTTGTTATTATCGAGTAACATAGGCCATTCCAATGAATACATGTTCTCATAGAGACTTGTGAGGATTGAAAGGTTATCTATATTAAATTCTTAGTACCCGGCACAAAAGAACCACTATGTGTGCATTTGCTATTGTTTCAACCTACTTAGGTTAGTTTCTAGACAAGATTGGATAGTTGACAAAGTTTGTCATTTTTCTCCAATTCCTTTTAAAATAGTTAATTTTTCATCCATGGATCTCGGTGCCATACCACTGTGCTATAAGCATTGAGGGTCACTTCAAACTGGTTTCTCTTAAGTCTGTACATAACAGTATCAAGTCTTATTAATGGTTATAAGAGCCAGGACACCTTACTAGACAAAAACCATGCTAGCTTATAGAATCTTGATATTATTTTAGTAACACTGTAATTTTTAAGTAGACATCATTAGAACTGGACCATAGGTACTTCAAAAACAGGCTTTCTGACTGAAATGTGGGAAGAGAAAAATGGGCATATTTTCCTCTACAACCGCATATTAGTTTTGACCTCATTACGTTCCCAAAATAATCCCCATGGAGTGTCAGGGGATGGAAGGATTATGATCAAGAAAAATGGGGCAAACAAGCAGCCACTTAACCCTCATTCTCAATCTAAAGACATTGATCATGGAATCGGCTTCTTATTTTCTCCTCAATGCTTCACAAATTGTGACATTCATTTGATATCTTAATGCTTGGTTCTTTCTCCCAAGAATAGCAACAATAGATGGGATAACTACCCCCTGTAGTTAGAAAGGTTCTATACATTACCTAAAGTAAAGGTACATACACCATACATGTACACAGTGTTTACATTAACACTGACAATCAATGCTTAAAAGAGATGAAAATGCAGGCTGGAGAGCCACAGAAATGACCAATATGGAACAACTTTGACTTCCAAACCTCAGTAAATGGGGAGATTAGAATACTGCCTCAGTACTAATTTCTGCCCCTCACTGCATATGTAATAAATTAAATTTAATTCTATATCAAGCACCAGCCTTCAGTAAGGTAGTATACTAGGCATAGGTAATAGGAATACTAGTAACTCTCAGTGCTATTCTTATGATATTTTAAACCTAATATGAAAGGAAAGATTTCAAAAAGGAATATGGAATAAGGTATAAATTCTATTAGAGATTCTCTAATGTCTCTGTAGATCTAAAGCAGGCATCATTACCAAGTTGGAATATTAAGAAAATCAATTTCTTTGATGAGTTACTTGGCAAATAGTAGACACTTTTGATTGAATAAGTGAACTTAATTTTGACAAGTGAAATGAAGGTGAAGAGAATCCCATATAAAAGGATTTATACTTATGAAAACACAAAGATAGAAAATTGTGCTATGTGATTTTTTTCACGAAGCTAAGTTGTTTGATTAGGTTGAAATTCTGAGTATATGCATAAGAATGACATTGGTTAAGGCTAGAAAAGTAGGTTGCTGTCTGTTGATCATGCCAGGCATGCTCCTGTCTCTAGACCTTTTCCCTTTCTGTTCTCTCTGCCTGAAACCCTTAAATTCTTTATATTCACTTAATTCACTTTCTTTTTTTTTTAACAGTGATAAGCTTTTAATGTAGTTAAATATGGCAAAACAAATCAATACTTGGTTCTTTATTATTTTATTTTATTTTTATTCTTTAAGTTCTAGGGTACATGTGCACAATGTGCTGGTTTGTTACATAGGTATACATGTGCCTTATTGGTTTGCTGCACCTATCAACTCGTCATTTACATTAGGTATTTCTCTTGCTATCCCTCCTCCTGGTCCCCACCCCTTGACAGGCACCAGTGTGTGATGTTCCCTGCCCTGTGTCCGTGTGTCCTCATTGTTCAGCTCCCACCTATGAGTGAGAATATGCGGTGTTTGGTTTTCTGTCCTTGAGATAGTTTGCTTGGAATGATGGTTCCCAGCTTCATCCATGTCCCTGCAAAGGACATGAACTCATCCTTTTTTTATGGCGGCATAGTATTTCATGGTGTATATGTGCCACATTTTCTTAATCCAGTCTATCATTGATGTACATTTGGGTTAGTTCCAAGTCTTTGCTATTGTGAATAGTGCCACAATAAACATACGTGTGCATGTGTCTTTATACTAGCATGATTTATAGTCCTTTCGGTATATACCCAGCAATGGGATCGCTGGGTCAAAAGGTTTCTCTTGTTCTAGATCCTTGAGGAATCACCACACTGTCTTCCACAATGGTTGAACTAATTTACACTCCCACCAACAGTGTGAAAGCGTTCCTATTTCTCCATATCCTCTCCAGCATCTGTTGTTTCCTAACTTTTTAATGATCGTCATTCAAACTGGCGTGAGATGGTATCTTATTGTGGTTCTGATTTGTATTTCTCTGATGACGAGTAATGATGAGCATTTTTTTGTATGTCTGTTGGCTGCATAAATGTCTTTTGAGAAGTGTCTGTTCATATCCTTTGCCCACTTTTTAAAGGGGTTGTTTGTTTTCTCTTGTAACTTTAAGTTCTTTGTAGATTCTGGGTATTAGCCCTTTGTCCGATGGGTAGAATGCAAAGATTTTCTCCCATTCTGTAGGTTGCCTGTTCACTCTGATGATTGTTTCTTTTGCTGTGCAGAAGCTCTTTAGTTTAATTAGATCCCATTTCTCAATTTTGGCTTGTGTTGCCATTGCTTTTGGTGTTTTAATCATTAAGTCTTTGCCCATGCCTATGTCCTGAATGGTATTGCCTACATTTTCTTCTAGGGTTTTTATGGTGTTAGGACTTACATTTAAGTCTTTACTCCATCTTGAGTTAATTTTTGTAGAAGGTGTAAGAGAAGGATCAAGTTTCAGCTTTCTACATATGGCTAGATAATTTTCCCAGCACGAATTATTACATAGGGAATCCTTTCCCCATTTCTTGTTTTTGTCAGGTGTGTCAAAGATCAGGTGGTTGTAGATGTGTGGTGTTATTTCTGAGGCCTCTGTTCTGTTCCATTGGTTTATATATATGTTTTGGTACCAGTACCATGCTGTTTTGGTTACTGTAGCCTTGTAGTATAGTTTGAAGTCAGTGATGCCTCCAGCTTTGTTCTTTATGCTTAGAATTGTCTTGGCTATGTGGGCTCTTCTTTGGTTCCATATGAACTTTAGTTTTTCCAATTCTATGAAGAAAGTCAGTGGTAGCTTGATGGGGATAGCATTGAATCTATAAATTACCTGGGGCAGTATGGCCATTTTCACGATATTGATTCTTCCTATCCATGAGCATGGAATTTTCTTCCATTTGTTTGTGTCCTCTTTTATTTTGTTGAGCAGTGGTTTGTAGTTCTCCTTGAAGAGGTCCTTCACATCCCTTGTAAGTTGGATTCCTAGGTATTTTATTCTCTTTGAAGCAATTGCGAATGGGAGTTCACTCATGATTTGGCTCTCTATTATTGGTGTATAGGAATGCTTGTGATTTTTGCACATTGATTTTGTATCCTGAGACTTCGCTGAAGTTGCTTATCAGTTTAAGGAGGTTTGGGGCTGATATTGTGGGATTTTCTAAATATACAATCATGTCATCTGCAAAGAGAGACAATTTGACTTCCTTTTTTCCTAATTGAATACGTTTATTTCTTTTTCTTGCCTGATTGCCCTAGCCAGAACTTCTAACACTATGTTGAATAGGAGTAGTGAGAGAGGGCGTCCTTGTCTTGTGCCAGTTTTCAAAGGGAATGCTTCCAGTTTTTGCCCATTCTGTATGACACTGGCTGTGGGTTTGTCATAAATAGTTATTATTTTGAGATACATTCCATCAATACCTAGTTTATTGAGAGTTTTTCACATGAAGGGCTGTTGAATTTTGTCAAAGGCCTTTTTTGCATCTATTGAGATAATAATGTGTTTTTTTTCCATTGGTTCTGTTCGTGTGATGGAATATGTTTATGGATTTGCGTATGTTGGACCAGCCTTGCATCCCAGGGATGAAGCTGACTTGATCGTGGTGGATAAGCTTTTTGATATGCTCCTGGATTCGATTTGCCAGTATTTTATTGAGGATTTTTGCATCGATGTTCATCAGGGATATTGGCCTAAAATTTTCTTTTTTTGTTGTGTCTCTACCAGGCTTTAGTATCAGGATGATGCTAGACTCATAAAATGATTTAGGGAGGATTCCCTCTATTTCTATTTATTGAAATAGTTTCAGAAGGAATGGTACCAACTCCTCTTTGTACCTCTGGTAGAAATAGGCTGTGAATCCGCCTGGTCCTGGACTTTTTTTGGTAGGTAGGCTATTAATTATTGCCTCAATTTCAGAAGCTGTTATTGGTCTATTCAGAGATTCAACTTCTTCCTGGTTTAGTCTTGGGAGGGTGTATGTGTCCAGGAATTTATCCATTTCTTCTAGATTTTCTAGTTCATTTCTGTAGAAGTGTTTATGGTATTCTCTGATGGTAGTTTGTATTTCTGTGGGATCAGTGGTGATATCCTCTCTATCATTTTTTATTCTGTCTATTTGATTCTTCTCTCTCTTCTTGCTAGCGGTCTATTTTGTTGATCTTTTCAAAAAACCAGCCCCTGGATTCATTGATTTTTTTGAAGGTTTTTTTTTGTGCCTCTATCTCCTTCAGTTCTACTCTGATCTTAGTTATTTCTTGCCTTCTGCTAGCTTTTGAATTTGTTTGGTCTTACTTCTCTGGTTCTTTTAATTGTGATGCTATGGTGTCGATTGTAGATCTTTCCTGCTTTCTCTTGTGGGCATTTAGTGCTATAAATTTCCCCCTACACACTGCTTTAAATGTGTCCCAGAGATTCTAGTACGTTGTGTCTTTTTCTCATTGGTTTCAAAGAACATCTTTATTTCTGCCTTCATTTCATTATGTAGCTAGTAGTCTTTCAGGAGCAGGTTGTTCAGTTTCCATGTAGTTGTGCAGTTTTGAGTGAGTTTCTTAATCCTGAGTTCTAATTTGATTGCACTGTGGTCTGAGAGACAGTTTGTTGTGATTTCTGTTCTTTTACATTTGCTGAGGAGTGTTTTACTACGAATTACATGGTCAGTTTTAGAATAAGTGTGACTTGGTGCTGAGAAGAATGTGTATTCTCTTGATTTGGGGTGTAGAGTTCTGTAGGTGTCTATTAGGTCCTCTTGGTCCAGAACTGAGTTCAAGTCCCGGATATCCTTGTTAACCTTCTGTCTCGTTGATTTGTCTAATACTGACAGTGGGGTGTTAAAGTCTCCCATTTTTATTGTGTGGGAGTCTAAGTCTCTTTGTAGTTCACTAAGGACTTGCTTTATGAATCTGGGTGCTCCTATATTGGGTGCATATATATTTAAGATAGTTAGCTCTTCTTGTTGAATCGATCCCTTTACCATTATGTAGTGGCCTTCTTTGTCTCTATTCACTTAATTCACTTTCTCACCTCCTACAAATAGATATGCATCCATCAGCACCTCCTCAGAGACAGCTTGCTTGACTACCCTTCCTGAAATAAGGCTGTCACTATGTAAAACTGGTTCTATTTTATTTTTCTTTAAAACCTGAGTGTTATTTTACATAATACCATGGTTTCTTTGTTTCTTGTCTTTGCCTCTACTGAAATGTAAACTTCCTGGAGGCAGAGAGTTTTCTGTTTGCTTTATAGACTGTATTTGCCTCCAAGGTCAATGACAGACATATAACCGTAGCTCAACAAATATTTATTTAATGTGTGAGACTATATTGATAACTTTGGGGTAGGGGAGCATTTCTTAATTAGAAGAAGCACAAACTTTGAAGTAAAAGTGATACATTCGATGACATTGAAATTTAAAAATTTTGTACTACAAAATCATCTTTTTTCTCCTTCATGTCTTACAATCTGTTCATACAAAAGCATCTTGAATAAAGTAAAAGACAAGCCATGTAATTAAATATATAAAATAGCTCTCATAAAATAAAAGTGAAATGATAAAAGAGGTAACAAGGGAAAAATCAAACTTATAAGCAGGCCATTCACAAGAGAAAACAAGAACATATATAAAATGATTAACTTCACTAATAATCACAGAATGCAAATTGAAACTGTTTCACCACCATTAGATGAGAAAAGTAGGATAAATAGATAGATAGATGAAAATATAAGAATACGAAGAAATTCATAATTGCAGAAAGCAGTAAAATTGGTACCACTACCTATCTGTATATGTTTGGGAAACCTCAGAATAATGGCACCAGATTAGGTGCATAAGAATATGTATCATAGTATCTTTCACTATTTTAAAACATTGGAAATAATTTAAATATCCAAATCCAAGAAAATATGTGCATAAATTATGTCACTTATGTTCATACAGTAAAATAAAAATGAATGTTAAAAAAACAGAAACAAACAGGTAAATGATGCCTGATTGATAGAAGGTCATTTCTGAGTATTTAAAAATCTAAAAATATGCTACTGCATATTTCTATGTAGTAAGCATGTAGTAAAACTATAAAAATATTTAAGTAAAAGATAAGTAAAAAACCTTGTAGTGGTTATTTGTGAGAAGGGAGAGGTAAATGAGATGATGAAGACATACATACTGGGCCTGATTCTCCAGCCAAAAGATTAAAAAAACAAAACAAGTTTGAGATACATAGTTGTTTCATTTTAATACTCACTATAACTTTCAGTCTATTTGAAATATTTTATTATATATGTGTAAATATGTATATGTTATTGTGAGTTTTATTTATACTAATCTAAGATATTACTAAAACACAATTGAAATAGTAGGCCACTTCCAATCTCCTAAACCCACTTAAATTCTTGCCACTATCTGATAACTTAAAATAATGTATGGCTGATTCCTTTAAACTTTCCCTATATCCATATCTATATTTAGGTCTCTAACCATATGCCTTTGCATTGAGGGCGCTGTTGTCTTCAACAGCTGGTGGTAATCTAATACTCCCCTATTTGGGTAGACTTTACAAAAAATTAAGAAATCAGTTACCTAATAGTGTGGTTTGCAAAGTTATGGTAATACATTCTTGCCCCCAAACAGTCTTCCTCTTGATACTTGAAATATGTCAAGTACTGCTTTATTCCTTTAAGGTGAGTATCATCCTCTTCATTCTTCCACATTGAAATGCAAATTTTCCTGGTATGATTTGCATTTTAATTAATCCCCTAATACTTTAGAGTTAATGAGTTTATCTAAGACTGTCTTCTGACAGAAAGGCACAGTACTAACTGAAAGGCCTTTTGATCATTTTGGGGATGTGTAAGACATACATGTGTTACTAAAAGTAGGGGTGAAAGGTACAGATTAGAGACAAAACTCTACAAGATATTCTTTAGAGACCTGACAGTCTCACAGAAAGTTGGATGGGATCTATCACTTTCCTTCTTGTCATTATATTTTAGTTATAGAAGTTCTCACTTTTGTTCAAAAGTACCTAACCAACTCACTGGCCCAATACACAATACACTCATCAAAAAGAGCCCAAACCCAAAACATATATATATATATATATATATATTTCCCTGTACTTATGACATTACTGATACCCTCACTGGTGTTATGTAGAAAGAACAGAAAGAACTTTGGGATGGAATTACAAAATCCTGGGCTAAAACTCCAGCTATACTTATTCTAGTAAAATATTTCTATTAACTCGAGCCTCCAACTTTTCCAAATTCTACAGAATAAACAATAATATCTATTCATTTAGCTCACAGATCACTATGGGGATCAAGATGAATGAAGATTATGAAAGCAGTTTGTAAATTATAATATAATCTTATATACATTAATTAGGATGTTTTTCATTGCAGGTAATAATAAACTCATGTCTAACTTAAACAATAGAGGCGCTGTTTGCTCATGTTGATAGAAAGTCCAGGATTTATAGCTTCAGGCTCAATTCTATCTGGGTTTTGGCTCAATTTCTCTAAAATTCTGGTACTCCCTATGCCATTATCTGAATACTAGCTTCATCCTCAACCCTGTACCCTCATGGTCACAAAGTGGTTGCCAGAAGCAAATTGACCCATCTGCTTTTTCAGTGATGTCCCGAAGGTGTGGACGGAGGAGGTCAAATACCATAATTATCAAATATGTTTCTGAGTGTCATACTGATTGTCTGCTATTGAAGCTCACTGACCATCTCTGTGGCCAGAGGAATGTCACACACTAATTGGCATAGGTCTTCCCCATCACTGGCACAGGAGAGATGAGACTGCATAGACTGCCTTAGGTCAACCAGAACTGGCCTCTACAGGTGTGGTTAATCCCACCTAAATTACAATGAGGGTGGATGAAATGCTTCTTCCACTTATAATCACATACCAATTGGCACGAACAGACTGTTTTATTTATTTCATTAATATTAACTATACAAATATTATTATTGCTACTTGTACTACGCTACAGTTATTATTTCTACCGTGGTTATGATATCCTTCTAGAAATTAAAGAATAATTACAGATGAAGAGAATTGTTACTGTTTTGTCAAGCACAATTAACGTGCAGTTGATCTGATTTTATTGCCAAATAAGGTCTCATGATCAGTATGTGTTAGAGCACTGTTTTTTAAAACTCAAAACAGTTTTGTTTTTTCTCCATTTTTCTTGATCACTGGGGTATATTATGGTGTCTTTCCATGAGAGTTAAAGTAATTATTTGCAAAGTAACCTTTCCTCTTCTCCTCATTGACTGATGGCCAATCAATTTGTCTTGAAAACTCATTGAAATTGATTTGATAAACAGAGTCAAAATGAACACAGTAGAGAAATACATACTGTAATTTGTGGAACCTACAGGAATCAAATTTGTTTTTATTAAACAAATATCTTAATGAAAGTGTCAATAACATGCAATTTTTGGAGGATGATTCCAACAAACTTATGGTTTTAGGGTACTCAAAACTCTGTGATGAGCCCTTCCTGCAATGACATTCTATGAATATATAAACTTATGTACAAGGATTATGAAATGACCATTGCCATGATGTTCCCACTTCTATTTTACTTTTAGAGAGGGCATATGAAATGATTTTGAAATTTCATATTGCCTTGTGGTTTTTAATCTAATCAACTGCATTAAATTTAATTACACTAATTAATTACATTATTGTATTGATTAAGCATACACAGATTAGGAAACACAGCCTCTTCTCTGTTGAAGCCTGAAATACAGTTAGTAATAATAGGATATCGGCTTTAAAAGTCACTAATAATATAAAATGATTAGAGGCTTATTCATGAGCATGAAGTAAGACCACTAACATCAAAACTTCTTGAAGAAAAGATATTACTGAGGGCTAGGACTGTCAAAATAGCTCTTGTGAAAGTTACACAACTTCTGAACAATGAGAGCACAGGGACACAGGGAGGGGAACATCACACGCTGGGGCCTGTCAGAGGGTGGGGGGCAAGGGGAGAGAGAGCATTAGGGCAAATACCTAATGCATACAGGGCTTAAAACCTAGATGATGGGTTGTTAGAGGAACAAATCATCATGACATTACATGTATACCTATGTAACAAACCTGCACGTTCTGCACATGTATCCCAGAATTTAAAGTAAAATTAAAAAAAAAAGTAGCCCTCATCAAATAGAAAATACTATAATAAGGAAAGAGAAACATAGAGAATAGTTCAGGTAGGGAGTTTATTATAAGTGAAAACACAGAGTTAGCAATGTCCAAGTTGTGTTTAGAAGACGTTGCATAGGTTAGTTTTGTCAAGAAGAGGGTTTGCATACATAACAACAGGTAAAAAGACTGGTGAGAAATGTGGTGCATTAGGTTAAAACCTTGAACATTAATATTAATAGATATCATTTAAAAAGCACAAATGAGGTGCCCAGAACCATAAGCAATACATTTGGAAATACTTAATCTTTACAACAACCCTGTGAAGTAGGGAAAATGAACACAGAGGTTCATGATAGAGCAAGTAGCTACATCTTCAAACCAGGGCTTATTTCGTTTACCATTACAGTCTATGGAAGATAGTGACATATTATTGAATTGAGGAAAAAGATGATATATGCAATTTGTTTTTTTAAAAACACTAATCTAAAACTAATTAGTACATAGAATGCTTTGAAATGAAGTGTCTGAATATAGAAGACTTGCTGTATGACTTGATATACTATCTAAATAATTTATAAGACTTGTTGTACTACCTAAGTAGTTTATAACAAGTGGCAAAGGTTCAAGTAGAATTATATAATGTGTAAAAGAAAGAAATTTTAAAGATATTATTAAAGATATGATGATGAAAATAATAATAGACGAGGAAGACTGATTAGATGTGAAAGAGTAGAAGGAAAGAGTCAATACTGAATTGAAGGCAATGGGGGAGTGTGATACTGTCACACATAGAACAAAAGAAATTGAATGGCAATGCCAATTTTTTTTCTTTTTCTTTTCTTTTTTTTTTTTTTTTTTGAGATGGAGTCTCACTCTGTTGCTCAGGCTGGAGTGCAGTGGTGTAATCTTGGCTCACTGCCACCTCCTCCTCCCGGGTTCAAGCAATTCTCCTGCCTCAGCCTCCCTAGTAGCTGGGATTAGAGGTGCCCACCACCACGCCCAGCTAATTTTTGTATTTTTAGTAGAGATGGGGTTTCTCCATCTTGGCTAGGCAGGCTTGTCTCGAACTTCTGACCTCAGGTGATCCATCTTCCTCGGCCGCCCAAAGTGCTGGGATTACAGGCATGAGCCACTGCACCCGGCCGGCAATGCTAGTTTTAATAGACTACTGAAGATATGCACTTTAACTGAACTGACTGTAAAATGATGAAAGACTTTAAGGTAAATCATTCCAGCAAGTGATAATCCAAAATGAGCTGTGAAGATGATACATATTTGAGATTCACTAATTTAAAAGGTTGTAGTGGCCACCAAATTATTTTCTGAGTATTTCTGTCTTGTACCATTACCACTTTTATCAGCACTGATTCTACCATCCATATACATAGTTTCACAGAAATCACCATATTTGTAAAATATGACACAGACTATACTTATTTAGTTCATGAGTAAGCAACTGACAAAAGCTGAGCCAGTAAATATTTTCCCCATACATTTGGAATTGAGACCAAACAGCCTCAGTACAGCAAGGCTTATCTCACTCAAAGAGGAGAATAGAAGAGGAGAATAAAATAGTGATGTCTGTTTTCCAGGATGTCCATTGGTAAGCAAAGAAAGATTGCTTGGAGCAAAAGCAAATAATAAACCAGATATATAAAAAGAAGTAGAGATTGGAGGCAGAAAAAGAATGTTCTGTGCCATGAATCACTCCTTTAGTCTATGTCTGAGGATAAGCTGTGACTCTGCCTTGGAGGCCCTGGAGAAACCTTATAATATCCTAATAAGAAATGGTTCTCTTTATGCAAAAGGTTTGCCAGATTTGGCAAATAAAACTAGAGAACTCTCAGTTAAATTTGAATGTCAGGTAAATGAAGACTTTTTTAGTATAAGTATGTCCCGTGCAATGTTTGGATATATTTATGTTTAAAACTATTAGTTGTTTATCTAAACTTCACGTTTTACTGGATGGCCTGTATTTATCTAGCAACTCTATTTAGAGTTGAGTCATCTAGAGTTGGTTACTGTTTCCTTTTGTGTGTGTGTGTGTGTAACCAAAATACTACTAAAATTGAATTGTTGTGGTTATGAGAAATGGTGGCATTTCTGAGAAAAGAAGACAAGTCTGATAACTGAATCTTGAAAGAAACCCCTAATCAATTCTGTGATTTCCTAATTTACTGACCAATCAAAGCATTGGAATGTCTGCCTTGGCCAGTTTTTAAAAATATGATGTTGTTCCTATAACTGTACTTGGGTCATTCATCAAAATCAAAGACCTTGAGAATGAAGATCATGTCATTTGTGTGCGTGTGTGTGTGTGCATGTGTGTGTGTCCCATAACACGTAATTCAAGTTTGATCACACAATGAACACTAAATAAATACTAGCAAGATTGAAATGTTCATCATATAGTTTACAGGCATCATTAGCTCTCTTTTTTCCTACTCTGGTTTTTGCTCCCTATGCTCTAAACTATATTTGAGATTCTTTGAAAGTTGAGAAGCCCTAAAAGCCCTCACAATGTTAAAATTGCATTAAAATGAAGAAGAAGAAAGAGGTCCAGGGTGGGGTGGAAAACAAAAGCCCAAAGAAAAATCTGAAAGAAAATCCAGCCTTTTCACTAAACACTTCAAGCTCGCCCGCTTCAGCCTCTGCAGGCAGCAATTACATTTCAAAGGAAAATGTTTTACAATTGTAATTACACATAATAGGAGGAATGTATTTTTCCTTCATCCTACTCCCATGGCGAGTCAATTTAATTTTTAAGTACAAGAGACATAATTGATTTTAGCCCTAGATTAGTGCTGAAAATGATCTATATGTGTTCTCGCTAATGGAACAAGAGAATTGGTCCTCCTTGGAGACTTTTACCCAAACCTGTTCATGCAACAATTACTAGAGTCTGACAGGTTAGTGTTCAAGGAGAGTGATGTGGGAGGGAAACACCCCACTGATTAACAATTGAGCAAAATAATTAATATTATGCTCTTCTCAGTTAATTATAGATTAGGCACAAATATATTATCATCATAGAGGCCACAAAGTGATGAGATTGCTCAGAGGAGCCTTTGCCTGTTCACCAGAAAATGGGCATTTTGTGAGGGTTTCAGGGCAAACCTATTTCTTGATGGGGTTCTCATGGGAGGGGATGGATTAGAGATGAACTCATTTTTTTTTTCAATTTTCAGTAATGACAGCCCTATCTCTTATCTGGCAATGAATTTTCCATCTGCTTCTCTACCCAACTGCCAGGCAGCTGATGGGTGACTGAAGTAGAACAGCTTAAGGCAAAGCTATGAAATAGGCAGTTTATGCTCTGCCATTTTGCCATCAAAACCAGCCCTTAAGCACAAATTCTGAGTTCAATTCTTACTCTTACTAAGTTGTCAACTAATCCCCCCCTAAAGCAGGATTAGTAACTGGGATGTTAGCTTCTAAGACTATAATTCCCAGGTGTATTTGCATTTTAATCAAAGACTCCAAGAAGGCCGATTGGGCATGGACCCATCACTGGCAAGGTAGTGTGGAGACCTAGGATCCAGTTCACACCAGTCCATTTACCAGCCAGGTAACTTCTAAGCTATAAAACAGGATTATGCTCACCTCATGAAATTGCTGCGATAATTAAGTAAATTATGTAGTATATTGTGACTATCACAAGCAGGGTGCTCAACACCTTTGAATATGTCTTAAGGTGGGAGAATAACTCTTCAGGTCTGAAAGAAAAGAAGCTACAGTGATGATTCTGCGTGACCCTGGAGAGTCACTTCACCTGTTAGG
The DNA here is from genome assembly GCF_029281585.2 of Gorilla gorilla gorilla. Classification (NCBI taxonomy): domain Eukaryota; kingdom Metazoa; phylum Chordata; class Mammalia; order Primates; family Hominidae; genus Gorilla; species Gorilla gorilla. The sequence goes on from NC_073241.2 coordinate 73,393,741, forward strand.
GCTTCAGTTGCATCACTTTTAAAAGAAGAATGCTTATCTATGTGCTATCTAAGTCCCTTTTCCCTTATAAAGTTCCAAAACTTTATTTCTGCAAATTACTAGTGCTCTCCTTGGTAGCACACACACGGGTGAGGACATGTAATCACGGGACACCCAGCCCTTACAGTAGGGAATAAAGACAGGCTTTCAAAACATTTGTTTAAATATGACTACCTCTTAAATATGGGCTGTGTTCACATTTGGGCATTTGCAGTTGGAAGTTAGAAATAGTGGGGGAGATGTGTCCATGCAAATTTACTGGGGAAATGGAACAAGGAAGGGGCTGAAGTAACAGTAAATTCTCTCAACTTGAACTGGCTAGAAAGCTAATTTACAAGTCCTGCCTCTATTAAACTTTTTGACAGCCCTAAGTCACTGATAGATTTGGAGCATATGGTAAAATCTCACAACCAACTGACCTGAGATGCAAGATCTCTGAGGTCTTGCATCAACCTGCCATATGACTTTACATCAATCAAAGCATGGCAGTTTACAGACATTTTGAGAAATGAAAAGATAGCATGTATTTCTCTTTGTGTGTCTATGTCCGTGGATGTCTCTGTGTGTGTACATTTGTAAATCTGTGTCTATCTCTGTCTGTTGTGCCTGTTTTCTTTCCCAAATAGATTATCTTTGGTAGATTTAGGAATCATATAGCTTGTCCTTAATGTGGCTATTCAATATATGGAAAATTATCCGTATTGCTAGGAAAGTCTACAATTCACTGAATAGCCAAATTACTTATGAGTGGTTTAATGTACCTTTAATGTTCAAACTCATACACCCAAGCATACTCACCAGAGTTTGAAATGGTGGTAAGCTGGGCCCACGAACTCCACTACAACCCCTAGAGAAAGCCATAGGCCGTGTAAAAATGATTGTTCCCATTCTAGTTCGCATGACCAGATTCCTTCAACACCAACTGACTAGCCCAAAGGCTCTTTACTTTGGCTTCCTTATTACAAATGCATTCCTATAAAGTTCAAAAGATACTGAGGGCTTAAAAAATTCTAAAACAAGCAATTATGAATATTATACTAAAATAGCTCATGCATAGGTTGAAATAGTGGTCACTTATTTGGCACAATATTAGAAGTGATTATCCTCTTGAAGAATTTCAATTTCTTACATTTCTCACCTCGATGAATAGGTGAGCAATATTCACTTTAAGGACATTAATGTATCCTTAATGAATTATTATTGAAATTGTATGGAAATGGGAATTGTTTGTGAAGAAATCAACATTTGCTCATTTTGCTCAGGGAAAAATTCAGATGCTAGGTAAATCAATCAAATGCTCCCTTGAAGGAGCGCAGCATGGAGGCTTATAACTGTGAAATCTTCATTTAAAAAAAGTTACTTATGTGTGTCAGACCAGTATAATGATAATGGAGTAGGTATTTTAAATCATTTGAAGAGATAAGAGAAACTTTAATTTCAGTAGAATTAAACATTGGGTCCCCCTTCTTATATCATTTACATAACAAATTAATTAAAATATATTTGCTTTTTGAAATCATTATTTGAATAGTCACATTAAAGTTTGTGTGAAAATGGCCAAGGGCAGTGGCTCATGCCTGTAATCCCAGCACTTTGAGAAGATGAGGCAGGTGGATGATTTGAGATCGGGAGTTTGAGACCAGCCTGGCCAACATGGTGAAACCTCATCTCTACTAAACATACAAAAATTAGCCGGGCCTGGTGGAGGCATCTGTAATGCCAGCTACTCGGGAGGCTGAGGGAGGAGAATCACTTGAACCCAGGAGGTGGAGGCTGCAGTGAACCGAGATTGCACCACTGCACTCCAGCCTGGGTGACAGAGAGAGACTCCATCTCAAAAAAAAAAAAAAAAAAAAAAGCTTCTGTAAAAAGAATACTGAACACTAGAATAAAGACAAGAATCTGTGAATGGATGAACTGTCTGTTCTGTGCAAGACATTGCACCTGCTTTCCTCAAGTGGATGTTCTGGAAGTAAGTTTCACAATCATCTTTGGTTGTGTTTACAAAATAATCACTTTCAGACTCAAAGGAATCACTTCTTTTTCTAAATATTTTGCATTCTAGCTTGTTGGCACATCTACTCCTTTGACTTCTCCTGTATTGTTCTCTTCCTCTGACATTTAGCTTCCTGGGTAAGAATATTTGAAACTCGGAGACAGTGGCTACAGGCTCACAGAATTCCATTTGAAGATAATTTCCCTTGTGTCTCTCTCTCTCTTCCTAATAGAATACAAGTTTCTTGAGAATTAGACTTATGTCTTATTTAAATTCTCCACAGCTCTTAACATTATGTCATCTAGATAGTAGGCAATCAATAAATATTAGTTGAATCAATGAATTCATTATCTGTTCAGGGTTAAGAGTGCAAAAAGGCATGTAGTGGCCAAGCGATTGAGCGGGGCCCATTTCTGCAATGATAGAAACTGTATTATTGGCTTCATTAACACCTGAATGACTGAACTGATTACTATCTATAATGATTAGAAACTTTTTTTCTGCCCAGGGCACTGTGCTTAGCACTTGTCATCATTATATATTTACAAGGAACCTGAATAGCAGCTTATACTTACTTTACAGATAAAGAGGAAACTCAGGCACAGACTGATTTAGTAACTGGGCCAAGGTCACACACTGAGCAAGCGTCAGAGTCAGGTTTCTACCATCTGCCATTCTATTTTAATGGGAATGCAATTGCCTCTATTCTGTCACCTCTAGAACATGTCTGGTCAACAATCCCTTAACTGAGTTTCCCCATGGTATCAGTACTACAGTAAGAATAAAGGCATATTCCAATTGGATTAATCCGAGGAGACTTCAGTAAGTGCACAGTTTATAAAAACCCTTAAGAAATAGGTATGAAAAAAATTCTACAGGGATAATGTAGTACCTTGAGGTTAGTTACTCCTGTCACAAAAATGAGCATTCAAAGGTTGGAAATAGTCACTGGAACCTGGAGACAAAGACACTCTATGGAGAGCTCCTCACCCACCACCAACCCCCTTTCTTCCTACCCTTTCCTCACACCCACTGTCTGGAGGGGTGATGTGCAGTTGAGTGGTACGGCCAGACTGAGGTGACCCAACAGGGAAGAAAATAGGGGAACAAACTCTGATCTGCCAGTGTTTTTCATTGGTCATATCCAAGAGTGATGGATTCTATTTGCGGGATTCATGTAAATCAATTTCCCAGAAGACAGAGCAGGTAGAAAATGATGGAGAGTGGACCCGGAGGAGCAAACAGAAGGTTTCAAGAAAACCTATCACATGACATAAGTAAAAAATAGAATTGTGCTCTGTGATTTGAGGTCTTTGGGGGCAGGGGAATCTATGAAACAGGGTAAATCTTGGCTAACTTTAAAAATTTATAAAGTTATAAAAAATAATTGTTCACTGCTGAGTTCAATTTAAGCCTTTTTTTTAATTAAAGGAATGGCATCAAGAGCAAACTTATAATGCACCCAAGATATTAATTGGAAAGCAGTTGTAACTAAGAATGAGGGCAGAGAAATAATGGCAGCACATTTAGCACAGTGGGTAGCTCTGCTTCGTCAGATCAAAATGGCCCCCAGACTGGGAGGGATGCATTTCAATTCCACTTTAACAGTCATGGCACCCTGGAGGAGGAGTGGAAAAATGCCAGCTAACATTTTTAATGTTGCCCTCTAGAGTCAGTATTTCTTTTCTTTCAATGCAAACCTTTGCTCTACTCAACCTACAGACTCAAAACGTTCTTACCGGCTCAAATCCTAATTACTATTACTTTCTCAGCTCTGACACCAGATCAGTTTCTGCTGACTTCAGAGTGTCGCTTCTTTGCATCCTAGGAGCTCCTTTAATCTTCGCTATCTACCGCCCACACTCTGGGTGCCCAGCATGAGTCAGCATGACTGTCATGGTTTGGTTAGTGAATTGATAGAAACACTCAATATATGCATAAATACCTAAATGAATCGATAATTTGGAAATAACATATTTTCCTACGGGTGAAAATAGCCAGAGAGCAGGAATGGAAGGTAGACGGGAGCCAGTTCTTTGGTTTTAAAACTTATCTATTGTACAATTTAAAACCTATAGTTTTTGAGTGGCTGTTTTAAAAGCATCTTAGTTACATATTCCTAGTATTAATGAAATATCTGAGTTCAGACAGAAAGAAGTGAGGAGAGAAAGTGAGGGACATAGGCGTCTGTAGGAACTGGGTAGAGAGAGAGAGAAGGGTTAATGACAAACACTGAAGCCTTCCCTGAATGTTATTTCTTAAAGAGTAGAAAAGGGTAATGTTTGGATGGAGCTAAAGACAAACTATTGAAACACGGGGTCAGTAGACGGCAACTTAATAAGACTATTTAGCTAATTTGCCCCAAAATTTGCTGAGACTTTTTTTTTTAAGATAAGAACTTTCAACCTATAAAGAAACCAAAGGTTTAGATCTAAAGGGAAAAATAATTCCACCACAAGGTTTACACTGTGAACTAAGCCATCTTAGGCAACTACAGATATGTATCTCAACCACTGCCTCTGCATGGGTAATTATCTTAGCAAGTGGGTCCAAATTGCCCCATTTTTTCTTGGAATTCTTTATAGCTTCTTACATTTTTAATAAAATACGATTTTTAAAACTCCTCATGGGTTTTTTTTTTTTTTTTTTTTTTTTTTGCTTTTTACCTGTGCATGCTTTGGAGAAGAAAAGAGCTCTGTTTTATTGTTTGTTTTACTTTCCTTGCTTGTGTTTTCTATTTGGGACAAGGTTGCTTTAGATACAGTATACGCAAAACTGCTAGCTACTGGTCTTATCATACACCTAGAATATATGGAATTTGGAGTGGACACGAAAAATGGCAAGTCAGAATTAGTGTGATTCTGGGTCACTTAGTATGTTTACTATTGAACTTTCAGACTATTCCACCTGGGAGTTATGGTATCTTGCTTCTGCTGGATTTATGCATACTGCAAAACACCGACCCATTCATCTTTTGTCCTCAGCTTCCACCTAAACTGTTGGCTATCAGTTAACAACATCAGACGCTAGTTATAAATTTCTCTTCCATGTCAGGACTCAGAACAGCTTAGGGTAACAACTTTTCTTAGAAAAATTGAAATTTTTCCCTAGATATAAAAGTAGATGTATAAGATTCTATATAAAAAAGAAAATATATAAAGCATGCTTTTCTAAATCAAGGATGAATGGATTATGTTTTCAGTAGAGATAATTCAGTTAGAGTTGCCTTCGGTTTAAGAATTCTGAAAGCTGTTTTTAGGAATCTAACCCCTTTCCGTAGTAAAGGCCAGACATGAACTATGTCTAATAAGAATCTACTTCTTTTGACAAAGACTTAGCTATTTCTCTGGGACCTAATTTTAACACTTAACCACCATCCTTGCCATTATCTATTAGTCTTTTAGGCTAATACTTTCTCACACTTGGTTTACTTCAGTTTCCCCTATTTGTTTTCTAACAGTGAGAATAAAAAGACCTTTAAAAATTGGAAAGAAAGTAAAATTTGTATGGCATATACTTCTGCCAATTTGGGTTGCATGCCAACCTCTAGCATGTGCAGGGCTTGAGAGTAGAATTAGAGGTTCACACACTTTATGTCTAAATATTTAAATGTTGTAAGTCAAACTGATAAAATAATAAGTAACCATGTTCTATCTTACTACCTTGAAAAATGCATTTTCATAATGACCAAGAAGACCAAGTTTGATTTGAGAGTTTTTCAATTTCTTGAAGCTTCACAGGAGAATAATAAATGGAGACAGAGCCCCCTGGTCCCTGACACACAGCTGTTCCTTCTTTCATCTTCTCATTTACCTAGACCACTACTCCTGGCTCAGTCTTGAAGTGTCAGAGAACCTGTGTCCATATTTGTGGATACTCAGCCTGTATGACTAACCCCTGTCTGTCCCCTTATAAGAGGTGGCCTCTTGGTTGTCTTGAGCCTCAGAGTATACTCACTAGTACTAAGGCATAGTGTCAGAAGAAAGGAGCCAGGGAAGAGTGGGACACAGGGCCTGAAGCAAGTCTAGGACTCTATGGACAGGACATTCCAGGGTCCCAGGATCTGAGGAGTTGTCTAATAAGTGCTGCCTATGAGCTCCTGATATAATACACTCCTCACAAACCCAAGGACTACTTACTTTATGACACAGCTGGCGAAAGGCCAGGGCAGGCTTTCTAAAGCATGGAGTCCAGGAAAAATCCCAGATTTCTTATGTCTAAGAGTGGATGTCTACACTGACATTTCACTTAAAAATTTCAGCTAGATAAAGTGATTTTTTTTCTTATGTGAAAAGGCCTGGATTCCCACATATTATAAAGTTGGGCAGGCTTTTCCCACAGCTCTAGTTATGGTATAGGTTTTCTTACCTTCAACATGTAAGAAAACAACAATATCTTCTTCTGTTGAACTTCGTCAAAACAATCTACCAAATAGATGACAGTTTAGGGAAAGATACTTTCCAATAATCTGTAACTATCTGAGTTACCTAAATATATGGCTGAACAGTCTGCATCGCTTTTGCTGGACTGGAACCAGAAGAATCTTCTCTATCCTTGACCTGGCTCACATTCTCAGGGTTTTCCCAATTCTAGCCCTAATCATGTTTGCTTAAATGTAAAACACATCTATTTTAAGCATCCACAAACTCTTTTCCACTCTTACTCTTACCCTTCTTTCCATAAAGACTTTCAAAACAATAAGCTTAAAGTGGAAGATGCCTTTATTTCCAAACTCATTTATTCAAGAAGCATTTGTTTAAAATGTACAGGTAGAGGCTTCCATGTTCTGGACCCACTATTTGGATTGCAGTAGGTCATATGTCTGATTTCCTTTAGGCTTCAGGTTGGATAATCTAAATTCACTGATTATTTGTTAAAGGTCAAAGTCAAATATGTAATACTTCCAAATATTTTCAAAAGGATCCATGTCTTCTTAGAGGAAAAATGGAGAACAAGAGAACAATGAGAAAATCCAAACTCCTAGGCTGAAGTTTCCCTCCTGACAGGTCCACAGATAACATAAAAGGGCTTCTCACCGGCCGGGCACGGTGGCTCAAGCCTGTAAGCCCAGCACTTTGGGAGGCCGAGGCAGGTGGATCATGGGGGCAGGAGATCGAGACCATCCTGGCTAACACGGTGAAACCCCGTCTTTACTAAAAATACAAAAAAAATTAACCCGGTGTGGTGGCGGGCGCCTGTAGTCCCAGCTACGCGGGAGGCTGAGGCAGGAGAATGGCGTGAACCCGGGAGGTGGAGCTTGCAGTGAGCCGAGATCGCGCCACTGCACTCACTGCAGTAAGCCGAGATCGCACCCATCCTGGGCGACAGAGCGAGACTCCCTCTCAGGAAAAAAAAAAAAAAAAAAAAAAAAGGGCTTCTCATCCTCTTAGAATGAAATCCTAAACCCAGAAACATAGCAGCACTATTTCCTAAGATCTATCCAAAGTTCTATTTCTATTGCAGATTTCTAGTGGCCTTTACAATGCAATGGTAGTTTTATTATAGGTAGAAATGTCTTGGAAAATTGGCGAAGGTGAGAAATTGAAATATTTTGTTTTCTTTTCTCATTTCTTGTTCCTCTTATTCCTTGTGGTTCTTCCTCTCATTCTTCACAAATCAGAAGTCTTCCGTTTTTTGTGGCAAAACATTTTGAAAAAGTTTTTATATTATCTGTACCTCAGTATTAATTAAATTAATTATTCATCTGTTATTGACTAATTTAATACATGAGCAATATTATAAGATTTAGGAGATTTGAAAATTCATGTTCTAGTATTGTAGGCATTTGAAGATTGCTGAGAATTTGGAAAATTTGAGAACCAAAACTGTGTGCCACAGTTTATTGTCTGCATAAACATGATTCGGCCATAACTTCGTTTTCATTAGCATGACTTTACTATTCCAGAAGACACTTGCCAAAATAATGAAAGTTCCAAGCAACTTTATTGCTTATTTCTGAATCTTCCAAAAGACATATCAGCTCTTCAATAGAAAGCATTAACTGACAGTTTACAGCTCAGTATTTTTTAAACTCCTTGCTTCAAATGGTCACCAATCCTAAACTATTACAGTTATAAATCACTTAATGATGGGGATATGTTCTGGGAAATGCATCTTCAGGCAATTTTGTTGTGTATGAACATTATAGACTGTATTTATATAATCCTAGGTGGTATAGCCTACCACATACCTAAGCTATATGGTACAGCCTATTGCTCCTAGGCTACAAATTTGTATGGCATGTTACTGTTGGCAGTGGTAACACAATGATATCTGTGGACCTAAACATAGAAACAGGGAGAGACAAGGTACAGTGAAAATATACATATAAATAGTACACTTGCATAGGGCATTTACCAAGAATGGAGCTTGCACAACTAGAAGTTGCTTTGGGTGAGTCAGCAAGCGAGTGATGAGTGAATGTGAGGGCTAGGACATTGCTATACACTACTGTAGACTTTATACACACTGTACACTTAGGCTACATTAAAAATAAATTAACCTTAGCTTGTCATTTTTTTCACTTTAAACTTTAAAGCTTTTTTTTTCCTTTTTTGATTCTGCTATATTAATATTTAGCTTAAATCACAGACACTTTGTACAGCTGTGCAAAAATATTTTCTTTCTTTATATCTTTATTGTATAAGAGGTTTTTTCTTTTTAACTTCTTTGTTTTTACTTTTTTAAATTTTTTAAACTTTTTGTTAAAAACTAAGACGTAAACATGGACGTTAGTCTAGGCCTACACAGAGTCAGAATCATCAATATCACTGTCTTCCACCTCCACATATTGCCCCAGTGGGAGGTCTACAGGGGCAATAACAGGCATGGAGCTATTGTCTCCTATGACAAGAATACCTACTTCTGAAGTACCTCCTGAAGCAACTGCCTGAGGCTATTTTACAGTTAACTTTGTTTTTTTAATAAACAGGAGTCTACTCTAAAATTATAATTAAAAGTGTAGTATAGTAAACCAGTAACACCATTTATTACCATTATCAAGTATCATTTGCTAAACATAATTGTATGTGCTACTTTTTAATAAAATTGGTAATGCAGTAGGTCTGTTTACATCAGCATCACTACACATATGTGAGTAACACCTTGCACAATGATATCACAATGACTACAACATCACTGGTCCATAGGAATTTTTCAGCTCCATTATAATCCTAGGGGATCACTGCTGAATATTTCATCTGTCATTGATCAAATCATTTGGCATCATATGACTATATATATAATAACCTTCACCTAATCTTAATACATTCTCTGCACTTTTAAACCAGACTTTAAAGTCTCAATAAAAATAGTGATGCTGCCCTTTTTCGTGTTTGAGGTAGTAGTGACCCTTATATTAATAAGCCACAAGTTTAGCTTTCTCATAGCAACAAACAAGTTCTGGTAATATTTGGGAGGCTGGTATTCAACAGATTACTTAAGTTCCTATTTTGGGGATCCGTGCTATTGAAGAACTTAAGAACCCATTACTCTCCATTGCTTAAAGTAACCTAGATTCCTGGAAACTTACCCATTCATTTCCGTTAAATGTGCTAGGATTTTCTGCTCAATCCATTTTGGTAAATGAGTGTCTGACTCTCTTGCTTATGTGTCATGTCAAATGATTGTGTAACCATGTGTTGGATTCTCAACCCCTCAAGCTATTGAGATTGATCACAGATGGACAAAAATACCAGCCTCTCACAAGCCATAATGATTTTGTTTGTGAAAGGAGAAACAAATGAATCCTGAGCCAGTCTTTCATTCAAATGTGTAAGAAAAAGATCACAGACTACAGGAAGCTTTCTACCTCCCTATTTAAGTATCCACCAGCTTCCACTCCCAGGCTACGGAAGTATAGTACTGTGACTTCCATAATCAGATTCAAATTCCTTAGTATTAAGGATTCTTGTCCTACAAAAGGTATGTACCATTGTCAGTGGCTGCCATTCACAACTTGAAGTGAATCAGTTAGAGATTTGCTATGTGGCAGAAACAGGAGACTAGACATTGGAGAGGGATGCCAGAGTAAACAAGCTGGGCATAGGAGGAGAAATAATATGAAGGCTTCGAGAAGAGTCGCTTGAAGCCATAAATGAATGTGATTTGGAGACAGCTTTTGTGTACACTGGCACCTTCACGATTTTCTCAAGGTTGCTGTATAAACCTTTTTTATATCCTTGCTGAAGTTTTCTGTCTACTAAAGGTAAATTTGTTTTGGAAAATAATAAAAAAAAAATAATCCAGAATAAAATGAAGGGCTATATTAGGTAATGTAATTCTGCATCCAAAACTTAAGATGGAGAAAATAAATCAGATTATCTCGTATTATTGTTGTTATTGTTATTGTTTATTGCCTTCGAACTGGTTCTGAAGACATGTATCATAGGTATAAATGTAAATCTCCAAAAATCACTATTATGAAAGGTACACTTTATTGAGGATATGAAATTACATTTACTTGTTTAAAGTCAGCTTGAGTTCTGTAGTTCAATGCCATACTATACAAAAATAAAATTCACCCAGCTGGAACTTTTTTTTAAATCAACTTTGTTCCTGTTTATCAGGAGAGTCTCATGACAGATGGGATTCATATTTTTCATTTGGAAAATCACATTCTCTCAATTAGGTTATTTACTAAAGTTTATGCCAGGTTTCTGGTTGTTCTGATTATTTATTCACTTTTTATATATAGTTTAGTACGTTCTCTGTGATATAGTTCTTTTCCTGCTGGAATACTTCTTCACAAGTGTTTTCACAAGAACTTAATTTCTCTGAGGTCTGCAAAACCTGCGGTTTTACACACATGAGGTCTTGTATAAGGCTTTGTAGAGCTTAAAGTATCTTTATTTTATCTTTATATTTAAGTAATAGTTTAGCCACATATAAGATGCTGCATTGCAATTTCTGTTTTTCTCTCAATATTTTGAATACATCACTAGATCTTATGCTTGGTTGTTACCTTACTTACTAGTTACAAGTTTTTAATCGATACTTGTTCCTTGTAGATTATCACCTCATTTATTTCAGAAACCTGCTTTCAATCAAGCATTTTCAAGATTAATGGTTTTCTTTTATTTTTCCTGTTTGATAAGGTTAAACACTGTTGATCTGAGACTTAAAAAAAAATCTTTGTTTATGTAAGCGTATTGGTCTTTTTTTCTTCTATTTATTTCTCTTTATCAAGTAAATTTCCCCCTTTCCTTCTGTAAAGCATACTGACATGTATTGACATTTTTATTTCTATCTTCTATATCTCTTCATTTTTTTCTTTCATATAGTTTTGTTTTTATGCATTCTTCATATTTTGACATGTTCGTGGATCTGATATTTAAATCTATTAATGTATTCTTAAGCTTTGTACATACTACTCTTCAATTGTTTGTCTTTATTTTTCCTCAAAATTTTCATGCCAAATATTGCCTTTATTCATTAAGGATGTATGTCAGGCTAATGTAAAATGGTTGTTAATCATGGACACAATAAAAGGAATAACAAACACTAGGGCCTAGTGGAGGATGGAGGGAGGGAGGAGGGAGAGGATCAGAAGAAAACAACCATTGGGTACTCGGCTTAGTACCTGGGTTATGAAACAATCTGTATAACAAATGCTGTGATATGATTTTACCTATATAACAAACCCACACATTTAACTCTGAACATAACATAGAAGTTAAAAAAAAAAAAAATTTTGGCTCCCCCAGAACTGAACTACTAATGGCCTGCTATTGACTGGAAGCTTTAACAATAACATAAATATTGGATTAACATATATTTTGTATGTTTTATGTATTACGTATGGTATTTTTACCACAAAATAATCTGGAAAAAAAATAAAATGGTCCTTAATTCTTTATTTCGAATTAAGTGTTCCATTTGTTGACTTTTTCTTTCTTTTTATAATAGCGGTGCTCCTTGTATATTTGTTTGGTTTGTTGGCAGATTTTCTGTTAGCTCATATTCCTCTGGAATATCTTGGACTTTGCTATGATGCGTAGGAGAAAGTATGAAGCGCTAGGGTCGACCTTAGATCCCTTAGTTGATTTAGAAAAGGTAAGTGTGAAGGGAAATGTAAGATTCTCTCGTGTTACAATCTGAGCTCAGCTAAATTTAATTTGTATATGTTCCCCAAGAGGTAATTCTGCCCTTCAGAGAACCCATGTAACTTGTGTTACCCTCCACCCCAAGCATTAAGGTTTTCCAAGAGTTGCTTCCCGTTTAAAATTATCCATTGCTTGGGGTATATGAGTCGAGGTAAGCATGTTGAGAGGTGGGTCTTCTTGCACATGTTGTCTGCTTTCAGTCTCAAACTGAGGCTATATCTCCACCAACATGACACCCACCATCCTGGCTGGCACTAAGAGGTGCTGGTACTCTCTGCTTCTGCTTCATAGTAACTCAAGAGCAGGCACTCAAACTTTAAATATTTAAAATATAAAACTAAGGGCTTTTCTCTAGATTTTCCCCATTGTGACATCCAGCCCTCATTCATTAGGCTACTGTGCCTCTGAAACCAGGATGTAGTAACCTACTCCTTTTAGAGGATTCCACAATTTTGTTTTCTTAAAGTAATCTATGTCTACGAGAGGCAAATAGACTATTGACACAATAACTTAATAAGTTGCAAGGGATGGTGGGGAAGGAAAAATATTTTTAATATTTTTCAATTTTCAATATTTTTTCTATTTTCTAGAAATTATTCCACCTCGTGCTAAGCTTTCTTTTCAGACCACAGATCAATCATGAGTGTTTATTATGTTGAGGACCATGTGTCATCTGCCTTTAAGAGCTTTTAATGGGCTTTGATACCCAAGCAACAGCATTAACTATGGTTAAACTACAATACTGAGTTCAGTGGAATGACAACAGTCTTACAGAATATTGGAGGAGGGAGTAATTATTGTAAATTGGGGTGATAAAGAGGCATAATGGTGTAAGAACAATATATACACATATAATATACATAAACAATTTATGTATAATTCTTAGGAAAGCCCTTTAATGTAGATACTATTATTCCTTGTTTATAGATGATGAATCTGAATCCTAGAAAGCATAACACAATTATTTGAGATCATATAGGTAGCAAATGCCAGAGCTGGGATTCAAGTAGACGAGTCTTTGATGCCAAAGCCATTGCTCTTTTTAATAACTCTGAAAATGCAACTAGCCTAGTTTGATTGAGAAGGCTTGCTGTAGTCTTTATTATGAAATAAATTAATGTTAACAGTTTGTATACACAGGTAGGCAGAGTTGGCATTTACGAACATAAACACAGTCATTCATGTTTATGTCAAATCAAATCGATGCATGTATTAAAAGGGGAGGATTTCTACCACTACAATAAAGATGACTGTTTCTTGTATGTACTGACTTATTATCCCTCCTCCTTGGAGTATAGACGATCAAGACTGGCTTGTGTAGTAAGATACAGCAGAGCAATAGTGGTCCTTCTCAAAGAATGAAAGTTATTCTAACTCCAAATGAATGGTGTATTTAGAAAGTAAATTTAAGAAGATTGAAAGTGTGTTTCACAAAGTAATAAGATTCAGGTAGGGAAACACATGTCTGAAATTTATTTTCAGTATCGTCAGGTAGTTGTAGTATTAGAAAGTTTCATGAGTAATGTTAACAGGAATGTCAGAAGTCTAGTCAGTCTGATTGCAGAAAGCATCCTGCTGTGGATGTGGAATGAGAATGCTAAATTTCCAGCAGAAGAGCTCATAATGGATATAGTTATGGCTTCACATGAAAAGTAATGTATGGTGCAAAAGATAACGGAGAAGAGTACAATACGATCTGCATGCATTCCTGGGTTTATAGCCAATCAAATGGAGTATTAAAATGTGAGCACACTTAATTAAATGTCTCATTTTGAGTAGTGTGATGAATAAGGGTCATGAAATGATTAGTGCTGAGAACTCAAAGTCAAATGCACTAATTCCATTTCAAACACTATCTTCGATTCACATTTGAGATTGAGAAGGCATGAATTCAAGCTTCTACTCAGAGACATCTTGCACTGAGTCCTGCAACATAAACTCTTACTACTGTGTCTTATCAAACTCTACCTACACCTGGGCAAACATAACTTAGCTTCCTAGTCGTGAAGAGAAAAAAGAAAAGCTGAATCACTCAATTCATCAGGAAGTATAAAATGCCTTGTTTCTAGCTTTCAAAATTTTATCTACTCGTGAATAAGAGTTTTCTAAATGTGTGTCTTCAAAAGGCAAATCATGCATTTGTAAAGCTTGTTTGTTAAGGGAATGGGAAGTCACTCTTGGTAGCTGTTGTTTCTGTCTGAAAAATTATGGGAGAAATGTACAGATTCATCCTTCAGAGGACCATTAGTATTGTTCTTTTTAATAACTCTGCAAATGCAACTAGCCTATTTTGAATAAAGTATTTGAATTCAAATATAAAGACTTCCAGAAAGCTGAGAAAACTGAAAATCTTCCATTAGTCTCATGTAAGTGTTAGAAAACTCATTTATTAAACCTGCAGGATTCAATTTATTAAGAATTTGACATTTGATAGAAATTGTGATGGAATCTGAAGATTTTTAAAAATATTATATATAGCCCGGTTCCTGTTTTCAAGAGTTTCCTACCAAATTCAAGTTAACTTATTCACATGAAGAGATTCTTAATACCATTCAATAATTTAGGGAAAGTGTTTCATAAGTAGGGCATTCAGAAATTCAGTAATCAAACTTGGGATCAGAACTACGTAATCAAAAACTACTTAGTTCTCACTTTGTACAGGACAATGAAATAGCTGCTGTAGATCCCAGAAAGACATTTAGAAGTGGAAATCTAGGTTTCCCTTGTTTCTCACTGCCACAAGTGCACTTTCTTAGCTATTATGTAAATAGCCAAATTGTTCTAAGTGCTTTTCGAAATAAAATCTTTACTCCTTTAAAGGCAAAGAATAATCCCTTTCTCTTGTAAAGCACTTGGCAATTTTCAAAGCACTTTTATATTCATGATCTCACTTCATATTCACAGCACACCTATAAAATAAGTAGGGCAGGTGTTACTATCTACATATATTTTCCACCTTAGAAACTGAGGTGTAAAGAGATTACAACTTTCGCAAAGACACAGCTAATGTGTGATGGAAAAGAGACTAGAACAAAAGTATTCTAACTCCTAATGCAGTGCTTTTCTTGTAATAGTATACAAAGAAGCCATGGTTATTTGACAGAAGATAGGAGAAGAAAGAAGCATGAGAAGAGAGAACAGAAGGTTTAGGGGCAGTTATCAGACCAAAGTTAATGACCAGCTTTGTCTTCAAATAGTCTCCAAGCCATCCCACCCACCATTGATTGCTACATTTCTTGTTCCAGATCTAGTAAGGTTCCATTACATTTGTAAAAGTGTCTCAGATCATTTCCAACTCTACTTCAGGGCCCTCTAAACTTGATTAGCACTTTCTATGAAATGAAAAATAGTATGATCTCCTCTGCTGGTCATTTGTCTTTATATTCTTTGTTATTTTATAGTTTCATGTCTTTATGATTAGATTGTGTGCTTCTTGCAGGCAGGTAGCAGAAAACAAACCCATTCTACTCCTTTAAAATCTTTAAAGATATACAAACAGGGTTGTACTGGAGGGAAAGTAAAAAAAAATTCCACAAAAGCAAAATATAGTTAATTTGATTTTATCCTCATCTGCTGCCTAAGTCTCCTAGTTAACACTTATTTTGCTAATAGAACAACCTGGAGCTATGCTGTCACCTACAGTAGCCATTAGCCATTTTTCTCTACCCTTAAAATTTTAAGACGTTTATTGAGGTATAATTGATACAGCCTGCATATAATTAAAATATACAATCTGATAACTTTGACATATGTGCACACCTGTGAAGTTATCACAAACATCAAGAAAATAAACATAACTGGTTCTCAGAAAAGTATCCTCATGTCCTTTGTAAGGCATCCTTTCTACTCCTCCTTGCTCCGGATAAGCACTTACCTGCTTTCTGTCCTTACAGATTCATTTGCTTTTTCTACAGTTCAACATGAATGGAATCATATAGTATGCATTTTTGGTGGGATGAGGGGCGGTCTGGCTTCTTTCAATAAGAGTAATTATTTGAGGTTCATCCACACTTTTACTTGTCAGTAGCTCATTCCTTACCATTGCTAAATTGTACATCATTGTATGGATGTAGTACAATCCATTTATCTAGTCGCCTTTTGGTGGACTATTGTATCGTTTCCAATTTTTGGCTATTAGGAACAAAGCTCACATAGGACATTGTATAAGTTTTTATAAAAGCATTCACTTACATTTCACTTGACTAAATGTATAGGCATAGAATGGCTGCATTATATGATAGTTATATGTTTAACATTTTAAAAAATTCCAGGTGTGTCTGTTAGCATGATGCAGGCTTTGAGGATGAGATGAATATATTAAATAGTATATACCTCTTGCTAGGTTAAAGATTTTTATGAGAAATATTTGGTGTTAAATGCTTTTTCAACATCTGTGGTGATGTTCATATAGTTTTTCTCCTTAGATTATTAGTGAAATAAATTACGTAAATAGACTTCTCAATACTGATCCATCCTTACATTCTTAGAATAAACTCTCCTTTATTGTGATTTTTTGTTTTTTTACTAAGTCCTGTTTTTCAATGGTGTACTTAAGATTTTTGCATAAATATACAAGTAAGGTTGGTGTGTGTGGAAATTTTGCAGTTGTAGGGGTTTACTATTAATTTTAAATTTGTTTCATACCAAGAAATCGACAGATATACCTTTTTCCCCTATGTTCTGGAACATTTTATGTAACATTAGTTTATCCATTCTTTAAATATAAAAACAACAGAAGATACTGCTTTTCTTCCCCAACTTTCTAGTTCATATTTGGAAAGTGATCTTATAAGAATTTCCCTCTTCCAGGGTCATTTTGATTGAGAACTAAAGCCACCCAATTTTACATAATTTAATTAACAGGACTGAGAACAAAGACCATAAGTCATTTGTGGTCTCATCCCACTTGTGTCAACGTGATTTTACTAGTGTTTCAAGGAAATTCTTGTCCAGGAAGATATGGCTATAAATCAATAAATAACTTTATTATTCCCTTCAGGAAATTACTGAAAACCAACTTATCCCGTTTGCTCACCTTGGCAAACAGATCTTCTGATACACAATGGGCTATTTACATGGGCAAGCAGCTGCTTAATAAATAGCAGTCTATTTATTGAGCCTCCTTTCAATACCCTCATCTGATTGTGTCCAAGAATCTTCATTTATTATGTCACAAACTTTGTCTGATCCCATCCAGTTACCTACCTGGATAGTCTCATTGTAATCCATTGATCCCAGGCTCCAAAACCCTTATGCATATCTGCCTTGACCTCCCCATTCTGAGGCACTCTTAAGCTCAGTAAAATTTGTGTTCTCCTTTACTGCAATTGTTTAATGAACTTAACTTTGCTTAAGTCACAGGTTATCCTAGCGATCTTTGGGAAGGTGGCACTTCATATGGTAAATTATATTTTCCTGGAATTTATTAATTTCATCCACATTTTTTGATTTACTTGCTTACAGTTGAGCATAGTTTTTTAATGGTAGTTATAAATAATCTCACTTTCTAATTGTATTTTCCTCTTCTTATTTCTGCACTTGAAACTTTTTCCCTTTGTTTCTAGAACTGGTTACCTACTGGTCTTATACTTTTATGTTGTTTTTTGTATTTCTATTATTTTCTATTTTTTAACTAGTATTTTTTTTCTGATCGCCTTCAAACTTATATTCCATAGGCAGTAGTATTTAAATATTTTAGTACAATGATTTTCTAAGAATTTCAAAAAGCCAATTTCTACTTCCATTTTGACACAAGATTGGATATTTAAATTATTTATATATAATTTATTGATTTCTAGTTGAGGGTCATGCTTGCTTTTTGATTCTGTCAATTTCAATTTTTTTTTGTCTAAAAAACAATTTTAAATATTTCTAATTTTGAAAATTTACTGAAATTTTCTTTGTGGCCTATAAATATTCAATTTTTATGATGATCATGAAATTTGAAAGCAAAAACAAAGCTGTTCAACCTCTATGTTCAGAATACAGAATTTGTTATATATAATAATACACATAAATATCTGTATTAATATTATATATAATAAACATATACATTACATATTTATTTATAATACAATTTATACCAAATTATTTAATAATAAAGTTTTCCTTAATTATATTTTTACCTTTATTTCTTTTTTATACATGCTCAATTACGAAGTAAGAATTGTGAAATACAGTTTCAGTGCAATTCTCTTTATTTATCCCAGTATTTTGTTTAGTTTTTGCATTGTGTGTATTGCTGCTGTTATTTGGTGCAGTGATACTCTTAATTATTAGTGCCCTTTTTGCTTATTTAATGTCTTTTGTGTGTGAGTTTTAACTACTATCCATTTTAAAATCCTATTTATTTATAATGGTATTGCCTTGTATAAGTTTTCCTACTATTTTATTTTTATATTTTTATAATCACTCTGTGTTAGATATGTCTTACAAATATATCATGGAGTTGGGTTTTGTTTTGTGCTCTAATTTGAAAATATATTTTCATTTAATGAGTTAAGTCCATTAATATTTATTGATGCAATGGACACATAAAATCTTCATTGTGTCAGATCATTTATTGTTCTTTGTTTTCATAGTTTCTGTTTTGTTTTGTAAGTCATTTGTGATCCCTTCCCAATTTCAGGCACCAGATATGTATCTGTAAGTTATGCACCTATTTCCTTTCCTTGGCCTTCTTTTCTTCTATACTAATTTTATAGTAAATATTTTTTAATGGCTACTAGATGCCACAAATTTATTTAAAAAATTATTAATGTTTAATTTTTTTTCAATGTATCTTACCAAATTTCTTAATACTTTTTAATAACATTTAAAAGGGGAATTTGTAATGTATCTCCTCCCCATTTGGGGGTTGATAACTTAGTTTTCTCATCTTTCTACATTTTCTAAATCCCTTAAAAGAAATATCAATCACAATAACAGCAGGCATCTTTGTCTTCTTTCTAATTTTAATAGAAACTGTTTTAGCATTTTACCACCCTCAGTGTTATACAACACTGTTCTTTAAAAATTAGTTTTCACTATCACCTCTGTACACCAATATCTCAAGTATTATCAGATGACTCTTGATAACAACTCTTAAGATGATTATAGTCCTTTCATTAATTAATTATATTGATAGGCTTCTAGAGGCAGACTCATTGCTATATTCCTGGAGTAAATTCAATCTTTTTGAAGTATATTATTCTTTGACACCTGTGTGAATTCTACTTTCCCTTTTAATGAGAATTTTACATGCATATTCCTAAGCAACATTATCTATATGTTTCCTTTTTACATATTACTTTTATGAAGGTCTGGTATCCCACTCATTGTGGGGGATAATTTACATTACATTGGAATTATCTGTTTTTCAATGGTTATATAGTTAAAACAACTGTGAGACATTGGTCCTAGAATAACTTTTAGGTAGAATTAACCTTTTCATTTTGTTTTTTGGTTTTATGTTTCATTAACTTTCATCTTTTATTATTTTTATTATTTTTCTTCTCTCTTGATTTATAATACTATATTCTTTAAAAAAATTTAGGATGAATGTGTTAAAGGCCTTTAAAATTATAAATTATTTAAGTAGTTTTACATGTTTTCCATTTGTTGCCATAAAAAAATTTAGCACAAATTGTTGGGTTTCTATGAAACACACATTTCTCGTTTATATCCATTTAACACAATCAAGCAATCCCAATTAATGTAAGTAAATTATGGATCAAATTTACTTTGCCTGAGATTGGTTTGCACTTAGACATGTAACCAAATTCTGGGCAATGAGACGTGAATAGACATCTACTGGGGAATGTTGGGGAAAGATTTGTATGTTATTATAAAAAGACATACTAAAAAATATGTTCTCTTTATCCAATGGATGCTGGCATATTTGAATATAATATCTGGAAATGAAGCACCCTTCTTGCAAATGTAGATAAAAGAGGACTAAGAACAAATCTAACAAACCAAGGATGGCATGGCACATAAGTGGAAGAAAAACAGGATCCTGATGATGTATTGGAGCAGTGGAAGTAACCCTGGAAGCATTCATCTCAGGATTCTGTGTTATGGGAGATTATTACTAAAGCAATTTGAATCTGGCTTCTATGACAATTTTATCCAAATAATCTGAACCAACACAGAAGGGTTTATTTGCCTTTTTTTAAATTTTCTATGCTGCTTATAATTTCAGTTTTGGCTTTACTTTGGTCCTCAAAGATTATTTAGATAGCTAATCCTTAATTCCTAAGATGTTAATAGTTGAAAGATAATTTTATATTGAAATTTACATTGGAGTATGATGAGCAATTGTGGACTATAAAACTTTTTCTTTTCAAAATGTTTTAAGTTTATAGACAGAATTTAATGATTATAGTATTTCCTTAATATGAATAAAAATATATTTTCTTTCAGATGTAATGATATACGTATTATATACTGTATATACCTACACATAAAATCTAGTTTATTGACCACATTATTCTATGCCTCTGTGCCCTCACTTTTTTCTTGTCTATTATTTCAGTGCAATTCTTGAATGTAGTGCAATAAAATCTTTTTCCATGATTGCATTTTTATCAAGGTCAATGTGCATTTCTAATATTTTGCTTTATATATTTAGCTGCTATCTTCCTGGTGCATGCAACGTTATGACTTTTATATCTTCGTAAATCGTTCCTTTATCATTGTGTAATGCCCTTCAGTATCCTCTTGAGTACTTTTAACCTTAAATCCCACTTTCCCTGATATTAAGTCTAATATTCCAGCTTTGTTTTGTTTGCATTTGCTTAGTATCTTTTTTCATCTCTCTTTCTTCAAACTTTTTTTTTACTTTAAGTGTTCTTGCAACAAGATATAGCCAAATGTTTATATTTTCTTTAGTCTGAGACTTCTGCCTACTTGCAGATAGTATAGAGTCTTATGCCACAGTGTTTAATGTTTACCATTTAATGTACTTTGCTATGTCCTCATTTCAATTTTATTCATTGTAGCTTATTTGATTTACTATTTGTTCTACTCTTTCCTTGTTAAATCAGGCTTTTGACTGATTTATTGACTTTCCATTCTTGTAATTGTTTTCCCTGCACATGTATATATGCAAGGTTTTCTATAGAATTTGTAATACATTATTTTTTTTTCTATCAGAGTCTTCATCCCCTATATGAAAGTTTAGAATACTTTTATTTTCCTCTTCTCCATGATATTTTATAACTCCTGGGTTTTGTTGAAATATCTATGTTTCAGTTTTTTTTTCAGTGTGTCTTTTTCATTTCACAAATTCATATTTAGTAACTATATTATATATAATAATTCTCTCATAATCAATTTAGATTTAATTATATTTATTGCAAAATTCTTTATCTACAATTTCCCACTCATCTAATTCTTCCCCGCATTGAGATTTCTGTTTCAACTCATTTGGCGTTTAACGTTCTTCCTCAGGTCATTTCTTCTTCTGAGTGCTTGATTAATATATGTTCTCCGATTCTCTGCATATTCAGAACTTTTTTTGATCCTATTGGTGAATGATATCTTGGCTGGCAGTAGGGTTTCAAGTTCAGAGTCCTTTTAACTCAACAGACCAAAGATAAAGATGATTATTCTATTATCTTTTAGCTATCAGGAAACGTTTTATGTAAAGACCTGGATAATAAAGAGTTTGGGCACTGCAGACTAGTCTTTATCTGTAGTAATCAACCCCACAATTGTAGCACAAAATTAGTCATAACAATATGCAAACAAATACATTTATTTACAAAAAGGGGCAGCAGGCTGGATTTAGCCCGTGGGCCAATGTTTGCCAACCCCTGTGTTAGTACTTTTGCGAGTACTTTAAAAACTTTTTGCAGAAATGTTTCTCTTCATTAGTTGATTTAGAATACTAATAAGGTATGCCAAAGCATGTGTCTCTTTCTTTACTGCTGCACTGAAATTTAATGATTTTACAAACTCATGCTCAAATTCTTATTGTCTAGGAAAATGATTTTCTATCATTTAGATCAGTATAACCTCCTGTTCTTTTTTTTATTTTCCTTTTTTTCCAGTAATAGAAACTTCTATTTATTGGCATTTTAGGGCTTCTGAATATCTTCCCTTCATATATGCTTTGTTTTTTAATGCTTCGCATCTTTTTGTATTTCTTCCTGCATTTTTGCCTCTTGATCTTCTAGGCCACCAATTCCTGTCTTATGTCAATTACAGGCAATTTGATGTGCATTATAAACAAAATCAATCATAAAATGTCAGTGCCATAAAATACACAAACACACATTTATTTAGCTCATAGTCTGCAGTTCAGTGATTTAGGTTGGATTCAGTTAAGTAGTTTCTCTGGCCTCACTTATATATATCTGGTGGGCAACTCTGAGTTGGCTAATCTAGGATGATCTTGGGTGGAATTACTGGGAGTGACTCAGCTCTGCTCTACATGCTGCAATTTCCAGCAGGGCATGTTGTCATATTGAAGGCAGAGGAGCAAGAGAACATGTGGAAACCTCTATGCTTTTTAAGACCTTGGTTCACACCTGGCCCTCTATCACTTCTGCCTCATTCTACTTGCCAGTGCAAGTCAGAAGCCCAGTGCAAATTCTAGGAGTGAGCAAACAACTATCCCTTCTTTATGAAGAGGAACAAACTCATGTGGCAAATGACATGAATACTGGAAAGGAAGAAGAATCCGGGTCATTGACACAATCAATCAGCCACAGGTCTTAACACCAATCACTCTTTGCTTAAATCTACCCACTCATTTATAGTGTCTTCACTATAAATCACCAACTCTACTCTCCTCAGATACTTTGTTTGATTTACTAATTAATTCTCTATTAATGCCTTATTTTTATTGTTTAATATTCAAAAAATGACCATCTCTTAAGGTAGTTTTATTTTCTTTTAAGCTTTATATTCCAAATGCCGTAATTGCTTTTCTCTCCTCTTGATAATAGTTGTCTTGTCTGTTTGTTTTCCTCAGTCAACATTTTGTTCAGCTTCTACACCCAAATTCAATGAGTAGAGAGAAAATCCCATGAGTAATGGAAGAAGGTAATAGAATCTTGGGCGCTATTAGAAGTTATTTGCCAGATTACAGTTTCCTTTTTCCCTGTCAAGAAACAAAACACATGAATCTTCTCAGGGGCCATAGTTCTCTGTGACATAAATCCTTTCCAGGAATCAGAAAGTTCAAACCTCTGATCAGGAGTCTTATTACAGATTCCCATGTACCATGTTGTGACGATTCAGATCCTGGCAGAGCCTGAGGCTGGCTTCCACTTCTGGAGGCAGCTTGCCTCTGGGTACGTGAGGTGGCTATTACTTTTTTTATGGTTAGGAAAGAAGAGAGGCAGAGATAAATGTTCTGGCCAGTTCTCTAGGCTCCCCTGAGTCATAGCATTTAACAACCAAATAATAGTGCCCCTTCTTTGTAATACCGATCTATGAATTTAGCTCAGGAGAAAAGAGCTCAACCATGCATCTCAGGAAGTGCCCTGTCACCTGAAATCCTTTTCCTTGGAAGGACCCACCCATGAGTCATCCCCTGCTCTTAACTGGGCACTAGAACTGGGTCTTGGTCTCTGTGTGTTGCTACAAAGGAATACCTGAGGATGGATAATTTATGAAGAAAAGAGATTTATTTGGCTCATGGTTCTGCGGGCTGTACAAGAAGCATGGCACATGCACCTGCTTCGGGAAGGACTTCAGGAAACATCCACTCAAGGCAGAAGGTGAAGGGGGTCAGGTATCTCATGATGAGAAAGAAAGAAAGCAAGAGAGAGGGGAGGAGAGGATAATTTATTTTTAACAACCAGTTATCTTAGGAACTAAGAACTCATTCACTCCCACAAGGACAAGGATGGCACCAAGTTGTTCATGAATAATCCAGCCCCTTGATCCAAACAGCCCCAACCAGGCCCCATCTCTAACACTGGGGATCAACTTTTAACATGATATTTGGAGAGCATAAATATCCAAACTATATCAAACAGCCATTAGGATCTCCTTCTACTTAGTAAGAGCAATGATGATCAATGAGTGGGTCCATTCAGTAACCATCCAGACTGAATATACCAATTTTACATTGCTTTATAACATAATAATTTATTTGGTTCACCATGTTTTACCTGCAAAAATTTTAATGTTAACCTAAGCATGCTTACCACAAATATTTTGTCATGCCAACTATATTTCCACATATTAATACTTCTTAGCCACAATCTCTGGCTGTTTCTCCAATAGATGAATGTCTTTTGGGGCTGATTTTCTGGTTACATTAGCAATAGCTCTTTGTGTAGAAGAAATCACAGAAAATTAACTGTAAGTTCTTTTGGTTGTTCACCATAACAGCTACTCTCATAACAACTACTAACCAATATTTTATTGTATCATTTTTGTAAATCTGTCTGTTTTTTAATTATGTCTTTACTATTTGGAAAATGACCATCTTACATGCATCTGCCAGCCCTGCATGTTTTATTAGCAATGGAGGAAGATAATTTTGATGCCTTATGTAAGCATTTGGTATGTTCATCATATGAAGTAAGTTTCAGTGCTTGACTTGGTACCTGTAGACTAGAGATCATAACACCTGTTGCTCTCTTACGCAGAACCAAAATTTTCTTTTACTGAAAGCATCCAAAGCTCAGATTCCATCTTAGTTTTTGGTTATGGGGAAAGAAGAATGGAGAAAAGTAAGAAAATTGAGTCTTATCAATTAGTGGTGGTAAACCAACCAGAATTAGGTACATTTTTGTCTTTAAATTTGTTTCAAAAGTCCAGATGTGCTATTTGATTTTCTTTGCCTCATTCTATATCGTCCCCTGATGCCTTTGGTGTTGGCCTACCTCTTAAACTTATTTTTATATTGATAGTTAATAAAAGGTGAATTGTCTTCCATTGAAATGGTTCCTGGGATAGTTATTTCTGTTTCCACTTTCATTCTTTATAAATCAGGATGTGCTGACCCAGCTTTGCCTTCTATGCCATCTGATCTCAACCCATGCTCTTTGTCTTCACACTTCTGAATAGTCATTGGCAATCAAAAAAATACTATTCTACTATATGGCACATAAAGACCAGCAGTCACCATAACCTTTAGATATTTGTATTTTCAACAGTATCTACAAAAGCTGTGTGAATAGTAAAAATTACTTATTGAATGCATTCTGCTCTTCTTTGTTTATTTAGAGAGAGTGTATTGTGTGTGTATGATTAAAATGTATGGTTTTGTGTCTTACCCTGGCCAGTGGAACTGCGATCTCTTCTCCAGTGCTCCCTCTCCCCTAATCTCTCTGCTCTGCTCCAGGAGACCCAAGTGACTCTCCTGTAGTCTCTGTCTTCCTGTGACCTGCATGTACTGGGGGATCTGTAGGAAAAACACTGTGACACCCTTTAAACTATGAAATGACCTTTGGATATAAAACACGGAATGTGGATGGAGCAACGTTGCAGACACATAAGCTGAAGAGGGAGGAAGCTGGGAACCCTGTGTGGGGTGCCTAATTGCTGGGGCTGGATTCTGACTCCAAACAGCTCCTGGGAAGGGGTAAGTGAAGGGACTGCAGAACCACCCACTCTCGCTGAGAACTTCTGGGATCCTAGCTGCAGGCAACCACAAACCCCCACAGATGTTTAAACTGGCAGGGAGATGTCCCCAGAGATTAGACAGAGATAGAGTTTCAGCAGGCATGGAGCTAGGGAACCCTGTGTGCAGGACAGCTCCAGCAGAACCCAGTCATAAGCGCCCATCATCCAGTGCTCCTCATCTCCCTCTGAGAAGCTCTGGCCCCAGCTAACTGCTGGACTGGGAGAAGCAGAGCTGACTTCACTGTGTGACTGGGGCATGTCTGTCCTGCAGGCTCACCGCCAGCTGGCCTCTTCCAGGGCTCACTCATGCCTGGCAGCCCCACAGAAGCATGTACACAGTGCAGCCTTCACTGCCTAGCCTGGGTGCTTTCTTGACCCGAGTGAGTTCTATCAGCCTGGGAGCCCTTTGGATACCCCAGCACACCCAGAACCCAACCTTGAGTAGCTAGAGGAGAGAGCTACAAGAAGGTCTTAGGGTTCCAGCCCATGGCTTAGGCATGTCAGACTGAGATCTCTGCCTAGCACTTAAGCAGGAGAGGAGCCTACACTCTCAGAAAACTGAGAGGGGTGAGTCGCACAGGTTCACAGTTTCACAGGCTGGTGTGGAACCTCAGCATGCCTCCCTCCACAGGGTTGATCTGGTACGGGTGGGGCTTATCTTCTTTCTGGAACTCTGCCTAAGGGAGCGCTCTGGCTAGAAACACCTGAAAGTAATAATAAAAATTGCAGACACAGTGCCAGTGATCAGAAGTGGCTTCCCCAAGGCCAAGGAGTGGACCTGGCTAGGGGTTCATCTCTCTCCCCCTTTCACCGCACAGCACAGCTGCAAACAGAGGAGGATACACAAAGGAGCAAACTGGCTGAGTAAGAGCCTATCCACTTTCCATTGCTTTCAAGTGCCATCTACTTGATCACAGCCCAAACCATAAAACCAGACAAAGCACTCAGCTAATTCTCCCTCCTGCAAAACCAAGGGCAAGAATTTCACAACTGTATAGGACCCTGTACAGAGCATTAGCCTTCTGAAAACTACCAGAAATAAAGTCAACTGAATATACTGAAGTTTTACCACAGTTAAAGGAACACCGACTCTCCCAGATGAGAAAAAATCAGCACAAGAACTCTGGCAATTCAAAAAGCCAGAGTGTACTCATACCTCCAAATGAGCCCATTAGCTTCCCAGCAATGGTTCTTAACAAATATGAACCGATTGAAATGACAAACACGGAATTCAGAATCCAGACGGCAAGGAAGCTTGTTGAGATCCAGGAAAAGTGGAAACCCAATCCAAGGAAGCTGAACAATCCAGTAAAATGATCCAAGAGGTAAAAAATGAAATCGCCATTTTGAGAAAGACCTAAAGTGAACTTATTGAGCTGAAAAATTCACTACAAGAATTTCATAATACAATCACAAGTATTAACAGCAGAATAGACAAAGCTGAGGAAAGAATCTCGGAGCTTGAAGAAGAGTATTTTTAATCAACTCAGGCAGTTTTTTAAAAAACAGAATTAAAAGAATAAACAAAACCTCAGAGAAATAATA
Source organism: Gorilla gorilla gorilla (assembly GCF_029281585.2). Taxonomy (NCBI): domain Eukaryota; kingdom Metazoa; phylum Chordata; class Mammalia; order Primates; family Hominidae; genus Gorilla; species Gorilla gorilla. The sequence continues at coordinate 73,420,993 of NC_073241.2, forward strand.
ATGGGTTATGTAAAAAGACCAAATCTATGACTCATTGGCATTCCTGTGAAAGAAGGTGAGAGAATACACAACTTGGAAAATGTATTTGAAGACATAGTCCATGAAAATTTCCATAATCTCACTACAGAGACTGACATACAAATTCAAGAAATATAGAGAATACAGAGAACCCCAGCTAGATACTATACAAGACAACCATCCTAAGCCACATAGTCATCAGATTCACCAAGATGAAAGCAAAAGAAAAAATTCTTAAAG